>NC_142982.1:9893750-10552500 GCF_061535395.1 Colias eurytheme | reverse complement strand
ATCCACTATAATATTATTGATAAAGCAATACTATCGAGAAAAAGGTCACTATCGATGGGACGATATTATCGATAGTATCGACACTATCGATAGTATCGATAGTTCGTTCGATATTGAGCTTCGATAGTATCGACACTATCGATAGTATCGATAGTTCGTTCGATATTGAGCTTCGATAGTATCGATACTATCGATGGTATTGATATGTGTCGATAGTATTTACGCTTATAGGACTATCGATACTATCGATAGTATCGACACTATCGATAGTATCGATAGTTCTATCGATACTATTGCTTTTCCCCAACTATCGATAGTTAATCGATAGACTATCGATAGTGGACTATCGAGCGGCAACACTAATGATTACGTAGTTCGCCTGAAGCAGAAAACTACGTGATTAAATTGAGATTTTTTCGATGTCCACTTAAACATAACATCTCATATTTAATACGAATGCTTGCACGTTTTATGTTTAATCTTATTCAATCTATATAAAAATAATCGCAAAAATCGTAAAACTCGGGAAAGGCTCGACCAATTCGGATAATTTTTTTAACGTTTTTGTTAAAACTCAAGGAAAGCTTTTGTGGAGAGAAAAAACGTAAAAAGGGTTATAGTGCAGAACAACATCTGCTGTAGCTAGTGGAATTTAATATACTGACATCATTTAATTTTTTGGACCAGACTTAAAAATGTATGCTAAATTATACAGTATTTTTTTTTATGAAGAAGAAAATAAAGTCTCTTACAATAATTATGATTTACAGGATACCACTACCATCAACGCAAAAACTACCCACCGACGCGCATTTACTAGACATAAACGCTAAAATATTCATTGAAAAACCTGAAAAGGATATACATTCGTTCATCGGAACTTGTACTAGATTAGATGAAGAGGAAATCGATTCTTTAGATATAGAAAACACGTTGTGGAGCGGCTGTGTAGTCGCCTCGGGACAGGCTACCGGACTGGTTATATACACAGGTAAAATTTATTTTGGCGTTCAAAACAGCCAGTTCTTGTTCACAATGAGAAATAGATTCACCAATTCTTACTCCAAAATTTCGTTTTTATGAAATGGATAAATACTATAGAAATAAAGTAAAATTTATTTGTCTGAAATAGATCAAATTATAATGGATACCAACGGATAAATGGCACAACGGCAAATAAAAAAGTATCGTCATTTCTTACAATTTAAACTAGTAGAGCTTATTTCCTATAGTAATTCACCTTCAATCCATAGATATATAATATGTATATTCCGTCTAATAAAATTATTATCTTTCATTCGTTCAGGAACGGAAACTCGCAGCGTAATGAATAACGCAGCTCCGCGATCTAAAGTCGGTCAACTAGAGCTAAGAGTGAATGATTTCACTAAAGTGCTCTTTGGGGCAACTCTCGGTACATCATTCCTACTGATTGCGCTGAAGGGTTTCGACGGACCCTGGTTTGGGTTCCTCGTCAGATTTGTACTGTTGTTCTCGTATATTATTCCTATTAGGTAAGTTCTTTATTTCTTTTTGTGAAATTAGGAAAACAATTGAAGCTGTTTTATAATGATGATTTAGAATAGTTAAAATAATTTCTCTCATTTTAAACTATTGCTAAAATAATATAAACTATGTAGTACTATTGTCTAAGTAGTATAATTTTAGTAAGTACGATATTATTTGAAGTCAAAGATTTCATCACTTTGCAAGCAAAAATCACCTTAACACAATCCGACATAAAGTGCAAAATCCCTTACAGCTTACGAGTGAACCTGGAAATGGGTAAAGTGTTCTACTCCTGGACGATACAGCGCGACAAGAAGATAGAGGGCACAGTGATGCGATCGACCACGATACCCGAGGAATTGGGCAGGATTCAATACTTGCTCGCTGACAAAACGGGGACATTGACTAAGAATGAGATGGTCTTCCAGAAGTTGCATTTGGGTAACGCACTGTTTGACAGGGAAAATTTTCATGAGGTAAGTTTGGCAGGTTATTAAGTTAGTGTTTTTTTAGTGTTTCGTATCGAAAGGGTAAAAAAGGAACCCTATTATTGAGGCTTCGCTGTCTGTCTGCTTGTCCATATCTCATGAACTGTGATATAAAGACAGTTTAAATTTTCTACGATGATTCTGTTGCCGTTATAACAACAAATAATAAAAAATCAAGGTTAAGCAACAGTTGCCACGGTCATAAATTAGATGGGTGTCCAATTATTTTTCAAGCCTATGGAACGCCTCAGAGCGAGGTAACGTCGCATGAGTCATGTTTTTTCGTGCGTGCAGCCGGCTCTATCGAATTATAAGACGTTGTCACGTCAATAAGTGTATATAACTACTACTACAAAAGAGCGGTGTCCACAGGTGGAAGCGCTGCTAACCCAGCACATAACGAAAGACAGTCCGTCAGTAGCGAGCAGCCCGCTGGAGGGCGGGTCGGTGACGCCAACCCCGCGGCAGGTGTGGGCCAGCGTGCTCGCGCTCGCGCTCTGCCACAACGTGACGCCGGCCTACGAGCTGGACGAGCGGGACGAGCAGTCTGGTGCGTTTCCTACCAATCTTTAATAAAAATAAAAATAAAAATAAAATAAAATTTAGTAGCAACTTCAAATATAACATTACAATATTGCTCTGCCCTCTGAACTAGTAACCTTATAATATGTATATATGTACTTACAAAAAAGAGCGTGTGTCCCGAGTATACGTGACAGAAGTGAAACTTCTTCAATCTATACTAATATTATAAAGCTGAAGAGTTTGTTTGTTTGTTTGCTAATCTCGGGAACTACTGGTCTGATTTGAAAAATTCTCTCGGTGTTAGATATCGAGAAAGGCTATAATAGGCTATATAATATCATCTCGCTAAGATCAACAGGAGCGAAGCCATGCGGGTGAAACCGCGAAGTGCAGCTAGTGTATAATATATACAAAAATAAAAAAGAGCCTTTGTGCAGAACACACGTTTCAGAAGTGAAACTACTTTGTCAAAATTCAAGGATACCAAAACCGACGACCTACTCCATAACGAGACGTATGCCATGACGCGACCTTGAAATTTTACTCTCAACGCACCTAAAACGTTTCACTTCAAAAATTATCGCCAAATGTGTTACCAAGCGTTAAACTCGAGTACGACACATTCGGCTGTTTTTTAACGTTGGTTAAAAAAATTGAAATATTTTTTAGCAATAGTATCTTTTCGCAGACATGGGCAGTTCAGTGATGTCGGAAAGTTGTGGTGGTGCGGTGCCTCAACAGCAGCTGTGCGACTACCAGGCAGCAAGTCCTGATGAAGTGGCGCTTGTGAAGTGGACTGATATGGTAAAATAATGTTTTTTTTGAAGTTTAGTACATATACCTCTCCTATGTGTTAAAGACTAGTTTAATCTCTAGAACCGGTTTCACGGTATTTTTTTTTTTTTGAAATTGTTAAGTAAAACGCCTACTCCTAATCAAAATAGGCGGTAGTTTCATGAAATAGACTTCACTTCAAAAATTGAGAGCTTTATTTTCAGAACAAAAAAGTATCTATATTTTCCTTTTTATTTATTTATTTATTTATTTATTTAGAATTTCCAACAAAGGATACAGATTACATTTGTTACATCTAATTATTTAAGTACATGGTCTTCTGCACCTTTAATTACAGGAAATTACAGCGTTCAAAATATTTATTACAATTACAATTCGTCAATTTATTAAAAAATATTAGTTAAAAAAAATTAAAAGAACTTAATAACATTGATTATATACCACGAAAAGTATTACAATAAATTACAAATAAATTACAAATTTAAAATTACAATTATATTCGTCAAATTATTAAAAATATTATATAATCAAAATTTAATGAGCACTTAATTATACATACATAATAAATAATTATTAAAAAAAAATAACAAATTTTACTCAATTATAATTATATGTATTAAAATTTATCATTACAAAAAAAAATATATATATACAGTTCGGTTACATTTAATAAAGGAAAAATAGAAACTTTTGTCATTGGCTAAATTGCAGGATTAACGATTTAAAACGTGTGAGAGATTGACTGAAGATGTCTATGTCTTGAGAGATACCAGTGTGCTTGTTGTACTCATGGGTGAGTCTGACTATTGGTGAGTTTTTACCAAGGTTTGTCCGATAAGAGGGGGCACTAAAAAGGCAACGAGGTTGACGAGGAACTCTAGATGGTACATTAATATTAAATCTGGTTAGTAACGCTGGACAATCGAAACCATTATTAAACACTTTATACAAAAACAGAAGATCAGCTATAGTGCGACGCGATTCAAGAGATCTCATATTGAAATATTTAAGTCTGTCTTCGTAGCGAGTCACTGATTTCATGATACCAGCTCGGTAAGCCAGCTGGCGAACAAGTCTCCTTTGAATTCCTTCGATTCTTTTTCTGTGAGTCTGGTAAAAGGGATTCCAGACGGTACTGCAATATTCCAAACGGCTATCTGTGAAACAAGGCAGGAAAAAATACATTTTTCTTTATAAATGATTTATCTCAATGACGTTTTTCGTCTTTCTCTAAAAAAATGTTATCTAAAATATATGATTATGCCATATATGCCATCTTTATGCCAGATGGGTGTATCCTTGTACCGTCGCGATCTGCACAACATATCGTTGAAACTCCGCGCCGCGAACGAGATCATGTCGTTCAACATTCTGCAGATCTTCCCGTTCACCAGTGAGAGCAAGATGATGGGTATTATTGTTCAGGTAAATTGCAAAATTGGCTTTGGTTAGTTATATAGGTTAGTTTATAACTATGGGAGATGCCTAGAATGAGAAAAAGATAATTTTAGTTCATGTTACTTTTTTATTCGTCAAAAACATTATAAAATTTAAAATACACATTAGATACATACATAGTATAAAACTATTTTTTAATAGACAGAGTGATTCAAGAGTAAGGTGTTAGTATATAATTTACTACGCTTTAGACAAAGCGGGCGAAGCCGCGGGCGGATAGCTAGTAAATACATAAAAGGAAATATTTGAGCGCAATATCAAGAAACAATATGAACTTTACGTATAAGTACATATAAATTTTCCACATTAAGTACAGTCAAATAATCTGTCTACATGTTCCAATTACTAATATGTATCTTCTTTGCCTTCTCCCCGTGGTTGCCTAGCAGAAATCACTGGATAGTGATAAGGCCGCTCTTTGTGCTTTTTTTTATTGTAAATTGTTATTTTATGTACCTAGTTTATTGCACAATACAGTGTTAAATAAATAATATCCCCCCTAAAATCCACCAGGAAGAAATCTCCGGTGACATAACATACTACGTCAAAGGTGCTGACGTGGCACTATCCAAGCTTTTGCACTCCAGCTGGCTTTCAGCTGAATGCAGCCGGCTTGCAGCTGACGGGCTGCGAACACTCGTGGTAGCTAAGAAGAGCTTGGGCAAGAACGAGTATCTGGAGTTCGAGGTGATTACTTTGAGTGTCAATGAGATAAAAGAAGAAGAGAGAAAAAAAGACGTGTGGCACTCGGGGACTGCCGCGGTAAAGCTATTGTATGCTATGCCTTCAAGCCACACCTCCGTGTCCGTCGGAGTGGGGAGCGTGAGGTTTTTCGTTAGGCAATTTCTGGATTCGGTCCCTGCACTCAAGGCCCGCGATAGAAGCTATGCAATAGCTTAATAAAGAAAAAAATGGACCAAAAACACATCCTTGGGGTACACCAGTGCATACCGCACTTTGTATTCGGAATTGTAATACTGTATTTCTTTCATTGACATTATTAATTATACTTTGGTGATTACTTATAAGATACTACTTTTGCCCTGAGTTATAGTTTGTATTTGTGTTCAATATTTCATTAGTAAATGATTAGCTACATAATCAAAAGCCTTCGACAGGTCAATTTTTTGTTTTTGTTGTGAGTTAAATGTCTGTAATGATTTTTAATGATTAATGAATTTATGATTATTTCCTAATTCATTTAATATTATTATTTTATTAAATTCCAGAGCGAATACAAAGAAGCGCGTCTAAGCGTGACGAACCGAAGCGAGCGAACAGCGGCCGCCATGTCGCGGTTACATCGTGGGTTGGAACTATTGGGTCTCACGGGTGTAGAGGACCGGCTTGCGGACGACGTGCCCAGGACACTGGCTATGTTGAGGACTGCGGGGATCAAGGTTCGATATTGATTATGAACAAAAAAACGTGTCAAAATTTATAAGATTAAAATGAAAAGAATTAGTTTAATTTGCAACATTTTTCTGTGACAATATAAAAATACGTTTTGCTATCTTAACACCCATTATTATATTAGCAATAACTGGATAATAGCGTATGAAATTTCTTTTTTGAAAAAATTCCATCTCGAAAATTTCCCTAACGCGCTTAATTTATTTCATACTTACTTATTATATTTATTCATATTTCAATCAGTCGATTTTTTTAATAAAATTTAATTCCATCCCCAGATCTGGATGTTAACCGGCGACAAGCTAGAAACAGCACTATGTATAGCCCGCTCCCTACACTTGGGTGGTGGGTCGCGTTGGTTTGTTGCGCCCGAGTGTGTTTCACGACGAGATGCACATCAATTGTTAACTGCCTTGAGACAAGCTACCGATACGGACCTGATTGTGGAGGGGGAGACTTTGGAGGTGAGATTTCATAGACCTTTGTCACTTAACTTTTTTGTGCGCGTTTAAAAAAAAAATTCGCGTTTTTCTGATGAAATACAGAAACAGCACAATATCTAACCATTTTCTACGAAAAACGATAATCACAAATCCAAAATAATAAATTACTTTAAGTCAATTTGATTAATGTTGTCAATCTTCGTTGCGTATCGTCCTTGCAGAAAAATACGGACCATTTTTAGCGCTATCGTGCGGGGTGAGGTAAGTGTTTAATTTTGGCGGGAGGCGGAGAGTGTCCGTTCTGTAGCGTTTAGCTACTATTATGTATTCTGTGCCACAGGTGTGCCTGCGCGCATACGAGGAGGAGTTCGTGGAAGTATTGCGCAGCTGCGCCGGCGTGGTGGTGGCGCGCTGCTCGCCCACGCAGAAGGCGCAGGTGGTGCGGCTGCTGCGCGCGCGCAGTCTGCGGGTGGCCGCCGTGGGGGACGGGGGCAACGACGTGGCCATGATACAGGAGGCCGATATGGGTGAGTGTGCACGTGTGAGCCCACGCAGAAGGCGCAGGTGGTGCGGCTGCTGCGCGCGCGCAGTCTGCGGGTGGCCGCCGTGGGGGACGGGGGCAACGACGTGGCCATGATACAGGAGGCCGATATGGGTGAGTGTGCACGTGTGAGCCCACGCAGAAGGCGCAGGTGGTGCGGCTGCTGCGCGCGCGCAGTCTGCGGGTGGCCGCCGTGGGGGACGGGGGCAACGACGTGGCCATGATACAGGAGGCCGATATGGGTGAGTGTGCACGTGTGAGCCCACGCAGAAGGCGCAGGTGGTGCGGCTGCTGCGCGCGCGCAGTCTGCGGGTGGCCGCCGTGGGGGACGGGGGCAACGACGTGGCCATGATACAGGAGGCCGATATGGGTGAGTGTGCACGTGTGAGCCCACGCAGAAGGCGCAGGTGGTGCGGCTGCTGCGCGCGCGCAGTCTGCGGGTGGCCGCCGTGGGGGACGGGGGCAACGACGTGGCCATGATACAGGAGGCCGATATGGGTGAGTGTGCACGTGTGAGCCCACGCAGAAGGCGCAGGTGGTGCGGCTGCTGCGCGCGCGCAGTCTGCGGGTGGCCGCCGTGGGGGACGGGGGCAACGACGTGGCCATGATACAGGAGGCCGATATGGGTGAGTGGTACACAAGCACACGCATACGCACGCACACACACACACGCAAGCAGGCACGTCCACATAATCACACGCTTATACACACACGCTAGCAAGAACGCACACATATGCACGCACACATACGTACGCACTTTACGAATAATGCTATAAATAAAAATATGAAACACGCATAAGCATTCACATATGTTGAAAATGAAATATACACGAGAGAACGCATATAATGATAATAAATAAAATAAATGCGAAAAAATAAATATTCATGTAATACAAACACGTACCCTTATACGCAAAAAATGTATAACTTTGATCCTTAAAAACAATTTATTACGCAATTTTTTAAATAATAGATAATTAATCATGAACCGCAAAGCTATTTTAACGATTAACGTGCGTTAGACTGCCGCCTCATCCATGTTTTCTTTTCTATTCTTTTTATTTATTTATTTATTTATTTATTTCATTAAGGATCACCAACATGACATACACTGATACATAGTAACAATCGTAGACATAGTGCTGTCACAATTATAGGCAACCACCACTAACAATTAATATAACCACAGACTAATAATAATATACTACGTATAAATATAACATTAAATCAAAGACACACAGTCTGCAGCTAGCTGCAGATTAGTTAAAAAGTATACATATACATAATACATAAATCCAATTTTGACGGCAAAATAATCAATTAATGTTAAAATAAAACTACATTTTAAAATTACGATTTTAAAATTAATATGTTTTGATACATTGATAGATACATATTTTTTTTTTCTAACCGATAATGTATCTCCAGGCGTAGGCATAGAAGGCGCAGAAGGTCGTGCAGCATCCCTAGCGGGTGATGTGAGCATCCGCAGCTTTTCCAACCTCGCTCGTCTGCTATTGGTCCACGGAAGGAGGTCCGTAATGCGGTCCGCGGCTTTGTGCCTCTTTATAGTGCATAGGGGTCTGATCGTGTCTACTATGCAGGTGAGATTTTGATTTAAGTATTATGTTTTTTTTTTTTTCATTTGGTTTAGAAATTATTAACATTTCATGTGTAAATTTATTTTATTGAAAAGCTAGAATTTTTAAGATCTTGAAATAGAGCGACATTTTGGTTATAAGCTAATTTCCTTTAATGTTTATAAGAGTACTTTGGTTTATTTATTTGACTGTATGAACTGATATAAACAATTTAAAGTGAATTGATCCGACTCGAAGGACCTAAAATTTATTTATATTATGTATTTTTACAGGCCGTCTTTTCTGTCGTGTTCTATTTCTCATCGGTATCGCTTTACCCCGGATTTTTAATGGTCGGATATGGAACGCTTTTCACAATGCTCCCAGTGTTTTCTTTAGTAAGTATATTTTATTGCTATTTTTTTACATTTAACGTAAAAAAAATAGAATTCTCACAACAAAATGAGACTACATCCCACAAAATAAATTGAGACTGTCTAGAATTTTATTCTTTTCAATTTTGGGTCTGATTTTTATTCTGAATTATTAAGGCACTAAGGATTTTTGGAATGCGTAATTTAAAAATAATTCGCAAATTGTTTTTTTTTTTTGCAAATTCTTCTTTTGAAACAATAGTCGTGTAGACTGTAGATAATAATTTATTTTACAAATTTTTAATATATTTTTAAAGGTACTCGACAAGGACATATCAAGCTCAACGGCTTTAAGATATCCGCAACTCTACAAACAATTGACGCAAGGGAGACAACTGTCTTATAAAACGTTCTACATTTGGATCGGGATATCAATATACCAAGGTGAGCTAATTCTCTTTGTTGGGAAAAAGCTAGTGACCGCGATTTTGTTCCATATTAATGTTGCGTACGATTAAATTGTATATTTATGTTCACTTTTTCAGTATTTAGAAGGAATTACATTGCATTAAAAGTTGTACTATATTTATTTCTTATGTAGTTAAGAGAGATACAGAGAATAAAGCTTCTGTTTGAATTAATATTTTCTATATGTACGTGATCACCAAAGTTAATGATACCCAAAGACATTTTGACGAATACTAAATTCGTGTTTCTCACCCCAGGTGGTGTTATAATGTACGGTGCGCTGGTCCTATTCGAAGACCAGTTGATCCATATAGTGGAGATCAGCTACACAGCGCTGATCCTCACTGAGCTGATCATGGTGGCTCTCACTGTGACCACGTGGCATAGACTCATGGTCGTGGCTGAATTGGCCAGTCTGCTGATGTATACCGCCACGCTGCTGATATTTACTACGTATTTCGGTAAGTAATCTTCTTAGGACTGGTTTTTATGCCGCAGGAAGTGTTCTTAAGGAACAGATCTGACAAAGAACAGACCCTGGAGGAAGAAACCTTCAAGGATACTTGCCTTAAGGTAGCTGAACTGATCTGCCTGCTCATGTCTTCCAAATCCCTGTTAATCTTTACCATATATCTTGGGTAAGTGACATCTATAGGGTTGATAGTTTACCGAGCTGAAAAATTGAATATTTTGTTAACTGTAGCATAAAGTCTATCTAGCTGTTTATCTGGGGATTGAAAAATCGGCCCTTAAAATTCTAAAAAGAAATAATCAATTTCCAAAAAAAAATATTAATGCCATATCCTTGCAGACGGTGACTTCATCCGCCACTGGGACTTCTGGTGGAAGGTGACCGTCATCACGCTGGTGTCCTGTCTCCCGCTCTACATAGTGAAGTACATGCACCGGAAGTGGAGGATGCGTCAGTACAAGAACATCCGGAAGTGAACTCTCCCGCCTTCTCTCTAGCTCATATTGCTTTAACACTAGTATAGTTACCGTATTCCACTTGTATGTAGTGTAGGGTGTAAATGAGTTTTTTTTTTAATATCAGTTGAAATTATGTTCCAATTTTTTTTTGGTTCGAAATAACCAGTTAAATTATGTTTGACAGTTATTTTTCTTTTTATAATAAAGAATGACTGTTCGAAATCGAGTTTAAATTATGTTGATTGATAATGTTAGATTTTATTGACAGTCTGTGACTATGCACTTTAGCACTAAATAAATATTTTAACTTAAATCGAAAGATTGTCACGAATTTAATCTGAATGTCAATTTCATCACAAGTGTAGACAATTTTCTCACTGGACTTATTCCTTTTTATTAATAAGTATGTTGTAATCAGTTTTTATGAACGTGATAAAATGGTGTGCATAGAAATCAAAATGGCGACCAATTGATATTATAATATTCGCTTACAAGTTATAGTTATTGGTTAAATTTATTTTTGTATTATTTAAGCAGATTTGCACTACAAACTATATTTATTTTAATTAATATTTAGATTAAATTTTAATATATAAACAATTTCTTACGACTTCTTTCTGTTGAGCGTGTTTCTTGTAATAGTATTCCGTGATTTTTCTCGCTTTTTTCAATTTACTTGATCAAACCTGTTGACTGAATCTGCTTGACAATAATTTTCGAATTTCTTATATAATAATCATGTTTTAATGTCTTGTCTTATATCCTTTGTATAGGAAATCAATCTCAATTTTTTGCTTTTGTATTTGCCTGACGATATCCACTCAGGGGTCCTGGGTTCTATCCCCAAAGGTCTTAAATAGATGTATGCATGGGTACGCAATAGTAAATGCAGTTAACTTTTTTCTTACAAAATATATCAATGAAAAATATAACGCATCTGCCCCAAAAATTTATTCTTAAAGAAAATATTTTTTTTCCAAAATAAACTCGTGAAGCAATGGATCCTGATGATCGTCTTAAATCTAAAAACGTGTTCAAAATAGATTACATTTTTCGTCCATCGTGTAAAAGTATTTATGTTTTAAAAGTAATTAATGAAAATTTACTGTGATTAATATAGATTAAGTATATTTATAGGTTAAGGGTATATTCCACAGGTTATTAAAGTGTAATGATATTGTAAGTAAAAAGTGTAGACAGGTTATTAGCTTTCCGGAAGTAGCACGTCGAAATGTGGCTAATTAGCCACATTTTACTTTTCTCATCCACAATCTCTTTTTCGCTCACAATAGTTGAGTCATGCCATCTCGCTTTGACGATCCAATCGTGTGTGAGTGTGCCGTTTTTTGAAGATCGAATGTTGTATTGGTAACCTATCTACACCTTTTTACTTATAATATTATTGTTAAAGTGTAGTAAGTGAAGTTTTTATATACAGTACAAACTGTGTATGTGATATGTATTTATTTGTTAGTCTATATTTTGTTTAGGTGAAGTATTTATCGTCACACAGTGTTATTGTTTAAAGTGAGATTGTGTATAATAAGTTTTGTAAAAATAAATTATTAAAATGAATGTGTCTTTCATTTATGTTTTTAATTGACCATGTATTTTTAGTTCTTTGGAAAGCTTTATTATTGATTATGTCACATTTGCTCGCATAGAAACGCTAATTAAAAAGGGTAAGATCTCCTTTGGACTCCAAAAAAAAGAAGAAAACTAATTACTTACAAAAGTTTTATTAACATTACACATTCTTAACTGAAGTCAACATATCTTATAAAATAAAAATAAAATATTAGCAATAAAAAAAATCATATTGAAATCGAATTTTAACGGCGCGAAGGTGGTGTTGTAAACGAGGTGACATCTAATTCAGTAGCAGAAGTGGATTTGGCATGTAGCGAATGCTTTGAGACCACTCGTCTGGCCCAAGCCAAGTCACGTGAGCTTCTGGACCGCCTGCATCGCGATTTAGAACTGTCCGACGTCACGCTTTGCTCTGAAGAACTGCTATCTGATTCTGACCATACAGATTCCGTAGCTTGTTCATTGCGATAAGTCACAGATCGTGTAGCCGTCGTCGTAGAGTACATTTGGGGACAAACCTTTGCACCCCTCTTTATAACTTTCACTTCATCAACTGACGTTTCAATTTTTGGCGGGCTTTTCGCCCGATCCTCACGACCGACATCAATTATGTTGCTATGTTCTCCATTTTTCGTTGCTATCGATTCATCACTGGAATCGCTGTTTTCACTCAAAATAACATCCATCAATTTTTCTTTATTTTCGTTTAAGTCGTACACTCGTTGCGTCTTTGACGAACTCAAGGAAGAAGTTTTAATCTTTGAGCCTACACTACGTTTAGTGCGCTGTTCTTCCAAATAATAAACGTTATTTTTATGACGAGGCAACATTGCTGGAATATTTGATTCCACATTTGCATAGGCGACGTCTTTGCTACATGACGATCTACTAGGTCGCCCCTTGCAGTGGCAACCTGCTGCATCATCGTCACCAAAAATATAGCTATAAAACAGTTGCAGTAAACATATAGCAACCCCAACGAGAAGAATGAAAATAATATAAATATAAGGGGTCCAATCCGTATTTAAATAAACATAGGAATCTTTCAACTTCTTCCAAGGTTGCCATTTTGACACCTCAGCGTCCTGAAATTCAAAAAGATTTCGCCGTGAAAGCCCCTTTCCATAGTTTTGAGCGGCAGCTGCTATTCTTAAAACACCCCCATATGCTGCGTACAATTTCTCATCTACGAGATGTGGAGCGACGTCGCGTTTCATCCAGTGCCAAATTTCATTATTAAAACTAACGAAATCAGTATGCCGACATGTATCTGGTGATCGTCGTAAAAGGCATCGAGATGCGGTAGTGTAATATTTTAATAATACATCTTCAGATTTCGGTGACGTCAAACTTAGTAACCCGTTTGACCTAAACGGAAGCGCCATAGCAGAAGGTTCGTTGTGATCGTCAATCTTGGGTGGCGGTAAATGAATACAAGAATTGGTATCCCGTTTCGTAACTAAAAAGTTACACGGGTCGAAAAACTTTCCAACACCCACTTGAATTTTATCAACTTTGATATTACTCAAATCCGGTATTCTTTTTGGTTTTTTCCAACCTAATCCTTGAGTATTCAGAAAAACTTTTATTTTATCGTAGTAGCTATGTAATTCCCTAACGTTCCTATAGGGAATGAAGCCAGCGTAATAAGCGAGTCTAGCTGTAGGTAATATATCACTTCTAAGGTGAGCTCCAATGGTATCAGCGAGTGCTTCTTTTAATAAAGAAGCTGTATGTTTATCATCCGGAATATTTGCTAGGGATAACGATTTTCGAAAATATCTTAATATGTCTCTTATGTATTTAGTATCCATCTTATCTGGAGCCACATTTGGTGGTACCATCTGTTCAAATATTTTCCGGGCTCGTAACTTTGCCAAGTCATCTTCACTCCAACAGTCGGTTCTAGTCAGGCGATTGTTGAACAGGCTGCTACCTACATGAGAACATATTGTTATTTCAATAAATATTGAAATTAAAGCAATATAAAACATCGAATAGGAAATACATGAATAATGTTTGGGTAATCAAACAATTGGAAATCTATGTAACTTTAAAATTATCTCTTTGAAGGTTTAATGAATGATCGTTGAAAAGAATTGCCATAGAACAATTTACAGATCCCAAACAAGGAGGTGACGGTAGTTTTAAGTTTCAAAATTATATATCGAATAAATATTTTATATTCGTGTTTTCGTGATAAAACGTGTCAGATACGGTTTCAATTATAATCAACACAAAAAAAAAATATTATACCTTTAATCAGTATCGATATACTAATACAGCCATATTTTGGTAAGTATTGCTGAATTTAAATATAAATTCATCACATGAAACTAGCGTATAAAGGAATTATATTTGACGTTATATAGTACTCTGTAGGCTTTGACATAATAGTCCAAAATGACAGTTGACATTGACTTGTCATTTGTCAATAAGATTAACCGCAAAATTGCGCTTCAAATAAATTGAATTGAAACTAATATTAAAAGATATTGTAAACACATTTTTGTTCTTATTTGCTTAATAATTTAAAGAATAATTATGATCAGCTGTTCCTCTAAGATTGACTATACGCTATCTTCTTTCAATATTGCTTAGTTATCCAACGAAAATGTCTAAGGTAAAAATAAGTTCGTATGTACCTTCTTTGATTGAATTGTTATAGAATTCAAATAAATAAATTGAAATTTTAAATTTAAAAATATAACCAAGCTTCAGAAAATATTTTTTTTGTATTATCAATACGTGTTTGAACGTTTCAGAGTATTCGATCATACTTCACTGTTTTAAATATAAAAATATAACCAAGCTTCAGAAAATATTTTTTTTTTTGTATTATCAATTCTTTTTTGAATGTTTCAGAGTATTCGATCATACTTCACTGTTATAAGGAAACAAACTACAGAAGCAAAAGATGATAGCGATGAAATACCAGAGTCACCAGACGTTCAAATAAAAAATAAAGTGAGTTATTTATTCCTTGCCTCCTAAATCTTTGTCAAAAAAATATTTAAATAAATTAAGCTTACATTGTTGTATTAAAACAAATTTATATTAAATATTTCTTACAGAAAAAATTGTCACGAAAAAAGAGGCTTATAGAGGATTCAGATGAAGAAATATTTACACCTAAAAAGAAAAAAACTGAAGCTACTTCACATAGTAAGAATCAAAAGAGTCCAAAAGTCACTTTAAAAGAAGTACAAATCACAGACTTATTTGGTAATGGTAAAATAAAGAAAACTGAGGCTTTAGTTGTAAAAGATAAAACAAAGAAAAATACAGAAACTGGAATTCATTCCGACGATGAATTTGAGAAAAGTCTCCTTGAACTTGATGCACCTGAGCTGAATGGTAAATCTCCCAAAAAAGAAAGCCATACAGATATAGATTGTGGTCCACTAAAAGAAAGAGATTCTGACAATCAATCAGCCAAATCGCATAAAGAAATAACTAAAACTGGCAAAGATGTGGATAACACATCATCCAAAAAAGTAACAAATTCAGAAAAGGAGTGTGATCCACAAAAAGAAAAAGATTCTGACAATAAATCAGCTAAACTTCATAAAGAAACAAGAAAAACTGACAAAGTGGTGAATGGTAAATCATCTAAAAAAGAAAGCCACAAAGAAAAAGACTCTCATACACAAAAAGATACAATTTCTGACAATCAATCAGCCAAATCGCATAAAGAAACCATTAAAATTGACAAGGAGAAATCAAAACATGATGAAAATGATAAATTACCTAAATCAAGTGAGAAGAATATAAAGAATGATGACAGAATTAAAGCAAATAAATCTGAGAGTGTTACTGTTGTCAAGTCAAAAGATGACGAGAAAAAGAAACCAAGCCCTAGAGAAAAAGACAAAACACCTGAAAAAGTTCTAAATAATCATGATAAAGTTGACAAGTTATTAAATAAAAGTGAAACAGACAGACAGAATGATGATTTTAAATCAAATAAGAAAAGTAACAAAAGGGAATTGAGTGAATTTCTTGAAGATGATGATCACAACACAAGCAGTAAGAAGAAAAAACATGACATGAGCCTTAATGAATCTGGTATGATATCTTACTGTTTTATTGATATTTTAAATTTAAAATTCATTCCATACATTTATGATACACTAGCGGTCCGCCCCGGCTTCAAAAGGGAGCCTATATTCTTTTTCAGGGTCTAAAGTTTGTCTGTGCCAAATTTCATCAAAATCATTTGAGAGGTTTATGCGTGAAAACCATACATACATACATAATTACAAACTTTTCCTCTTTATAATATTAGTATAGATTACAGACAATTATATGAATTTTTACATTTATATTTAAAAATTGCACCACTAGGTTTACCTACTGTATAATAAGCTGCTAAAATATAATACCCTATTAAATGTTAAGTATTATAACAGAATTTGTAACATGAAGGTATTAACTGTTGGTTAATTCATGTAATTTAAATTATAGTTCTCAGTGATGAAGAAAGGCATGAAAGGAAAAGACTCTCAGCTGCTTTATACCAGAAGTACTTGCACAGAGCTGGCCCGAAGAACTTGGGATCTAAAGATATGCCTGAGGTTTGTTTAATATTAGTTTTATCTTTATAAATACATGTTTTTTGTTCCATATTTTATAATCTATGCTCTGGTATTGTTAAATTTTATACCCCTTTATTTATTGGTAATATTTCAAATTAAAAAATTATCTTACATTTAAACAGATGAAATAGAACATAAGAAGTAATGTTGTAATAGTAATAGGGGAAAAATTCATCTAATAAATACATTTAAAGACATAGTATTGAATGAATGAAATCAGTAGTATTCTTAACATTTATGATAAAAATATTAATTATGATGTTATTGTTACTAGAGAATAATGATTAAATCTAATAAAGTAGGTAGAAACATTAAAGTATGAATGAATTATGTCAAAATTACAGTTTTTTATTATTAAATCTGTACTGAGATAGCAACACTGTAGAATTTGATACTTTATTTCAGGGAGCACCAGATTGCTTGAAGGACTGTGCATTTCTACTCACTGGAGTGTTGGACTCATTTGAGAGGGAGGAAATTGTTGAGGCTATAACTAAATATGGTGGTACTGTCAAATCTGGTATAAGCAAGAAGGTATTTTTTGAAAAAATAATAATGTTTCTCTTTCTTATTTAATTCCTAAGTCCTTCGAGTTTTAAATCATATTTATTGTTTATCAGTTGAGTCAAGTTTGTCTCAAAACTGTTAATAGTTAGTCAAATATAAATACTTACACAAAATAATGACATCCTTTATGTATAAATTTCCATATTATCATGGTGGTGTAAATATAGAAAATAAAATAATATTATTATTTCTCCCCGTGCGTCTGGTTGTCTGAAGAAATTGCTGCATAGCATAAGACCACCAATTATTTTAATATACTCTTATGTTAAGTTTTATAAAACAGAGCAATAGAGGATTAATAAATAATATATTTTATAGGTAACACATGTATTAGCGGGCGATGATGCCGGGCCCGCTAAAATAGCCAAAGCAGAGTCCCTTGGTATTAAAATAATCACTGAAGACCAATTCCTCAGAATGATCAAAAATTCATTAAATGGTGAAGAAATAAAAGACGAAATCAAACCTAAAATTAAAACCGAAAAAGACGAAAGCAAAGCTAATATTGACAATCATGGAAAATCTAAAAAATCACTGAAAGATAATGTTAAATCTAATTATTTTCAAGATAATCAAGTTAATGTTAAAAAGGAAAGGTCAGTGTCGCCGAAAAAAGAAAGTAGTGCCAAAGTTAAGAAAGAAAAGCCTGTGGAAGCGGTTAAAAAAGAGGACAAAATTGTGAATGATTCATGTAAGTAAAAGTAAACTTAATTTTTAAAAGAAGTACACATTCTCTGAAATACTTTCATACATTTTTTTTTTCTAATATTTGCATAAAACTGTGCAATGTAAAGCAAGGGATTGTAATAGTGATGTTAAATACGTTTTTATTTCAAACTAGCTTCCCACCCGCGGCTTCGCCCGCGCAGTCAAAGAAAAACCCGCATAGTTCTCGTTCCCGTGTCGTTCCCGTAAGCTTTCCGGGATAAAACCTATCCTATTTCCCGGGGTAAAAAGTAGCCTATGTCCTTTCTCGGGTATCAAAATATCTCTATACCAAATTTCATGCAAATTGGTTCCGTAGTTAAGGCGTGATTGAGTAACAGACAGACAGACAGAGTTACTTTCGCATTTATAATATTATATATAGTATGGATAAATACAAACAATATGTAAATACTAACAATCTACTTTCTTCTCCAGAAATTTGTTCGCAAAAAAAATATTGTATAATAAGTCAGCTGTAATCAACTAAATATTTAAAAGTGATTGTAACATGAACAAATACCCTACATATTTTTTCTAACAAACTTTTAAATAAATTTTAGGTGATGTAAAATTATCTCCAACAAAAGACGCAGCACCATCACTAATGTGGGTAGACAAGTATAAGCCGACGAATATTAAGCAAATCATTGGACAGCATGGAGAAGCTAGTAACGTTAAAAAGTATGTACTGTTCATTGTTTTCACCAATTATATCTTTAAACTGTCAATTAGAAGTGTGATTCAGTTTTTATTTTATGATTATTGTGAAATGAATCTCCTTTCTTTTCGTCAACATATTTTTACTACACTTATTAAAAATAGATTACAATAATCAAGAGATACAATAATTAATACAATAATTAAGTACTATAAAATTATAAAAAAACTGAAATCAATACAAGAGAAATTTATAAAGTCAAATATTTTGCTTTTATGTGTGTAAATTCAGAAATGATTTATTCTATTCTGACCGTTTGTAACTTTATTTAAAAAAGAGCGTGTGTGCCGAGCACATATGCCTTGATGTTTCCTTGAAATTTTACCTTCAACATGCCTAAAGAACGTTTATAGTTCGAAAATTATATCAGATAAAAGCTACATAACTCCTACGAAATATACAATTTAATCCCATGCATATATGTAATATTAACATAATCATGATATAATCGATAATAATTTCTATTCTTACTGTCTACAGATTAATGAACTGGTTAACAAAATGGTATATAAACAGAAAAGCGAAATTAGCAAAGCCAAACCCTTGGGCCAAGAATGACGACGGTGGGTTTTATAAAGCTGCCTTGCTGTCTGGACCACCGGGAGTTGGTAAGTATTATATAGTTTTGTGAAAGATAGTTATAATGCTATACTACTTTTTTACGACTTTCAAGTGTTTAGAATTAATCTAAATAGTCAATAGTCTTTATTTGGCACCAAAAAAAGTGTAACAAACAGTTTCATTCACTGAAACTCTTTGTTACAACAAATGATTTGTTACAAATTAGAAAATTATGTTTAATGGATATAATGGACATACTAAATTCCAAATTTTGTATTCAAACAATGATATATTTTTATTTGCATTTTAAGGATGGATAGAAAAACTTACAGAAGAAAAAGTAATATGTTTCCTTCCTGTTTTTCTATTGGAATATTTAAAAATATTTATGCAGACAAAAATAACGCACTCAAACCGACATGTATATTGTTATAACATTTATTTATGACATCTTTGTAATAATTATTTCAGGTAAAACAACAACAGTGAGTCTTGTATGCAAAGAGTTAGGTTTCGATACAGTGGAATTTAACGCGTCCGATACGAGAAGCAAGAATCTCATCAAAGAGCAGATTACGGAACTACTGTCTACTACATCACTGTCTGGTTATGCAAGAGGTAACTTTAAATATGATAAAAATTTATAGGGTTGTCAAATTGAATAATGGAAGATCCCAGTTTGTAAAAAAAGCAAAATAAACCCATAAGAAAGTAGGTAGTCGTTTGAGAGTCGTGGATAATTCAAATCATTGCTCTTTAGAAAATTAAAGTTGCTTATCCTCTTGTGGTATTTGGGATAGTCATTAAATTAACAATATAGGGATTCAAGCCAACAACACAAAAGATATTATACAGAGTAACTTGGATTTGTAAAAGATAAAACATACTATCCATACTCATATTATAAATGCGAAAGTAACTCTGTCTGTCTGTCTGTTACTCAATCACGCCTAAACTATTGAACCAATTTTCATGAAATTTGGTATGGAAATATTTTGATACCCGAGAAAGGACAATGAAAAAGGAAAATGACGCAATCCCGGAAATCCCACGGGAACTATGCAGGTTTTTCTTGACTGCGCAGACGAAGCCCCGGACGGAAAACTAGTCATAAATAATTTAATATTTCATATCATTGTTATATTTTACAGGTGTAACAGGCAAGCAAGCAGTGACCAAGAAACATGTTTTAGTGATGGATGAAGTAGACGGCATGGCGGGGAATGAGGATAGAGGTAAATATTTTATAACTAGCGGTCCGCCCCGGCTTCGCCCGTGGTACATATTTCGCAATAAAAGGTAGCCTATGTTCTTTCTCAGGGTCTAAAGATTGTCTGTGCCAAATTTCATCAAAATCGGTCCAGTAGTTTATGCGTGAAAACCATACATACATACAAACCTTTCCTCTATATAATACTTAATATATATATAAATCTCGTGTCACAATGTTTGTCCTCAATGGACTCCTAAACCACTTAACCGATTATAATAAAATTCGCACACCATGTGCAGTTCGATCCAACTTGAGAAATAGGATAGTTTAAACATGTAGGTACCACGGGCGAAGCCGGGGCGGACCGCTAGTATAAATATAGATTACTAGCTAATTTAGCATTTTTTACGAAGATCAGTATATTGTTATGGTTTATAAATCAAAGCAGACAAGTTACTCAGAGAGATTTATTAATGAAATAGTTGGTATTATTTGTTGTAAATATTTTATATGTTGCAAATTTTTTTATACCAATTAACGTAATTTCCACTATGAGAGCATAATCCATATACTTCACAATTATACTAGCTAAGTATATCTTTTCTTTATTTACGTAGTACAATTCTGATTTCTCGTAAAATATGTGATAAGTCGAATTTCGACAAAATAAACAAATTGAATATGATTCCAGGTGGTCTCCAAGAACTAATAGGGCTTATAAAATCAACATCTGTACCAATAATATGCATGTGCAACGACAGGAACAGCGAAAAGATGCGCTCTTTAGTTAACTACTGCTATGATCTGAGGTTCAGTAGACCGAGGGTGGATCAGATTAAGGTATTTATTTAATTTTGGTTATGTTTGTATACGACTTATAGGTCATAGGAAAATAATTGTACTGAATTTTCATGTAAAATTATATGACTTCATTGTATAGAATATTTCTTTCAATTTCTTGCTTACAAGAATGGTAATTTTCTTCGTTCATAGCATTTTATCAGCATGCCAGTTAAATAAAATAACTTTATATCATCTCAAATATTATAAGACCAACACTTTTTAAATCCACACAATATCTGCCTAACTTCTTTGTATAATCATTTTTTTATACAGATATAACTTGCGCATACACAAGTACCTGTGTGCGTGAAATTTATTAAATTATTATTTATTAAAATCGATGCCTTGTCAGCTTAATTTGATCTAGATTTTGTATGTGTTTTCGCTATAGGAGTTCCACTTCTATATTAAACTAGTTGCCCCAGCAAACATTGTTCTGCCCTATTGCCCCTTTTTCCTGTTTTCTCTACATTAGAGCCTTATACCTTGTACCTTAATAAAACCGTACGTATATTTCACCCCATCTAGGCGGCCATGATGTCAGTATGCTTCAAGGAAGGCATCAAGATCCCAGGCGATGTGTTATCACAACTGATAACAGCGGCTGGACAAGATGTCCGACAAACCTTACACCTTCTATCAGTGTGGAGTGCGGACCCTCAGCTGGCTGATAAGGAGCACTTACAGAAAGAAGCCCAGAAGGTCAAGAAGGATATTAAAATGGTAAGATTTTGAGCAGTAAAAAGTCGGATTGAAACGCCTGAGGCCTCGCTCGCGTAAACAAATTAAATTCCAATACAAATGAGATGTTTTACTACAGTAAAAAGCCTATACAACCCTCTAGACTCATTTCATCTCCTGAAATAAATCATAACTTAAAATCGCTTGCGACGTGAAAGTTAGACAAACAAGCAAACATACTTTCGCATTTATAATATGTATAATAAAAGATTTATTAGTTTTAGCATACACTTGCAAAATATAACATTTTGTTAATGCATTAGTCAATCTAATCTACGAGTTACGACTGCTGTTTCACTCACCTTATAGCTGGCTTACGTGCCAATCCATACTATACTATAATTCTGTAGTACAACTACAGAATTATAGTATGGATATATGTATACAAATTTCCATAAAGCTCCGAAATGCATCCTCATAAATAGTTTCATAACGTTATATAACAACCAGGGCCCATGGGAAGCGATACGCAAGGTGTTCTCTGAAGAGGAACACAAAACGATGAGCCTCAACGATCGGAGCGATCTATTCTTCACGGACTACAGCCTGGCGCCGCTGTTCGTGCAAGAGAACTACTTGCAAGTGGCACCGCATTGTCCCAAGTAAGTTTTTTTTACTTACTAGCCTTCTGCCCTGGCGTTGCCCGCTTTGTACAAAACTTAACTAATCATACAGACAGCGGGAAGTGACTTTATTTTATAATTTTATAGTAATTATTTTTGCACAAATAGATGTTTAAATTATTTGGCCTATCCTGTTTTATTTGGACTGTCTGATTATTTCATATTATGTACTTTTAATTTTTTTCCTCTAGTAAACTATAAGATAAAATTCATTCCTATTCCCTATTGAGACCGGGATTGGGCTAAAAATATTTTTATTACATAATGCAAACATTTTACATCATCAATTAACATTATAATTGTCTGTAATTTTACAGGAAAGAAGTATTAGATAGGTTAAGCAAAGCCGCAGACAGTCTTAGTATAGGAGACATGGTTGATGCGAGAATACGTGGCAATCAGGCTTGGAGTCTTTTGCCTATACAGGTACGTTATTTTTACCATTTATAGAGTTTTATATAGTTAGTACCCTAAATAAACATTTCTTTAGTGATCTTGATGATCGAATAGATAATTTTTACTTTACAAATAAAAAGTAAAAAAAGAAGATGACCTTAAGTATATAGTGGCAATATTCAGTAATTTATTGATGCACCATGAAAATCAGTTTAATCAGCACATCTACTCTAATATTATAAACTACTGGACCGATTTAAAAAATTAATTCACCATTCGAAAGCTACATTATCCACGAGTAATATAGGCTAGGTTTTATCCCGGAAATTCCACGGGAACGGGAACTATGCGAGTTTTTCTTTGAAACCGTGGGCGGAGCCGCCGGCGGAAAGCTAGTATCTTATTAACTAAGCTTACATTTTTATATCACAGAGTATTATGTGCTGATTTAAAAAAAAAATTTTAATTTAAATTTTAATTAACAATAAACTTATGTCGTTCTCACTACCTAACCACAAACTTATGAATTATGTGAAACATATTTTTGTAATTGTTTTTTGGTTCCGAGGGCGGGGACCTGGTGATCTGTGATACCGGTTAAAACCCATTTCAGACACCAGCTCCTCCAACTCCAGCTTATTGTTTGATAATTTTGTATGCATGTAGATTAATTTATGTGATTGGGAATTGTGAGGAGAAATAAATAAATGATTTGATTTGATTTTGATTTTGATTAAACTGATTTTTAGTATAACCATATTATTGTTGGTAATTTTAAGTTGTGTTTTATATAATGGTATTTTATTTCTATCTAAATAAGTTGATACCAAATGGTACATTAAGTAATATTATTCTTATTCGCAGGCAATGTACAGCTCAGTAATCCCGGGGCAAGTGATGTCGGGGCACGTTGCGGGGCAAATACAATTTCCCGGCTGGCTCGGGAAAAACTCGCGCGCGGGCAAGATGGCAAGACTTGCCCAGGGCATACATGCACATACTAGACTTAGGTAATAGGTTATGTATGAATTTATAGTGTCGTCTTATACGTGTAGTCTTCCCTAATGATGTAGTTACTTTCGTAATATAAAGCAGATTTAGCGAAGCTTATGGTACATTCTTGTTTTATATAAAACGATGAATAAGCATGCAAAGCATGAAGAATAGTAAAAGAAATCAAAAAGATTGACCTCTTGAAACAAGAAAGAGTTGAAACAAGAGCAACTAATTGAGTATTTGAATAATAAAAATATATTGATTTTTTTTATTTTTTTAAAACTTTATTATTAATAATATTGATATTTAATGCAAAAAACTCCAAAAAAATTATTTTTCAATTAATTGTAAGCAATTAAAGATTGATGAAATTTAAATTAAAGTCACGTGACTATAAACGCGCCATGACTGGTCACGATAGATGTGACGTCAAAATGTTATAGTTGTATTCGTTTTTCTATCAACTGCAATGAGTGAAAACTAACATTATGACGTCACCCGCGTTCGGGTGACGCTTCGGGAGTTGTCGGTGTGTTTTCGGTACTGGATTCAAAGACTAATTTTTATTTTGAAATAACTTTTGAATTATTGCAAAAAAAAAATTAAAAAAATAGTTTTGTTATAAGACTAATATATAATCTTTCCATTTAGCACAAAAAATTTTTTTATTCAAATACCCACTTGTGTGGTTATATACGAATGTTATTACTAAACTTGGATTATTATTAATCGGTTTGGAATAATATCATAACTGAGTATGTCAATCCTATCCTAAGTTGGATTGCATAGCAAAATAATCTATACTAATATTATAAAGCTGGTGAGTTTGTTTGTTTGAACGCGCTAATCTCAGGAACTACTGGTCCGATTTGAAAAATTATTTCGGTGTTAGATAGCCCATTTATCAAGGAAGGCTATATCATCACACTAAGAAAAATAGGAGCGGAGCAATGCAGCTAAAACCGCGAAGCACAGCTAGTACATAATGCTAAAGACACATCTCGAAAAATAAGTGAAGTGAAGTCCCGTGTCCCCGCTATATCTTTTCTTTATTTACGTAGTGTGAAAGTGTGAAGTCCCATGTCCCCTAGTGGGGTAAGGGGCAGATGCATTATTCATACATCTGTTTCACTGATCGATTTTCTTTAGGGACAAGTAGGTGATCAGCCTTCTGTGTCCTGAAAGACCGAGACATTTTTTTTTTCTTCGTCTCCACCGGGAATCGAACCCAGGACCCCTCGGTTCTACGCTCACGCGGCAACCACTGTACCAAGGAGGTGTCATCTCGAAAAATACTTGTATTTAGATCCTTACAATCTTTCAGCACATCCGGATCAAAAGCGTCAATATTCCTGGATTACGCGCCACACATACGCGACGCCATTTTGGATCCGCTGATCAAAGACAAGATGGACGGCGTCCAGCAGTCACTGCAAGTGCTGGAACAGTATCACTTGTTGAGGGAAGACCTGGATTCCTTGACGGAGCTGTCCGTGTGGCCTGGGCAAAGGAATCCTATGGTTTTGGTTGATTCTAAGGTATTATACAGTATTTATAGTTTAAAAAATTGGTTGTATGTAAAGTTTACTGACGATAGTTGAACGTAACAACGTCCGATTGTGCTTCTTTGTCGCTCGTTCCGCGCTCTCGCTTGAACTTCAAGCCTTACGGAACGCCTCAGAGCGAGGTAACGCCGCATGAGCCATGTTTTTCGTGCGTGCAGCCGGCTATCGAATTATAAGACGTTGTCACGTCAAAAAAAAGTATAAATATTTGTAGTATATTTCGAAAAATTCAAAAATTAAGTGTATGGTTTGTACATCTGGGATAGACCTGATTGATAAAATAAATACAAAATAATGTAGATTTTCTACTCGTAAAATAATAAAAAAATCTTTAAGAATGCATATTTAATTAACTCTGTCTATGTAAACTAAAAATACATACTTAAGTTTTTTTTATTATTAATAACTAGCTTACCGCCCGCGGCTTCGCCCGCTTTGCCTAAAACCTAATAAATTATATACTAAAACCTTCCTCTTGAATCACTCTATCTATTAAAAACACCGCATCAAAATCCGTTGCGTAGTTTTAAAGATATAAGCATACAAAGGGACATAGGGACAGAGAAAGCGACTTTGTTTTATACTGTGTGTGTGTGTGAAGTGGGGTAAGGGGCAGATGCATTATACATCTGTTTCACTGATCGATTTTCTTTAGGGACAAGTAGGTGATCAGCCTTCTGTGTCCTACCAGACCGAGACATTTTTTTTCGTCTCCACCGGGAATCGAACCCAGGACCCCTCGGTTCTACGCTCACGCGTCAACCAATGTACCAAGGAGGCGTTATACTATGTAGTGATAAATTATTTATTCCTCACAGGTGAAAGCAGCAATGACGCGCACATACAACAAGCAAGCTAGCGCACTACCATACGCGCCTGGTGCGATCAAACGAGCTAAACATACGGAAGACACTGATTCGCTTGAGATTGATGATGATGATGAGGAACAAGATAGCGACCCGGAGAATGATGCACTTATTAAGGTACTAGTAACTTCAGAAATAAAATAAAAAAATACAGTTAAAAAACAAAAAAAAGAGCGTGTGCCGAGCACACATGTTCGAAGTTCTTTGGTGAGTTCTTTGGTGAGGTTCGAAGATACCAAAATCGTTACCTTACTCCATGATGTGGCGGTATTGCCATGACGAGACCTTAAGATTTTACTCTCAATGCGCCTGAAGAAGTTTCAAAAAGAAAGACATGGGTAAAATCGAATATATAGAAAAAAGTATTTTATACAGTACCTACAGAGGAAAAAAGCCCATTTTTGACCATGAGTCGTTTACAATAACTGCATAAAAAATAATGCATGAAATTTAATGTTGGTTATCCTCCTAAATATTATGTAGTTTATGTCTATTTTTTAGGTTTGTGTTAATTTACTTCGATTTTTTTTCTTATAAACTTCTGACCTAAACTTTATCTAAGTATATTTTTTTCTCAGAAAAAGAAGACGAAAGATGTAGAGAAGCCATCAACAAGCAAAGAAAAAGGACAATCAAGTAAAGGAAAGAAAAAGAAATAATGTTCTGATTTTTAATTGATATTTTTAATTATGTCTGTGATTTGTAATATGCTCTTAAATTTGTTAATGTTAATGGACCTGAATAAATAATGATAATATTTCACTGTGTTTTATTTAAAATTACTACTAAAAATATTGTGTTGAAAATGTTTTTTATGTAAGTACATTATTGTTGATTTTTACAGATTGCATTTTAAATCAAGGCCAATACACATCAGTGTTAGCAACCTGAAGTGAGCTGATTATCGTACCAGGGGCGTAAAATTATCGTACATTAGGCGTTTTTGCTTCGAAATTATCGTACTTTTTAGAATAAAGTCAATTATAAATAAATAAATCATATAAATTGTAATATTGATAAGTATGCAAGTTCTCTATAGTTAATCTTTGTTTAACTACCGCTGTCAAATCAATTATCAACGGGACACTGAAACCCAAACGTTTTACGTGCCTTAAATAGGTACAGACTACAGACCTGAACCGATTCCATTTCCACTTTATGTTCAATAAACGCGCCAAGTTTAAAATTCAATCTGACAAAATTTCACTGTTCCCATGAAAGTTCGATATGAAACCATGAAACACGTCAAAATTTCATATTTGTATGGGTGAAATAATATAAATTCTCGAATTTTGCCTGATAGAAATTATCGTAAAATCAGCGTACGATAATAACATGCTATCGTACATCGTACGTAGGCACCAAATTATCGTGTTTGTACGATAATTATCGTACGGTTGGGAACGCTGATACACATTAATGACAATTATGTAACTTTTATCTATATTTTATGGTAAATAATAAATATATATTTTTTTTTATGAAAATATATATCGAAAAAATATAACATGATCACTGATTAGCATATAACAATTGATAATAATGAAAAGTATAAATAATATTATCAGGGATTAATGCATTAAAAACACCCTTTAAAATAAATATTTGAAATATCCTCCGGCCTGTCTGCGATCAACAATCTATAATACCATTGAATAATTTCGCTATATGTCTACATTTTGTAACTATGTAGGTATACTTATCACACATATTCCGTATCTAAAATTTACATATTATATAAAGGTAAATAACAAACACCATTGATAATAATGAAAAGTATGAATAATATTATCAGGGTTTAATGCATTAAGAACATGCTTTAAAATAAATATTTGAAATATCCTCCGGCCTGTCTGCGATCAACAATCTATAATACCATTGAATAATTTCGCTATATGTCTACATTTTGTAACTATGTAGGTATACTTATCACACATATTCCGTATCTAAAATTTACATATTATATAAAGGTAAATAACAAACACCATTGAATGCACAGCACTATTTTTATTGTATGTTACATAATTGCATCTAACTTTATCGTAGTTTTAAAAACGCTCAATCTCTTATAATCTTCTTTACTCGGGGGTCATCTGGTCTCATGATTGTATAAAGTTGTTTGTATCTCCGATTATCACCATCGTTTTTATTGTATCTATAAAGACCAGCGCATCCTAGACCGATACCAATGAGACCCATCACAGTGGATGCATAAATTTCGGGGATCTCATCATAGCCTTGTTTAAACAATTGCCCTAAGGTTCTTCTGGCTGCTGGCGTGGCCATATTTAGAACATAGAACTATTCAATCGGAAATAAATGAAATAACACACACAGTCTGAGCAGGTTATTTTGCTCAGTTTTATTTCGAAAATCGAAGATCGAATTCTAAATTTTAATGAATATGATAAGAATTGTCACTGTCAAGTGTCAATTATCAAATTGTTATAGTTACGTTGCGTTCAATTTCTAAACATCTGCATTCCGAAATCATACTATCTCGTCGTAAAATAGTATTTTGTCATGTTAGGTAAACCGAAATTTCTCAAACATAAAATACATAATATTAACAGAACTGCGAACTTCGCAAAAAAGTAAATAGTTGGACATTGAGTGACGCCACAGGTAACGCTTGTTAAACAACGTTGGGCTTGGTCATTCAATTAATAAAATATATGTCTTCATCACAAGTCGTCATTCATTATTTTCGCTAGTAATTTAATCAAATAGCAGATCCAACCAGTTGACGAACACATACCTAATCCTAGCTCTATACATAAGCATTATTTTAAAATACATGCAAAAGTGACACTGTCTCTCTTCTTTACGCCTCAACCACTGAACCAATTTGGATAAAATTTGGTACAAAGATAACTTGAGACGTGAGAACTGTGTGCAAGGGACGCCGACATTGGTACCACCACACCTTTGTTTATTTTTTTTACTCCTTGAAAAGGATGGGCTAGTAGAAGCTCTATAGACAGAGCTCTTCAGATAATGGCGGGATAAACGCCAATAATTTGCCTTTTTTTAGAGCTGTGACTTTAATCATAATATTCTTTCTTAAACCTGCTGAACAACCACACCACACCACAACAAGTCTTAAATAAGAAAATCATGCCAGACATATTATATTAGCATTGCAGCTTTTGGTTTACGAATTTTACAAACTCAACCACATCAATATGCTGCCTTTACTCCGCATACGTGATACGTTTCATAAAATGGAACCTCTTGTTTCCTTTTTCGGACTAGATACAAGGTAAAACTGATAAAACTTACGTAGGTAGTAACTATTGAGTAATTTGTGACAAAAACTACAAAAACACGGGATATATTTTTTATTATATGCTTAATCTGTGACTTTGGCTGATATTATAATGTGAATTGTGAATCATCAAGGCATGTATTAATTACCCGGACCTTCGTTGTAATTATTCAATATTATTACGTAAACTGAAAAAAAATCTAAAAGTCGTGGAGAAAAATGGCAATATGGATTTTCACACAGAACAATAAAGAAATCATTTTATCGGGATGTGGATTTGCACAAACAAAATTGGCACCGTGCCCTGGCGAGTTGTTATCGTCACATCTATTCTAATAAAATGCACCATTTTAAACCCAATAACTGAAAATTTCATCAAAATCGAGCGAGTAGTTTGTAAAAAATGGTAACGTTTGTTCATATTCATTAATCGTAACATCCTCTCACCCCAAACATATTATACCGAAACTAAAGAATTGACCATTGTTATCATTTTTTTCTGTTGTAATTATTTTATATGTCGTTGATGAAAGCTGATGCTAATCAAAGAATACAATTAAATATTATTAAAAAAAAAAGTACAAAGTATAAACGTCATTACCTACATTTAAATTTATATTTTATAATCTCACTAGTGGTCCGCCCCGGCTTCGCCCGTGGTACATATTTCGCAATAAAAGGTAGCCTATGTCCTTTCTCCATACAAAATTTCATGCAAATTGGTTCAGTAGTTTAGGCGAGATTGAGTAACAGACAGACAGACAGAGTTACTTTCGCATTTATAATATTAGTATGGATTATTTTGAATTTTGAATAACTATTAACTATAAAATACTGCTATTTCAATTTCATTTCATAATATTATTATAATAATTAATACTTTTAATAATATTATCATAACTAATTCAAATTTTATTTTATTTTAATTACAATGACAATAATGTTTACAAGTTAATTTTATAGCCTAACTGAACCGGTTTAACCCGGGGTTTAGGCTTCAAAAATACGCGAAACGAAGTCGCGGGCAAAGCTAGTATAATTAATTTGTCTGTTTGTCAACTGCAGCTAGGTTAGGGAAATATTATATGATATTGGGAAAGAATAACGATAGCGCGAGTCTGAATTGTATAACCCCACTGTAACGACATCTATTGGCAATGTTCGAAAGTTGCGGCAACATGTGAAATGTCCTGAAAAATGAAACTGTTTGAATTTCGAAATGAAACATAGATTTCTAATATTATGTTATGTAGATACGTTAATGTTATTAATTAAAAAAGGTAACCTTAAAGGTTAGCTGTCAGTTGACTTAATAATATTATCAAAATTAACAAGTAATTTTTCACACAAAATATCGAAAATAGTAGGAATGAAGATTATAATGATGGATGATACTTAAAATTTTTGATGTTATATATATCATAAAGAGTAATAAATTCTCATAATATCATCCACAGAACATATAAATTCTCGGATAAGTAAACAATAAACCAAAAATATTACCTACAGTATTATTTAGCTTTTAAGGTTAGATCATCAAACCAGACCTCATTAAATTAATGGCACTAGCGATTTGTGTTATTAAAAGACGAAAAAGAAAACAAAAGGCATTCTGGGTACATCCTCTGAATGAACAGAGATACTTAAAAGGGCAGTTTGTGACACTGTACGAAGAGTTAAGGTAATACCCCGGAATTTTTTTTAATAAATTATTTTCGAATGTCTATAACAACTTTTGACGAATTGTTGGAAATAGTGGGGCCTCAAATAAAACTTCAAGATACCAACATGCGTTTGGCGATACCACCTGTACAACGATTGGCTGCTCTGAGGTAAGGCGCTTTTTTAGCGCTCGTCTGAATAATAGTAAGACCTCATTCGCACGAGAGTTAAAAAAGCGTTGCGTTAAAACCCGGCGTTGGCGCTTTTTAAACGTTCTCTCTGTGGTTGTTCATACTAACGCTTTAAAATCACTCATGTCTCGTCTCTGGCTTCAGTAAGACGTGGAAATGGTTTCTGCTAAAATAATTACGTAATGTCAGTTGCGTAATATCTTTATGATATTTATATTATTATATTTGCTTATAATTCCTCGGAAAGTTTGTTCTTAATAAACTACTTGTAGGTACCTACTTAGGTATTTGTTCAAACTCGTCATCGATAAACATGTTACTTAAAGGAATATGATAAAAAAACCTACTGTTTTAATTTTTATATGTTAGGTATATTTGAAAGAAAGAAAGATTGGCACTAGCGATTTGTGTTATTAAAAGACGAAAAAGGAAACAAAAGGCATTCTGGGTACATCCTCTGAATGAACAGAGATACTTAAAAGGGCAGTTTGTGACACTGTACGAAGAGTTAAGGCCCCGGAATTTTTTTAATTATTTTCAAATGTCTATAACGATTTTGAATACAGGAACGGACGAGACTCCACATCTATAATTAATAGTTCGGGATCAACAATCCACGACATCGTATCGATTTTCTGATGATTATAAGCACAACAAACACGTGCTACCGCTGAGCGAGCGTGCGGCATACTGAACGCAGCGCCGGCGCTTTTTTAGCGCTCGATCGTCTGAATAATAGTAAGAAGTTTCCTATGGTCTATTTTATTTAACGCCCAACGCCGAGCGTTGAAAATAGAACACTGCGCGATAAAAAAGCGTCGCGCTTTAAAAGCGCTGACGTGTGAACATATACTTGGGAATGCATTTGTTCTATTTGGACGCTTTTTTAACGGACGTTAAAAAAGCTCTCGTGTGAATGAGGTCTAAGAAGTTTCCTATGGTCTATTTTATTTAACGCCCAACGCCGAGCGTTGAAAATACAACACTGCGCGATAAAAAAGCGTCGCGCTTTAAAAGCGCTGACGTGTGAACATATACTTGGGAATGCATTTGTTCTATTTGGACGCTTTTTTAACGGACGTTAAAAAAGCTCTCGTGTGAATTAGACCTAACTAACTTAGATGGTTTATTGTGAATTGATTACATCATAAAATATAAAGTCAGCATTGAAAAAAGGTTTCAACCACAGGTTTCAACTTTCAGCTTTTGAGCTGCAATACGATAAACAGGTTTATTTCTTCGTATCTCAATTAAGTACCCAACAACTGCATTCGAATAGGTACCTAAGTAATTACCTACAAAAAAAGGTTATAATAACTTTGCAATCATATCCAACGACAGTAAATTTTTTTGACGCAGACAACCATTGATTGAAGTTATCAAACAGCTTTTATATTTAACATAAAGATTTTATCATTGTTGAATTTAAAAAGCGCAACTTGATAAAATGCCAGAGCCTCCCACTATTGGACATCAAGTGAACTTCGGCAAATCTTTGGTAGGCCTCATCAAGCAAGGCTTTTGGGAAATTCCGGCGGTTATGTGTTCCACAATAATGGGTTTTATAGGAATTGGCATGGGTTTATATGGCCTCCACAAGTATAACAAGGACAATGGAGAAAGTCGGGAATATAAGAATATTTATACGATCATGAGGCCAGAGGATCATAGAGTTGGTCGCTTGAGAAACCCAGTGTATACTCAGTACTAAATTGTTTCTAGGTTTAGACATGGTTTAGACTTTAGTTATTAAATATCTGTGTATTATTGCGCTATTGTGTACTTCCATTCATTGCTTTCTTTTTGCGTGTAAAATGCACCATTCATTGGTATTAATAAATTTAATAAAATAACGTTTTTAAAAACTAACTTTTGATTGTTGTAATAATTTAACGAGTAACCAATACATTCAAATAAAGCTTGTAATTAAATTGCAAACCTGACATGATTTTAATAAAAATGTGTAGGATTTTATCTTTGTAGCGCGAGCTCAATAAATTTCAGTCTGAATAATTGAACTTGTGTGTAGATCGAACTCTAAAATCTCAGTCTGAACCTGATGAGTCTGTCTGAAGTTTGAACTATATTATAATGACACAACAGGTAGTCGAGAAGAGTAATCATTAAATGAAAAAAATATGATGAATCGCCAAATTTGTTGCTAAGCCTAAAACTCGAGAACGGCTAAACCGATTTCGTTAATTCTTTTTTTATAATACTCCTTGAAGTACGAGGATGGTTCTTATGGAGAGAAAACGTAAACATGTATATTGTACATATGCCTGTACCACGGGCGAAGTCGGGGCGGACCTCTAGCGTGTAATAATAATATTTTATTGTATGGAAAGGAGAGTAAATTCCTTGCTTCTAAATTGATAGAAATGACAAAGACTAATTATTATTATATATCAGGTGTGTGATTAAGATATGTAGATTGTAGGTAGCTGAGATAAGTAAAATAAAAATGTACAAAATAAATACACAAAATAATTTTATGCAACCATGTATCGAAGCTCGACATGGGGATGATCACAGTCGAGTGTCGACTGTCACGTCTTGACATAGATGTAATTGACAGTGACGCAAATGACATTGTTTTTGTGAAAGGTCATATTGGTGAAATCTACTGATAAAAGTATTTTTTGTGATAAAAATATATTAAATAAGAGCATTTCAGTATCGATTGATTAAATCACTCTGTGTCGGTGTGTTGGCTAACTTGGTTGTTTTTTAAATAATAAAATAATAACAATGAGTTCACGTTTCGCGGTTGTCGAGCAGGGGCCACCGATTGAGGTGTTTCTGCTAAATAAATTATGTGCCGACGACACAAATAAAAATAAAGTGAATCTGGGAGTTGGCGGTAAGTGTAACAATTAGTTAAGTATATTTTTTGCGCGCAATGTTTGGAACAATATGCTACATAACAAATGTTATTATGTAATAATAATTGTTGTTATATCAGGATACCGGCATTGCAACCTATCGGAAAGCGAAAGGGGATGTAAATAAAAAAAATACGAAACGTAAAAATTGTATATTGTTTGCCGGTGATCAATCTTGATGATGTGCCAAAATATTGTAAACAAAAGTATATTTTTGACTATTGCTAAGGTTCAAGATCGAGTTGGCTGACTTGTGTTAAAAATAAACTTATTTTGATTGTACTATAAATATTGGATAGCTCAATGTATTTGAAAGGATATTCTATTTTATATCACCTATTTTTTTTTTAATTATACATTATTGATCTCTTTTTTCATTATTTAACCTGTTATTGAATTTTTCACAACTTTACAGCATACAGAGATGAAAATGGAAAACCCTGGGTATTGCCAGTTGTGCGTAAAATGGAAAAACAGATGGCGGCTGATGGAACTCTGCTCCATGAATACCTACCTGTACTTGGTAAGAATTTGTTAATTACAAGTTTCTGTTAAGTAGATTGACTGTAAAACTATTGAATTAATATTCTTAATTGTGATTGAAGCATGGAAAAGTTGTGCTGATTTTTTAAATTTTGGAAGTTATAAATTCTTTCCCTTTAAACTTATATTAATGGAAAAAAAATAGTTTTCAAAAGTATTAATACAAAAATAATTCAGTATTAGTGTAATATAATGGAAATGGCACACACTTTCTTAACAAACATTAGTAGGCATATCTTATCAGAAAATACAATAAGTTTTATATTGCACTGATTAACCTATAAATGTTTATTTATTTATTTATTTATTTATTTTATTTAAAAAACATCACATGCCATTACAGGACAATGCCCAATGCGACACAGATACAATTTTATTTTACAAAAGAAACTTATCTAACTTAAATACTAAATTAAAATTACATACATAACTTAACATAGACATAGAAAAATTTAAAGAACTTACTAACAATAACAGATTAACTGCAATATCACCCTTGCGAATTCACTCATAGGACAATGAAATAAGTCCGCTCTTTCGTGCGCTTCATTTATTATGCGGATGGCCCGTACCATTGGTGCTTTCGCAAGAAGGTTGGTTCGTGCTGTGGGCACTAGCAACAGTGGTGAACGGTGCCGTTTCCACGCGAATCTGGTGGGGACGCAGAAACTCACACATTCAAGTAGTCTTGAGTTCTGTTCCCTACCACGAAGAAGACTTATAATATAAACGGCAAGCGAAAAATCTCGCCGTACACTCAATTGATTGTACCCCACCATACCCAATACAAATAAGGTAGGGTACATCAACGGATAAAAAGGATATACACCATACAGTTTTAAATATAAATGTCTCATGAATTTATTTTGGACCCGCTCTAACATTAAATTATATTTGTCTTCATGAGGAGCCCATATTGCAGCATTGTGTTCCAAACGACTTCTTACTAACGCGTTATATAGAACCTTAAGTGTTGTAATGTTAGTAAAGTCCTTAGCCTGTCTCAAAACAAATCCAAGGTTCCTGTATGCCGTTTTACATGTTTTTATTATATGTTCCCGAAACCTCAGATCAGACGAGAACCAAACGCCTAAGTCGCGACCCTGCGTCATACGCTGAATTGAAACCGGTCCTATTTTGTAGTCGTACAAGAGAGGAGACCGATTACGATGGAAACTCATTACCGAACACTTAGTAGGATTGAAGTGAAGCTTGTTTTGACAACTCCAATGAAGGATCCTAGAAACATCGTTTTGTAGGCGTTCACAGTCTGACAGATTTCTTACTTCGGCGTATAATTTCAGATCATCTGCGAATAGTAAACACTGACCATAAGTGAGGACGCCCGGCAGGTCATTAATCATGATAGTGAACTCTAAAGGACCGAGGTTACTACCCTGACTTACACCGGATCTAGTGAAATATGACTGCGATTCGCAGCCATTATAGTCGACATATTGTTGTCTGTCTTTCATATAGGAGGCCCAAAATTTTATCAATTTCGGAGTAAATCCCACCCCCGCAAGCTTTCCCAATAGCACATCATTGTCTACTGTGTCAAAGGCTTTTTTAAAGTCCAGGTAGATAACATCTACCTGAACTCCAGTGTCCACCGCAGGTACTACGTGTGCCATTAAGTTGAGCAGATTAGTAGTAGTACTTCGCGCCGGTCTGAATCCATGTTGTTCCTCGCATAGCTGTGCTGACACCTGCGAATACACGCCCGCCTGTATTGCCGATTCAAAAACTTTTGCTGGCGTTGAAAGAACGGCTACTGGTCTGTATTCGCTGATGATCGGTCCCGCTTTACGCTTAGGAACGGGAATAACTCGAGACGTTTTCCATATATTTGGAAACATGTTGGAGTGTAAACATGCGTTAAATATGCGTTGAAGGGGTTCAGCCAGCACCCTACTACAATCCTTAAATAAGAATGCTGGTATACCATCTGGGCCAGCAGAACTTTTGGGTTTAAGGCGCGCCAATGCTTTTCTGACCTCTCCTACTGTCATCATATCGATTTGAACGCGCGCGCTACTCGACCCCATAGCTGCCGCCGCATTCGCATCTAAATTTGGTGCACAATTGCTGTAAACACTTTGAAAGTACTGAGCAAACTGAATAGCACACTCTTCATTATTTAAAAGTCTACCATCTTTCATAATAATACTCCTGCTTGAAGACCTTCTCGCTTTGACATATTGCCAAAATAATTTCGGGTCTTTCGAAAACTGAAGTTGTATTTTATTTTTGTAACTATCATAAGCAATTTTAATATCAGTTTTTACAGCCGATCTTAACAATGAGAATTCATTATAATCGCTCGCTAACTTAGATTTTTTATACTTTCTCTGAAATGAAGCCTTTAATTTAATTTTATTTATAAGATCTCTTGTATACCAGTTAGGGTAGTGATACTTACACGAACCATTATTTTTTTTAGCTTTTCTAGGTACGCATTCATCTAAAACACTATCTAGTATACTGTAAAAATATTTTAACATCTCATCGACATCCTGTATGTCGTATAATGTAGACCAATCAACTGAACCTAACCGCGAATACAATAGAGGAAAATCGGCCTTATAAAAATTCCATTTCGGGCGCGCATTGCAGTCCATAGAATTAGATGCGGAATGGTCGGCACCGGACGACGGCGCTGGCGGCTCCGATGCGGTGGAGACGATGCGCACACTCACCGCGAGCGGCGGGTGATACTCATCCACGGGCACCAAGGGCTCGTCGGCCGCCGACACCGACACCTCCCCGTGACACCCTGCGTGACAGACCCAGTCTAACTGACGACCCATACAGTTAGGCACGGTGTTATGTTGAGTGAATTCGCAATAGGTTAAAAAGTATTCATAATAATTGCTTATATTTACTGGACATGAATATATATTTAAGTCTCCGATAACAATAATTTCTTTATACTTAGTACATAATTTTTCTATTATACTAAACAACAATAAATAATCAGTCTCAGAACTATTTGGAGGAATATAAACTACACAACACAAGAATAGAAAGTTATTTTTTAAGAAAACACTTGCACATACCATTTCAAAGACACAGTTGTTTATCGACACTGAGGGTATGCGTACCGGTCGTAATTCGAACCGTTGTGTGGCCACGAGAAACGCACCGCCCTGTTTCCGACCGTCCGATCTGTCACAACGTAATATTTGGAATCCCAAAGGAATAATTTCGGAGTCTTGTATGGATTCATTACAACCGGATTCCGTGATGGCGTATAAATCAAAGCTTACTGTATTTAAATTGTTTCTAAATTCTTCCAATTTTGTTCTAAGACCTCTAACATTTTGGTAAAAAATTTCTATTGATTTAACTACTTTTCGGTTTTTTTGCTGCCTTACGAAACCAAATCCATTCGCTAAACTCTGCATTGACTGGCCATATTTCGGGTTGGTTCAATGTATTAAATAAATTTTCTGGTACACCAATAATAAATGATGCATAATCCCGCGCCGTTTTGTGTTTAATTTTATCTATCTTAATCGAATGATCCGGGCCGCAAACATTTTTCACATAATTTGTTAAAGTTTCCAACGAAGTTTCTGGGTGTAAGCGCCATACGTGCAAGTACTTTTTACGTTCCATTCCCTTTAATATTAGTGTATCTTTATTGCTCCCTACACGTACTCTCTTACGTTCACTCGATTGCTCGTTGTGACGGGTAACATTATTATTATTATTATTTTCACGCACATTCATACATATATCTTTACCTGTGCCTTGCCCTACGCAATCCCCTTTATCTTTAAACAAAGGCGCACAAGTCGAAGCTATTTTTATGGGCGATGTTGACGACGTCGCGGCCGTAGGTGTGGTGGCCGCAAAAGAGTTTACACTTAATATCTCTGTGATAGCATTACTTTTATTAGCTTCCTGTAATGGCTTATTAATATATGTGGATTTCGAAGATCTCGAAGTGTCACATCCTGTTTTTGATATATTTGCCCTGGTGTTAGTTTTAATGCATTGTTTTTCTTCAAGCGAACTCAAAATCTTTAGTGCCGCGTCTAACTTGTTATTTGTGTCACTCAGTTGCTTTTGCAAAATAGCTATTACGTTTGCTTGGATATCAAATCGGGAATCCATTTCGGAACGTAATTGAATTAAATGCTCCAGCAACACAGAATCCGTGCTTAAAGGCGAAGACGTATGATATCTTAATTGATTCCCGCGCTGCATATTTATATTATTATCGGGTGTAACGAGTGACGTATTGCACACAGTTATAAAACTCTTATTTGGCGATTGAGTACATTCAGAGCAAACCCAATTTGTCTTGTAATCATTAGTAAATGCGTGGAATAATTCTATTTCAATATTAAGACATTTTAAGTCATACCTTTTCATGCATTTAAGCTTAGAGCATTCCAAATATAAATCATCGTGTATTTGCAAGCCGCAAGCGTTACAACCAATTTTGCTAGTCATTGTAGATACTAGATGTAACAAACCGGTTTCTGTGCGTAGAGTCGGTGTGCAAAAGAGATGAATTATTTTAATTCCAAGAACCTCTCCTTTACCCGAGGTGAGGAGGAGCTTCCCTCCGCTCGTTAGTAATACAGCGTCCAAAAATAAGTTCACTTCACTTTAGTACTTATTGCACTGTTTATCGGTTTACTTTTTTGTTAATTTCGCATGAATTTAGCACTCGATAATTTAATTAAAACAAATAACACGTCTGCGCTTAGCGACAGCGGAAGACTGTGTTAATCTACCTTTAAGATTAAAAATTATTTATGTAATATCTTTTTCCTTACCCCTTAAAATGACCAGTTTACTATCAATCTCCAAATAGATATGTTATCTATTCACAATGACATAACACCATAATAATTTTTTAAATATGTAATATTTTTCCTACAGTTGATAAGCAAAGGTTTTTTTTTTATATAAGACAACTTGTTATCATTGTTTTTTTCTTAGTTTATTTAAATTTAAATTGCAAAGAATCATATTGTGAATATTTATGACTGATACTTATTTTGGATGGTATGAATTCAGAATTTAAATTTTAGCTCTGATTCTTGATGAGCGTCCATTTAGTCATAGAAGAATTTTTAATATGTAATTTAGATTGTATTATTAAAAACTACTTAATCCGTCAGTCCTCGGATCACAGACACAATAGAAAATCTATTGTGTCTCGGCCTGATCGGGCCGCTCGGTGGTCAATGGGTTAACAAGTTAGCACATAAAATGTTTGTGTTCTTAGAATATTCATTATTATAAGATCAGGATAAAATAATTTAAAATCTTCAATGTAAAGTGGGGAATCTATAAATTTTGAAGTGAAACTTCTTTAGACGCGTTTGCGGCGATTTTGGTATCTTATCTTGCTTAAAGAAGTTTTACTTCTGACACGTGTGCTCGACACACACACTCTTTTTGTTAAAATACCCTTGTAGTATCTTATGCAATGTCTGTTTAGTAAATATAAGACAACCTTGAAAAATACTTCACATACATGTGAATGGATGTTATTAAAAATATGTTAATAATGATGAAACTTATTTACTGTATTTGAGTATTGTCTCTTTACTATTATGTGATATTATATAATAAATAATATTATTGTTATATACAGGGTGTAATCATTAAGTGTGCACAGGCGATTTTTCCGTAACTATTGCAGATATCAAAATATCAGTTTAAAGTTTTTTTAATATCTGTAATAGTTACGGAATAATCGTCTGCACTCTGCGCACACTTAACAATTACACCCGGTAAGTTGTAGGTCTGTATGTATGTATTATGTAAATCAGTGTTCCCTTTTATTCCAAAAATTTTGGCCATAGGACAAATAGCTGCAAATTTGTGAGAAAATTAATGAGTTATTTTTTTAGTACAAATAAATTATAATAAATACCAGCATTGTGGAGTATTGTACCAAAACCTTTTCTATATTATCTACTGATTTGTTATACCAAAAGTATTAGTTTATATTATCTAATAATTTTAATTGCAGGCCTTGAACAATTCAGCAACTTGTCAGTTTCTATGCTGTTAGGTGAAGACAGTCCTGCTTTGGCTGAAGGAAGAGTAAGTTTATAATTAACTAGCCTTCTGCGCTAGAAAGTTCTTTTGAAGAAAACTTCACAAATTATTGCATACTGAAACCTCAAAAACCCCCATCAAAATCCATTGTGTAGTTTTAAAGATTGAAACATTCATAGGAATGAATAAACAGTGACAGCGACTGTGTTTTATACTATGTAGTGAAAATATTTGTTATTTTATTCATCTATATTTGTTTGTACATTATAAGTTATGTTATCTCAATTTTAAATATTTACTGAGATAGATTAAAACACAATGTATTTTATTTATACAATTTCTCTTATTATCTTATCTTACAATAAATAAGCCTGTTAGTTTGTTTCGGTACAGATTAATTACTCAAGAACTACCTTCTAAAATATATAGTTTTATTTCATCAGTGGTCACATACATTATTTATGAGTAACTAAGAAGAGTGGATAATGTGTTAATAATATGTTTATTACAGGCTTTTGGTGTCCAAACATTGTCAGGAACGGGAAGTTTAAGAGTTGGTGCGGAATTTTTGAACAAGCACCTTAAATACACAACATTCTACTACTCGAGTCCAACATGGGGTGAGAAAGATTCATTAACTAAATTAATATAATATTATGTAAATTTAAATGATATATGGATCTTTCTATTGATAAACTGAAAGCTTTCTATAATAATACTACTGAGATTTTGTCAGGATCTGATGATTCTTTTATTTTACTGGGGGATTTCAATACTCCTAACTTAGATTGGATTAATTGTAACGCGACGAAAACTGCTACTCCTAGACCTTTGTTTAATGACGTTAAAGTCAACTTAATTTTAGACTTGATGACTTATGGCAACCTTAACCAGTACAATTTTATCAAAAATAACAATAATCGCACTCTGGATTTATTTTTTGCCCGTTTGATTCCGGTATCACTTGAACCCTCAATCGCACTTAGTAAAATGGACGTTCATCATCCACCTTTTGAAGTGTGTGTGAATGACATTTACGTCCCGTCCCTCGAACCATGTAAGAATAATAAAATCTTAAATTTTAGAAAATGTGATATAAATAAATGTAAAGATGAACTTAGGAATATTGATTGGAAGGTTCTCCTTTCCTCCGCGGATATAAATGAAAATCTAACACAGTTTTATGACACTCTAAATCTCATCATTAAAAATAATACACCTTATAAGCAACAAAGAAATTCATCAGTACCTATTTGGTTTAGTAACTCTCTAATCAAATGCCTACGGGAAAAAGAGAAATTTCATCATAAATTTAAAATGTATAAGAACCCACGTGATTATGACACTTTCTCTCTTTTGCGTAAAAGGTCTAAAAAGATGATGAAGGAGTGTTATAACAATTATTTAAAAGATGTTGAATCGTGTCTACATAAAGGTAACATTAAATTATTCTGGAATTACGTAAAGAGTAAAAATAAATGTTCAAGTTTTCCCCAACTAGTTAAATATAATAACATTGTTGCTACTAAAGGTAGTGATGTCTGTCAAACATTTGCTAAATATTTCCATTCTGTATATGAAAATAATGCCATTGTTGAAGATCCCGTCCACAACAATTGGTCTAATTGTCTTAACAAAGTAGTAATTGAAGCGCATGATGTTAAAAAACTTCTTAAACAATTGGATCCGAACAAGGGTCCTGGACCGGACGGTATTCCATCTCATTTTGTTAAATCTTGCTATAACGAACTCACCTTACCACTTTATATAATTTTTAATAGATCTCTATCTACAGGCATCTTTCCTGACTTTTGGAAGATCGCTCACGTAATTCCAATATTCAAATCCGGCGATAGATCGGACTGTTGTAACTACAGACCCATCTGCATACTAAATTGCTTTGCTAAAATATTTGAACGTGTTATTTACAATCAAATTTACAATTTTGTTAAACCTTTACTTATTTCTGAACAACATGGATTTGTCGCGCGTAAATCAACAACATCTAATTTAACTGAATATGCTGACTATCTCCTAGAAACTTTGGACAACAAAGGACAAGTGGATGTCATTTACACCGACTTTCAGAAGGCGTTCGATAAAGTCAACCATGAGCTCCTGATTAAAAAGCTGATGATTTGTGGCATACATGGGAACTTATTGCGTTGGATCATCTCGTACATTAAAAACCGCACTCAAATAGTTGCTCTCAACGGCTACCTATCTGAACCCTATTCTGTTCCTTCCGGTGTTCCCCAAGGTTCCCATCTTGGCCCTCTTTTGTTCGCGGTTTTTATAAATGATGCACCCTTACGATTTAATATAGGTAGTAAATGTCTACTTTATGCGGATGATCTGAAACTATATAGAAAAGTCGAAAACATTGCTGACTGTCAGTTGCTTCAAGAAGACTTAATTGCTCTTCATGCCTGGTGTAAGAGAAATTTAATGAAATTAAATACCTCTAAGTGTCATGTTGTCACATTTACTAATAAAGTAAACAGTATTAACTTTTCGTATCAAATTTCAAATATTATCTTAGGTCGTAAAGAATTCATACGAGATCTAGGGGTGACATTCGATAAAAGTTTATCATTTATCGATCATGTCGAATCTACTGTCAAAAAAGCCAATCAAAATTTAGGCTTTATATTACGAATGTCCAGATCTTTTAAAAATAAAAATAGTGCCCTAATTCTTTATAAATCTCTGGTCCGTAGCACCCTTGAATATGGCTCCTCAGTGTGGTCTCCATTCTACAAAACACATATCGACAAGCTCGAATCGGTACAAAAACGATTTTTACGTTCTGTATGCAATCGTGAACACCTTAGAAGATCCTTGCCCACCTATGACATTCGACTTAAATATTTCAATTTGGATTCACTTGAAATGCGACGTAAATTCATTGATTTAACTTATATGTATAAAATTATCAATAACCTAATTCACACCGATATGCTTTGTAAATTCTCTTTATATTGTAACGCTCGTGTCACTCGGAACGCTAAACCCTTCTATATACCCGCCACTCGCTTATATATTTCTTATAATAACCCAGTATATAGGTTATGCCGACTATATAACGAAATAGTTAATAAAGATAACACTATTGACATATTTTCAAATAGTCTAGCCAGTTTTCGTCGCTTAGTACTTACTGCTCTGCGTAGCACCTGAAGCATACGGATTTATGTCTAATCTTGTTAGCCTAAGTATATCTTTTATTGTATTTTTTTTATTGTTGTGGTAACAGTATTTTTAATTGTTTTAATATCTTTCACACTCTAAACATTTGTGTATCCATAGAATAGGCTTATACATAGAACGTTATTAATTGTACTTGAATAATTTGTTTGTTATATTGTTGTATAAGCTGTTTGGAAACTAATAAAATAAAATAAAAATAAAATAGATATACTGATATATTGCCAGATAAATTTGTCAGTAATATAATAAACACTTAAAATCTATAGTGAGTTTAAAAATTGTAAAGTATGAATATATACCTAAATAAAGTTGTTAAGTAAAGATATAATTTATGTTCAGGTTACGCTTTAATTACAGAACACTTAAATGTGTACATAAATGCCTTAATTAAATTGTGAAATAGAAAAAGTTATGGCTTTTGTTATCAGCTTTCAATTGATTCATTTTGTGTTGAGATGTTACCCACTGATATGTACAAAAATCAAGTTAATTTAAGATGACCGGTGGAAACAATAATTTTGTAGCTAAAATCGTGATCTATAAGTACAAATTTGGCACAAATAGGCACTGTATAAAATTAAATAAAAGACAGTTGTTTAGTTAAATAAATAATTTTGGAAACTGTGCTATTATTTGTTTCTTTAACGAAAATAAATGATGAAAATCGCTTTATCGTTGTACAACGTGAAAGCGATTTTAAAATATCAATGATGTAATGTAATTAGTTTTCCGCCCGCACCTTCGCCCGCTTTGTTTTAAACAAAAAGCTTATTGCCAAATTAATTTGATTTTTTAAACCTATAAATATATGGTTAAAACTTCCTCGAGTTCTTTAGGCGCGTTGAGAGTAAAATTTCAAGGTCGCGTCATGGCAATACCGTCATGTCATGGAGTAAGGCGACGATTTTGGTATCTTTGAATCTTGTCAAAGAAGTTTCATTTCTGACTTGTGTACTCGGCACACACGCTCTATTTTTTAACTGTCCCTTTGAAGTGGATCCAAATCGAGTTTACGTAAGTCGATTATAGGCGAAGCTAATAAAAGCGTGTATTTTTTTTAGAAAACCATCACTTGGTATTCGTGAACTCTGGCTTCACGTCACCACGCACTTACCGCTATTGGAACCCCAAAACTCTGGCGATCGATTTCGACGGAATGATCGAGGATCTACAGAAGGCGCCAGAGAACTCTGTGGTGATACTGCACGCGTGCGCACACAACCCGACCGGCATTGATCCCACGCAAGAGCAGTGGATCAAGATCGCTGATGTTATGCAGGTTTGTTATGCTTGGCTATTGCCAATATTTAAATGATATTTTAATGTTTGGGAAATGATTGTTAAAAAATAATGTTTAATACAATTTTCTATCTGAGGAATGTTTTTCGTGATAACGGGGTGCTTTTATAACCAATTTATAAATTGCCGGAAAGTGGAGATTTTTTCATTTGTTTGTACATAATTCTTTATAAAACAGCAATTCACATACATAATTTGCGTTTTAATTACGATGTTCAAATTTCATACCGTAAATAGAGTTTTGAAAGTGTTTTCAATTGGATTTTTTGTGTCGAATTTGAATTTAATACTGTTCTTTTTGTCCAGGAACGCAAATTGTTCCCGTTCTTCGACAGTGCGTACCAGGGCTTCGCATCAGGTGACCTCGAGCGAGACGCGTGGGCGGTGCGCTACTTCGTGAAGCGCGGCTTCGAGCTCGTGTGCTCGCAGTCGTACGCGAAGAACTTTGGGCTCTATAGTGAGTGCGATAGGGGCTAGTTTTGTGCGAATTACACATAATTCGGTAGGAAAAAAATATTTTTAATTCCACAGAATTAATATATTTTTTTCCTACTAGTATTTTTTATGACAAGTAAATGTTACTGTATTTTTTACTAAACGTAAAAACAACCTTACCTTAATTGATGTATTTCTTTTTGAATAGGATGCGGATTCAGTAGATTTCCTACTCATAGTACTATTGAATTCTGTAACAAATAATTTATTGCTAACAAGAGGTCCGCCCCGGCTTCGCCCGTGGTACATATTTCGCAATAAAAGGTAGCCTATGTCCTTTCTCGGGTATCAAAATATCTCCATACCAAATTTCATGCAAATTGGTTCAGTAGTTTAGGCATGATTGAGTAACAGACAGACAGACAGAGTTACTTTCGCATTTATAATATTAGTATGGATTATTTTTGTTTCCAGACGAGCGTGTCGGCAACCTTGCCTTCGTAGTATCAGACGCCAAACTGATCCCCGCGATGAAGTCGCAGCTCACGTGGGTGGTGCGCGGCTCGTACTCCAACCCGCCGGCACACGGGGCGAGGGTTGTGGCCAACGTGCTCGCTGATGCCAAGCTGTTTGACGAGTGGTGAGTGGCGGGCTTTATGTGGCAAGTGACAGGTGACAGGTGGTGCGGGATGGAGTGGTAAGCTTTAGGTTTTGACAGGTGGGCGAGTGGTGAGCTTTAGGTTTTGACAGAGGGCGAGTGGTGAGCTTTAGGTTTTGACAGGAGGGCGAGCGATGAGCTTTAGGTTTTGACAGGAGGGCGAGCGGTGAGGTTTAGGTTTTGACAGGAGGGCGAGCGATGAGCTTTAGGTTTTGACAGGAGGGCGAGCGGTGAGGTTTTGACAGGTGGGCGAGCGGTGAGCTTTAGGTTTTGACAGGAGAGCGAGCAGTGAGCTTTAGGTTTTGACAGGTGATGGGTTGATTGGCGCGCTTTAGGTATTGATTGACAACAGGACGGGGGAGGACAGGTTGAGGGGGAGGGACTTGTAGCGCGCTTACTTATAAGTTATAACAACACAATTTGAAAACTTCTTCGTCCCTTTCACAGGCCGAATGCTATAATGTAATAAATTTCTGAGTTTTTTGAATTCACAATTTACAAAAAAAGTATAAATTACATAAAGTAATTGATCACAGAATCAGATCACATATAAAATCAATTATTCAATCAAAATATTCTATTAAAATTAATATCTTTATTTAGACTGTTATATAATTTATGAATTTTTTTTCAGGAGAGACCACATAAAAATGATGTCTGCTAGAGTGATGCAGATGAGAGAAGCGCTTCGTGCTGAGCTTATCAAGTACGTATTGAATATATTATAATTATAGGTGAAATTTTAATACTGATAATTTTAAACACTTGCCAAAAACAGAAAACAACTAATTTATACAATAAGTAGTTTTCAAATATTATAATAATAAGTTCTTTCAAATATTTACACAATTAATAACATTTAAATATATTTTTTTCAGACTGGGCACACCAGGAAACTGGGACCACATAGTGAAACAAATCGGCCTCTTCTCATACACGGGTCTCACACCGAAACAGTGCGAATATCTCATACAAGAACACCACATTTATTTGTTGAAGTCCGGGCGTATCAACATCTGTGGCCTTAACCCAAGCAATGTGCAATACGTAGCGAAGGCCATCAACGACGCCGTCACAAAGTTCCCGGCTGAAGAGTAATGCTTTTATATCATTATATTCATTTTGTCTGTGTGATTGTACAATTTGTGTATTATATGTGAATCGGGCAACACAGTTGATTTATTTTATCTGTATTCATAAGAACGTCACAACAACGAATAGTGTTTAAAAATAGAACTGTAGTTGTAGGTACGGTTTGTGTAATCTGTGGTTGAAATTGCGCGGGAAATTTGACAGACAGCATTTATTATGGCGGCTACTTTACGCTGAATTGTACGATCGCACACACAATCAGCTTTTAAGTGAGATTATTATTTTAATAAAAGGCAATTAATATCGGAAATAGAGCAATTTTTATAACTATATACATATTACATAATATAGATGCTATTATTTATATACACGTTTTTTAACTACAAGAGAATAGTGTGAAAATAGAACTAAACCCACTTGCCTTAACGCTTATAAATAGTATAGACTCTAATATAGCATTTTAACATTTATATTATAATCCATTTGGATACTTTTTCTTTTAATTCGGTTTGAGATTATTGCACTGCCGCAAGGGACGAAATCGTGTTCAATTTAAAGTGAGGGACCTTTTTGGTCGATATTTTTATGAAAGCTGGATATTTTCTTGTTATTTGTTAACTATAATCGAGTATTTATGCGCTTTTAGTTATTGCATGATTAAACGTGAATATTTAGAGTTCCTTAATAGTTTATTTGTATCAACTATCATACAATGTTGAATGTAATCAAATGTTATGTTTATATTTAGGTGTATAACGTCTATGAATCTGTATTATTGTAACATTCAAATATAATTTGTGTTAAGGTTTTGAATTTTTTATAATACATTCGTGATCTACAAACTCCCAGACGCATAATATGATTGTGTAGTATTTTTTATTTAGTTCCTTGTAAGAAATGTTGCAAATATAATCTCAGTTACAATTCTTGTTTTATTTATTTTTACCGTCCTCATTAACATCGTTAGACATAATAGGTGAAATTGGGTAGTGATATAATTTTATTACAGGTGTGGAAACTGGAATCCCAGTTATAATAATAATTATTATAGTAAACTACATGACATACCTTTTTCAAAAAAATGTGTAAGAATGCTCACACATATTTACAATGCCTACTTTTTATATAATTATTAAAGACCTTATAGGGTTGTTATTTATTTATTTATTTATTTTATTCAGGTCAGCCAACAGTTGTTTACATCAACACAAACATACAGATACAAGAACACAAAATAACTTATATAAATGCAACAGCTACTTACAGGCTAACACCACATGCAAAAACTTCTTTTTTTTTTAAGAAAAGAAAAACAGAACGGTTATGAAAACGGTTGTTATATTTGGTTCTTATACTGATAGCATCAAATCGTACCAGAAACTTTACCTTAATTAATTTATTCAAAGTTCAAATACATAGTAAAAAGAGAAGTCAATGAGTACCTAAATCGTTTTTGTTAATACATATATGTATACTAAAGTATATTTCACCACATTCGCTTCTATTGGTGACGTTATGTTATTTAGGCTGTAGCCTACTTCGACAAATTTGTCGAAGTAGTCAATTGACTACCTTTGGTATCAAATAAAAAAACAAAAAAAAAATCAAATCAGTAGTTTCCGAGTTTAGCCCGATGATCCAAACAAAAAAACTCTGTGTCGCCGCACACGAGCCACAAGCGCTGCCACGAGAAGTTAGAATCATGTAGCGTGTGGCGGCCACCGGCGCGGCGTCAACCGTGTGCGGCGAGTCCATATAAAATGTATGAAAATTATAGGAAACTAGCGGTCCGCCCCGGCTTCGCCCGTGGTACATGTTTACGTTTTCTCTACATAAGAACCATCCTCGTACTTCAAGGAATATAATAAAAAAAGAATTATCGAAATCGGTTCAGCCGTTCTCGAGTTATGCGCTTACCAACACATTTTGCGATTCATTTTTATATATAAGACTAGTGGTCCGCCCCGGCTTCGCCCGTGGTACATGTTTACGTTTTCTCTACATAAGAACCATCCTTGTACTTCAAGGAATATAATAAAAAAAGAATTATCGAAATCGGTTCAGCCGTTCTCGAGTTATGCGCTTACCAACACATTTTGCGATTCATTTTTATATATAAGACGAGCTGGTGCGTTGTGCGCGGGCTGCAAGCAGCCCGCGAGCCCCTTTTGCCCCTGGGTTGAAGCAATAGGGCAGTCATTAGAAAATGTGTTAGAATTCCAAGTCCATTTATAATTTTCTGCTAACTGCGATTCCACAGTCAATCGGAAGTGCTTATAAATTCCCAATTCATAAATTTTCTATTCTGGAATGGTGTCGACCTTCGAGGGTGCGTGGTGCGCGGGCTGCAAGCAGCCCGCGAGCCTCTTTTGCCTCTGGGTTGAAGCAATAGGGCAGTCTTTTAAAAATGCATTCGAATTTTCTGTCCATTTGTTACATCTGCTAACAGCGAATCTACAGTCAGCCGGTAATGCTTATAAATTCCCCATTCAAGTATTTTCCACTCCGGGAGGCTGTCCACCTTAGAGGGAGCGTGGTGCGGAAGCATCCCAGGGCAGAAATCTTCAGTCATTTGAAAATGCATTAAAATTCCCCGTCAATTTGTTATTATCTGCTAACAGCGATTCCACAGTCAATCGGAAGTGCTTATAAATTTCCCATTCAAATATTTTCTATTCCGGGGGGGCTGTCTACCTTCGAGGGTGCGTGGTGCGCGAGCTGCAAGCAGCTCGCGGCTCATCCCAGGGCAGAAATCTTCAGTCATTTGAAAATGCATTTGAATTTCCTGTCCATTTGTTACATCTGCTAACAGCGATTCTACAGTCAGTCGAAACTGTTTATAAATTACTTATTCAAATATTGGTTAAATTCTTGAAACGTGATCCCCGAATTTCATCATTTTGAGGTGTCTAATCGATAGCGGGCAGTGACTTTTCATAATAAACTGTTAAAGAGTTTACTTAACACGCTCATCGCTTCGCTCCTCGCTACCTATTTGAATATTTACGCCGGCCGCTGACGTGACTTGCTCGCTTCGCTCGCTTGGCTAGTGCGGTAGTTGAAAGTAACCTAACTCGCTCGTCGCTTCGCTCCTCGCTACTTCTTTGAGTATTTACGCCGGCCGCTGACGTGACTTGCTCGCTTCGCTCGCTTGGCTAGTGCGGTAGTTCAAAAGTTAACCTAACTCGCTCGTCGCTTCGCTCCTCGCTACTTCTTTGAATATTTACGCCGGCCGCTGACGTGACTTGCTCGCTTCGCTCGCTTGGCTAGTGCGGTAGTTCAAAAGTAACCTAACTCGCTCGTTGCTTCGCTCCTCGCTACTTCTTTGAATATTTACGCCGGCCGCTGACGTGACTCGCTCGCTTCGCTCGCTTGGCTAGTGCGGTAGTTCAAAAGTAACCTAACTCGCTCGTCGCTTCGCTCCTCGCTACTTCTTTGAATATTTACGCCGGCCGCTGACGTGACTCGCTCGCTTCGCTCGCTTGGCTAGTGCGGTAGTTCAAAAGTTAATCTAACTCGCTCGTCGCTTCGCTCCTCGCTACTTCTTTGAATATTTACGCCGGCCGCTGACGTGACTTGCTCGCTTCGCTCGCTTGGCTAGTGCGGTAGTTCAAAAGTTAACCTAACTCGCTCGTCGCTTCGCTCCTCGCTACCTATTTGAATATTTAAGCCAGCCGCTGCCGTGATTCGCTCGCTTCGCTCGCTTGGCTCGTGCGGTAGTTCAAAAGTTAATAAATATTTTCTACTCCGGGAGGCTGTCGACCTTCGCGGTTGCGCCGTGTGCGGGCAGCAAGCAGCCCGCGGCGCCGTCTTTTGCTATTGCTATGCGATTACCCTTCCTACTATGGAAATTTCCATACAAAATTTTCGAAAAAAAAAAATTTCGCTTTTTACCAAAAATTTTTATATGCCTGGAAGCGGACCAGGTTTTGAAGCATTTTTTACTTCGGCGACCCCGACCTACCTGCCACCGGTTCAGAGAGCCGTTGAATTTCGCGATGTATGGAAAATGGAAACCGGGGGTCGGAGAGAAATTCTGAGTTTGCAGTTTTGTAAATATGGCCGATTAGAGCACAGAAGTCAATTTTCAGACCGATCGTAAAGTAACCGGCGCCACCATCTTGCTTTGAAAAATTGGCCATTTTTGAAAAAAAAATTGCGTCCAATTTGAAATTTCTCGATTGCCCTGGTAGCGCCCCATGTTCCTGATCATTTTTTAGTTCTACACCCCCCGGCTATCTAGCGCCGTTTCGGAGAGCCGTCCAATTTCACGTTGTATGAAACTTGGAAACCAGCTTTGGAAACTCGATAATGAGTATGCCATCTTAATGTGAGGCTCGATTAAAGCCCCTGTGCCAAGTTTCAGCGCGAACGGACCAGCGATGGCCGTTTTAGCATTTGTATGGCGGCGGCCATTTTTTCCGCCATTTTGAATTTTTTTCACTTTCTGTGGTAATTGCTCAAGGTCTACTCCAAGTTTAGTTCGAGCACCCCAGATGTAGCTGCTACCGTTTGCGCGGGCCGTTGACCGTCTTTGCGGGCTGTGAGAAAGTTCAGGGTTTCATATTTTTCTGGATATCCTGGGAGCTGGGCGAGTAAGAATACGTCATTGGTGTGTTTCTCCATTGCACCACCTCGGCTATAGGCACCTTTTTATGTTTGCGCCAAAAATGGAAAAATTCCAAAATCGAGCGACCCACTATGGCTCCCTGGTAGCGTCCCAGGGTGGTGATCATTTTTAGTTCCCGGACCCCCCACCCAACTCGCACCGTTTCCGCGGGCCGTTGGATTTTACGTTGTATGGAAGTCGGAAACGGGGGCCCGGAGCCACTCGAACGGGGCACCGATCGACTCGCTGGCTCGAACAGAGCACGTGTGCCAAATTTGAGACGTAAGGATTCATAAACGGCGATTTTGGCAAAGTACGGCGGCCATCTTGTTTTCGCGAAAATCCCCATTTTTCCACCCCCCCTGGTAATCGCCACCAGTTCCGAGCATTTTTTGTTCAGACACCCCCCCTCCAGGTACCACCGTTTTTGCGCACCTCCAGGGGTCCACTCGGTTTTCGAAGGTGATCGAGATCGCTATATTTTTCCTCTGGTCGATCGGAGCACCTCTACACGATCACGTCGAAATCCCCCCAACTTTCCACGTAGTTTCCGAGAAAACCGATGTCAGTCAGTGAGTGAGTGAGTGAGTGGTAGTGTAGCTTTATATATATATGATATGCCAGTGGCGGCGTTTTGTGGTTGTGGCCGATGGCCCGTGTGCGGGAGCCCTTAGGGCATTTTCAATTTATGCGTTTCGTGTCGGACGGCTGCGGTGCCGAAGCGGTGTGTTAGACATACAGCGGACAATCCTCTTTTTTCATACAAAACGCTCAGAGCGCCGCCGCGAGCGTTCGCGGTAACGCATAAATTGATTGCCCTTATAAAATTAGTATAATTTTTAGTAAGATTTTAGTTTGTAGGTAAATAAGTTAAAAGTACCTTTCTAAAAGTTATAATTTTGTTGCAGTGACTACGCATCAAAATTATAAAGGATTGGGTTTTTGGATATTCTCAAAGCGGTGGCAGTATTTTCCAAATTATGGATTACCAGTATTTTTATAAACTGTATATTTTGAATCATTTATATTTTATTGTTATAACTACATTCCTTTTTATTTTTAGAAATAAAAATATTATAAAACACTTTGGATTTTTACTATAACACCCCCGAAACTCATAACAGTAGATATTTTAAAGAGTAAAACACGATTTAAATATGTATATAAATTTTATTTTTCTTAAAAATCTAAAAAATTATTGTCTATGACTCCATAGCTTCTGTGTTTTCTGCTGACACTGTGACTTGAGGGCGTGATCCGAAACGGTTCATGACTGCAAAAAAAAAATGATTACATGAATAAAGTTATGAATTTACAAATTAGATATCTTCATTTTAGAAATTAATTTCTTCAATTATAAAATAATAAAATCTATAGGGTTCACTCTTTAACGAGTTTTTTATATTTAAAAAGAGTCAAGGAATCCATGACTGCTATTGTACGATTACCTAATCGTACTCTTATCATGGTACATATTATTTTGAGATATGAATTCTATGTTTTCTTCATAGTTAAAAATAAATATATCTCAAATCTCAATCTCAAATCCCTAATCTCATATATTTTTATCCCATTGCATTGGTCCTTCGAGCAAACGGTGAATTGCGGGACCGGGACAAAAAGTGTGCATAAAGTTTGTGCTGTGTTTGTGTGCGTGGTTCTGGTTTCCGTGATCACATCGCGACCTCGGTGCTTTTGGAAGGCACCACATATATCTCCACATCTCTACCCTGGTGTCTTGGGGGGACACTACACCTCAACCTCGGTGCTTTAGGAAGGCACCACACATCTTCATATCTCAACATTGGTGCCCTGGAAAGGCATCGCATCTCTACACATCGACGGAATAATTCACATCTCGGCGCGGCGTAAGCGTAACTTGAAGCTAACCAAGTAAGGTTTCTTATTTTATCTCTTATTTTGAAAAATGTCGATGGAGGATATTTTAGCTACCCAAGAGCAATTAATAGATGCATTGGATAAGCTACATATAAACTTTAAAAAGGATGGAGCGGAGCGAAAGACTCCCGATTATATACGAAAACGATTAGAAACGTTAGAAAAATATTTTGTAGACTTCCACAACAACCACATGACACTTCTATCTTTCAATGATCACTCTCATGAGTATTTTGCATTCAATAGATATGATCAAATTAAGAAAAAATACAATAACATAAAGACAGCCTTGCAAAATTATAAATCTTTAGAAAACCCTGAATTACAACCTCCAACCTTTCAAACCCCGTCAACCTCTCATGAATATCAAGAAAAACCTCCCAACAATATCTCCAATATAAATAAAACGGAAGAGCTTATGAAAAAACAAACAACTAATTTTAAGGCTTTTTTGCGAACTGTTTCAAACATAAATCTTGATCTTATATCGGAAAAGTGGGAATTTGAGGATATCCTAAAGTCCTTGCAAATCCGCTGGTCGGCAATTGATACCTTGCATTGGGAATTAGAAAACGAATTGAGCGGAACGAACGCTGAATATGAAGAACAATTTACTAATTATGAAAAACATTACTATAAGTTAAAAAAAGATATTAATAAAAAGATGTATTCTCTATCTCATATAGAAAAATCAACCCCAAAAGTAGAGCTGCCTACATTCGAAGGAAATTACATGCAATGGGTTTCCTTTAAAGATCTATTTACGGAAACTATTCACAATAATCCGTCACTATCTAATGCACAAAAGTTACAGTTTCTTAAGAGTAAAGTTAAGGGCGAGCCTGAAAAAATGATCCAACATCTCCAAATTAGCTCCGACAATTATCTCATATCTTGGAATATCCTCAGTCATCGTTACGATAATAAGCGATTAATCTTTACATCTCATCTTAATAACCTCTTAAATATCCCTAATATTCAATATCAGTCGTATCAACATATTAAACGGATTCATGATATTATTCGGATTACATATTATTCGGATTCAACATATGAGAGCATTAATGCAATTGAAAACCTTGGAATTAACGTGTCATCTTGGGACCCTTTCCTTGTTTGTATATTATCTCAGAAGTTAGACCCAGAGACATACAATGATTATATGCAATCCTTAAAGTCGCCCAGAGAGATACCTGTATTGCAAGACTTTTTACAGTATTTAGAAACTAAGTTTATGACTCTAGAGACCTCACGAAAAAAGCATGAAAGCTACACAACAAAAGTATTTAATCAGCCATCAAATCAGCATACACATTTAAGAAACTACAAGAATCAATCACCCTTTTCTAAAAGTTATAATAATAAATTTAAACAGAGTTTTAATAATCCATATTCTACAAATCATGCTATTTCGCAAGTAACTTATTCCAATAATATAACAAATGTAAAACGCAAGCGGTGTCCGATGTGTAATTCCAGCGAACATCGCCTTTATACATGTCCGACTTTATTAAAAATGCATCCTTATGAGCGAAGAAAAACGGTTGAAAACATGAAACTTTGCCTCAACTGCCTACATTACCACAAAGGAATGAAATGCTTTTCACAGATATTGTGTAAGCAATGTAATAAAAATCATAATACCCTTTTACATGAATGTTTCACGTCACAAAATATGACACCGGAAGCCTCACGTTCAAGGTTACACGGGGCTCATTCGAAACCTTTACGCCAGCAACAAGAAAATATGAACACATTAGTATCCCTTCCTGCATGTGACCCCAGCGAAATACCTATTACTAGCTACTGTAATTATCAAGGTTCAAGCAGCAGATGGATCTCACCTTAACATGAGAGCGCTTCTAGATCAGTGCTCACAAATCTCAACTTTAAAAAAAATACCTCTTAAAAAAAATGAATATATCAATGTAATCTTAATTTAAATAGCAACATCCAGCAGTTATGGGAAATGAAGGATGTACCTTACTCTAAATCTTACTTTAAATCTATCTCAGGAAGACCTTTAAAAGAAAATTTCGAAGAAAAATTGGATGCGTCAAAATCTTAAATGTATCGCCTAATTTATGTAATTAGAAAACAAATTAATAAAACAACGTCAATTAGCACGCGAGAATAAGCTATTCATATTGGAATACAAAGAACTCGGATATATGATACCCTGTGTGTCGCACGCCGACTTAAGGCCAAGTGGCCACCTACCGCGCATTTTACGCGCAGAGTCATCAACTACAGCCTTGCGAGTTGTTCGACGCATCCTAGAAAACCTTAAATGGATTAACCTTTAATGATCTCATGTATAGAGCGCCTAATCTGCAAAAAGACCTTCAAATCCTAATTTTTAGATGGCGCCAATTTAAGTACGGGTTTACGGCGGAATTGATCTCAAATCCTACAAAGCGACAATTTTTGTCCGAAATATCGAAAATCTTTGAACCCTTTACAAGATGAGATTACATTATAAAATAATGTGATGATTATAATTATCTTACTATCTTACTATGAAACGATCTATTGTTAAGCTATCACTGTTACCTTCGTAAATACTATGATATAAATACTATTAATGAATCTACCGACTATCATAAGGAAGAAATTAAAACCTCGAAAACATAGAATTCATATCTCAAAATAATATGTACCATGATAAGAGAACATATTTTAAACACAATGCGAAGCTATAATATTACAGCGTGCGCACGAGTTCGGCGAAATGGAATATTATAATAACATTTTATTTATGAGTGATTCGTTTGATATGGGAGCTGTATGAGTATATGTTAATTGGAATCCTGGTTGTTGTGGTTGTTTGTGGAAATAATAACGTATTGGAAACAATTGCGTCGTCGACGAGCTTCAGCAGAGCCGGCGGTGGAGGCTGCGACCAGTGTCGCGGTCCCCGCCCGGCCACCTCCAACCCCAGTGAAAAGTGATTATGTGATAAGTGTTAGTGAAATAGTGAGTGTGATGTGCGCGTAAATAAACATGACTAAATCTTTCGAGTGTTTTCGCTTCCCAACTTAAGTGAATCTCTAACGCTATTATAAAAAACAATTGTAACATAATCTTGTAACCCTATCGTAAAGAACAAATGTATCTTAATCTTATAATTATTGTATCTTCATCTTGTAATCATAACTAACACAATCATTTAGTAAATAGATACAAAATTGTAATATCACCTTGTTAGTTTTAAGTTCATCTTTCATCAAGTTACTAACCTTCACCTTTTTCTCCCCCGGGAACATGTACGATTACCTAATCGTACAGACAATAGGTACATGTTCCCGGAATGCAATGCGTCGATGGTGCATATTTTATTATATTGTATTAATTATTATTTTAAGTTTTAACACACGTTCAGTTCGCATTCGGACTCCGTACCGGGCGGAGTGGAGCTCCGCCCGGTGCGTCATAAAACTCAATCTCATCTAATCCCAATATATTAAAGAAATATATCTCAATCTCAATCTTGAATCTCTTATCTTATCTTTTACCCCATCTTACAGCTATATTTATAAACATGACCAACCCCTTCTTCTTTTCAAAATTAGACAAACGATAGCGATAGCAGTATTTATCTATCTATTGGAGATATTACTATAACATACATGTTAATAGAGGTTACTGTTTGCGAACTTTGTCAAACATACTGCTGTAATTTCTTTCTTTACAGTTAGTTAAAGCACACATCCAGTTATAAAGCTGGCAAACTGAATTATTATATCATCACTAGCTGTGTCGCGCGGTTTCAACCGCGTGCCTCCGCTCCTGTTGGTCTTGGCGTAGTATATAGCCTTCCTCGATGAATGGGCTATCTAACACCGAAAGAATTTTTCAAATCGGACCAGTAGTTCTTGAGATTAGCGCGTTCAAACAAACAACCAAACTCTTCAGCTTTATAATATTAGTATAGATAACACACACACACGTCACCTAACACACACACACACACACACACACACACACTCACCCTCGTCACTGCTGGTCAGGTCGGCCAGCTCGATGCAGTTCTGTTTGTTGTCGCCGCCCACCGCCACGGCCAGCGGGTGGTCGGGGCAGGCGGCTGCACACAACGCTTGGCCAACACGGCCGGCCCGCTCGCTCACTTGCACGGCCCCAGAACTGGGAATAAAAATTTTGATTACGTTATTTTTTTTGACGTGACAATGTCTTATAATTCGATAGAGCACGCACGAAAAAACATGACTCATGCGGCGTTACCTCGCTCTGAGGCGTTCCATGTTAAGGCTTGAAGTGTAAGTGAGAGCGCGAAACGAGCGACAAAGAAGCACAATCGGACGTTGTCACGTTCAACTATCGTCAGTAAACCGACTTTACAGACAACCAATTTTTTTTTGTACTTATAAGTTTTGTGGTAGTAAATAACGTTTGTTTCATGTGTTACTATGCCTTTACTGATATGTTTTAATTTAATTTTTAAGCTATTGCATAGCTTCTATCGCGGGCCTTGATCGCGGGGACCGAATCCAGAAATTTAGTAACGAAAAACCTCACGCTCCCCACTCCAACGAACGCGGAGGTATGGCTTGAAGGCATAGCATGCAATAGCTTTACCGCGGTAGTCCCCGAGACGTCTTTTTTTTGTATAAGTTTTGTGGTAATAAATGTGTGATAATCAAGTTTGGTTTCGTATGTGTTACTATGCCTTTACTGTTTCATCCTATTATTATTAGTTATTACTTTAATTTTTTTATTATTTTTACAAATTTTTTACATGCGTTCAAAGATTTCCGAGAATTCATTTATCACACAGAAAGCGAACCAACTAAAATCTGTTAAACTTGTAATTGTCTTATGCTAGGCGTCCATTAGAGGCGGATCGGGCCGGGCCGCATCGCAACGGGCCGTCTCTAATGGACGCGCTGTTTGCTCCTGCGTCCACCTGTACGGGGCGCGGCGGATTTTATTTAACAGACGCTCGCCGCTCACATCCGCCTGCCTGCGTCCACTAGACGGGTCGGGGCGGGCCGGGCCGCAGCGCACCGCCGGCAGAAATCCGCCTGCGAAGCGATATCCGCCAATGCGTTGCGGCCCGCCCCGACCCGATCCGTCGCTAATGGACGATGTTTCATACAAAACATAGGCCGGCGTATTTTTGCGTTGCGATGCGGCCCGGCCCGATCCGCCTAGTGGACGCCTAGCATTATTGTATAGCAGACCATTTTACAATTATATTTATTTTTCAGCGTCTTTTACAGCTAGCAATCTGATATTAAATAAATATTCACTCACCTAGTTATATCCCATGTCTTTAGTTTCGCATCTGTACCAACGGTTATCATCAAACCGGGTATCTTATCACTTAGAATTAGACCTGAAATTAATAAAAAATATTTCAACTTCTTCTTCATTGTAAGAAATGATGAAATATTAAAAAGAAATTGAATGATGTTGTAGTGAGAATGAAAAAAAAAACATTTTTGTAATTAATTTTTTATACTTACCAATTTTATAATACATTTTAAATTAGTAAACGATAAAATTATTTTAGAAAACATTATTCCTGAGTGACGTATTTTATTCTAGTTTTTATATAAGTAAAGAAACAGAGATTCAAGTTTTATTTTTTTCCCAATTTCCTAAATAAACAACATACCTGTAACCTCTTTCTCGTGTGCCTGTATCGTCCACAACGGTTCGTCCTGTCTGCAGTCCACGTACGCCACTTTGCCTTCGTTGTTGCTCATCTAATTATAGAGAAAAATAATAGTAAATTTATAGTGGGTAGTTTAATAAAATATGTTTTAATTAAGAAGGACATTCTTTTTTCATATTTTTACCCGCCTTCTCCGTTTCGATCGCCTTTAATTTATTGACGACCGTTAAATTATAAAACGGGCATTCGATATGACGAGATAGGTTAGGTTCAGTTTATTTAAAAACTGTACACAAATAGAAGCCCTGCTAAGCGGGGCTCCGTCGCATCGTAACCTGCACCTGCCGGACTTTGGTCTTGGTTGCACCTGGTTAGGTGTCAGTTGCACTTGGTTTGGTGTCAGTTACACTTGGTTTGGTGTCAGTTGCACTTGGTTTGGTGTCAGTTGCTTACTTAACTTACCTGACATATTACTCAGTCCTGCAGTCACTAACACTCACCGCGAAGCAGAAGGGACTGTGCACATCCCACAGCACGCGCTCTATCTCGGGGCCGAGCGCCCACGTGCGGTGCGCGTCTGGTGTCCTGCAGTCTGTGACACGCGCACAGCTAACACTCACCGCGAAGCAGAAGGGACTGTGCACATCCCACAGCACGCGCTCTATCTCGGGGCCGAGCGCCCACGTGCGGTGCGCGTCTGGTGTCCTGCAGTCTGTGACACGCGCACAGCTAACACTCACCGCGAAGCAGAAGGGACTGTGCACATCCCACAGCACGCGCTCTATCTCGGGGCCGAGCGCCCACGTGCGGTGCGCGTCTGGTGTCCTGCAGTCTGTGACACGCGCACAGCTAACACTCACCGCGAAGCAGAAGGGACTGTGCACATCCCACAGCACGCGCTCTATCTCGGGGCCGAGCGCCCACGTGCGGTGCGCGTCTGGTGTCCTGCAGTCTGTGACACGCGCACAGCTAACACTCACCGCGAAGCAGAAGGGACTGTGCACATCCCACAGCACGCGCTCTATCTCGGGGCCGAGCGCCCACGTGCGGTGCGCGTCTGGTGTCCTGCAGTCTGTGACACGCGCACAGCTAACACTCACCGCGAAGCAGAAGGGACTGTGCACATCCCACAGCACGCGCTCTATCTCGGGGCCGAGCGCCCACGTGCGGTGCGCGTCTGGTGTCCTGCAGTCTGTGACACGCGCACAGCTAACACTCACCGCGAAGCAGAAGGGACTGTGCACATCCCACAGCACGCGCTCTATCTCGGGGCCGAGCGCCCACGTGCGGTGCGCGTCTGGTGTCCTGCAGTCTGTGACACGCGCACAGCTAACACTCACCGCGAAGCAGAAGGGACTGTGCACATCCCACAGCACGCGCTCTATCTCGGGGCCGAGCGCCCACGTGCGGTGCGCGTCTGGTGTCCTGCAGTCTGTGACACGCGCACAGCTAACACTCACCGCGAAGCAGAAGGGACTGTGCACATCCCACAGCACGCGCTCTATCTCGGGGCCGAGCGCCCACGTGCGGTGCGCGTCTGGTGTCCTGCAGTCTGTGACACGCGCGTGACCGTCGCACGCGCCGGTTAGTAGTGTTTGCGCTTCTAGCGGGTGGAATACGAGCGATTGGACCTAGAGTATTTAAAAGTATGTTTAAAAAATTAAGCTTTGACGCTCTGAAATGAGACCGAGACTTCAAAATAGTCCTGGATTATTATCCCACATAAATAAGTATTATGTAACATTTCTAGTCAACACAGAAAATAACTACAAAAATATACATAGAAAACTAGAAAACACAACAAACCTTATCTTGGAAGTAATCGAGTTTCGTGTGCGGCGTGCCCTGATCGAGGTCCCACAACAGAACTGTGTTGTCCGCAGACCCGCTCGCCATCACGTGCCTAGGTGACAAGGAAAGTGTAAATGAAGGATTTTTAAAGATGATTGATTAAACGGGGAAAATTTTCCAAATTTTTATTTGAAATTTATAAATTAAAATTGAGATGCCGCGGGAACACATTTACTATTTCTATGAAATATTGGTCTACAAATAAATAACCTGAATAAAATTTAAAATAAAATATTTAATTAAAACTCCCTGCGTAAACATCGCATTTAAAAATCTTTCATTTTATCAGCCTGCATCCAAAAAATTAATGAAGCCAAAATTAGGCGGTAGCATCCGGCATCTTGAATTTCCCAATTTCCTAATGTCAGTCATTTTACTCTTAAAATACATAGCTATAAATTATGCTATCATTAAAAAGATAAATGAAAGAAAATCGGTTACATTTAAATATTAGTCGAAATACTTACGTAAAATTCCTATTCCATGACAAATCTAAAACAGCATCCTTATGTCCGACGCGCTGTATTTTCTTCTTTTTATTCGGCTTTTTACCAAGTTTGAATGCTGGTTCCAAGCAATTCTCTATGTCTAAATCCCATACTTGTATAACGGGATCCATCCCACCCAGTGCACAGAGATTACCTAAATAATATCAATTGTTGATTTTTTATGCTATATAAAAATTTCGATATTTGAAAAAAATTTATTCAAACAATGACAGTGGAAGAAAATATATTGTATGTATTTATTTTCAGTTTTTGAAAGATTTCTAACAAAACTTGTGTGAATTAGGCATTTATGGTTGACAAACTTTTTCAAATAGATATATAATATATGCTATAAATAAAACCAATTATGTTAAATCGTTTATAACTGCTAATTTTTATTAATTTACTGAAACATTTGTTTTATATCAAATCTATTATTTTGATTATAGTTTCGCAAATAAATTGTCTAAGCGATGTTGAGTTATATCGATCCTAGATGGCGCTGAGACGCTGCATCGCGCTGTAGTTATTTTTTTCAGATTTTGCAGTGATTTTATATTTTTGACGATGATATTATTTTTGTATGTTGCTTTTCTTAGCAAGAATATTTTTTTATTTGTTAATATTATAAATAATTAGCGGTCCGCCCCGGCTTCGCCCGTGGTACATATTTCGCAATAAAAGGTAGCCTATGTTCTTTCTCAGGGTCTAAAGATTGTCTGTGCCAAATTTCATCAAAATCGGTCCAGTAGTTTATGCGTGAAAACCATACATATGTACTTACATACATAATTACAAACCTTTCCTCTTTATAATATTAGTATAGATTAATTTTATAGCTAACTATTCTAGAATCTAGAAGGTAATTTCCACACTCAATTTTATAATCCTTATATGTACCAAGGAATGGTTTATGTGTGACAAATTTATTGTAGATTTATATACACTTTAAGGTATCTAGTAAATTGATTTACAAATAGTTATATAAGTTATATAATTAATTAATAGTTATATAATATACTAACACTAACATTTTTAATAATAAAATTAACTGTCCCCAATTACTAGCAAGATTCAACATTCGTGTACCGGCTAGATATCCCCGCTTTAAAATAACCCCCTTAGCTCCTCCACTCCGCAAATCCGTTTCCGGGGCCAACTCCCCACTACCCAGACTATCAAAAATTATCAATAAATACAGTGATAAAATCGACATCTTCTTCCATACACCCAACAAGCTCCGTTCTATAGTGAAGGATATACAAAAATTGAAACCTTAATCCGTCAGTCCTCGGATCACAGACACAATAGAAAATCTATTGTGTCTCGGCCCGATCGGGCCGCTCGGTGGTCAATGGGTTAAATTGTTGTCATCATCTATCATCTGTTAATTAAAAATTCTTATTCTTTTAATAATAAAAATAATTTTGTATTATACTCTTAAGAAATAGCTCTGTATAATTGGCGCATGCTGTGTTTACCTCTAATTATTTGTTACTTTATCGCAAGAACTATATGTTATATAATAATAATTATATTAAGGAATCATTGTAAACAAATGTTGGTTGACCAAATAAATAAATAAAATAAAACATACTATTACTCACCAGGCTGTGGATCTGATGGATCATGGCTCAGCCATTCTATACACAATGGGAACCAAGGCAAGATTATATCATGGTGAACATAGAATGATCCCTCCTCTTTGTTGTATACTGAAAAAAGAGGTTTAGTTTTTATTAAAATGTTAAATTATATGTAAAAGTATTGGTATATTGAAGTATGAAAAACTAGATTTCCGCCCGCGGCTTCGCCCGCGTTTGCAAAGGAAAACCCGCATAGTTCCCGTTCCCGTGGGATTTCCGGGATAAAAACTATCCTATGTGTTAATCCAACTTACCCTCTATATGTGTGTTATATTTCATTGAAATCGGTTCAGTAGAATTTGCGTGAAAGAGTAACAAAGACACACACATCCTCACAAACTTTCGCATTTATAATATAAGTAGGATACTACTAATATAAACTATTGCTGATTGGTTCTGGTATAGATAAAACACAATTTTAATAGATAGATACAATTTTTTTTCTTCTATATCTTACTCAAAATTGGATTTATAGTGAAAAATTAAGCATACATTTCCTGATTTTAATAATATCTAATACTTACTGTAAACTTCTAAAATACTAGCATCACTCTCTACATGGCCCACTAAAAGCAGGTTATCATCAGATTTAATTATGTCATCTTCTTCATCACTGTCCGCACCATCTGTCTGTTATAAAAACAATAATATTATAATGAACAAAACCAAAAATTCACTTTTAAATTTTTTAATGGGTTATAATTGAATACTTTGATAAAAATCAATCCTTACAAAATATGTTTAATGAAAAAACATTTGTTTGTTTTCGAAGTGAACGTTTTTTTGATGCATTGAGAGAAAATACCATCGTGCAATAAGGCGATGATTTTGTTATTTTTTAATCTTGCTAAAGAAGTTTCACTTCTGACAGAGCTCGGAACACACTCTATTTTTTTTACCTGCAAAACCTACATTACCTACATAATTTTGCAAAAGATGTTGAATATTTTGAAAATGAAAAAGATAAAAAAAATGTTTTAATTTAACAAAATCACGGGAATTTGCAACAAGAAGTATAGAAGTTATAGGATTTTAAAGTATAACTATTTCCTTACCCTGATTTTAACATCTTCACTCAGATCTCCAAGATTAGGCAATGTGGCTATAGTTCCCAGACCAATGGGATTGGCTGTGGATAAAATAATAAAACATATTAAACATTAAATATAGCCAATAGTGATCATTATTAAGTGATAAGGCCGCCAAAAAAGTTGTACTCTGTTCTATCTGTAAGTAGTTCTTAGGTTTCCTCTCTGTACGACTATTAAAGAGTTAAATAAATAAATTAATTAATTAAATATGTAATATTTTTTACACATTTACACTACATTTTTAAATTAAAAAGTATCGTTGAATCGGTCATAAAAGTATAGTTATTGATAAAATTAGCCTAGCTTTTTAACAAGTATTGAAATTTTAATAACATGCAATCAGGAGTCAATTAAAAAATATTTGACAAAAAGCTGCCTATACACAAAAATAAAGGCTAATTTTCAGATTTAAATATAAATATTTATTACTATCATCTTCCTCATCATATTTCTCAAAGTTGAACTCATCATTGGGATCTGCAGGCTCAGGAGCTGCACTTGCTTCATTGCCTTCTGAGTCACTATTGTCACTGTTGTCATCACCCTGTTCTGTTAACCTATAAATTAAAATATATTATTCAACAAGGAAAATTGCAGTAACGGAAAACAATATTAAACATTTAAGTATGATTATTTAGTTTTTGTATTAAACTCTGCAATATGTTTATAATATCGGGAAATATTATAGCTACTGATAAGTATAATTAATAATTCTACACATTGATATTGATATTGACATAATATAAAACAGTTGCTTTCTCTGTCCCTATCTCTCTATATGCTTAAATCTTTAAATCTATAACAACAGATTGTGATGCTATTTTTTCATAGATTGAGTGATTCTCGAAGAAGGTTTCAGTACATCATTTATTAAGTTTTAAGCCGCGGGCGGAAAGCTGGAAAGGAAATTGGGCTGCATATTTGATTCGATGTCCCCGAATTTCATTATTTTGTGCTGTTTAATCGATAGCTGGTAGTGGATTTTCTTAACAAACTGCTTTTCTTTTCCAACAAAAATGCGTAGTTTTTGTGAAAATCGAAATTGAAAATGATATTTTTTAAGGTTATTTTTGTACTAAAAACGCATCATAAAGTAAAATCTTAAGCCATTATAGTATCAAAATGTCTAATTATCACACTCACACGCATTATTTTTAAATATATTTACGTACCTATTACTTTATTTACATATTACAATTTATTTTGTTAAAATAGTATTTTAACAATTTAGTATAGCCAAAAATCGTTCCATATTTTGTATTCACAACAAGCCACAGATAACACAAATTAGTTAATATGACGCAGATCACAGATTAGCAATACAAATATACTAGCTTATCATAGAGTATAAATGATACATTTTAATTTTTAATGTTTTTTTTATAGCTCACTTGCTTCAGTTTTTAAAATCGATTAACTTTTACTTTTAGTATTCAAATAGGTAGCGAGGAGCGAAGCGACGAGCGTGTTAGGTTAACTGTTGAACTGCCGCACGAGCCGAGCGAGCGAAGCGAGCGTGCCGCAGCAGCGGCCGGCGAGTGCCAGAAGCGACTTTAGGGCGATTCCCACTCAAACAAAAAAAAAACTACGTAGGTTTAAACAACCTGTTTGTATTTTATTTATGTATCGTAAAATTTTTGTTATTATCAAATGCTATCTAAATTAAAATTACGAAGTGTCTAGTCGTCCGCTAAACGGATGAATAAAATAAATTAGTCGTCCGATTACCGGATGAATAAAATAATTTAATCGTCCGATTACCGGATGAATAAAATAATTTAATCGTCCAATTATTCGGATTACTAGATAACCTTTTAACACTAAAGCTAGTTGGGTTGGACTAAAGCAAAGGGGGCTCAGGACTTAGAAAATTTTTGATGGAGTTGGTGTCATTATAACACCTATTTATTATTGTTTTATCGTAAAGATTACGCTAATATAAGCATGTTTTATAGGAACAACTTTTCTCTAAAATCAAAAATGGCCTTTAGGTTAGGTTAGGTTAGGTTTCTTAAAAAAAAAACTACACAGAAATAGGAGCCCCGCTTCGCGGGGCTCCGTCGACGCGCAAAAAAAAATCAAGTTTAGGTTAGGTTAGGTTAGGTTAGGTTTCTTAAAAAAAAAATACACAGAAATAGGAGCCCCGCTTCGCGGGGCTCCGTCGACGCGCAAAAAAATCAAGTTTAGGTTAGGTTAGGTTAGGTTAGGTTTCTTAAAAAAAAATACACAGAAATAAGAGCCCCGCGAAGCGGGGCTCCGTCGACGCGCAAAAAAAAAATCAAGTTTAGGTTAGGTTAGGTTAGGTTTCTTAAAAAAAAAACTACACAGAAATAGGAGCCCCGCTAAGCGGGGCTCCGTCGACGCGCAAAAAAAATCAAATACCTACGTGTGCCCTCCTCCCCCCTCTCCTCCCCCCCACAAAAAACCTATAATACGTGCGGCAGTTCTCTAAAGAATTATCGGATGATTAAATTATTTTATTCATCCGGTAATCGGACAACTAATTTATTTTATTAATCCGTTTAGCGGACGACTAGCGCTGTCCTTAAAATTATTTTTTACAAATTCATTTTAAAAATCACTTTCGAATTATATTTATTATCTACAATTGTGAACGCGTCATATAACATTTATTATCTATAATGGCATGTCGTAAATACGTGGTAAATACAAACTTACATTTTTCAGGTAATATAATTTAAGAAATTGTTATAAATAAATTAATAATACGGCAATATATTTAAAAATATTGCCTGTGTGCGAGATTACTAGAAGTTTTAATACGACAATGGTATAAAAGTGTCGTTTTTAGTACAAAAATAACCTTAAAAAAAATAATTTTCAATTTCGATTTTCACAAAAACTACGCATTTTTGTTGGAAAAGAAAAGCAGTTTGTTAAGAAAATCCACTACCAGCTATCGATTAAACAGCACAAAATAATGAAATTCGGGGACATCGAATCAAATATTTAACCGGAAATTGGTGCTACCTTAAATCATCAGCTGTTTGTTTGATAATTTTTTCAAGTTCCTTTTCAGTCAATTCAATCTGCAACAAAATTAATAATTGGCATATTATAACGAAGGAAACAATTAAAACGTAAAGTTGCCTGGCCTTATGTATTCCGTTATAATATTAAATTAGTTATTTATTGAAATAGCAATGTTAAGTGTACCTTTTCGGGGACCGGCTTTGCGACGCCTCGGCGTACGAAGTGCATACATGATACCAAACTAACTGATGGCGTATTTTCTTCCATTGTGATTATAAAGTTTTAGATGTTTTTCTTATAACAAACAGATTTGAGATTTATAATAATTTTATAACTTATGTTTACCAAAATTCTCAACACGAGGACTATCACGTTTTTTTGACAGCCGTCACTTGTCAATTTATAATCAAATTGCCAGTAAATGGATATAGGTCAGTTTCAGTTCACTCAGTTCACACAAGTCGCTTATTTACTCTGTAACGGATCATTCACGCTAGGAACTTGCTACGGATCCAATAAATATATAATTTTAGGATAATATTTTGTTCCTCACTAGTCTCGTCGTTATCTTCTAAAGGATTAGTCATCCTGTATCTCCGTAACGAACTTACCACTCGCGCCAATCTGTTACATCGTTGCAGCACAGAGCAAGTAATATAGTATGCAGTGAATGGTGAGTTTATGTCATATTAATATGCGTGGTGTGCTACAAAATTACAGCACAGAATTACAGATATCGTTCACTTATTCGTAAAGTGTGTAGGTATCGTTTTATGTCTTACAAAGAGTGTGTTAAAAATAACAACTAACTTTCTGTATTGAAATTATTATACTGCACAAAGGCGATAGATTTTAAAATAAAAAATTCTTATAACAGTCGCCTTTCCATGTAAGTGGTAAGTGACAATAGTAAAAATTTTGTTTGCATGTGACCGTAACAATTTTATGCAAATTCCTAGATAATATAAAATCTAATATCAAGCGTTTGTATTTCTGATTTAAACACGATAAAAGAAATGTACAAAAGTGTTGATTATACAAAGCTATAATATGGTTCCAAAAATTAAAAAAGTTTTGTGCAATGAACTACTGACAGTACCAAGCAAGAGTCTGAACCAACAGTTTATAAACGCCTATTGTGACAACTTGTCAGCTTTTAAATTTTTGTTTCAATTAAAGTGAAATTTAAAAATGCTTTATAGAAATGTTAAAATTATTGTGAATGCGTATATTAAATACGAATGTTAAGAACAGAATGCTGAACATTGTGTTAATCTTTAAAAAATGTGTCTATCTAAAGGAAAATTGAGAACTTCCCATAAATATTGTGCCTATAACTGCATGAGTGTTTTCAGTTCAGTGATTATTTACCATATGTAATTAAATATTATTGTGTTTTGTATAGAAACATACAATTACATTGAATTAAAATAGAAATGTCAAGTTTGTGCAGCAACTATTTTGTGTGAAGTTATAATCAAGTGATACAGGTATGTTTGTCTTAACTTTTATAATGTTTTCCCACCAAAGTTAGTTAACTTACCAAAGTAAAAGTTAGTAATTACTGTGTAATTTTAGATCGAAAAATAATAACCATGAGTTCTAACGGAGTGACAAAGAAAAAGCACAGACATAGTTCCTATTGCTGTGTCCCTCAATGTATGAACCATGATAGGGAAGGTTTAAGCTTCCACAGTTTCCCCTCCAACGAAAAACTCAAGAAGCACTGGGAGACAATATTGAAATTGCCCAAACCAGCTTCTCGTTTTGTCCGAGTGTGTTCGGAACATTTTGTCAAACATGATTTCTTTCCAGGTATTTTATTTTCCATATTTTTGAAACTATTTCATTCATAATTATATGGAACTATAATTCAGCAATTTCCTTTTTAAAAATTTTACAGGGTCAAATAGACAGAGGCGTAGGCTGAAAAAGAATGCAATACCACGATTAAAGCTCCCTAAACCAGTACCTAAATCTAAGTCAAGGTACATATATTGCACATTAATTTACCAAAAATAAAATGGTTATTTTTCCCTTCCTTTTCTTGTTACCTGGGTTAAAACAGCACTGCCTGACGCTGTCCTGAACATTTTTGTGATATTTTCTCCATGTTGACTGTGTTTTTTTATTGCGAAGATTCATTAAGATCCGAAATTTATTTATAATTCTGTTGATTTATTTGAGTCTGTTCGATAAAATCATAATATAATATAAAATAAAATCCAGGTAATGTTATGGTATGTTGTAGGTACTCTCTATATACAATTTTGGACAAAAAATTTAATATGTCAAGAGGCTTTTTTTTTGTTCTAATTCAAATATTTAAAATTCACATAATATTAGATTGCAAATTATTTTCATTAGTATTTTTATCAAATTATTCCTTTTTTGCGAAAATAATTGGTGGTTTACTGGCAACATTTTGTAATTTGACATTTCGAGAAAGGACATAGACAATACGATCTCTACACGACACACGTTCTTTGTACCTTTCGAATTGCTTTCGATGCTGTAAAAATTTAATGTTTGTATAGCTCATTATGTTATATTGATAATATTAACAAAGTTAGTATTTATAATTTTTGTGTTTTTATAAACTTTTCATTATTTTGATAACTAAAAAATTTACTTGGCCATAGACTAAAATCCATATGATGAACAGTGCATTACGCGTCTGTCAGTTCTATTTTATCGGTGCTCTTGTATTAGTGTGAACTACGAATAATACAACAAAAAATATTCAGTTCTATTATTATTTCCCTTTATAATTTACTTTATTTGCAATTAGTAATTGATATTATCAATCGTTAATGTAAAGTGTAAAGTCACATTGTTGATAAGGTTTTAGTCTAAATGTGATTTGTCGTATCAAAATAAGTTTTTATCAGGTTCGTTGTCAAGATTTCACTCTCGGATTTTTAAAATTAAATTGAATTAAATATTTTTTTACAAAACCACATAATCTTGTTCAATATTTCCTTTCATATTATTATATTATTTGATTTTTAAATAATGACCCTTGATAAATCTTGTCTGTAGCATATGTCAAAATGAAATGTCACTGCCTAATTTTGAATGTCATAAAATTAATAAATATTGTTATTTTTTTTACTTTTACATAGAAATGCAATAAAATGAATGTAAATACTCTTTATTTTTAGTTTTACACCTAAGATGTTAAAAGATGAAACGAAACAAAATGATGTTATCGATGTCGAATGTCGTGCTTGCTTGCAAAAGTGCCGCGAAGGAGAGAGATATGAATTATTTAAGTGCTGGGAACCTCCATGGAGCGGAATGGAGAATACAGTTGTGGAAGATTTGATAAAATTGACTCATGTACAGGTATGTCTTGCGTATTTTATTACGATTAAACTTGGTTTTATATATTTATTTTTCGTCATAAAGTTCGCGTTAACTTTCACAGATATTAGAAACGGATAAGCATTCCAAAGTACTCTGCCATTATTGTTACAAAATGTTGCAAAAGGCCAACAACTTTGTTCAAATAGTTCGTAAAACAGATGAAGTTTTAAAGCAAAGGTTTATAGAAGAATCCAATGGGGAGGGTAATTATTGGCCTAAACCAATACAGATTGATAAAAACATGGACAATTTGTATGATAATGTGAAAATTAAAGAGGAAGTTCCATCCGATGATGAATACGGACATATGAATGGAACGGACCAAACGCAGGAGTTTCCTAAATTAGACATTAAAATAGAGGCTGAAGAATGGGATGAAAATGAACCTGTTAGAATAAATGGTAAATATTAAAGTAATAATGTCTATGATAGCATTAAAATAAATTTTAATTAACTCATGTGCTGTAACTTTTAAGTGTGAATAGGTATGTTTTTTATCTCAGTTTTAAAAACACTGATAAATAATGACCTATTTTGGTAGATATTGTATATTATATCAAAACATACTGTTTATATAAATTTGTTCAACTGATCCCCATTTTTTATTAATAATATGTATCAACTGTTTTAAAGTGAAAGTTTTATTACATTGTCTCAAACTTTTTGGTCTGTGTAGCGCATGTTGTGTGTATCGCGGCTGCCGAGTAGGTATCCGACCGACACGCGACATGCGCTACACAAAGCAGTGTTCGGAACCGTTCGAACAGTTTCACTTTTACCGTGGTTTCATAAAACCACACAACATTTTTTTCTATATACATGTAAATTGTTTGAATTTAATCCGTCAGTCCTCGGATCACAGACACAATAGAAAATCTATTGTGTCTCGGCCCGATCGGGCCGCTCGGTGGTCAATGGGTTAAGACCTGTTAATACAATCTATCCTATCTATTGTATAAAAATGATAGCAAAATAATGTTTATTGAAAAATTTTCAGGCACAATTTCCCTTAGTCAACTAAATGCTGAAATGGCCAGGTTACATGAATCTCCGCCGCCCAGTAAAAATGAGGGAGACGAAAATATGAATAGTGTTTTAACAAATGGCGATGAAGCAAATGGTATTCCTGTAAGTATTTATGTTTTTATTTTGTTTGTGACCTTCCTGGAATAGTATTGAGGGACTGTATCAATTTTGTTCAATAATTATACCTAATATTAAACCCTTCTATAAAATATATACTTAAACCTTCGTCTTGAATCACTCTATCTATTAAAAAAACGCATAAAAATCTGTTGCGTAGTTTTAAAGATTTAAACATACATAGGGACAGAGATAGCAACGTTTTATATAATATGTAGTGATATCACAAAATGATGAATATTGTGTTACTATAAGGGAGTACCCAATAATTTGTGTTTTCAGAGTTTAGAAACAAAGATAAAAGATGAACCCCTTAGTGAAGATGATGTGGATGAAAATGTAGCTCCCGACCTGCCTTTAGAGTGTTTATTGTGTATGAAACCATTTCTAAGTATCAGCGGACTTAAGGTAAGCGGACTTTTAATTATTTTTATTTAGCTAGTAGTTGTTTGTAAGTCATGGTATTAAATTCAAATGAAATAAACAAATTCTTGTGAATAATAATATAATACTTATATTTTAATGATGTTTTTCTGAACTTATTTGTATCTGTATTGTTTTGTAGTAATACATTCACATTTTAATAAGATACAAAATATCATAAGCACTTCATTTACATGTTGAGACTAATAAATCTTATAAACAAGTTTATTTTAAAGTAACAAGTCAATAAGAAGTATATTTTCTATTACATTTACAGGCCCATGTTATTGCACAACATTCATACAAAACGGTGAAGAGAAAACACACAGATAGCCTCAGTCCTGAAAAGAACCAATTTCTGTACACCTGTAGCATCTGCCAGAGAAGTAAGTATTATTATTGTTTTTTTATTGGTTAAGATCCTAGTTAAATAAAATGAAATTTATTTTGAAATTTTTAATCGATCCACCCATTATAGCTATAGCTGTAGCCTGTAATGATTAAATAATAATATTGTGAATGAATCAGCATGTTTTGGATCCAAAAAACGTAATGAAATGTGTTTTAGGAAGTTATAGTATAAGGCGAGTGAGATACTCTATAAAAAGCATTTCTTTTGCAGAGTTTGAAACGTCAACGGACCTGATGGTGCACGAGACGTGCCACAACAAGTGCGTCTGCTACGTGTGCAACGCGAGCTTCGACACGTTCGACGCGCTCAGCGAGCACCGGCGCGGCTGTGCGGGCGAGGGGAGACTGGGCCGGCGCGTCACACTGGACGATGTCAAGCGGTGAGCGGCTTGTGTACAGTGGGGCAGTAGACACGAGCTGCGACACGTTCGACGCGCTCAGCGAGCACCGGCGCAGCTGTGCGGGCGAGGGGAGACTGGGCCGGCGCGTCACACTGGACGATGTCAAGCGGTGAGCGGCTTGTGTACAGTGGGGCAGTAGACACGAGCTGCGACACGTTCGACGCGCTCAGCGAGCACCGGCGCAGCTGTGCGGGCGAGGGGAGACTGGGCCGGCGCGTCACACTGGACGATGTCAAGCGGTGAGCGGCTTGTGTACAGTGGGGCAGTAGACACGAGCTGCGACACGTTCGACGCGCTCAGCGAGCACCGGCGCAGCTGTGCGGGCGAGGGGAGACTGGGCCGGCGCGTCACACTGGACGATGTCAAGCGGTGAGCGGCTTGTGTACAGTGGGGCAGTAGACACGAGCTGCGACACGTTCGACGCGCTCAGCGAGCACCGGCGCAGCTGTGCGGGCGAGGGGAGACTGGGCCGGCGCGTCACACTGGACGATGTCAAGCGGTGAGCGGCTTGTGTACAGTGGGGCAGTAGACACGAGCTGCGACACGTTCGACGCGCTCAGCGAGCACCGGCGCAGCTGTGCGGGCGAGGGGAGACTGAGCCGAGTTGTATTCATAGACTTTATTAAATTACTGTTTTAATAGTAATATATGTATAGCTAAGGTGACTGACTAACTGGTTTATCAACGCACAGCCAAAACTACAAGATCAATTGATTTTGGCATGCAAAAAGCCACTATGATGTCAGCATCCGCTAAGGATTTTGATAAATTCTACTCCCTTGACGATAAAATAGGGCATGAAAGTTTGTACAATGAAAATTTATTTTTAACACGCAGGCGAATCTGCGTGCTAGCGAGTAATTAATATTTATGACTGTAAATAACTTTTTCTTATATTTTCAGGCCTAACAAACCAACAATAGAGCTCAAATGTCCACACTGCCCAGAAACATTTACGGACGCATATTACATGGACATACATTTAGAAATACACCATCCGTCGAACAATGTGTATACGCCCCAAAGTTCTGATGAAGAGAATATGGAGATTGAGGCCCTCGAAAGCTTATTGGAGGAGATTTAGTATTTAAAATGCGGGCTTCTGATTGGTCCATTTAAATTTAAAATGAATTTGGTGAACATTCTGCCTCGTGATTGGATTATACGTGCTGTCATTTGTGACGTAAGAGTGTTAATTGGCTACAGTTGATGCATGAAATTGTTTCTGGTTTTAAAAATATTTGCGGTTTTTTTTTCGTTTGATGTTGCCTGTTATCAAAGATAATAAAAACATCTTATTAAATTGTACACCAAATAATTAAAACCATGATGTCGAGTAGTTTTTATTATTGTTAATAAACAGGTGTAAATTCCTTAAAAAATCTCACTTCATTTGAATTTTCACCTGTTTCATACAGTTGAAAATGCACATTCATAATTTTCATTACTATCAATAATGATCTGATTTACATATTATTAAAATTGGGAGTTTTAATTTTACTAAGATTTTATAATTTGAATTTTCCCTGTACCTAGGAGCGATATTTTTGCAAAAATCGTAATACTGTATATTTTTTTAATGGGTTCAAAATCGAGGATGTGAAAACTAGTGTGATTGGTGCGTTTGCATGGTTTTAAAATGAGATCCGAGTAAATAAAATTGTAATTTTAATATGTATAGGTTAATATTTCGCGAACTGTATAATTCATTGTATATTGTCATTAGTGTAAATACTCATTGTATTAAATATACATGATTTTAATAGATTTTTGTTTTCTTACAATCCTTTTAACATTTTCACCAATTTGGCACCGATTTTTGAAGTAAGACTTCTTTAGCAGCGTTGAGCACTTTTTCTGTAATGGGTATAAAATCTTAAACTCGCGTCAGGACACGTGACCTGATCGAAAAAGAGTAAGACGGATACCATTCCAAAATATCAAACATGCTCAACGTTAATAATCAAGTTTTCACTTCTGCCGGCACGCCCGGAGTGCAACCCGTCTTTTTTTTTAAATTGACTTGGTCGAATATTGGACCATATATCATTATATGAACTATAAACAAATATGATTTTAAATGCATGATTGACACAAGTAGAGATAAACTACGATAACATGGCGCGCCCCTCCAAAATTCAAAACGTTTGAAAGTATTTGTGAAAGTATTTACAATGCACCACCAAGATTCACAACGCATGTGTGCGTAATGAGACGGCCTTCAAACAAAAACAAATCCACGGATTTGTTGCTCGACTAGTCACGCTCTAATCGCTCATTATTATTAGTAATGGCGCTGCACTGACGTATTCTATGAAAACGACACGTGCGTTGTCTTGGGCGCTCGGCAACTTATGATTAGTTGACCAACAAATCTGGACGTAAAGTACTAAAGACGAATACGTACAACTACATACAAACTCCTTCGTAAGGATGTCACTGCACACATTGAAACAGTAATTTGGAGGGGCGCGCCATGTTATCGTAGTTTATCTCTAGGTACCTATTTATATCTTACTTTTTACTTAAGAGTACTTTTCCACAATAATGTGCGAGGATGTGTAGCGAGGAATGTGTTTGTAAATAATCAATAGTATCGCTTCAAATGCGAGTTGTAAATAACCAATCATATGCACCCTAATTATTATCTGAAGCAAGAAACAGGGATAGATAAAAGGCGGTATAAAATTAAAACAAACGAATTTTTCCAAACAATATATTTGCAATTGGACACATTGATATTAAATTGTTAATAATGGCAAAATGTGCTTACGTCATACATATAATAATAATCAAAATTAAATTCATTCGTGTTTGGAAAATAAACTGACACTACTTTCACTCACAGCCACATTTACGGAAAAATAAAGTCCAATACAATAATACGATACAATACTAAAACCCTTGCAACAATAAATAGCACCGGTGAATAAAACCGATATTTATATACAATATCAAATATAAATCTATACAGAGAAAAAATAATTTTTAAATTTGTGAGGTAACAGTTAAATAATACTGAATTAATTACGATTTATTTCGTTTAAAATGCGCAAAATATACAGGAATAAGTTGAGGATATCCATGTATAAGTTGATTGTGGCCAGAATGTATTCTTCTGGCGACAAAGTGGTCATTAACTGTTGTGTGTCGAAAATGAGGAACAGGCCAAAGAAAATGGCGCCTGTGAACGACAGAGCGACTTCGAACGCAGAGCTTTGTAGGAAAATCTGAATCAGCCCACCGATTATAAGCACGCTGAGTCCGGCTACGAGTCTGAAAATACGATAAATATAATTTAAAAAGGCATTAAAAAAATAAATAAATACGAAATATTGCAAATGATTAAAATGTAGACAATAATTTTATAAACGTTTAATTTAACATAAAATGAAATAATTATACTACATATATTGTAGTTTTTGTATAGTTGGTCAAAAGGTAAATTTATGTTTAAGGACCACATAAGCTGTTCTATAGTTGAGCCAATTTAATAGGCAACATTTGACGTCTATCAATTTTATCTTCATAGGGTGGTAACCTGCTTAAAAACATCGATTAAAGCGAATTAATCGATACGGACTTTAAACATTTGTCAATCGAACTTGAAACACATGTCAATAATTTATGATGATTTTTATTCCCAAGTAATCAATGCATTCGATTCTAGATGTCAGATTTCGATTTTTAGAGTAACGTCTCTGGTATTTAAAAAGAAAAAAGGTTTATTGACACAAAATTGTAGCGACGTCAGTTCTTTAAATAAGAAAATGTTTATTATGTTTAGAATGGTTTATCAGTAAAATCAAATCCTAAAATTAGTTGCATCGGTCATTATTATTATAAATATGTAATCGTAATTGAAAAAAGTTAAGCAAATGTGCAGTTCTAACAAAACGAAATATCATGTTATTCTATGTCGTCGTTACTAGCTTACGTTGTTAAATTTTGCTGAACTGTCAAATGTTGCCTATTAAAATGGCTCTACTATAGATGTATGCTTTTTTTTGTTTAAAATTGCTTCCAAGATATCAATGAACATTTAGATTATTCTAGCAACTTTATTCTTTTTTTTTCAAAAACACGTCTGGTGTTGAAATAAAAAATAACTTACCCATAACCAACGAAGGAAAAGTCTCGCTTAGTGTTGAAAGTGAAGAGCGTCAAAGCGAACACCACAGTGAAGGTAAGTGCCAGAGCCTGCAGCACTATGAACGTGTCGAAGTAAGATACCACTACGCCGATCGTGTAGGCTTGTATCACCGTCTGCAAGTGAAATATTCATTTAAAAATCTATCTATATATGTACTTGCTATACAATTATCTTTAAAAGGAAAGTAATGAAAGCAAAAGATGGTATCCTAAAACTCACAAGTCATGACCAACATTACTGTTTAAACTTGCTTACTAATAGTAGAGTTAAAAAAAGGTTTATTTAAAAACATTTGTTTATAAATATACTTACAAAGCCAGCCAATAGATAGAGGTTGGCTGGGTAGTCCCGCCGTTTCGCGATCAGTGCGAACAGTGTGACCATGCTCAGAATGAAGGCGATGAACACCATCCACTCACTGAAAACAATGACATTATGAGAATACTAGTTGTGCTCTGCGGTTTTACCTGCAGTGCTCCTATAGATAGATTGTTAATTTTTTTTATATATATCTTTAATTTTTATTCAAGTGATGGCTTTTTTGTAAATTCAATAACTTAATAAAATTAAAAATGATTTTAGGAAAGTTGATAAACACATACAGTGGTGTTTACAATTATAGATTATGGATAGTATGTTATCATCAATTATGATAGATATCTATTCATTTTTCCTAGAAGAATTTGATGAATCAACTTATTTTAAAACAAAATAATATTTTAAATAATTGATTCTTTTGGGTAAAATCAATATGACTAGTTACTTATTCATTATTTTATAAAAGAGCATCATACAAATGCAACCATAACCCACTTGGAATGTATGAAGACTTGTACAGGTTTGACGAGCAGGAACACGGCAGCTATCGCGACCGTCACAAGCAGTTGTATCGTCAGTAGACTGTACACTTTGCGCACGAAGCCCAGACGGATCTCCTTGTCAGCGTTCACCACATTGTTGCGGTATGCGAAGTCATCCTGGAAGATATAATCTCTCTAAATATATAAATGGTGGGTTCAGATGCTTGCGTTCAAAGTAACATACAACGAGCACAAGCACGGGCACAAGCGTGTAAACATGTTGTTTGTGCATGCGCTCGTGTTTATTTGTTCGTATCGTAAGCGCACGGGCTGCCGCTCGGGCTACTTGCCAGGCTGCTTGCCACGCGTCTGAACGTACCATAAAATTCTCGTGTCACAATGTTAGTTACATACACCTTCGAAATGGACTGATTCTCATGAAATTTTGTGTGCCTATTGGGTAGATCTGAAAATCGGCCAACATTTATTTTTTATACCCCAATGTAATAGTTAAGAGTAAGCCAGAACAATGTTTGCCGGGGCAGCCAGTATATCTCAAAAATATATTTCCAAGTAATTCATAATTTTTTTATTGAATAGACACAGCAAAAAAAACCTCATCACATTGTCCAGTTAATTTGCAATGTGACACTTAATGGTTGTGCTAATTTCGCTAACAAATGTTTGATTTGAATATTGACATTCCAATTAATAAATAATTATATAACACATTTCATAACAATTTCTGATCAAATTTATTGAGCAACAGTTCTAAAGAGAAAGTTAAGTAAAGAAGAAGGCTATATAAAATAACTTGCTGTTGCAGCAAATGTTGTTCTGCCTTACTCATATCATATAAAAAGTGAAGTCCCATGTCCCCTAGTGGGGTAAGGGGCAGATGCATTATACATCTGTTTCACTAATCGATTTTTTTTAGGGACAGCTAGGTGATCAGCCTTCTGTGTCCTGCCAGACCGAGACATTTTTTTTCTTTGTCTCCACCAGGAATCGAACCCAGAACCCAGAACCGAGGAAGAAAAATATATTCTATCCGATTTTCAGACCAACCCCATATGTATATGAGAAAAAATTTCATTAGAATCGGTCAAGCCATTTTAGACAATTTGAACTTCAAACACCGCAATAAGAAAATTTTATGTATTAGATAAATGTTTCATGAAATTATATATTTTTTGCATTGTTATTCAATTTAAATGAAATTATTAGAACTGATTATTATTAATGTGGATAACATTTCCCAGAATAATAGAGTATTTTATCTGTTATCGTCTTTTGCCAATATCATATCAATATGAGGTAGCAATGTTTTGGTAATTTTATTATTAATTATGGATTAATTTTGTGCAACAAAACTTACAATTCCATTTAAGTTGGGTTTTTATCTTTAACGGTAACTACTGAAAATAGTCTACTCATTTTATGTTGTTTTCTTCATTTTAAGTTGGAGTTTATGATTGAATTGAAAATGTTTTCTAACATATTATGTAGCTATAATGTCATAAAATTTGTGCAATTCTTATTATTTTACACAGATTTGTAACCTACTTACCTACACCAGCTTATTAGGTAGTAGGTACTAGCAAATATATATAATCCGTAATATATGCATATATAATTGAATCATATTGAAAATAACGTTATTTTTTATTTGCTGCAGCACAATGTAAAATAATATTCATAGATGTTGACTTTTAAGATTATGGATGTTTATCTTATCAGAGCACAGTTAGATAAATATGGAAGACAATTTGGCAAATTTTAGAGTATTTTGATGTAATTAACATATTAGTGTGACGTCACATCGATTCTATATTTTTATGGTTGATTTATTTCGAAATGAAAGTTCTAATTACATTAGGGTTTTCCCCGAGGTCTTTATGAAATACGTCGTGACAATTCTTTAAGTTAATACTTTTATTTTTCATGTAGGTCAATGTAATTGCATGTTTACCTATAGGAAAAACAAAACAAATAATACGACGTGAAGTAAATAGTTAAACTGTGAAGGCCATCTGGTGTAAACGAGATCGAAGAAATTATATACAAAAGTAGTGTATTACCTCGATGTTTCCTTTCTCCCCAAGCTCGCAATCTTCTTGAGCGTACATTAACGGTATACTAGCCATTTTAAATACACTGAATCAGTAGTTTACACAAAATAATATTTATTTCACCACTATTTTCAGTTTTCACACAAAATGATTTGTTTGACCTGGCGACGACGACAGTTGACATTTGCCAAGTGACATTGACAATTACAATGTTACAATGCAATGTTACAATCTCTTATTGCTCTGAAGTTACAATCAAGTTACAATCAATAAAAACTAGTGCGGACAGACAAATCTTTAGGCTTGACAAGTATGAAGAATTAAATAGCCATATCTTCTTGACATTAAAAAAAAAAAAAAAAGTATGAAGAATTCAGGCATGACATCTCTAATTTTTATTTGATAGTTTCGTTTATGACTGGTTCAAGCTGGTTTAAACCTTGTTTCAACTCGTGTTTCAACCTTTACTGGTTTGTTATTAACACAGAACAGTGAAAACAAATAGAAGTGCCACTAATCAAACTATAAAGCATCTACAGACGCTCCGATTTGGTTGGTGCCAACCATATCGGAACCGACAAGGCAACCATTCCAACATTGCTACAGATTGTCCGACGGTTGGCCTTCCAGCTGTCAGTTGACCATATGTTGGAATGGTTGCCTTGTCGGTTCCGATATGGTTGGCACCAACCAAATCGGAGCGTCTGTAGATACATTAAAAGCATCTACAGACGCTCCGATTTGGTTGGTGCCAACCATATCGGAACCGACAAGGCAACCATTCCAACATTGCTACAGATTGTCCGACGGTTGGCCTTCCAGCTGTCAGTTGACCATAGAGTAATATGTCAGTTGACCATAGTACGAAGAGAATGGGCTAAATTCTACTATAGAAATAGAGAAAATTACAGTCATATGCGGCTCTTACAACTTATTTTTTAAGGTTTTTAATGTAGCCACACTGTCAATTTTTTTTAATACTTCTAACATAATAAAATACGCTTGATTTCTGGCATCTCTATTTGCGTAATCTTTGTTACTTAAGTCCCACAAACAGGGAAAGTCTTTATATAGTTCCAGCAATTTTATTAATATGTCACGTTCGGTGACCGTAACTCCCTCGGCGTTCATGTTGACGTCCTACACCGGCGGCGTTGCGAATGTGAATGAGCCAATTACCTATATTACTCTATGGAATGAGCCGATTTGGTCGGAACAAAGCTTCCAGACGTTCCAATTTGGTTGGATCGGATAGGAAGTTGGTTTGGTCGGTATCGCCGGCGCATCCGACCACGTCAAACCAATATTAATAATAATTATGTCGGACCGACCGCTCTCTACACTTTCCGATTTGGTCGTGGTCGGATGGTTGGCACCAACCAAATCGGAGCGTCTGTAGATGCAATTAGATCCCTATGACAGTTCGTCTTAGTGATTGCTCGTATGATGGATCGTGTCGATACTTTACTATTTTATAGGCTAAGGCGTGGTTTGCATTCAGCCACGTCGGTAAACATGTTTTTACAAATATTATAAAATGAATTTTTAACGTCTATTATGTAAACGAAACGGTAAGTAAAACGAAAGTTTTCCAAAACATAAAAATGCACCTTATCATTTTCTCGTAATCTTTAACCCGTTTAACACAGTGTATATTATTTTATCATGAAAATGGAATCCCCCATTTAATTTTTCTAAAAAACTTATATTATCATAGGTAAGTAAATTAACGCGAACGGTAATTAATTAATTAATTATGCTGCGATCTTCTGTTCCATTCAATAGAGAATGAACTATAGCTTAAGCATGGAAAAAATGTGAACTCGTTTCCATTATCGAAATTTGTTTATCGATACTTTAGTACTAGTCGATAAATGCCAACGATGTAAGTTTTGAAGGACGTAAACGTAAAGTCAGATTGATATAATTTCTCGTAAGTGTTAAGAATTGTTATAATTCCAACGGAATATCATTGTAATGGCATAAAGCTACGTAAAAATTAATAAATGCCATTTTTAGACGCCTCCAATACGTTTCTAATTTAATGGTGACGCCATTACAAGTTTGTCTCTTGAGAATAACTGTCAGTGTCATAGGGATCATCTTAATGTATCTACAGACGCTCCGATTTGGTTGGTGCCAACCATATCGGAACCGACAAGGCAAACCATTCCAACATTGCTACAGATTGTCCGACGGTTGGCCTTCCAACTGTCAGTTGACCATAGAGTAATATGTCAGTTGACCATAGTACGAAGAGAATGGGCTAAATTCTACTATAGAAATAGAGAAAATTACAGTCATATGCGGCTCTTACAACTTATTTTTTAAGGTTTTTAATGTAGCCGCACTGTCAATTTTTTTTAATACTTCTAACATAATAAAATACGCTTGATTTCTGGCATCTCTATTTGCGTAATCTTTGTTACTTAAGTCCCACAAACAGGGAAAGTCTTTATATAGTTCCAGTAATTTTATTAATATGTCACTTTCGGTGACCGTAACTCCCTCGGCGTTCATGTTGACGTCCTACACCGGCGGCGTTGCGAATGTGAATGAGCCAATTACCTATAAGGCTATATTACTCTATGGAATGAGCCGATTTGGTCGGAACAAAGCTTCCAGACGTTCCAATTTGGTTGGATCGGATAGGAAGTTGGTTTGGTCGGTATCGCCGGCGCATCCGACCACGTCAAACCAATATTAATAATAATTATGTCGGACCGACCGCTCTCTACACTTTCCGATTTGGTCGTGGTCGGATGGTTGGCACCAACCAAATCGGAGCGTCTGTAGATGCTTTTAGGCCGCGCCGGGTATAGTGGGTATCGTTGTTGCCTGTTGAAGCAAAGAGAACATTATTTTTTCGTATCTTTTCATAATCCACGAACCTTAACACACAGATAGTTTATTATGATTTAACAAAAGTTTCACAAGGATTGCAAGAAAGGTACTAAGTAACTAAGTAAATAATAGGTGCTCAGGTGTTTTTGCACATCATTGTAATTCATATCGCTTGGATAATCGCTATACTACTTTTGTTGGTAATTAAATTTGAACGTAATGAAAAATAATTATTTAGAGATCTGTACATTAAGTCTAAAAAGGCAAAATAAATATGAAATACCTGATATTATGCTGTTGGGCATATATTATCATAATGATTTCCTTTTAAAGATGAGCGCCAGTTTATGACCTATTTTATTTTTATCTTAATGTAGAGTACAGCCGTAAATGTTCAGCAGTTTTATACGATGCATTTACTTTCATCCATTAAAACGATGCGCTTGCAGCAATATTAGGGTTGTGTAATTAATATTATTTTGAATTCATTTAAAATACTTATTTAAATTTTGAAAAATGCTACAGTTTTGATATTCTACTAGTTCATGGTTTTTACCATCTATTACGCTATATTGTTAGTATAACTCTATATACTTTTTGAAAATGTTAAGTACATTTTTTTAAACCATTTTTAGTATTTCAAATCTTAGATTATAGACTTCCGCCCGCGGCTTCGCCCGCGCAGTCAAAGAAAAACCCGCATAGTTCCCGTTCCCGTGGGATTTCCGGGATGGCGTCATTTTCCCGGGATAAAAAGTAGCCTATGTCCTTTCTCGGGTATCAAAATATTTCCATACCAAATTTAATGATAATTGGTTCAGTAGTTTAGTCGTGATTGAGTCACAGACAGACAGACAGAGTTACTTTCGCATTTATAATATTAGTATGGATTATCTGAAATATGTCTTCTTTAACTTGTTAGTTTCCTTCATAAGAAAGTACTTATTATTATTTAAGTCATCGTTTATTATATGCCTGGATAGAAATTGCTTAATAGTACCTATTTTAAATAAGTGAATCAATAATATTATGGCTTTTTGCAACTGGGATAATTAACCCTGGTAAAACTCGTTTGAAGAAGCATAGTACGTAATAAAATAGTAATTACTAACCGACCTCACCCGTATAATAGTAAAGTTTTAAATTTTAATGCCTGTAAAATAATGTTCGTTTATCTATAGATAATTTATTTAAACATGGTTAATGGTTATGTTAACGAAGAATTATGTTTATCTATTTATTAAATGTTTTCTAATAGTTCACAGTACTAATTTTAGCGAGGTACCCAAGAAAAGTTCCCTATTCATGAATATATGGTAAAAGTTCCATAACCAAAATAACCGACTTTTTTCGGTCATTTTGGTATTTTATTATCATCATCAGCCCATATATTATGTTGCCACTGCTGGGACACGGGCGTCCTATGAGGATAGAGGCCATAATCCACCACGCTGGCCGCACCACGCTGGTACCGCGCAAATAAACTGAAAAACCAATTTATTTCCTGCACGCTCGCCTGGTCTCGAACCCAGGACTTATCGATTTGAAGTCCGAGGTGCTCATCACTGAGCCACCACTGCTGTATTTTGGTATAGATACCTACTACCTAGTCACATTATCGAGTAACACACACACCTCCGTCCAAACCTGTAATTTAAATAATTAAGAGTGTTTAGCGGTTGTATTGTGGTTGTATAAATAAAAAGTGCGGGGGAGTGAAGCTGTGAACATGAGTATTAATATAAAATTACAAATAAAATATAATATTTCCCATTTACGAAGCTCAGTGACCTAGAAATACAATTTTATTGTAGCTCTCAAGGCCGAGTAAGATTGTAGAGTATTATTGTTTTGCAGCAATACAATGGAAAGAAATATATTTTCTTAGCGGATTTTATTTTTCTTTTTATTAGAGTAAGAATAAAAGAAATTAAAACTATTTTTAGAACGTGATTGGTGATTGTTTTGTGTTTTTGAACCATTGTCCGTGAGTTTTGTTCAAAATCCAGGCCAGAATTGTTTAATTGGGCTGACGTGATGTTTTATACTTTCGCGTTGATGCTGAAAATATAGTGTTTGAAATGAAGTATGTATACAAAAGGAATATCAAGATTTTAACTATGGAAGTTTTTCATTAAAATTTAAATTTTATTACTCAAAACGAACAGACCAGAAAATTATATGACCATATTATTGTAAATTAAAAAATAAAGGATTTAAAATAAAAAAAGACGTGTGGCACTCGGGGACTGCCGCGATAAAGCTATTGCATAGCATGCCTTCAAGCCACACCTCCGAGCCCGTCGGAGTGGGGAGCGTGAGGTTTTTTCGTTACGGAATTTCTCGATTCGGTCCCCGCGCTCAAGGCCCGCGATAGAAGCTATGCAATAGCTTAAATATATTGAGATCATTGGTACCTACAGTTATTACACAACAAACATTACAACCGTGAGACATAATGACCTGTGTTTATTCCCCTCTGGACACAAATATTTTCTACATAACCGTACAGAAAATAAATTTTCTTTTGAATGTAATAAATAGTACCTACTTAATAACCACATGCGTATCGCCCAAGAAGCTTATAACTACCTAATACACTGGTTGTTGTGATTACGTTATTTTAAAAACCTAACCTAAAAAACTAATAATTCCAAAGCTAGGTGACATTCCACCGTTCTCATAACGGTGTGAAGTATTGGTTTATTTTTAAACGTCCATTAGAGCGCAGTCGACAAGTATCCAAGAAATTTAATTAGAGTTCTTGCGAAATTAACCCAATAAAGATGTCGAGATAAGAGTTTTCGGGAGCAGTGTGTATTCTGCAACCGGTCGATATAATTTCGTCGTGCGATATTTTATTAAAATATTAGTGTAGATTAAAAACGTGGGGTAAAATATTAGTGGTTTTAAATTGGTTCAAAATGTATAAATGATTGGGGAAGCTGAAATAAAAAATCATGATGAGCCCGTTTTTCCTTCCCCACCCTGGAAAATACCTTCTGTGGGGGTCACATAGGTCATAATCTACCACCCTAGGTAATTGGTAATTGCAGGTCGTTTTCATTTTTGGACATGTTTCTCACGATATTTTCCTTCATCGATCGGTTATTAACCAATGTTTGTTAAAATAAATTAAATTACCATGTTAGAATTTAATGCTATCCCATTATGATTAGATATAAAAATTAAATTAACGAAAAATTACTAAAATAGTAAATATTCTCGAGATATATTTGAGAATACCCCACCAACACTGAAAAATGGCCGCGAAGGTATTCCACGCGACATTTATTTGTAATTAAATTCTTTCAATGTTGCGTCTAAAAATAAACGTGATTTTCCAATTTTAGGCTAATATTTTAGAGGTAGGCATCATTTTTAAAATAGGTCCATATGTATTTTAGGCAATAATAAAAAGTAAAACAACTAAAACCCAACTACGACAAAAAACGACGCTGAAAAAGACAGTTAGTATAAAACAAGATTTTCAGAATTCCACTATGTAGAGATAAATTTTCATGTTTGGAAAGGCGTAGTCACACGTTACATATATCTACCGTAGTACTTTGACAACGTGTGACTACGCCTTTCCAAACATGAAAATTTATCTCTACATAGTGGAATTCTGAAAATCTTGTTTTATACTTTTTCAGCGTCGTTTTTGTCGTAGTTGGGTTTTAGTTGTTTTACTTTTTATTATTTGTACTATTTTGGTGTTAAAGTGTATTTTTGGCGCATAATATTGACAAAAGTTAAATTGATGAACTAATAAAGAAGCTATGAACGAAAAGATGTGAATTATATGCAATCAGCCCATGAATACAGGTAAAGTCACAAGCAAATGCTAGTAATATATATATATTCAAAATGTGCAAGTAAAAAGCTTTCAAATCATACCAAACACGGCATATTTATCTTAACTTTATTTTTTTACTCTGTATGTTTTGTCCGCTAGAGGGCGCCACATTAGATTTTGTGAAATCCCATATAGCCTATAACCAGCGGACAATTAAGACGCTTCTAATGATATGTCATTTGTCGAATTCTGATAAGTAGTTTAGAAGTTACGAGGGAACAGATGAACATACATACATACATACATACATACATACATACATGCATACATACATACATACATACATAGCCTGTCAAAATCATAACCCTCCTTTTGCTTTGCCGTAGTCGGGTAAAAACAGTGCTATTTAATGTGCCTATACATACCTATTACGGTCTACACTTTTATCTCAATATTTAAGTTTCTAATAGTTTGTGCAATATTTACATAATTATAGATATTTCAAGCCCCAACACAATCGAGATGTATAGGATATTAAAGTTAGGTGGAAATAAAAAAATTTAAAGCATCACCAATTTGTTGTAACTTTAGATCTTTCGATCAGGAGATTTGTACAATTTTGTCAAGAAACAGTTGTAGCCAATAGTTCACAGATTATATTATTGACGTGACAACGTCTTATAATTCGATAGAGCCGGCTGCACGCACGAAAAAACATGACTCATGCGGCGTTACCTCGCTCTGAGGCGTTCCATGAAGTGCAAGCGAGAGCGCGGAACGAGCGATAAAGAAGCACAATCGGACGTTGTCACGTTCAACTATCGTCAGTAAACCGACTTTACAGACAACCAATTTTTTATACCTACATTTTGCATGCGTGCAGCGTTATTATAACTTAAATATTATTTATTAATTTCAACATTCCTAAGATTTGATGTTGGTATATTACCTCTAAAATGGTATATCACCACAAAGATCAATCAGCGATACATAATTGTATAAAATATAATCTACCGTAGGCTCAACGTTGCATACTGCATTGTGCTATAATATTCCGCATTGCGTCCAATGCACTCGCAATTAATAACCTATAAGTAACGAAAAAGATGACCCCAATATATTAAACGTAGTGAGCGAACGAGCAAGGGTCATATATTGTGAAATAAACCGGCGTTATTGGGAATGGAACCGAGATTCTATTAAGTTTGTATCGTCCTGTGAAGAATCTGATTAGTTACAAAGAAGAATATGACAAAATCTTTTCAGGATGAAGATGATTGATAAGATATTTTAAGTAGAATGTCAATAACGTAACGACTTAACTAAAATAGTCCTTACTTATTATGGAATTAAACAATAAAGCGAACTTAATAAAAATCCGTGTCAAACGTTTTAGCTTTAAAAAGAGTGAAAAACGAAATTACTCGCAGTTCCAATTGAGCAACTGCACACGTCCAATTTACGTTGACCCACCCTATGTAGAACTCCTAACGCAATTTGAAAGATATAGTCAAAGGTAATGAAATACCTGAGTTCTTCATTAAATGGATGTCGCTCACGGATGCCGGACGCGATTCATTTGAAATTTTAATTTGGACCCCATTGTATTGTTTTCATCTGGTATTTAGCGGTATTGTTCAATTTTCCGCATGAAAAGCGTACCATTTCGCGTTTACGGTATAGATACAGAGATGTATTGTTAATTCCTGCGAGCGTTGTTCATTAAAATTAAAACTTTTGAAAGTTAAAGCCCTATTTCTTAAACATAATAAAACACCCCTACAAGGTTCATTGTATAAAATAACCATCAATATTTTATAGCAAAACTACATAAATATGTTACGTACAGTATAAGTACCTACATGATATAATCAAGTGTAATAATCATAATCCTAATTGTATTAGTAATCGCAGATTTAATTTAGAATGTAATATTTAGTGGGGAAACTTATTAGAATATAATATTCTATCTATCTACTATCAGTTGCCCTACATGTCCGTATTAGCATTTTGACCTTTACGTAATAGGAATTAAGTCTGTTTTAAATGTCAAACAGATTGGTCGACTTTGCATAACCGTAGTACCATGATAGCTTACCATTATTCAAATTGTGCAATCATTTGATATAAAGCCTAACTCCATATTGTAATATAGTTTATTGATTGGACATTATCAGATAACAGATTCGTCTGCGACTAGCCTGCTTGTTAACTTTAGGACCCCAGTTCTTCATGTTTATGTAGTCTTTTGATAGGGCAACATCAGATTTAAACCTGCAGCCTATTTACAACTTTAGGGGCCTCAATTCTACATGCATATGCAGTCTAGACTAATAAGAGCAGATTTGCTTACAACTTTGGAGTTTTATTTCAAGACAGTTGCTTTCTAACACTGCTCAGTAACTTTGGGGCCCCATTTTCATTCAGTTGCCCCAAGTCCGGCCCACTAGAGGTATATTTTCAAAGAGTTATTAAAAGTTGAATGCGGATAAACGTTGTATTACGGTGTGAACGTTTTATTGTTATCGCGATATCTGCAGTGATCGTTTTTGGATTGAATCCAATTCACCTGAACATGTAAAGCCAGGTGATTAATTTGAATATTCATTGGCGCATTTTATTCAAAGCTAGATGCGGATGAAAATGAGTTCAATGTAAAAATGTTGGTAGTTTATTGATTAAGCATATCTCTGATAGGAAAATAAGTATGTGCGTACTGCATAAACAGGAAGAAAATATGAATAAAACTTAGGTCCTATGTAGAGCTTTCCTAGGTATGTTAATGTATGTCACCATGCGAACGTTTTTACTATATAACTTTCCTAATTTACCAAACAAAATGGCTTAATGCTTATGACATGCTTATGACAAAAAGCGGTGAAATAGCTATTGGCTAATATATGGGAAACGGAAGCTTCAACCTTTTTTAAATATTATTTCTATAGTCTTTAATATAACCTGAAGAAATTAGTTCATTAGCATCATTATAGCTTTATTAGCACTCACAAAAATTTTAAGCCAAAACTCTCCAATGAATCTCCATTTCATTTTAAATGGCTCATCCAAAAATATGTGATATGCTCCGAGCCAGTCCGGTTGTATTGCGCAAGCAAATTTAGGCAATTTGCTTCGTTTAATTAATATGCGGTTTTGAAATATCTCCGATTAAGCTTGCATACAATTGAAACAATGTGTAAGCACAAATGTTCAGGTTATAAGCATTACATGTTTGAAGAAATAAATTGAATCGAAAGCGAAATTAACAGTTGAGTGTACCTATCTGCTCATTCTATTTTCCAGAGTTTTTTTATCGCCATAAATCTTTTTATTACGTTTCATTCAAATCATTAATTTGTGTAGAATGGTTTACTTATCCATTTATTTTATACCGAAAACTTAAAGGGAAACAGCAATTCATGAAAACCTAACATATATACAGTATACAGAAATATAATTATGTAAATGTATTGCATGACCCAAATAAAAACAAAGTCATCAAGTCAAAATAGTGGAAGTTAGATTTGTTTTCATCAATGTGACCTCTTAACGACAAAAAGAGATAGCTTATGCAAAAGTGCTTCATAAGTATGTTCGCTGCGATATTAATTTAATCTGTTACAGGGAGGTATTTTAGCGGGGCCCTATGATTTTGTATCGAAGTGTTGGAAAGTTTTTAAGATATTTTAGAAGAGTTATTTATTGTTATTGTTAATTGTTATTTTATGGGGTAGGTTAATATGCATGATCAGCATAGCACTGCTAAGATTTTGGTGAGTGATTAGCGAAGATTACATAAATAAATGCTTGGACATATTATCTAATTCTATCTAGAAGAAGATGAAAGGTTTTAGTTTAAATATGATATAAAAAATAATAAATTTCTTGCTCCCTAATATTTAAATTCAATATCTTACATAAAATCTCTTTAAACTATTTTAGGGTGCCATTAATAAAATTATTGATACCTAGAAGGTATATACATCTAAAAAAATACGACGCACTACTCCCCGGGCCCGTGTACATACAATCCAGGCCAGCTTCCCTGAAATTATTACTTTAATATCAGTTTACCGGTACACTCGACCGTCGCTCCATCACTATAATGAATGTATTATTTACATTGGCTGTGCTTTATGTGCGATGACGTCATGGTTTTTTATTAAAATCACCACTTTTATATAGATTGGTTCGTGGCACAGTTTTTGGTTTGATGCTTTTTGTTATATCTTTTGTTTTATGGCGCCTTAGCGATTGTCAAACGTTCTCGATTCATTGGTGGATATTAAAATTGGCGTTAAATAGTAAATACTACCATATTCACCAGTTTTACTTATTTATCATTGAATGAATATTAAAACGATATAATAATAAATAAAATACAAATGTGTTTATGGCACTGTTAAGATTTTTGGTTGTAGATTATTATAAACAAAATACAACTGTAAAATAATTCTGGTATAGATCTCATGTAAATGCGTTTTCAATACTAATTGCATCATGCGCTAGGTAGAAGGGAACATAGTAAAAAAGATGATTGGCGCTTATCACCCTCTTACCTATGCGATAGGGTACGCTTCCTGTAAAGGTTCAAACAGCTAAGATAAAGTCCAAGATATTGTGCTATTTTTGTACCTAATCTACATCCCGTAGCGTTACTCAACATCGACATATAATATTATGGTCTTTGTTATGACAAGCTATAACAACAACCAAATCTATTTTTCTAGAAAATTATAAAGCTACATCAATTCGGAGCTTTTCCTGCGAAGAGCAACAAACATTTTTCTAGTTCTCGATAAAATTTTTTCATCTCTATCCTCTTTCCTATTCGACTTAATTTGCATTCCCTTTTTCATATATATAAACTAAAACTTCGAAACACTCATCATCAGGCTTTTATTATAAAATAATTTATATGTATTAATTATTGCTCATTTTCTCGCAAAAGCGAATACTGTTGATTTATTATAATTCGTTCAAATTATCTAGGTAAGTATATAGTTCTATTATTATTTATATAATATATCCTAACATCAAAAAATGTAATGTATGAATGGAATATTATTCCCTTTTTAAACTCGAAGCTTTGCTGTTAGTGAGTCAGCAACTTTGTATGTTTATTTGATACTGATAACATTGTATGGAAGGACATAAAACTAGATAAATCGTTCTGTTACAAACGAAATAAGTATAAATTGCTTTTGGTGTTTTGTTACGTACTTCGCAAAATGCGATTTCCACTGTTTAAAACTGTATAAATGATTTATTTGGGAGATTAGTTGGGTTTAATATAAAGTAAATGAATTTGTAATAAAAACTACGATTGCTGTTTTTTATATTAAATTATTCATCATTATGTTCTTTAGAAACGCATTAATGGTTGTACAAAAAAAGTTTAATTTCTCGCTTGAAAAATAGTTTCAAAGACGAGGGGATTGATAAATGTTCGACTTATAGATTAAATAAAAATGTGCTGAAAATTGCAGGATGTAAACATAATAAATAAACGGAAATCGAATTAACGGAATAAACTAAGAAACGAAGGAATGAATTACAGTGCAATACCATACAGTGCAATAAAACCTCTATGCCAGTAAATCGAAGATAAAAATTCATCTGTAGTAAAAATGATTGTACAGTAGGTAATGTCGCATTCCCTATCGCAATGCAGCGCGATGAAAAATGTATACTGTAAGCCATCCAGCGGCCGAATCGTACAGCCAAATGTGTTACATTGCTCTATCGGTTAAATGACCCATGAAAGTGCACTTTGAAGTGTATATATAAGGAGCAATGTACTACGTTTCAGGTCGGTATCGTTTGAGATCCACGCGATGAAAATTTTATGCCATAAGCGCCGCTTCAATAAATCCACTTTGTACGAAATTTGAGCAGTTTCTCGTCTCATGGCCGGGTGGGAATTTTAAGTGACGTATTCAACTTCATTGTAACTGGATCAGTTCAAACAATTATTTATTTGGGGCATGCATTTGCATTACTTATGCTGACCTAAACTAGAACGTTTTGGTGGAAATGGTTTGACCTTCGTCCGATTTTTGAAGTGAAAACTTCTTTAGCGGCGTTGGGTATAAAATCTTAAACTCGCGTGCAGGACACGTGGCAGATCGAAAAAGCGTAAGACGGATTTTTATTATTTTTTTATTTTTTAGCCCTTATATTCCATGCGTAAGACGGATACCATTCCAAAATATCAAACATGCTGAACGTTAATAATCAAGTTTTCACTTCTGCCGGCACTCCCGGAGTGCAACCCGTCTTTTTTTCATAGCAGTCCATCGTAGCTTTGCATCTTAATACCATAAGTGAAATGGAAAATTCAATATAGAAGATAAATTCATATACTATGCATTGTAGTAGTGCTTTTTCAATAACTTTTGTCAACTAAATCCATTATTTTCTTTACATATATGAGTGCATTTTCTTGGTTACAAAACCTTACACAGATTCATATCGAAACAGGATTGAAATTAGCTAACAGGTTACAATAGGTATAAGCAACTTTTTATAGTTCCTAGTGAACTATAAAAAGAGCATTACCATTCATTTAATCACTAAGTCCTAATTAACATTTTGGGATCATTTTCTAAGTTATATTTTTAGTGAAACATATTATTAACTTGCTACTGCTATAACATACAACATTTACAGCATGAATACACAGAAAGTAGGTAAATATGATTTGCAGCAAAAACACAAACAAACACATATGTACCCGCAAAATAAACAACTACTAGGGTTTGGGAAAGAGTACGACAATCCAATTTAATACGAATCGTATTTTATATTTTCTACTTAACATATTCATTATACAGCTCTTCGTCTTACAAATAAACTTGTACTAGAAACATAAAATCTTATATATAAAATTCTCGTGTCACAATGTTAGTCTGCATACTCCTCCGAAACGGGTGGACATCGAAATTTTCTGTGCATATCGGGTAAGTCTGAGAATCGGCCAACATCTATTTTTCATATGTACCACGGGCGAAGCCGGGGCGGACCGCTAGTTGTAATATAAATACAAAATAAAGCAAAAATTATAACAACAGTTTCGTGTAAAACTCTTTAAACTGCAAAGCAAACGGACAACACAATTGCTTTTCCCGAAACTGTAAATGCACGGCACTTTCTTTCCGAGAAAGTAAACAAGGCCCATATTTTACGTGTTTGCGAAGTAGATAAATACTAGGTTATGAGAGCTGAAACGCTGTTTGTGCTTTATAGGCATAGTAGGGCTGTCGACTCGTTTACCATTACCAAATGAGGCTGTCGTTTATGAGAACATTTGAAATGAATACACCTAGAAATGTATATAAAACCATGTAAAAAAACATCCACTTGCATGAAATATTTATGTGGTTCATATTATAAGAAAAAGAAGGAGCTTAAAGCACAATTGTATGCACATTTCATAATCTGGGTTGACACTCGGAACAATATTTAACATTTTGAAATAATTGACAACCCTAGAACTCTCTTGCGCTTAAATTCTCAGCATTCTATGCTTTATTTCCTGCCCCTTAAATGTTATATTTCTTTACTAGGTCAGCTCTAAACGATGTGGTAGTCATATTGTGTTCTCTGTAAATGTTGTCTTAGTAAAGGAGTGTACTGGAGATTCATAACAGTTTTTTACGTAAAATAATATTTAGAAAGAAAATATTTTAATACAGCTCTTAAACCTTTAAATGTTAAAATACTGTTAAGCAGATTTTTTCATATACATTTATCACAATCAAATAATGCTGAAAACACACCCAGTATAAATTTTATAAAATTTATGTAGCATTTTCGAGTTGTATAAATTGCGACATGAAGGTGAGACTGTATTCGCGTCGTCTAGAATAATTTCAAATTATATCGTATATAATATATATAGGTATATAATAAAAGAAATATATAATAGAATTTATAAATACGATTTGCACGCATGTTAGGTGTATGTGTTCTCTTCATAGAGATGATGCTTCTTACAATGCATATTCATGTATGTATCATAGTGGTATGAGGACACATGTAGTGGATCGCGGGGGACTGTCATTGTAATGAAAAGGTGAATTTCGACTATTATTGAGCGCAATTGGAGACATACTGTTTGTTTTTCTTCCTATCCTATAGTTGAATATAAAAATGCACTATGTATATGCAACATGTATCGTTAAATAGGTAGGTATTTATATCATCCTAAGTGATATTCAATTTAGTATAAGCTTCATAAAATAAAATGTATATTATTTTAAACATCGTAATTATCAATAAGCAAACTAATATTTATTTTTATAAAAAGGACCTTAATATTAATTAAGGCTTGCTTCATTAATTCTTAACAAGCTCAACAAAGAACAGGTTTATATCAAACCGTAAACAAATCATTAGGTAAAAATCCTATATTGAAGTATAGCCGGTCAGCTATCCAGGAATTTTATTAAAATTGAGTTAGCCGAGTTCGTAGTTGTTGTGCTGTTAATCAAAGGATTACGGTCAAGAGGTTTCGGTGTTTATTTCTAGTTCGGAAATGAACAAATCGGCGAAGTACTATTGAAATTAAAGTTTTGGACGGATTTGATTCTGTTATTTAGTTAATTGATTTATTTCATTACTATATTTTAGTATATTGACTGGCCGGTTGGCTTAGTTGGTAGTGGTCCTGCTTCAAAGTCAGAGGTTCGATCCCCACCCGGGGTAAATATTTGTGTGATGAACATAGATGTTTGCTCTGTGTTTGGATGTTAATTATCTATATAAGTACGAGTCTCGGTTCGTCACTCGATCGAGGTGAACGCGTACTTCGTAATAAGTTGCGTACTGAGTCATCGCGTGCGGTATCGGCTCACCGCGGTTACCGTTAGGTTTCTACCTGCGGCAGCCGCGCGTCGGCCTCTGAATTAAATAATGGATACTGATAATCTAATCCATTCTGAGCGCGAAAGCGTTAATATTACTAATTTAAACCACTCAAATTGTCACGAGGAACTTGATGATACCTCAGAAGACATACAAGTTTGTTCTGAGACGCCGAAGAAAACTATTGGTGAGCATAAACCAAGTAAAAGAGGGAGGGATGAGGATGATTGGAATTTAATTCAAAGAAAAGAAAAAAGATGCAAAACTAAGATTGTGGAGGATAAACTTCAAGTTTATATTTCTTCAAAAGAAATTTTACCGAAGCAGTTTTCTTTAGCTAAATTATTTAGCGGTGAAGATATTTTGGATGTTGAGAGTGTTAAATATATAAACCCCTATAGAATTAGGGTTGACGTGTGTAACGGGAAGATGGTGGAAAAACTTGAAAAGTCTAAAAAGTTTCAAGAAATGGGGTGGAGAATTCAAAGGGCTATGGAAGTTAATTTTTCGTATGGCGTTATAAAAGATGTAGATTTGGATTTAAAAGAAGAAGAGATTATTAAAAATATTTCGTGTCCAGAACCGGGCGAGGTATTTTCCGTTCACAGACTTTCCCGCCGAAGTAGTAGCGAGAGTTCAGGATGGAAGTCGTGCGAATCCATTCGCATTTGTTTTAAAGGTTCTTACCGCCCACCCTATATATCGGTAGATGGATTGCGAATCAAAGTAGACCCTTACGTATTTCCCGTATCACAATGTACGCGCTGCTGGAAGCTTGGACATACTAAAAGCAAATGTGTGTCCTCAAAAGTAGTATGTCCAAAATGTTCTGAGAACCATCCTAACTGTGATACATCAACATTCAAGTGTGCTAATTGTGGAGGAAAACATATGTCTTTGTTTCGTTCTTGTCCGTCTTACCAAAAGGAAAGAAAGCTTAGAGAGTTGATGGCGGAGTATAATTGTACCTATAGAAGAGCACTTTCCCTCTACGTTCCGTTGGATTCTACTAAAAATAAGGTCTCACACTCTGCTGATAATGAAGATTATTTCCCCATAAATGAATACGTCGACGGTAATTCATTTGATGTTCTGCCTGTTGAATCTATTCAGGTAACGCCAAGTCGGAGGTCAACGTACGCGGATGTCGTCAAAGACTCATTTCTATCGAAGAGCAGAAGGAGTAGAAGCTTTTCTCATACACCAAAAAGGACAAATATTTTTAAAGAGTTCATGGATGTTGAAACGTCCTCAAAAGTAGAAGATTCAGAAGTAAAGAATACAACAGAGAATAAGGAGAAGAAAGACGTTAAGTTCAGTGAGCTTTTAAGCAGGTTAAAGGACATAATCTTCCTGAAAGGTGCCACATTTAAAACTAAAGTGCAAAGTGTGATTAGAAGTTGTATTGAATGGGTAATGCTTGTAATTGTGGAAAATATTTCTGATTGGCCAATCTTACAGTATGTTATTGATTTATTGAATATTACAAATGTCTGTAACTAAAAACAAAATAAAGCTTAATATGATACAATGGAATGCTCAGAGTATTCGCCCAAAAGCTAAGGCATTAGAACAGTTACTGAACCAAGAAAAGATTCACATTGCTGCTGTTAATGAGACATGGTTAGAGCCTGAGAGTGATTTAAAATAAAAAATAAATAAATAAAATAAAATTGTTTTATTTCAGGAAATGTCCCTTCCCATATGCAAGTTACAAATTACAATCAAAATAAAATACAAAAAAATTAAAGAAAATTAGAGCATCATTTATAGTTTTTTCCCGGCTTTATAGGTTTATCCCTAGCATAATATGATGAATGAACTTTGCACCAGTACAGAAGTAAAGGATTGTCATAAAAGTTAGAGACAGCCACCAGAATACTATTACTGGAGCGTCTCATTCTCTCCCAAAAATTTGCAATACGAGATCTCATTATGGCCATGAAATCCGGGATCCTCGTCTCCAAAAACATGCCAGATGCACTACAGAACCTGGGCAGTTTCATAAAGAGTCTGTATGCGTTATTATACTGCACTCTCAATGAAGAAATCGCTTTATTTGTGAAGTTACACCACAATTGACACGTATACATGCACATGGAATATGTTTTAAATAACAATTTTTTAACGTCAGTAGTGCACCTGGCAAATCTTCGCGCCAGCATGTTGCTTCGGACTGCAAGGGCCCTGCGCTCTCTTTCAATATCTGAATCGTCTTTTAGATCCCCCGTCAAAATGTGACCCAAATATTTAAATTGTTCCACGATTTTAACAGGAGAACCATTCAAAAATAACCCAGGTATTCTCTCCGGTCCCTGTCCATATCTAAATACCATCAATTCGGTCTTTAAAGCGTTATACTTCAAGCCGTGAGAATTAGCATAATTCTCACAAATTGAGAGTAATTTTCTCAGACCCTTAATTGAAGGGCTCAGCAGAACCATGTCGTCGGCATAACTTAAATTGTTTACGCACACGTCGCCAAGATGACATCCAACCCTGGTTCCCCTGAGCTCGCCAATCAATCCATCTATATAAAGATTGAACAGGTCCGGAGAGGTTAGCCCTCCTTGACGTACTCCACATTCTAACCTATACCCGCTAGACATGGAGTCGCCCCATCTGACATAATTTGTTTGATTTCCGTACCAGAATCTCAACAGACGCGCTACACTGTAAGAAACTCCTGTTGCTTCCAGTTTATCCCAAAGAATACCATAATTTACCAGATCAAAAGCTTTACTAAGATCTAAAAAGCAAGCATACACCGATGTTTTGTGTTGCTTATAGTAATTTATGGTACTCTTTAGGCTAAAAATAGCTGCGTCCGTTGATAGTCCAGGACGAAAACCAAACTGTGCTTCATTAATATTTAATGATCTCTGTATTTCAGGATGAATAAGACGCTCCAGCACTTTACTTAATATAGTTCCTAAAGATATAGGCCTATAGTTAGACGAATCGCCTAGATTACCGCTTTTATTTTTAGCAATAGGCACAACTATTGTTCTTATCAAATTTTTGGGCAAATAAGAATATTTTATGCACTTGTTGTATAGGTTGCACAAATGTTCGACCAACTTCTCACTTCCCCAAATTATATGCTCAATGCTGAGACCATCATAGCCGGGTGATTTTCCCCTTTGTATGCTTTTTATGGCTTTTTTAACATCTTTATGAGAAAATTTTATGCATGATTCCTTATATATAGTTACTGGCTCGTTGTGATTGACGGTCTCAACACCGGGCACACTCTTTACAGGGAGAGGCTTAGTTTTGAATTTATTAGCAAATATCTCTGCAATCTGATCTGACATTTGCACACCATCTACAGAAACCGATCTACTCTCTCTACCATTAAGCTTTTTTGTAGTTTGCCAAAATTTTACGAAGTTTTTGTTTTTACTGCATGTAGCTAATATATTCATCTTAATACGATCTTCATTTTTCTGACACCACTGAATTTTATTTTTAAATATTATACGGCTCTTTCTCATATTATCATATAAAGGTCCATATATAGGTTTGCCCGATTCCACCCACTCCTTAAAGCAATATCTAGCTACCTGGTGGCTCTCTCTAACATGGAAATTCCAGCCTACTACATGTTTCCTATTTTTCGTTTTGTTTACTACGCTTCCACTAAAAATAGCAGCTTTTTGTAAAATATTCACAATATGATCGTATAATCTATTAATATACAAATGATGCTCATCAAGATGTTTACATTGGTGCATACTACTACATTTACAAATAAAAATATCACAGAAACTGTCCAATTTATCACAGCAATACTTTTGAAAACTCCTAATCTGTTCCTCCGTTCTTACACCCCACTTAATTCTATTAAAGCTATTCAGTCTATTCACATTACTGTCAGAGATGATTGTTGGTATAATCTCGTCAGATATTCGACATGTAATACTTAATGGATAGTGATCCGACCACCCAACGTCGTAGTGAATATTTACCTTCGCTATTGTTTGCCATGCGGCTTTTGTCGTCAAACAATGGTCCAACCATCTCTGACAGCCATGCGCTTCGCTAATATATGTAAAATGACTAGAATCTATGCCGAGTATATTTAAATCTGCACATTCCCACAACATATCCTTACAAAATTTAATTAACTCCTGGCCAAACTCGGCGGAAGGATGGGCATTAAAGTCTCCCATAATATAAACACATTGAGTGTCCGACTCGTCAATAATAGCACTTATTTCGGCCAAGCAATCAATGAACTCCGTCATGTTGTCCTTATTATCAACTGGCATATATACATTAATTAATAACATTAACTTACTCCCTATTAGTATTCGAACAGCCGCAAGACGATTATTAGCACACTGAATAGGAGTTACAAAAGGGAATTTATTTTTATTCCACAATATGGCCAACCCACCATAGGGCCTGCCCCTCAATATTCCCGTGGACGTGTCCACGGACGACTTGGCCACGCCACTGTACTCACTATTTATTTCATTTATATAATTCAAATCATGTGGCAAAAGCCATGTCTCCTGTAAAATGAGTATATCGGTATACTTAATTAAATCACGAATATAATTAATCGATCGTTTAACTGATTTACAGTTATAAGAAGTTATACAATAAGTAAATGATTTATCGTCCATTATTAATATTTTTAGAACTACTTGTATTGTTCCTTGGCACAAAATCGCGAAAACGTCTAAATTTAATTCCCTTAGGCCAAAAATCGGCACTAAGTAGGCGGTCTAATTTACTTTTATTAATTACTATTTTAAAAGAAACAAATTGTGTTTCCTGTTTTTGGGGCAATAATTCAACATTTAAACACTCCTCGCCCATGTCATTTATATATTCCATTATGTCACGAGCTGTAGTTGTTTTACTAGCTCGTGACACATAGACAGCAGAGGTTAATTCCGCAACGCGCAACTTACTAGATAACTCTGCGGAAAATTTAAGAGTAAGTGGCTACAATTTTTTCCGTAAAGATAGGTGTGACGGGTATGGTGGTGTTGCTTTAATCGTTCACCGGTCAGTTAGAGCAACTTTAAAATGTGACTTAACTAATATAAGGTCGGGTATTGAAATTGTAGCTATTGAGATATTTAATTGTGAGGGTATAAAATATGTTGCGTCCATATATTGTCCCCCTTCGATAAATACAAATAAATCAGATTGGGATCTTCTTTTTAGTAATTTTGATAAGAAATGTGTGTTATTAGGCGATTTTAACGCACATAATACAAACTGGTCAAATAAAATAGACACGCGTGGCATTAATATTCAGGACGCTATTTTGGATAGTAATCTCATTACGTTGAATAATTGTAACACTCCCACGCGTTTAAAACTTGTTAATAATAATTTGCAACAGTCCTCGCCGGATATATCCCTGGCTTCTACCGATATAGCTTTAAAGTTGAAATGGTCCATCTTAAGTGAAAATTTAGGTAGCGATCATCTTATCATTAAAATAACTTCGCAATGGGATAACACACGAGGGCATTATACTTTGCGCCGTAATTTTAAAAACGCGGACTGGTCGTCTTATACATTGTTTTTAGAAAAAGAATTTGATCACTGGGTATTTTCTAATGAAGATCCTCAATCGTTGTATAATAACTTTATTAACTCTATTAATTTAGCTGCCGATTTGTATATTCCATTTGTTAAGCTAAGTCACAATCCAGCAAGTAGTTTTAAACCGAAACCTTACTGGAATGTAATCTTATCAAGGTGTGTAGCAGATCGACGGTTAGCTCTTTCCACTTTTCGCCGCAACCCGACTCCACATAATTTTGCAAAGTTGCAAACTAAAGTCCGCGAATCTCAACGCTTGATACGGGAAGCGCAAAATCGGTCACGCCACGAATTTTACTCTTCTATTGATGGCCAGTCTAAGTTAGGTGAAATGTGGCATAAGATAAGCTGGTTGAAAGGCATCAACACATCGCGCCCTTGTGTCGATAAAGAGAGTGCCGATAATCTCTTACAGAATTTGACACCCGACTCGGCCGTCCCTAAGGATCCTATTTTTGACGCTGGCATGACTATTTTGGACAACCAAATTTCCATGCAGGAATTAAAGTCTTGTATGCGTCATAAGGACTCGACACCAGGAAGTGATAATATTTCATACTCTATGCTGGCTCATTTACCTGAAAACGGACAACGAGTTTTACTGAAGTTATTTAATGTTTTTTATTCCTTTGGCTTTGTACCATTACAATGGCGAGATATCACGATTGTACCTATTCCAAAACCCGGTCGAAATGATCAAAGTGCTAGTTCCCTTCGTCCTATATCACTTATTTCTTGCCTCTGCAAAGTTTTTCATAATATTCTTCTTAAACGCTTAGAGTGGTATATCGAAAGAAACAATTTTTTCTCTCCTAATACTGTTGGGTTTCGCAGATGCCGTTCTACTCTTGATAATTTAAGTAACTTAGTTTCGCGAATACAAATGGGCTTTTCTCGAAATGATATTTGCCTCGCTACATTTGTAGATATAAATAACGCATATAATAATGTCGATGTATTAAGTTTGATTGGAATTATGCAAAAGTTAGGAGTTAGCCCCAAAATATGTCGATATATTTGGAATTTTTTGAAGGACAGACGCTTGGAAATTAGATCTAATTACTTTTCTATTCGAAGATCTACCTCTTGCGGCCTAGCCCAAGGAGACCCTCTTTCTCCACTCCTTTTTAATATTGTTACCATAGATATTTGTAAAAATATAAATAATGTGTCTATTTCACAGTACGCAGACGATTTTGTTCTTTTTATTAATTGCCGTAGCGCGGAGTATGGAAGATTTCACTTACAGAGAGCATTGGATAAATTAGTCGAACTATTGTGTGCTATTGGTTTGGACATTTCGATCCATAAAACAAAATTTTGCATATTCAAAAGGGGTTGGCGTAGAGAGTCTATTAATCTTTTCATTGAAGGTATCCCAATACAGTCTGTTGATAGCGTAAAATATTTAGGGGTGTGGCTTGACCGATCTTTGCGCTGGTTCACTCATATAAAATATGTCAAAGAAAAATGCTTCAAGTTGTTAAATTTTTTCAAAGTGATCGCTGGGTCGGATTGGGGCATTCATCCAATTATGTTAAGACACATTTATATTGCAATGATTCGAAGTAAGTTAGACTACGCGTGTGTTCTATATGGTAATAGCTGTAAAACTAATTTAAGTATTCTGGATAAGATACAAAATCAATGCATGCGAGTTATAGGTGGTTTTATTAAATCAACGGCTATACATGTTATGGAGAATGAGTTATCTCTTCCTCCCCTAAGGGTGCGTAGATATTATTTAGCTGGTAAGTATTGGCTAAAAAGCAAAGCTTTTTATGATAATAATATAGTTGATATCATAAATGAGTTGAGTAGTCTTTGTAAAAACGGTTATTGGGCCCGCCGTAATACTCCTTTGTTAGCCTTGGTTCATGATTTGTTAAAGGAAAAACCTATGCATTCTAGCAGTCAGTTGGATATGTTTACTTTACAAACATGGGTCAGCAATGTGGATTTTTGGGATGTGTTGGAACTGGAAATCAGGGGTATTAATAAACCAAAAATGAGATATCAGCCTCAAATGTTAAAACAACTCGCGATAGAGTATTTAAATTCCAATTACTCAGATTTCTATCATATTTACACAGATGGCTCGAAACTGGGCAACTCATGCGGCCTAGCTATTTATGATCCTCAGTTGAACTGCTCCGTTCAGTTGCACATTAATTTTTCAATTTCTATCATGCACGTTGAACTGATTGCTATTGCAGAAGCTATTTCATATATTAATTCATTGGGAGATGGTAAATTTGTTATATTAACAGACTCTAAAAGTGCTATATATCACCTGGCTCGATGTACCTCGAATTTTCGAGGCACACCGATTGCCTACAGCATTTTGAAAATGCTGTGGAATAGTTCCTGCAATAGTAATCAATCAATTAAGATACAATGGATCCCTTCTCACGTGGGTATTCCTGGCAATGAAAAAGTTGATTCCCTTGCCAGGACCGCAGTTACGGAAGGAGTACCATTCACGTGCCTGCCATTACACACCGATTATTTCTATTGTTTGCGAGATTTTTGTGGTCAGATGTGGAAGGAGCATTTCGACGAGAGATCTTTATCGAAAGCGATTTGGTATAAAACCATTCAGCCGCACATTTGGCAATATCCTTGGTTTACCAGTTCCAATTTAAGTAGATCTGAAATTGTAATTGCTCTCAGACTTCGTTCTGGACATATCCCACTAAATATGTTCACATATCTGATGGGTAAATCGTCATCCCCCAATTGCAGTGTGTGTAACATAGTGGAGGATGTTTACCATATTATGGTGGAGTGTGTCCGGAACGAGGCTGAGAGATCTGCTGCTGAGTTGAACCTTAGATTGTTGGGCAATGTTAATGTTTTTTTGGCGCTTCCTTCTTCAAAGGAAGCTAGATTTATTTACAAAATTGTTAATCTTGGTATTAAGCGTAGATAGTTGTTTTTTGTAATGCCAATGAGGGTGGCATGATCATGTTTGATCAAACCCTCGTTAATAAAATAAAGATTTAAAAAAAAAAAAAAAAAAAATCTATATAAGTATTTATTTAAAATTATATATGTATGTTTATCAGCCATCTGGTTTCCATAACACAAGCGAAAGCTTAGTATGGGATCAGATCGTGTCGTGTGTGAAAATTGTCCCGAAATATTTATTTATAGTTTTTTTAGTTTGGAAAGCAGTCTCTATAGACGATAACTACTACTGGGTATCTACTTTTATATTCTTGCCTTAGATGTTCTCCTTGGTACAGTGGTTGACGCGTGAGCGTAGCACCGAGGGGTCTTGAGTTCGATTCCCGGTGGAGATGAAGAAAAAAATATGTCTCGGTCTGGCAGGACTCAGAAGGCTGATCACCTACTTGTCCTTAAAGAAAATCGATCAGTGAAACAGATGTATAATGCATCTGCCCCTTACCCCACTAGGGGACATGGGACTTCACTTAGATGTAAATGGCTATAATGATTATACATGTTTAGATATTTATAAAAAGTGGTTTTTATTGAATTGTTTACATATTATATCAAATATATCGTCGTATTTATATCAATATTTTTAATAGACAGACCCGAAAATCTATTTGTATTTTATGCTTTGACCTTTAAACGGATGAGTATATTTTGATGATATTTGGAATTTAGGAAGATGAGGAGCCGCAACTTAATATGGGCCATTGCATTTCAGAAATAAACCAAATGGCGTAAAAAGGGATGGGAAGGCATAGCAGAGGTAGATTATAAGAAAAAAAGGGGAAAGAATTGTTTACAGTTTCTTCCATTGGCAAATAACTGCTTAGATATCTCATTAGTGGTTATTTTAACAACACAATATTATGTTTTTAGTATCATAGTTTATCATTAAAGTGAATTTTCCAGTAGTTGGAACTAATTTTCCGCTTTTATAGTAATACGAAGAATGTTTTTACACGTAAATTAAGATTTTATTTTTCTTCTTTGTCATCGCCGTTAGATCTAGGGCGGATTTCGTTAAAATTATAGTTATTATACCAATTTTCTAATTTATTTTTGATTAAGATGGTTGGAAATAGAACTATGTTTATATGTGAGACTGAAGATGGCTCCTTGGATTTAGCAGATTTACTAAACACCCGACTCCCTTACCTGAATTCCATCAGAAAGCAAATCCTCAACAAATATTATCAAAAAGCTTAAATCCAAAATCTATAATGCTAGGCCATCCGGGGAACTTTGTTTCCCGTTCATTATGAAACGATTTTATACTTTTCTCATCCATATACCTTACATTGCGCAATCCGTACTAATATTTTAAAAGGTGACGTAAACTTACACAGCGATGTAAAGCGTGGCATGAAAAACGATCGTTGGGGGTGTGTACATATGAGTAGAGGCGAGTAGGTCCACAGATCGAGCCTACAATGCACGTTGTTTATCCGCTAGGGCGCGGGGGAAGGTGCGGGGCGCGCGGGGAGGGGCTCTTGGCCGGGCCCAGAGCATTCAGTCTGAAGCCGCCCTCCGTAGTAGTCGCACGCGACCGCGAGTGCACCAGTGCCCATAAACGACCCGACCTTCATACCGAAAGAACGAGACGTCTATATATTTGGTAAGTTCGGTAAAAAAAAAAAAACTTTCAAAAAGTTCGTTCGTATCATTAAGCGTCACCACCGTAGCCGCTACGAGTGCTACGGTGCTACGAAGTCTAATGTGTATCGAGTGTTATCGCGGGTATTAGCGATTCTTGAGGGTCACGGCAAGGTCTTGCTTATCATTAAAGGGGGTTGCCGGTACGTGGAGTCGAACCGAGTGGACAATACGCGGTCTCCACGCCCGCTGTCATTTCAGCGTAATTGTCCCGAAAGCCTCGACCTTGTTCCGCTAACGGACCATGACTTCTTTGTTCGATAGGACAAGACAATTATGTAATTTAACATAATTCATGTATTATTATTATATGAGGGATTATTCAATTTAACTAGGAATAAATGGAGGTTACCATTTTGATTATTCTTAAGATTCATTATAGTAAGGAGTATATACATGTAGGTAGGTATGTTTAAGACGGATGCTATTATAGATCAATATCCAAAAAAAAATTTAACATGTATTTGGTAATACATATCAATTAACTTGATTGAAATCGTATAATCCCGATTGCATTAAATACAGATTTTATAATAATTTCAAAATGTATGCGTTGAATAAATCAAACAATAAGACATATTTATTTTATACTAACTATGGATATTTTCCATATTATAATATTATATTATCTTCAAAAGGTTTTCCTACATATCAATTTAGAATCAAATATTGGGAGAATAATTACGATAGTTAGTCCTATATTGACAGAGAGCGTATACGAGAGGGAATATAATAATAAGTACCTATAGAATATAATATAAATAGTATTCGAAATATTATTCATATGTATCCGATATGTTGTTGGATTTATGTGCAATTATCTTGTCTTGAAATAAATATGAATGTTTTAACAACAAGATAAAATAATCAATAATAATCTCATTGAAATTAAAGATTTAAAAAGATTGATTCAAATTAAAATAGTAATTATATTAAATTAAATCAATAAACAACAAAAATATTATAGAAAAGTAAGCAAAGTGTACCAAGATATGTATCGCGTACATAGCTACAATTTCCAACTTATACAAAAAATATGAAAGAATTTTTGGAATATTTCACGTTTCATTGTTATGGATATTAGGCGACGACTTTATCGTTCTAGATTTTATAAAAGATAAATAATAATTATTGTAAAGAGAAAATGTAATCGTCTCGCTTATAGTATTATCGCGTGAAGGTGATTATTTGTGTTTGTCAAATTCGTATTATGGATGTTTGATTTATAACCTCGCAGTTTTTTATACGTCTAGACGAATAATGTAAGAGTTCTTACGTGATATAATTTCAAATATATTGGAACGGAGAGATGATATTTTAGGATCTAAATAGAAGTGTACGTCAAACTCAAACATTTATTTATTTTTAAACTAATCTTATATATAAAAATGAATCGCAAAATGTGTTGGTAAGCGCATAACTCGAGAACGGCTGAACCGATTTCGATAATTCTTTTTTTATTATATTTCTTGAAGTACGAGGATGGTTCTTATGTAGAGAAAACGTAAATATTATGTACCACGGGCGAAGCCGGGGCGGACCGCTAGTAGGAAATATTTATCAACGGGTCGCAAAGCAGTTTCTGCAGTAAAGAGCCGGCATAAAACTCTGAGTAAAAAACTGACATGATTCGCAACTGATTTCGATTTAAATATATAAAATTTACATTAAAATTTTGCCAACAAAATAAGAAAGAGATCAAATAGCATTCATGGTTATCAGGTATCAAAATTCTTACCTTGAGCTTATTAAACCATACTCAAACATTTCAAGCAGAAATATTATAGAAGCATCAAATCCATTCAAATTCTGGGAGAATTGCTAGTTTTGAACTCAACAAAAATAAATACTTACTCTGATTTTTATAGTTTAGGAACTAGTCTCGTTTAAACTAGAATTTTAATATGATGGAAGTACCTATAAAGAAATCAGAGAAGACTTCACTAATGAATATTTGAATTATGTACAGTATGATATAATTAAATTAACAACTTGACGTATTAATATTTGCACCAAATATTTATCGAAACATTGGAATGAAATGAAAAAATACTAATAAAATGAGTAATTAAAAATATATATTTTGCTAAAGCTTTCAAAATTGTTAAATTTATGTTCTTTCACTGATTTCTGAATGTACTGTAGTAATATTTAAAATATAATGGTTATATGGGTTAAATTTGTTTGTGAAGAAGTATTTCATTAAAAAAATGTTTAGCATTTTATTATTTAATTTATTTTAAATAGGTATAAACTTGGTATAAATTTTTCTAGTTAACTATTTCAGACTAATTACATATTTATAAAGGAATATACACGAAGAATTCCCTAAAAACCGGTACAGCCGTTTCGGAGGAAATTGGTTAAAACATAGGTTAAAAACTGCGCTACGACAATCTAATTAATATAAGCGCTGATCAATTAGATTGTTGTAGCATAGGTTGTAGCGCATTGTTTTTAATTGATTATTAATACTATATTTGTATAATCTCTCTTTCTTTTTTAAAATAAAAAAACATAAATAAGCCAAAGCAGTTCACCCGTTATCCAGTTGAACCAGTTTAAGCGAAACAAACACACAACAACTATCAAAATAAACATATGTATTTGTATTTTTTAACACTTGTCGCATATTATTTTTGAGATATTTGAGAAAATACATATTTATGCCGACGGCTAAGAATCCTACCGACGCTTATTACTTCAGGGACCAGCTATAAAAAATATTATAGCAATGCTTTTGCAGATATTTTTACGCTGTTAAATAGAGATGGCAATATGGAAAATGTATGTTGCATCTCTGTCTTGCACCATAAAACGGCAATAAATTGAACACAATATTTGATGGAAATAGATGATTTTTAGTTCAAATTGAAGTTATTAGGTTTTATTGCGTACTAGCGGTCCGCCCCGGCTTCGCCCGTGGTACATATTTACGTTTTCTCTACATAAGAACCATCCTCGTACTTCAAGGAATATAATAAAAAAAGAATTATCGAAATCGGTCCACCCGTTTTCGAGTTATGCGCTTACCAACACATTTTGCGATTCATTTTTATATATAAAGATGTATGTATGCATTTTTTATTGTTTGTATATTTCATGTATGTAATAGAATAATTTATGAATATAATGCATACATAGATGCTCTATATTTTAGATAATTTTATCAATTATTATAAACGATATACGACTTTCTATAATATACTGTGGTAACACTAACAATAAATTGAATACCCATTAGTTCCACAAATTAGATAAAAAAAGTATTTAATATTGCTTAATTAAATTGTACATTTTTGTGTAGCAGCAGTAAACGTAAAAATTATTTTATTTTGAATAAACATAGCTTAAATCTAGCTTAAAATGATCACGCACAAACTGTACGAAGTAGATGTTTCTTAAAGCACCTATCTTCTTTCTATCTACTTGTTGAACCTGATCTACACAAAATTACTCAATTAACAACACCACACAAAAAACATAGGTATAAATAATAAATATACTCTTTTCCAAAATCAGTTAAGGACTAGTATGACGTGTTAATGACCGCTGTCGCGACGATCGCCCACGCGTGTTTTGGTAGACGGCTGCCCACGCCACAGCTGATTACCACGTGGTAGTGTAAGGCTTTTGGTGACGTCATGTGGAGACGTGGATAGAAAGTAGAAGACGTGCAGTTTTAAGTATCTTGTAAGGTTTTGATGATGTTATATGGAGACGTGCTTGAATAGTAGAAGGGATATTGTGAAGTTTGGAGAATTTTTTTTAGTTGAGTGTAAGGTTTTGATGACGTCATAATATGGAGACGTGCTTGAAAAGAAGAAGGGATGTGCAATTTTGAGTATCTTTTCTCAGTCAAGTTCACAGTTTTGATGACATTATATGGAGACGTGCTTGGATAGAAGTTTTAAGTACTTTTATAGCCGCGTAGATGTGGCTACTAAAGTATGAAAATTTTTAGTGAAGAGTACATGTAGAGATGCTATGAACAAATAGATTTATGTATGTTATTGGGTATCTATTTGATTATCAATGTCATAACCATATATTAAATCATATGATATTAAATATTTTTTATTCACAATATTACATGTTTTAAGCTTTAGAACTTTTTTGTCGTCACAATAAGCAATAATACAGGAGAAAGCATCGATGTTGCAAATACATTACTAAAGTTCGTGTAAAAACTGAGGTGATAAGTGATTAAGACAAGGAATAATAAAGATTATTTTGCCGACCCAAATATCGACCAATAGAATTGCACCATTCGACGTCACGTGGTACAACCTACATGGTATTATACTGATAATTTTTTGAAAATTTTCTCTGGTCGTTGACGTCAAACTGACAGGTTGAATTCAATTGTGAAATTATTGGCCGACATTTGGGACGGAAAAATAATCTCCCGAATACCACACGAGCTTCAAAATTATCTGGCATTTCCCTCAAGGTTCCCTGCAAACAAATAAAGTCGTCAAGTTTTTCAGGAAAAATCACTCGCGCTTCGCGCTCATGATTTTTTAACCTTGACTAAAAACTTGACTCCTTCATTTGTTTGCAACGAACCTATCGGAAAATACCCGATAATTTTGAAGCTCTTGTGGTATTATAAGTGATTATTTTTCCGACCCAAATATCGACCAATAGAATTGCACCATTCGACGTCACGTGGTACAACCTACATGGTATTATACTGATAATTTTTTGAAAATTTTCTCTGGTCGTTGACGTCAAACTGACAGGTTGAATTCAATTGTGAAATTATTGGCCGACATTTGGGACGGAAAAATAATCTCCCGAATACCACACGAGCTTCAAAATCATCTGGCATTTCCCTCAAGGTTCCCTGCAAACAAATAAAGTCGTCAAGTTTTTCAGGAAAAATCACTCGCGCTTCGCGCTCGTGATTTTTTAACCTTGACTAAAAACTTGACTCCTTCATTTGTTTGCAACGAACCTATCGGAAAATACCCGATAAAAAAATGAATCGCAAAATGTGTTGGTAAGCGCATAACTCGAGAACGGCTGAACCGATTTCGATAATTCTTTTTTTATTATATTCCTTGAAGTACGAGGATGGTTTTTATGTAGAGAAAACGTAAATATGTACCACGGGCGAAGCCGGGGCGGACCGCTAGTACCCGATAATTTTGAAGCTCTTGTGGTATTATAAGTGATAAACTATAGATTTTAGATAGTGAATGCCTTAATTGCCTATTAATTGTTAAATCTAAATATAGGCGCTGGTTTTGTAGGCCATGGGGCAGATTCATATCAAAGAAGAAATGCCAAGGATATCTCGGCTGTAACCCACTTAATAATAGTGGTTTTGGAGCAAACCATCGCTTATTCAGATAATTTATTTCCATCGCTTAAAATACTAACGTTTTATTGCTTGATCATATCATGGGAGTAGTTTGACATTTTAAAGAATATTTTGGAACAGAACACTATGTCTTTATTTATTTATTGCACGGATGTAACTATTTTTATACTTTTATATCAAAAATATTGTACAATTCATCCAGAAAATGAGTCAATAACGTCCTTTATAACAACAAATCTCATATTTTTTGTATCGAGTTGTTATAAACTGTTGTTTTGTAATTCGTAATGTAATCAGCAATTGAATAACTAATTTAAAAACATCTAGCGTGTCGTAAACTATATGCCTGCATTTTAATTCAATTTATTATTCCTAAGTATAGCTGTAAATTAGATTATTCTTATACTGAGTCGTATGGAACTCACGTCTTTGTAGTGGATCAAAGTTGTACAACATATTTATCGTTTCTTTGTAATAACATCTTATATAACATTGTGAAAATATATTCCTTGGTAACACAATGAAATACTAATTCTGTCTTTCTCTCTTACGCAAGGAAAAGGGAGGAACATAGTTCTTGAAATGAAACATCAGTTATATTTTGGTTGTAGTCCGGGATACATCGCCCATTTTTGCAAGTGATTACTATCAAGCTAATTTTTCGTGAGTAGGTAGCTTTATTTTGATGAGATGCCCAATAATTTCATGTACAAAACTCTCGATTGTGGTAGCTACCAGAGGAAACAAGGATAAAATATTTTGATTTGATGGTTCTCAAATATTAATTACTAACTGAATGTTTTTTTTTGTTCAATCTCAAGATAATTATCTAAATTATTCGAAAAAATATTTGTCCTACAAAATCTATGGTTTGATCAAAGAGTCCCCCTTTCCAATGTGTATCGATAACGAAGTCATCATAAATGATTACTAACCAGCTGATTTTTTTATTTTCACTTATTTAATACTTATATAATTCAACAGACATATTGTCCTACAAATTGCGTAATAAATATTTGAGAACCGTCAAATCAAAAATTTTTATCCTTGTTACCTCTGTAAGCTACCACAATCGAGAGTTTCGTACAAGAAATTATTGGGCATCTCATCAAAATAAAGCTACTCACGAAAAATTAGCTTGATAGTAATCACTTGCAAAAATGGGCGATGTATCCCGGACTATTGTACAAAAGATGCAATGTATTTTATTGTTGAAACTAAATTAATGGTATTAATGACTGTCCTAAAAGCGAAAGAAGTTAGAAATGTGTGTCCAATATTTTTTACTTATGAATACTTAACTAGCTGCTCTCCCTAGCTTCGCCCGGTTTTCGTAAATAGGTTTGAAAGTAATTATCATACGAAGACATTACAATTCCTTCTGTTGTTCTTGAGTTACAAGTGGTCTTACTAACACATATTCTTTATAAATATATTCGCAAAACACAAGTACACAACATCATGTGACAGCGATTTTGTCATGATACACAATTGGTCGGCAAAGCGTCAATTCGTAATTGAACAGATTGAATATATCACCACGTATCCGTTGTGAACGACATTTTATTATAACTGTACTAGCTTACCGCCCGCGGCTTCGCCAGCTATTTCTAAAACCTAATAAATGATATATACTAAAACCTTCCTCTTAAATTACTCTATCTATTGAAAAATCCGCATCAAAATCCAAAATAATAAAATTACTTTAAGTCAATTTGATTAATGTTGTCAATCTTCGTTGCGTATCGTCCCTGTAGAAAAATATGGACCATTTTTAGACTGATCGTGCGGGGGAGGTAAGTGTTTAATTTTGGCGGGAGGCGGAGAGTGTCCGTTCTGTAGCGTTTAGCTACTATTATGTATTCTGTGTCATTATCGTACTTTTGTTTATTTATGTTTGTTCTATTTAAGTGACCACTGTTTGGTTTAGTTTGTAAATGCGTAATTGTATGACGTCACTGCTCTTGCTGTTCACAAAACGTAAACAAGATGATATTGTGAACTTCTGACCGCATTATAGCTTTGTTTGTTTTCGTATTTCCCCATAACGTAACTATCATAGGCTAGTTATATTAGTTGTCTATACTCATAGATACTTATTTAATAAAAATATTATTTAACAATTGATGGATATTGATACCGATCTAAAGCGGTTAGGAGGCTGATTTTTTTCCGGATCAACAAGCGTGAAGCCAGGGCAAGATAGAAGTGAAAAGTTCCAGAAAATGCATACATTGCCTTTCATTAAAACACATGTCTTAAAATAAATAATATTTCTTTCATTTTAATCAGAGACGTTAGACAAAAAAAGGGCTTTTTGAGCCAAAAGCGAATGAAATTAATTAATAATACATTTTTTTATCTTATCTATTGCAAAAAGCTCTATGGTCTTACCTAATTCACAGAACACTCAAATACTTATAAAATCATTCAAATTGATACAGTTGTCTTTTACAAAAGTTAAACAATCACGTTCGATACGAACTTTCGGTTTTATCACAATATTAATAGAATTCGTTTGTAAATTTAGACTTTCTAGTTTATTTCTAGGTTCTCCGTCTATCTTCTGGTCCGTCCAGATAAAGTTTTAAGGTTATTTTTACCGGTTAATTTTTAACTGTTAATTTTCTGTCATTATGTCAGTCTGTTTTATGTTAAATAAAATTTATCAAAATTTTATCTTTTATTCACGTGAAAAATGTGACATGCAAAAATATCATTTTACATTTTTCATAACATATTATTTTTACTAACACAATTTTTAAGTTATTAATTTTTACTAAAAAAATGAGTCCTGGTTACTTGAATAAATGAATGAATTATTATATTATTATTATTAAAAAAGTATTAAAACCAAAAGCAAGTTCATACCTTGAAAATAATCACATAATACAATTAAAATTTAATATGATATGACCTTAATTTGATTGAATTCTGTCTTACAACTCCCTCGTGGGTAAAACAAAACCAAATTCTTTAAATAATATCTAGGGTATTAATTATTGAATATGTACTTCTGTAATAATTTACCTGTTCAAATTACCACAGTACTCGCAAACTTATAACAATAGTATATCTTACATAATCGTTTAAAAACGGATCGAACATTCCCAAAAGGCGTTCATTCCAAGGCATGTCTTTACCTTACCGCATTTAAGGCGGCTCGGGCTATCCATCGTTGTGATAAATTGTTACCACTCACGAAGGCAGAAGGTCAAGTTCTTTAGTACATAGCTATCGAATGTAGATTGTAGCTATCATGGCTTATGTTGAATTTAATTTATAATTTTTAGTTGATGCTATAGTTCAGTTCAGTTTGTTAAATAGAAGTTAATAATTTCAAAATAACAATAAGCTTTAAATAAACAATTTTGTGAGAATATCAACATGAGACACGCACACATACATACACGGACGTGCATACGAGTTAGTAAATTTTGAAAAGGGAAAGTTCAATATTCTTTTTAAACCGTTCACTTTTCAAAGTCGTATCTCGAATTAAAAATTTCTTCAGAGCAGTAAGAAAATTTGTTGTTGCCAATGGCCAGAACAGCCATTTTTAAAATAATATTATCTCATAACTAGCTGTACCCCGCGGTTTCACCCGCATTGCTCCAATCCTGTTGATCTAAGCGTGATGATATAATATAGCCTTCCTCGATAAATGGGTTATCTAACACCGAAAGAATTTTTTTTCAAATCAGACCAGTAGTTCCTGAGATATAAATATAGCATATTCTCATTACTATAATATAAATTGCGTTACCTTGTTATAAATTATCCGTGTATCTTAATTGCTAAAATATATTTAAAAAAAATTCTTACTTCAAATTATAAGTAATGACTCATTATAAAAAAAAAAACTCAAATCAAACTTATTTAACTATACCACAGATTAAATATCGTTGCATTCTTTGCAGCCGGAAGAAAAGTCAGAGGAACAGCGCAGTCTCTTTTCCCGTTTCCTGTAATTAGCATTACCTCTTTAGTAAGGAATAGCCTTTTTGCTTTATAAAATACTAGCTTTCCACCCGCGGCTTCGCCCGCGTTTTCAAAGAAAAACCCGCAATGTTCCCGTTCCCGTAGGATTTCCGGGATAAAACCTATCCTTAAAATCCTTTCTTAGGGGACGCCTACGTTATGACATCTACCTGCATGCCAAATTTCAGCCCGATACGTCCAGTGGTTTGGGCTGTGCGTTGATAGATCACTATATCAGTCACCTTTGAGTTTTATATATGTATGTAGATGATAAGAATCGGTATACCTTAGGATATAATTATGAAACGTAAAAAGTATTAATAAGTAAATAAAAATTAATAAAATGCTTCACTACATAATATAAAACAAAGTCGCTTTCTATGTCCCTATGTATGCTTAAATCTTTAAAACTACGCAACGGATTTTGATGCGGTTTTTTTTAATAGATAGAGTGATTCAAGAGGAAACAAAGTGGGCGAAGCCGCGGGCGGAAAGCTAGTAATATTATAAACGCGAAATGTTCTAAGGATGGATTGGTAGGTATATATTTTCACGGCAAAACTTATTATTGTTTAATATTATTTGTTTCTATTATTAGAGACTAGCATTCCGCCCGCGGCTTCACCCGCGTTTTCTAAGAAAACCCCGCATAGGTCCTGTCCCCGTGGGATATCCGGGATAAAATTATCCTATGTGTTAATCCAAGTTACCCTCTATATGTGTACTTAATTTCATTGTAATCGGTTCAGTAGTATTTGCGTGAAAGAGTAACAAACACTCACATACACATCCTCACAAACTTTCGCATTTATAATGTTATAGTAGGATGTATAATTTTGTACAGAATCACAATTTGACAACATGTGTGATTCATATAAGTAGGCACAGACAAAACCGTTGGCTAAAACTAGCATCAAACGATTATTTTCGGTTTAGAAAAACCGAAAAAAAAAAATTGACATAACTTTTAAGCTATATAAAATATTCTTGTCTTAGCCCGTGGTGTTTTTAGCTCAGGTTAAGATTGTATAAAATATATTATACATACAGGTCAACAATGTGTGTGCTCAATTTTATTAAAAAATCTGTAGTGCATATAACAAGTTTTCTTTTTTCAAATTGTTAGCGATTTTTTATACATGACGTGTTCTTTTAAAAATATGAATAAAAAGTTAACTCGAATTAAATATTTCTTTGTTGATAAACATTTTGCTGACACTTCAATTAATTATTAAATACCTATCAAGTTTAACAGTTGTTTTAAATATTGAAGAAAATGAGAAATGAAATGAAATCAAGTGAAATCATTATTTTTAATTTGAATTGATTTTACAGTTGTTTGATGTGCGATGGATGTGCGTATAAATTTATAAAATAGTGGTTTATAATTCAACAACGAACAAATTAGGTGTAAATATCTACAGAGTTTTAAATTAAAATTGAAAAAAAATAATCTGACCGAGAAAAATAACATAAACACAATGCATAAACATGACAAAAAATTTACCCAATCTAATTGATTGATTCATTTTTTAAATATAATTGGAATCATTAAAACGTTCTTAATTTAAAAGTTATATTAATTCAGCCAGTATAATTAAATGGAAAATGCTTTTTAAATTCCCATTCCGCTGGTAACGAAGTACACTTCATTGATTAATCGACGATAGAACTAGAAATGCTCTTTTTGCGGAGTAGCTTTTATCTAAGTATAAGAGCTTCGTTCATCGTCCGTTAAAGTTGATTGGTAGGCCTTGGACACATGGCGAGTGGGAAATTAGAACATAAAATAAATAAATAAACAGTTAGGGAATTGTGTAATAAGTGTGGGTATCTTAAGTTTATGTAGCGGAGGAGGTGAAGAAGAAAGCAACCTGCCGCTATAAAATTACAACAATTACAACGTAAATGATATTAGAATCGACTTTAATTAATTTTGTAAACTTTTAAAGTGATATTCTCTATGACGTGTCATTAAATTTTTATTCAATAAATACTGGTTATATTTGATTTTTTATGTTATTTATTTAGCGTAACATCACTTCAAGTCCATTATTATTTAATAAATTTATATTTATTCAAATTAAAGTGTATTAATAATTAATACACTTTCATACGATTACCTAATGGTCACAACCAATACCACACGCTCGCCGTCAATTTTATTTAATTTCTCCAAAATATTAATAAAATATTGCATAATCTATTTATTTATCATTCATCCATCATTCGAAATGCAGTACTATTTTTGAGACGCCAAGTATACACCGGGCCTAACCGCACCGCACCGGCGCATGACGCAGGCAGCCGCAGTGCGGTACATGCGAGCGGAATACGACACCACAGCTCTCATTAATCGGGACCTTGGATAGACACTTTTCCACTAAACGATACTTTACTCAACTGTGGAAGCGACTGTACAAAACGCAGATGGAAAAGCAAAGGGCTTCGCGCATACAGCCTAGTCTAATGTCAAAAGAACTGATCGGAAATGGAACATCGACGTTTCGTTTTAATTCTCACTCATTTTTAAATAAACATTACATATTATGTTAAAAAAGTAGTTATAATTAAAGGGACAGTGTAAAATAATCCACATTTCCATTCATACACAAATTTAATTGTCATTCAATAGCCTTGTTAACGGAATCCCTTAATAGTATGCGAATAAATCGCTTATTCATACAACAAATTCGGATACATTTGTATAATATCCAGCCTGGTAAATTTAACATATAGGTAAGCATAAAACTCGTCAAATGATTGATGAGGACGGCGTGACAAATGAGCCTCATTTGTGGTAAGCACGTGCTGCGTGATAATCACGTTAAATATTTTATTATCTGTATTTATGTTTTGATTGCATCTGTGACACTAATGACATTTGTTTTATGTCAATTGTTCTTCTTCTTCTTTTTTGTTTATGGCCTTTCTGATCCCAGTAGAGACGGATTCAGCCAGTGTACGATTTTTATTTATTAGATCGCACACATGTTATTTAATTGAATTACTTCATGCGAAATGCGAAATGAATTGTGAATAATTTGTCAGTTTCAACTGGATGAGACAGGCGAACAGGCATCAACGCATCACCATAATGTAATTGACATAACAATGAGCATGATGTTATTATCTGTGCGGAATACGATTAATGTGCTGTGTGTGATGAAAATTGCTTTATCTGTATTTTAAACACATTGGCGCGAAAAACATAGATGAAATATATAATTATTGTAATTTAAAAGGTACATATTATTTTTTGTTTTTGTTAGACTTTTCGTTTGACTATAAATTGGGAACTTTTGAATGGATTGATATTTCTATAGTCAAAAAACACATGTACATATTATGGTTTGGTAAGTGAGTATTTAAGTTTAGTACATATTAGTTTAAGATCGTTATCGTTATTGTAAACCAAATATATACAATCCAAATCAAACTCAAAATAGAAAACATTGCTTTTCATATATTTTATACGTTATAATAAAAATGCAATATTTAAGTGGCTCTTTATTAAGTTAAGTAGTCGCGACCCTCTCGAGTCGCTGTAAGTGGCTTGCTCTTAGTTTGAAAACAATGTGATTTGAGAATGGGCCATATATATCATAAGTTTGAATATAATAAATAATATTATAATAGCTTAAAAATTATAAGAATTTAATTTAGCATAAGTTATAGGTATAACATAGTTATGTTGTCGTAATTTTTTATAGTACCTACGGTACCTTTTTAAGTTAAGTGACTAACTTGGAAAATACCTACGCAAACAAATATCTTACTAAAATTTGTACTAAACGTTTAGGGAATTAGGAATTTTAATTTCGTACTTTGTAAAAGCCGAAAATGTGTACTTACCGATAATTTTTCTCCGTTTTTCGGCTATTTCGTTCATTATTTTATGCATAAACTTCATTACAATATCGTGAATAATTTATTACTTAAAAATTGACATATGATTGGTTTTTAGTGAGTCTTTGATAGTTTGATCTCAACTCTTAACACTAACAATTCATGAGCGAATTCACAAATATTCAATATGAAAAATGATCAATCATCACATCTTTAATGACCATAGATAACAACAACCTTTTCAGTATTCAATATTGAATCTATAACGTTTAATAATAATATTAAGAATGAAGTAATGTAATCGGAAATTGGCCCGCGCTCCGATTCGTCCCCTAATGGAGGCGAATTGGGTTATCGTATCGGCCTGACTTTTTTCAATAATGGCGGTTTTTAATGATATTAAACGCTTCGCTTTATTCCGTTTGGCATTTGTTTTGTATGAATATTATTGGAAAAAGTATTTTTTAATAGTCTTGTAACGAAGTTATAAAGTAGAATCATTGTCAATCGACTTTAAATACGAGATATATGTTTTTTTGGGTTTGGGTTACCTCAGAACTTTTGATTTGGTAAACCGATTTTGATAATTTATTTTGCATTTGAAAGCCGAAACCATTATGAATTTCGGTTATGCAAAAAATATTATTATTACAATATAATAAAGATATGTGCGTTGTTAAAACAAAAAATAATGTAATAAGTTGGTAAGTATAGCTTTATGTTATTTAAAGGTTGAGGGAAAAAGTTATTATTTACATTTGTATATTATCTATAATCTGTTTTATTCCATTAGGTATGAATAAACTAGATTGAACAAACGATTAATAAACAGTTTGGAAAACATAATTCCAATATTGTGTGCCGTATCTTTTGTTTACATCACCGCTGTAATTTCTTATCTTGATACTGCTTTGTAAATTCGTTTAATAGTAAAAATAGTTTGTAAAATCCAAAAGTGCACGCCTCATAATTTTTTTTAATAATTATTTATTAATTATTATTTTTGTTTATTTAATAACAATTAAACCACATCGAATCAGACCCTGAAAAATGAAAGGGTTCTATTCCTGAGCATACTCAAGCGTAAGAGAAAAAAAAGACTCGATTAGTAAAGTATTTCGGTCGCTATCGTGTTAACAAGAAAAAGGATCCGCACATACAGACACACGGACGTCCAAGACAGAACTTTTTTAAACTGTTTTTTAACTAGTTTAAATAACAAAAATGACATCAAAAATATCATGAACGTTAAAAATAGTGTTTTTTCTTAATATGTGTGTGTATGTATTATCTTACAAGTGCAATGTATGATACCTACATAAAGACATTTTAAGTTTGAAAAATCAGATGTTTTGCGCGAAGTGACAGTAGTACCCACCTCAACGCTTCGCTTATGAGGCGTGCAATAATGGGTTCTCATATTAACATGTTTATTTTATTAATATTAAGGTTCAGAATGTCACGATTCTTATTGCCTACTAGCTGTAGCTGTGCCCCGCGGTTTTACTCGCATTGCTCAGCTCCTATGGGCTAAAGCATGATGCTTTATGGTCTGTCTCGATAAGTGGTCTATCTAACAGTGAAATAATTTATCACTTCGAACTCGTGGTTCCTGAAATCATCGCGTTCAAGTAAGCAAACAAACAAATTCTTTAGCTTTATAATGTTAGTATAGATGAGACAATCTTTTTAGTCGAAGCCTAATTTAACACTAGCGGTCCACCCCACCTTCGCCCGTGGTACCTACATGTTTAAGTTAAGGTTACATTATTGCATTTTTGGTAAGGATCTCTAATTTTTTTTGAAAATGCAATATAGCCTATGTTGCTCAGTGAAGATGCACCTTTGTAATGGTGAAAGAATTTTTGAAATCGGTCCAGTAGTTTATGCGTGGAAACCAATAATTACAAACATTTCCTCTTTATAATATTAGTATAGATAATATATTTTTAATATCACCATAGATAATATTTAAAGCGTAAATTTGAAATACAATATGAAAGTAAAAGATTCTCAATGTTCAGTGTTGCTTAAATGAAGTTAGAAGTGTTTCCAACTACGGAAATGTGCGATATTTTATAAATAATGCATTAAATGTAATATTAGTTTGAATTGAATGAATTTATAGTGGACAGTTTCATGTTATTTTAATTGTATGTGAAGCGTAATGTGCAATGAATGTGTTAATGTTGAATTGCAAATGGTAATAAAGGATTTATTTATTTTATTTATTACTCTTCAATAAAACTATACATATAAAACTTATTGCTAATATAAGTATACAAAACAAAAAAAACAGTATAGTTTATTAGGCGGCCTTATCACTTAGAAGTGATCTCTTCCAGGCAACCTGGGCAAAAGGTTACTGAAATGACAATGGTAGGTGGTAGAAAAAAAGCAAGGATAATAAAAAAGCAAAAAATTAAATAAAATAAAATTAATAATTAAAATAGATTTAATTGATGTGTTACCGTAAATTACAATTAAGCGATTATGTCCGTGGAAATATGGTAAAAAAAAGAAGTCCTTCCTTTAACCACTACATAGTACATAAAGTGTATTTATTTATTTATAGTATAAAACAAAGTTGCTTTCTCTGTCCCTATGTTCCTATGTCCCTTTGTATACTTAAATCTTAAAAACTTATTACTTATTCTTAAAAACTACGCAACGGATTTTGATGCGGTTTTTTTTAATAGATAGAGTGATTCAAGAGAAAGGTTTTAGTATATAATTTATTAGGTTTTAGACAAAGCGGGCGAAGCCGCGGGCGGTAAGCTAGTATCTGTATATTTCTCAAACGCGCAATACGTGTAGGAATCGGAAGTAACATTTTTTTTTACTACTAAGGCTAACTTAGGGCTAATTATAAAATCTACATTGTTTTCCGTATACTTTCTTCCGTGTTTTGCACCCGATTTCAATTAAAAAAAAAGGATTAAACCGATCACATGTTTATTTTAAAATATTCGTTTATATAATAAATACTAGCCAAGTATGAATGAAACTTTTTAAATATTATTTTAAACACTGAAAATTTCGATGATCATTTGAAAAGTCCATTTCGAATATTCAAAAAATAAAAGGAATACCTCATATAATTCAAAACAAAAGAAAGAGATGGGTAGGATATTTATTATTTAGATAACGGTCTGACAATGAAAAATAAACCTTAAAAACAAAACGCTTGAAAACCCTTTTGGATGATTGAGAAATAGTCCTTTTTTATTATTGATGATAAAAAGGTTAGGTATAATATGAATTGCATTATTTGTATGTATTCGTTTTTATTATATATATATATATATGTATTAGTTATACCAAGGATAATATAATACTATGTTATACTATATCAGGAGTTTGTACTTCCAAATTTCCTTTTTGATTCGTTGGATGTGCTTACTTTGCATTGATTTGAACAGATTTAGGTTTGGGTTTAGTTGTATTTTGTTTTTTTGTACAATAATTAAAGATTAACTGGTTACATTTGAAATTATCTATCTCTTGATCTAACATTATGTTGCTAAAATTATGTTTAACTAGATTTCCGCCCGCGGCTTCGCCCGCGTTTGCAAATGAAAACCCGCATAGTTCCCGTTCCCGTGGGATTTCCGGGATAAAAACTATCCTATGTGTTAATCCAAGTTACCCTCTATATGTGTGCTAAATTTCATTGTAATCGGTTCAGTAGTTTTTACGTGAAAGAGTAACAAACATCCATACATCCATACATCCACACATCCATACATCCTTACAAACTTTCGCCTTTATAATATGTATTAGATATATACAGATCAGTATACCTAGTAATAATTGATAGCAGTACATAAGTAACGTAAATAACCCGTTACACGTACTTACTCAATTTTCTCATCTGTTTTTATTTTATTAATAACATCATGTTTAATGTATAGTTAAGTAAAGTAGTTTTGATAGTAATATGTAAGGTTAGTTATTTTTTAATTCAATGTCAATCCAGCGTTTAACTGCATCACTAATTACATACGTACATAAACTACTTCTTTTTCATCTACAAAAAGTTAGTGCGGTGTTCCTCTAAATTTTTGCTCACGGTACCCCAAAAATACGCGATGTAAACAGGGTGTGTCACGTAAAATCAATATCAGCCCATATGGGAGATGTGATTGTTACCTGTATAATATAAAGGGCTTTTACCTCTCGTGTATTTTTTATTTTTTTTATCATTGCGAAAGTGTTGTACTTGATAAGTTTTAGAAGGTTGTTTTAATTGGTTTAATGTTAATTAGTCTTTAGAGGTAATGTTTTGAATTAGTTATAAAAATAGCTCAATAAATGTAATATAGTTTTAAAGCTTAACAATAGTTAAAAGTATTATATAACTCTGCTTGTTAATTCGGTTGTTTATTAATAGTCGTATTATTAAATTTAGAAGCAAACATTATCATAAAGTTTTTCACCGGAAAGTAAAAAGTAGTAAGTTATAAAATTTAAACATATAAGTAAAGCATAAAAAAACATTACATAATCTATTCCACATTTATCGTTTTAGCCTAAAATTTTCACTTGAACATAGTTTTAATATCCATTAGTCGTAGTAAATTCCCATAGCAACCAGGCTCTTCACTTTCCCGTAGTTTAATAAATTAAAACTCTCCGAACTAAAAGGTAATTAAATCAGCTCAAATGTACGGAGGGTCGCAGGTGCAAAATGTTTAACTTGCACATAGGTACACATGCATCGAATTAATATTTATAGTTAGTGCCTTTTTATTTACGCCGTTGCAGTGTCGAACATTTTGTAGGATTTTAATCATTATTCATGTGAAATTATTTACTTTGCTCGTGTTTTGGTTATTTAGTACTGAGCTCTTTTCTCAATGCATATATTGTTTATTTCATTTAAAGATTCTCTTTAGTATAAAATTAAAAGCTACTGCAATTAAGGTCTTGTTGAAACGCATTGTTTTATTCAGAATTTTAGGTCGTTGTTTCAAATTATGACACCAAAAAAATATAATTAAAATACTGCTCTTACCAAATAGAAAGTGGTAAGAAAACAGTTTTCTTTTGTGCTGACAATAGTCTTTTGTGTCCGCGAATTACGGAAGATAAATGTATAAATTGCTATGAAAGGAATGACAGGCGTGCCTCTTTCATCATTTGGCCATTTAGAAGAACGACTTGATAAAAATCCGTCTTAATAATTGTCTCAAAAAATCAATACTAAAGCTGTATTTACATGACAAATACGATTCTAGCCTTGACTTCGAGACATCGTTATGCATATGTGTAATTTATTCATAGGAATCGTGGTTTATGTGAAAATTGTCGTCTTTGCTCGAAGGTCGTCTGTGTTGCAAGGACGGTTGAAATAATGGGCATTATTATCAGTCTAGGCCCTAGGGTATTATGTGGCAAAGAAGCAGTTGTTTATAACGTTTAGATTTATATCGATCTTTTAGGTTATATTATATATAGAAGTATTATGTTAAACAAAGTGCTAAAAAGGAACATGCTTCAGGTATTTTTGCAGTAAAAAAAAAATATTTCGTTGCAGCGTAGACTATTAACAGCATTCCGTATTAATTTTGTAAAGATGCAGTAGTTTATACTAAGAATCTTCTCTTATATAATCTTTGCGATTTGTCATGAGATCTTTTTGACAAGTACATAAATTTGCAACAATTACCTCCAAGTCACTTTACTTTAATTTTGTTATTAACCTCGTTAAGAAATGTTTGAAATATGCAAATGATCATTAGCAATCCATATAAGGGCTGATTTTTCAATCCTTGGTTAAAACTTAATTCGTCGAATAACGTATTAAACTACCATTTATGAAAGGTATTCTAATTGCCCGTATTTGACAGTTTACAGGTGACATTTTAATATTATCGTAATATAATACTTTATTGGACGGGTAAGTTTTATCCAAGGATTGAAAAATCGGCCCTAAATATAACAAAAGACTAACTCGAATCCGCGCAAGATATAAAATGTTAATTTTGTTAAAACATATCTCCATCAAATGTTACAGCGAAAATACATTCGCAGTAACTAGAAACTCAAGTTGCCGGGTAAATAGGCATGAAAAATAAATACGTACTTTACCCCGGACGAAATAATTTCCCCAAGTGCCCTCAAGCTAGTTTCCGGAAAAAAGAAAGTTCGTAGAAACTCGGGGTTTTTTTGCCGACGGTACTAGTTCAGTTTAGTTGAGCTGAGAGCTCTTTACAAGCTGGACAAATTGCTCATGAGAGGCTTGTATAGGAATGGATATTTGGTTATATTTCCCTGGCGATACTGTCGATAAATAGCCGGTTATAACTAGGTCAATTAGGATTCATATTTCTTTGTTTCAATGTTTTGGTTTGTAATGTGATTCAAAATAATTAGGAATATTTTCAATAGAAATATTTTTAGGATAAAAATACATAATGAAAGTGCTGATTTATTATTTTCGGAATCAAGCACGCTTTTACTAAAGTATGTAATGGCATTTGCCAAACTGAATGAATGAATTCCAAAGAGGATTTGAAGCTGTAATATTGAATGATATATGAATAGTTTTATTCAAAACTACACACGCATTTCTTTAAATAGAACATCTGTATACCCGCTTAAAACATGTTATGTATCGAATACCATATCAAAACTGCATACTTTGCAATTTAAACGTAATGTTTTCTTGGAATGAAAACTGGGATCTTTTATTTAATTCACATAAAAGCACCGTCTTTAGATTTAAATCTTTTCGTCTTATTTTCTAAAGCTGCAGGTTTTATGTGCTATGACCCGTTGACGTTCTGATTAAGTGCATTGAATGTGGTTTTATAGTCGATTGTTTATGATTGAATTTAATGTACCTACTGTGTTCAGGATGGATTAATGAGAAAACGTCGTTATAAGAAATAAGATTAATATGGTTAAATGTAAACAGACTTCAATTTTTGTTGATAATATCTAGGATTTTTCTAAAGAAAATATAAAATCTCAACCTCGAAATTTCTTTCCATAAGAATTTATATTAATTGTGCGATTGTTTGAACTGTGGTTTGAACAATGACGGTTCATTAGTAATTCATCATCATAAAAAATGCTAAACGTTTAAGCATGACGTTTAAGCTAGAAAAAAATAACTTGGTAAACAATTTTGTTCAATTCTAAAATGATGACATGTAAAATTCAACCAGAAAATGTAACCCACATCTTGTAACCCATTTAAAGCATAATTAAACGTTAGTATATTAAGTGGAGTAATTACCGATCTAATCAACACATAGGCCAATGCCCTAGATTCCCGCAATCAGCTGATTGCATAGCCGCAAGGGATATTGAAGACGTTTTGAGGTAGTCATTGGTCATTGCTATATGTTTTATAGGAAGACTGATTAAAACTATGTATATTGTACAGTATTAAACTATTTTATTTTATTAATTTATTTATAACAGGCAGCATTGCCCATATTATATTGCTAGTAGTAGGTACTTATTCTAGTGTTAGTAAAACTACATAATATTACACTTAATTAAAATAATGCGAGTCATGTAAATAATGTTGATTGAAGAATATTAATAGAGGTTTCTTTTTAAATTTGGAATGAATGGTGCAGAGCTCATTTGTTTTTTTTAGTAATATCTACCGCCAGTTTTGTAACCAGCCAGCAACTAACTTAAAAATAATAAATTTATTCTCTCTTTAGAATTCGTATTCTTTCTTATATTTTCTGTAATGTATTATGTAGTGTTTATATTTAAATTACTACGTATATATTATCTATTCCTATACTAAACTACATTCGAGCAATACAAGAGAACGAATGCATTATTCATTCCCTGGCCGTCGTTTATAAATAAATAAAACGAAGTTTATCTTTTCAGACAGTGGAGATAAGTATGTGAAGAAGCTTGGTCGCGCATGTGTCAAGAACTTCTGTCATGGCGTTTTGGAGATAGTGCCAGGTAAAATTTGGACGATTTTTTAATAAATGAAAGATTTTTGAGCACTATAAATTGAGAGTTACTTATATAGGGCCCTTTTGAGCATCTCAATTTAAGCTTTTAAAGCTCTTATTTATTTAACACTTTTAGTATAGATAATGTCATTAAAACGAAAATAAAATAAAAATACTGATACAGCTTTATAATGGAGTGGCCTTATCACTTTAGAGTGATCTCTACTAGGCGACCCCTTGGCTCTTATTTGAAATCTTGAAGATTTTATCTATCCCATTTAACCGTTTTTGATCATGCACTAGCGAACACTAGATTTTAAAACGGAACGTTCAAAACTGATGAATATTCATGCACATTTTCTTTATTTACGTACGAATTCGTTACCCGCGATTTCATCGATATTCATAGCGAATAAGAGCTGCCCTATTTATCGTACCTTTTATCGATAAATATTCGATACAAAATCAAATCACAGCAGTTATACATTATATAAGGTGAAGCATGGCACAATCGCGTCGGGGTTGTGAGAAAAATATAATTACGTCATTTGTATGTGCGGGCACGCGCCCGGGCGTGAGTAGACTGCGAAGTGAGCTAGTGATGTATCGACACATCGATAATTTGACTGACGTTCGCGGAATACGATGAGCTCTGATTTTGCATAGATTTTTTGTAGGCTTGATACGGAATGTGGGTTTTTGAGTATTGGAAATTTTATAAAATGGTATTTGATATCATTGTCGTATTGTTAAATGATTTGTAATAGAAATATTTTTGAAATTTATTTGTTTTTTTAGTACTTAAATTTTCTTAGTAAGTACTTATTTCAAATTTTAAACAACGTTTGACGGTGAGTTTTAAAAGCCGTACGGCAATAACTTTAATAGGAGATATTAATGTGCTAATCAATTAAGATAATTAAACGAAAAGGCAATTAAAATGTTTACTGAATTCGCAACTTATTTTGCAATTTATAAAAAAGACAACCATAACACAAATGAATATATTAAAAACAAACAAAACTCATTTACCTATTTCTACGAAAATTCAATCAAGTGTCACCAAACATCGACTATCGATAAAACGTCACTAGTTGCTCTGGATAAAGTTTTGCTCTTTAAGTAGTACGTGACCGTATAAAAAGCTAAAGTGGAAAGTCACGGTCAGTACAAAAATTAACTGGTAATTATAAGGAGCAGTTAATACATTTTGGGCCTACAGAATTTTAAGCTTTCGCGTAATTTGAATATTAGTTTAAAGGTGGCCCAGTATTTATGATATATTAATTTTCGGCCACGGCTTCGTACGCACTTCACGTTTAATAAATCAAATGTTTTTTTTTTGTAAATATCGTATTTTTGTCAAGTGTCATGAAAAAATAAATTATTCAGTGTTCTAGGCGCAAATGCGTTTAATCAGGCATTCAGAGCTACATTCCCGTTTATAACATTATTTAATTCATTAAGTAAGTTTATTTAATGCAATAATTTAATCAGAAAATAATGAAAACAAGCAAATTAAACGTATATCGGCTACAAAACTTCTACGCCGTAGCACTGCTACGAGTTCTCGTAAACAGGCCTAGAAATGAAAACAAATATATTTCCCAAGACGCAATCAGCAATTCCTTCGGCTTTACCTAATCAATATGTTGTCTTTCGTGTCAAGGGCGTATGTACCTTAGCCGGTAACCATAAGCCGTTGTATACGAAAAACAGCCGACTAAGCTATTCCATCTGAATTTAATCAAAATAACAATAACCTTCGTGATTAAAGGAGGTGAAATGCGTATTTCTTATTACATTTTCGTTTATATGTTGGGGATAAATTCGGGATGTTTAACTTTCCAAATTGTGATAATATTGTGGAGGTGAATATGCTCCGGTCTTGTATGCTATTATATTATTTGTGATCCAACGCAGAGGTAGGATTGTGAGGCCTCGCTGTATTGCCTCAATGGTTATGAAGTTGTATTAATATTTACGTGTTTATTATCGCAAAGAAACTCGTTTTTAGTTAACACAGTAGTATAAATATTAAAATGAAAAACAAAACATCACTTTTTAGTATTCAATATTTTTTAATAGAGATTGATAAATAATAACTCTTGTAACTGAAGTAAATAGATGATTTGAATAGAAAGGTTAACTATGAACAAAAGGTCCCCAATGAATAACCGTTTACGATGATAGCTAGTTTGTTATCATTTAAATTGTGAAATACACGTGTAAGTTTTTTTGTATTCCCTGTAGAGAGTAAAATAAACTTTATGTCGATGAATGAAGAGTTAAAATCTTTTGGCAAATCAGATTTGAACCTTACATTTAATTTAATGTTTTATTTTGAATCGTTCCGTGTAGATTCAGATAATGGCCACATAATTATCATATTTCTCATCGGAACAATTTATCATAAACTTTTGCCTCCGAATAGTTTTTCATTAGACCTTTTTATTTTTAACGAATACTAGCAAACCGGGCGAAATCCGTTTCGCCACCAGAAACACCTTTTCTTTGCTATAAACCTCACGGAGCCCGAGACCTTTCCAACGAATGCAAAACCGTGGAAATCGGTTCGTGCGTTCTGGAGTTATAGCGTCAGGAAGGAAAACCCGACTTATTTTTATATAGTAGAGATAATTAATGGTTACTGTCAAGCGATTTTTATCAAAATTTTATAGTTTGTCCCACTTTAACTGCTTTATCATAATAATGTGATAATGAATCTTTCAATGATTGATTAATATATTCAATGCTTCTAGACCGATTGAGCATACTTTTAAACACGCATACATGCAAAGTTTGCATGCAAGTACACGTGTCAGATGTGAAACTTCTTTGGCAAGATTCAAAGATACCAAAATCGCCGCCTCACTCCATGACGCGACCTTGAAAATTTACTCTCAACGCGCCTAAAGAAGTTTCGCTTCTAAAAATTACAATTTATTTACTGGAGTACAAATGACTTCAAGGACACAGAGTAAGAGACTGTCGCAGTGCCACCACTCAACGTCTGTTGGAATTGCAAATGGCCAGGCGTATCTATACTGTGACCTTCTGGCACGCGATCGCGCGATATCGTAAACTGCACTGCAATTTCAAATTTAGAACGTTATATTTTTTCGTCGTCAATGCGGCCTGAATTTTAATGTTGATGCTTCGGACATCTTTTTTATCTGTGCTAAATTGGCGGGAATAGTTTTGATGATTTATTTTTTATGAAAAGTGTTGCTTTTATTTTAAACAACTTTAAAATGTCAATTAATTTACATGATTGTATTCATTAATTTCAATTAAGAGGTCTATAAATCTTTATTGTATGTTTATTGATTAAAATGAGGATTTAATAAAATAACAGTGGTATTTCTACTTTTATGTACACAATTGCTAATTGGCTATTACGCGGTCATAATAGGTAATTAAATAAATGTATCAGCTGATGATATAATGAACTAGAAAGTTCCAAATAATAAAAAAATCAAGAAGCCAAGTTTGCAGTTGCCATATAAAAAAGAAACGTCATCACAAGTCATTCACAGACTAACGACGTGACACAGTTTGGAAAATAGTGGTCCAATTTAGCGTAAAGTCTGAAAAGATTTAATCTGGACTCATTCTCATCTCCATTCAAATAATTAAGTACTATTTAACAGAAAGGTCTATTTAACTCGTCTCTTTCTTGTTGGATTCTTTTTACACGTGTTCTGTTGAAAATTTCACGCGCCAGGAAAAAACTCGGAATGAGGTGAATAATTTAGAAGGCCTTTATGTGAGAACAAAGTATGAGGATGGCTAGGTTTTATGCAAACTAAGTCAACAATAGCAACCACTATTGTTTGAGGTTTTTGTGCGAATATTCTTTTTTGAACGAATTTATTTTTCGCATTGGATTTTTTATTGTAACATCTGCTGATGATTATGAATTGTATTATGTGGTCTCAACGTTTAAGATGGTAATAGAAAGTAGTAAATTTGTGATTTGCATACACGCAAAATATAGCTCATATTATCTTCTTATAGAGCTTATTGTTTTCTCAGTTTTAAGATAATTTTTCAAGCAGAATTTAAACAGACAACAAAAGTAAGTCGCAAAGGTAAAACTGCGTAATTCGGATCACCCCCTTTAAATTCCACATCCACCGTTCCCTTTGAGGCCTCAATTTTCCGTGAAACCTCTAGATGGGCGTTTTTTCGCTGGATTTACATAATTTAATTTAGCCTTCCTTTCGGAGGGAAAGAATCTTCGTGTCATTTGTTAAGGATATCTAGGGACGTAGAATATCATAAATTGCTACGAAATACGAATATATGCTTAGCATTTTGTGGATAGCTATAGACATGGTTTAAATAAATAAATCATACAATCTTTGTATTATAATATACCTACTTCGTTCTGTCTGGAGACTTTTATCAGTAGATATTACTTTATCTTTTGATAAAAGTGTCTAGACAAAGTATTTTTTATAACCAATACTAGCGAATGGAAACAAAAAATTCATAAAAATCGGTCAAGTTCTTTTTGAGGAGTATGGCAAGTAATTTAGTTACACGAGAATTTTGTTTTTTTATAGATAAAGAAGATTACTATGCGTGTCATGATGATAATATAGCAAAAATACAAAATCCGAATTGCAGAAAAAATTATTACTATTTAAAGAACAAATTCAGTACTTTTGTCTTTAGGTCATCTTTAGGTCAACTCAACTCAATTAAAGAGCAATGTTATGCCAAAATAAGCAGTCCTCTCTATATTAAAGTTTTTCTTTCCCCACATAGCGTCCAGTGGCGAAATTTTGTTTGTCTGTTTGCTTTGTTGTGTAAACACTAACAATCGAAGCGAGCGGGATGATAGTAAATATTTGGCTCGTCGGAGAGTGATCGAATTGAGCTGTACATTCTGTACGTTTATTTGTATCGTTTTAACGTATTATTTTCATATTAAATATACTTTGTAATTAATTTTTCCAATGTAACGTTTGTTGTTAATATTTGTTTTACGATTTAATTAATGTTCCGGAGTTATTTAAGAATATACACATGGATAAAAGAATAAAAGAATCAGGTCGTTAGTGGTTGGTTATGGTGTTTTAATTTTAATTCTACCCATGTTTAAAAATGACAATGAAAATGGATAAAGTTTCATGGCCCTGTAAGAAAGTTGGTATGATAACTACAAAATATAACGATAACAAGAGAATAATTACTTCAAAATTAATCAATAACTGAATACGTATGAATAAATTATTTGTGATAGAAGGTTAAAAAACTTATAAACTTGATGTGGCTCCTAGCCGATCGAAAGTTTTGTAATTGTTAAACAGTTAATGAATAAGGTACAACTTGCCTGAATACGTATTGAATTAAAATCTACACTAATATTATAAAGAGGAAAACTTTGTTTGTTTGTTTGTTTGTTTGTTTGATTGTAATGAATAGGCTCATAAACTACTGGACCGATTTTAAAAATTCTTTCACCATTCGAAAGCTACATTATCCACGAGTAACATAGGCTAGGTTTTATCCCGGAAATCCCACGGGAACGGGAACTATGCGGGTTTTTCTTTGAAAACGCGGGCGAAGCCGCAGGCGGAAAGCTAGTTCAATATAAAATAAGGTGCTTGTGAATATTGGAAACTGGAATTAAGTGTTTAATTTACAAGGATATAACTATAATATAAGAGTGACAAATGCTGTAATACAGCACTGATTCCTTACTGATTCTATTGATTTTGTTATTTTTTGTCTCGAACTCAAATTCAATTTCTTTCATTCAACTAGACTTTAACCAAGTCAAGGAGCAATACAAACAACCATGAGAAAGCAAGCAATACCATCGATTGACTAGAGTCGAATGTTTTTCATTATCAGCCTATTTAATTTTGTATGCAGGACGGACCTTCTACGAAGGTTTAGGACACGTTCCACCACTCTGACGACATACGGGTTAATAGGTGTCACAATTTAAATGTTTTTCACCCAAATACATTACAACAATACCTTTTTTGGTATGTTCGTTTAGTGATTGATCACTAAGTTTTAGATTTATCTTGAAGATATATTCCTCATCGCAAACTTACACTGATTAACGATACAGATATAATGTCTTATTAACTTTGTTTATGCATTATCAACGGAAGTTAAGATTACTAATATTTATTATATCACATAGTAAATAGATTAATTTAATTTGATTGTATGGACATATGATAAAGAAATACTTTTATGTTGATAAATACATTAATTAAATACATAAAAGTGAAGAGATAATCAAAATAATCTTGTGAATTCTACGGATTTTTTCTTTAATTATACATTCTCAATATACGTTTAATTTACAAGAACATGTTATTGAAAGAAAAGGTATATAGAAATGGAGTTATTAAATTGTACGCTTTGAATTTTAAAGCCCTACAACTGCGAGATAAATTGTAAATATTTTATTTACGAATCAAAGAAAACTATCACAAAATTGAGCCAACATTTCGTATAGAAACAATGTCCGAACAAAGGGAAATTAATCGAGAAACAATTATACAAAACTGTTTATTACAAAAGGAATGTTTTCAGCAAACAATCGTTCGAACCTATCGAGTGAACAAAAGCGCTGGAAATGGATTGCTTTATTGTTATTGCATTCGATTTGAAGCGCTGTAGCGCTGCATTGCGAACGGTCTTCGATAATGGTGTACATTTACCAGTAGTATAACACTACAAGCGCTGTAGAAAATTGAAGCGCTGTGTGATGCATTTCACAGGAGCAGTGAACTATTTCTAAACTATTTGGCTGTAAGCGATGTTTTATTAGGGACTTTTATTAGTAAGAACTCTGAATACTAAATAAATAAATCGTTTATTTTGATCATACAAAACAATAATTTAGACACGACAATCGCCTTAACTAGGAATATACCTGTGCTAGAGACGATCGACGCCTTCCTCTTCAGCCTTAGCCAGTATTGTTAATTTAACATATACATATATAACTACATACTATTACATATTTTTATAAAATAGAGAACCATTAAGAACAAATTGAGGTTAATAATAACATTTCGGGCATGCATTTTGTGTGTGTGTGTGAATGTAGGTCATTTTTTATTGGTCTAAATTCTGAATATAGGACGTCATGGTGGTAAGCTTTATTCTTTTTAGTGAGCACTCTGAATGTAGGACGCCTTCGTTGTAAGCTGTATTATTAGCTTCATCCGTGCAGCTTACAAACGATTTAGGAGTTAAGCCGCAAGCGACAGAATATTAAAAGCAACTTAGCTACTTCATCAAGTAATATTAGACTATATTACCGCGACTAAGCTTTTCTATAAGCAGGAGTACATAATAAGAACGGGTTATCATTGTTCTTCATTGAATTTTTTCACTAAAGCTTATATACTTTTTGTATAGAAAATCTTTATTAGGTACTTTCCCGAAGACCCAGATATTTGTGTTTAATATTTAAAAAAAATGGCCCTGCATTTATTCTTATTCTGAATCATGCAAGTAAAATATATATTTTAAGTGTGAAAAATACCATTTCAGAATACAATCTAAGATATATGCTCCTAAAACTCTTTTGTTTAAACCGATCCTAGAATTAAACTGAAGAAATATCACTTTGACCTCTCCATTGTGCGAAATAATTAAGTACTGCTCTATTAGCTCTCAATAGCTTCAAATGTATTGAAGGCAAAGCGTGTGAAGTTACATAGTAAATAAAATTAATATCAAACATTGCTTAACTAACAACACTTTAAGATAAATAAGATTGGACTGGCACAAATCGTCTAGATAAAACTTTTTTGTAGAATTGCACAATTTTCCGAAATATAATCTTATATATATAAAATTCTCGTGTCACAATGTTAGTCTGCATACTCCTCCGAAACGGGTGGACCGATTCTCTTGAAATTTTCTGTGCATATCGGGTAAGTCTGAGAATCGGCCAACATCTATTTTTCATATGTACCACGGGCGAAGCCGGGGCGGGCCGCTAGTAATAATATAATATCATCAAAATTAGACAAATAAGTTATTGTATAAATCGGTTTGAAAGCTTAATTATGTGATTGTCCATTTATTACTACAATCCGATCAAATCAAGTTTGATTATGTAACAGTAATTGCGTTTTGTGATTATCATAATTGAGTTATAGCACAGTAATAGTCATCTAGATATGAGATTCATTTGATAGTTATGGTATAATTGCTAGCTTAACGTATAGATAGGATGAAATCGATTTACTAAGATAAACTAACTCTCTACACATCTTTTTACATAAAAAGATCGTAACTTATTTAAAAATAACAGCAAGCATTGTAGATTTTTTACGGATTATAGTTATAGTTTTGCCACGTCGCTCGTGCAAGGTTAAAATATTATCTTGAAAAAAAAAAAACATCTTTACGTTAATATGTTTTACTCAACTTTCGAAACAATGTAGAGTTTCGATTAATTCCACCATTGTCACGTTCCAGGTGGTGACTGTGGGAGTGCGTGCAGAGGCATGCGCGTGTTGGTCGCGGCGCTGCTGGCGCTGCTGGCCCGCGCGCTGGCGAGCCCGCACGAGCACCGCGCCAGGCACCACGCGCCCGAGCACGCCGCGCACTTCCCGCCGCCCGCGCCGCAGCCCTACCGCGGCCACGGGGAGGCCGTGCGCTACAACCCCGAGTCCGACACCATCCTCCCGCGCATTGAGGAGCACGAGACCTCCTCCAAGCGCGCCAGGTTCGACGAAACCGAAACCTCCTCCAAGCGGGCGCACGACACGTTCTACTCCAACCATGAACGAGTTGAAGAACTCATGGCTGACGAGCCCCGCTACGGCCCCGACGATGATGACCCCCTGATAGTCCGCACTAGAAAGGGACGAGTCCGAGGCATCACCCTCACCGCTGCGACCGGCAAAAAAGTCGACGCCTGGTTCGGCATCCCGTACGCTCAGAAACCGCTCGGTGACTTAAGGTTCAGACATCCGAGACCCGTCGAAAACTGGGGCGAGGAGATACTCAATACAACGACACTGCCACACACGTGCGTCCAAATTGTAGATACGGTGTTCGGTGATTTTCCCGGCGCCATGATGTGGAATCCCAACACGGATATGCAGGAAGACTGCCTTTATATAAATATAGTCACGCCGAGACCGCGTCCTAAAAATGCAGCAGTGATGCTGTGGGTTTTCGGTGGTGGTTTTTACTCTGGAACCGCGACGCTCGATGTTTACGACCCGAAAATTCTTGTATCAGAAGAGAATATCGTGTATGTTTCAATGCAATATAGAGTTGCGTCACTCGGGTTTCTATTTTTCGATACAGCCGATGTTCCCGGTAACGCTGGACTGTTCGATCAACTTATGGCGTTAGAATGGGTGAAAGATAATATCGCATTCTTTGGAGGCAATCCTCATAATATTACATTGTTCGGAGAGTCAGCGGGTGCGGTATCTGTTTCTCTGCATTTGCTTTCTCCTCTGTCAAGAAATTTATTCTCTCAAGCGATCATGCAGTCCGGAGCGGCAACGGCTCCTTGGGCAATTATATCAAGAGAAGAAAGTATCCTTCGTGGTATGCGATTGGCTGAAGCTGTTCACTGTCCAAGTTCCAGAACAGATATGGGTCCTATGATTGAGTGCCTAAGGAAGAAAAGCGCCGATGATCTCGTTAATAATGAATGGGGAACCTTGGGCATTTGTGAATTTCCATTTGTTCCAATAATCGATGGTTCATTCTTAGACGAAATGCCGCGGCGATCTTTAGCGCACCAAAATTTTAAAAAGACAAACATATTAATGGGATCCAATACAGAAGAGGGTTATTACTTTATCCTGTACTATTTGACAGAATTGTTCCCGAAAGAAGAAAACGTCGGTATAACGAGAGAGCAGTATCTTCAAGCTATTAGAGAATTGAATCCGTACGTGAATGATGTGGCTCGTCAGGCAATAGTGTATGAGTATACGGATTGGATAAACCCAGATGATCCTATAAAGAACAGGAATGCTTTGGACAAGATGGTTGGAGATTACCATTTCACATGTGGAGTGAACGAATTCGCTCATAGATACGCAGAAACTGGCAATAATGTATATACGTATTATTTTAAACATCGAAGTAAGAATAATCCCTGGCCATCTTGGACGGGTGTAATGCACGCGGACGAAATTAATTACGTATTCGGCGAACCGTTAAACCCTGGAAAGAATTATTCTCCAGAAGAGATCGAGTTTAGCAAGCGGCTCATGAAATATTGGGCTAATTTTGCTAGATCTGGGTATGGCATTATTTTACATTCTTGAAGTGAAACTTCTTTAGGCGTAGGCGAGATTTTTATGGATGAATCGTAATAATAATAATATTACCGTGACGAAGATGTGCAGCGTTTTTTTTGAAGAATAGAGAGTTAAAAAGGACGAACGTAGTATTGAAAAGAAGTTTCACTTCTGACATGAATGCACGCACTTTTGAAGTCAAACTTCTTTTATTTAATTTAGGTGCGTTGAGAGTAAAATGAAAAGATCGCGTCGTGGCAATACCGTCACGTCATGGTAAGGCAACGATTTTGGTATCTGATCTTTGAATCTTGCCAAAGAAGTTTCACTTCTGATATGATCGCACGCACTTTATTTCTGTTACTATTTCTAGACAAAATATAATTATTTTGTATTTTTTTCAGAAATCCATCCATAAATGCCGGAGGTGAAGCGAATAAAGTGCACTGGCCGCTACATACAACTACTGGCAGAGAGTACTTGTCCCTTGCGGTCAATTCCAGCTCTATTGGACATGGTCTGAGGGTGAAACAGTGCGCTTTCTGGCAGAAATATATCCCTCAACTTATGGCTGCTACGAGTGAGTATCACTATCACTACATAGTATAAAACAGTCGCTTTCTCTGTCCCTATATCCCTATGTATGCTTAAAACTACGCAACGGATTTTGATCCGGGTTTTTTAACAGATAGTGATTCTCGAGGAAGGTTTTAGTTTATAATTTATTGGGTTTAGACAAAGCGGGCGAAGTCGCGGGCGGGTCGTTAGTACCTAAAACATTTACATAAATAAAAGAAAGAAAGAAAAAATAATATGTTTTCTTTCTTTCTTGTTGATTGCTTATTTATATGTCTTACAAATATAACTTGATCAATGAAATTAGATAATATTTTAAAAAGTTAGGTTGGTCAGATTTCCTGCAATCGCGGCATGTGGCTGATATCTTATTTCACTTCATCTAGGATACAATGATATTATTCTGAAGAAAATTACTAAAAATATGTAACTACTACTACTACTAACATAATCTTTCTTAATTCCAGGCAAGCCGGATCCACCACAAAATTGTACTAACGTAGCGATGACGTCACGGTCCTCTTATGTCGCTTTTTGCCTGAGCTTCGTCTCAGCGGTTAGCTTACACACCATGTGGTTCAAATACGAATAAATATTCTATTGTACTATAAAAACTATTTCTTTGTATTCTATTACATTGGTTTTTTGCTTCTCAATTCGTTGTTGCCCGTATTGAAGTTTCGAACTGTAAAGGGATTCAATAAATATATGGTTGTATCATTATAAAATTTATTTGTACGGTCAATTATATGATATTTATTTACAAATATTATGATACGTGAAATATTTTCTAAAATTTATTTTTATATGTAAATTATAAATATGTATATTTAGTTGTAAGCCATTTTAAATGTTATATTGCTAACTCAGTATTTCGTAGCGGAGTAATATTGTGTTGCCTGATCGACGTTAAGTGTTAGGGGTATTGTTCATTCATGAATGTTGTCTTTAAGGAGGAGCGAATCTCTCCATCAACATATCACTTGTTACTAACAAATTTTAGAACTACGTAGAGATAACGATTTGTCGTAGCTTGTAAGTCTTTACATATCTTTGGGGAATTTTGAGAACGATAAAAGCCGGAGTGTTCGTGATGTTTTTATATTGGCGAAGGAAAAATCGAGAAGAGAGCGTGTTCCTTTGACATATTGGTTGTTGAGACGAGTCGAGCACGAGCCGTAGTGAGACGTAGAAGGAACAATGTGTTAGCTTTAACGCGCCTCTATTGCAATACATATCACGCAAGGCATAGATATGTCTAAATTAAATCATTCTAGCCTTACCGTAAGTATAGACGTAAGTTAGGTCATTTCATAACTCTGTAGCGGACCAATATTAGAAAGTTGTACGTTTGATGATAAAACCGATTCGGGGGTACAAAGTAATGATAGTGAAGCGGAATACATGATAACGAAATAGTTTACACCTCAAGTAATCATAGGAACGGACAAAATTAACCGAAAAAAGTCTATGGAAGTTCTTAGCCAGGCTAAGGTCAGAACCAATTATCATACTATAGATAATATAAAATTTTCTACCGACTTTAGGTTTTAATAAGTACCTTTAATGCGGCCTGAATCGAACACGGATTGCAGTTTACAACAGTCAAAATTAATTTACATCGACGAATATTTATATTTCAATATTCAATGTATTGGATATACATTGTAAAATATATTATAACGTTAGAACATACAAAGTAGTACCTTAACGTATTAGGATCGATAGTTGATACTAGTTTAGAGGTCATAGTCCAGCGGTTCAGCTTTCGAATATTGGTGTTTAATAAAATAGAAATATCTTCACGTTAAGTTCGACATTTTGAAGTTACTCTTAGTCCAACGTTCGGGATAAGTTTAACGACTGGACGAACTGTCTCGGTCGTGAATCATTTATTGTAAATAAGGTATATGTTAGAGATAAACGTAGGACTTATTGTTATTCGGCCCTTCGCGCTCTTGTCTTTATTAATTCAAGAGACCCGGGTGTCTATGTATCAAATAACCTGTTGTGGAAGACGATACTTTATGAGATATAGAAATTGTACTAAGTGTAATTTTACGTAGTTGTACTTCGATTGTTTCGTGTTTATTTGTAATTAGTGTAATTATATGAATTGAAATTGTATATTTGTATCAGAAAATTCGACTCGTATTTCGTCTAAGGGCAAAGTTGTATCGATCACGATTAGTGACGGCACTATAGAAGGAATTAGACTTGTCCTATCGCTTGGCTTGTACGATGTTTGTGAGCTGATAGAGGATGTAATATAGCGTCAGTATTCATGTAATTTCACGTTCGATGTTTTAAGAACTACGCTTATTTTAACCTGCGTATATAAACCTATAGAGTGCCTCTTGTTCACTTTTATATATATTGATACAACACTTGTTATAGGTGATAAATGTAGTTGTAGAGACTCTTCTTCTAAAATAATTGCACTAAATTTGTTTATTTTTTTAATTTGAATGTATCGGACAGATTGATGAGGGATATGTAGTGCCAAAACAGAAAACGAGAGACGCGATATATTTTATTATTGATTATGATTTGTTGAACATTTTTCACAAAATCCTGTACGCAAATAAAAGGTTAAAAGGTCACTAGCTAATGTTCTTTTCATGGTCACAAATGTAATTTCATAAGAGCGATTATTTTTTGTGTCGGGGTGTTAAAATGTATTTGGCAACGTGGAAAGATTTTATAATTACAAAACATAATTGAAATTATTGAAAATTAAAGCTATTATATTGAATAAACGAATAAATTTGTGACTACTTCTTTGTGTGGATGATTTTATTATTCAAATTCAAGAAATAAATCTTATGTTTCAAGATTTTAATTATTCTGAAATAGATACGGTAGTACAAAAATGCCGAATAACAAAAAATGAAAACACAATTAAGTTTTGTAATTAAACAAGAGTTAGAAGAGATTTTGAATATTTTTAGCACTGATATTCGCCTGAAATCCGCTTGGCTGTACAATTTATCTTCTATTAAAGGCCTAAACGTAGCAAATTGAGCACGAAATATATAAGGCCTAAGCATCGCTATTTCATTTAATTCAAGTTGTCTTATTTAAATTCTAATAGAAACTTCGAGTAAGTTAAATTAGTGCTATGACTGCATTATTGAATGTTTGCATTTATGTTTAATTATAAAAATAAATGCTTGTATATAATTTGTGTTTTTATTATTACCTCTAAAATTCATCTACACTAATATTATAAAGAGGAAAACCTTGTTTGTTTGATTGTAATGAATATAGGCTCATAAACTACTGGACCGATTTTAAAAATTCTTTCACCATTCGAAAGCTACATTATCCACGAGTAATATAGGATAGGTTTTATCCCGGAAATTCTACGGGAACGGGAACTATGCGAGTTTTTCTTTGAAACCGTGGGCGGAGCCGCCGGCGGAAAGCTAGTACAGTATATATTCGTCATACAGTATAAATTGAAACTAGAAAGAAAAAACAAAGATCGAAATAATAATTAGAATTTTTTAAATAAAATCTAGCAGTCCGCCCCGTGGTACATGCTTACGTTATCTCTCCATAAGAACCATCGTCGTACTTAAAGAAATATTATCAAAAAAGAATTAACGAAATCGGTTCAGCCGTTTTCGAGTTTTGCGCCTACCAACATATTACGCGATAAAATAAACATATAAATAGGTAATACTTAAATCAATATTTTAATCTTGAAATCACATCAATTAAATAGTTTAATAAGTGCCAGCTTTATAACAGCTATGATAACTTTATAGTGCTAATATTTATAGTCGAGCCAATTTATAGGCAACATTTGACGTCTATCAATTTTATCTTCGAAGAGTGGTAACCTGCTTCAAAAAATCGATTAAAGTGAATTAATCGATACGGATTTGAAACATTTGTCAATCGAATTTATTAATTTATGATGATTTTTATTCACAAGTAATCAATGCATTCGATTCTAGATGTCAGATTTCGATTTTTAGAGTAACGTCTCTGGTATTTAAAAAGAATAAAGGTTTATTGACACAAAATTGTAGCGACGTCAGTTCTTCAATTCAGAAATTGTTTATTATGTTTAGAATGGTTTATCAGTAAAATGAAATCTTAAAATTACTTGTATCGGTCATTATTATTATAAATATGTGGTCGTAATTGAAAAAAGTTAAGCAAATGTGCAGTTCTAACAAAACGAAATATCATGTTATTCTATGTTGTCGTTACTAGGTTACATCGTTGAATTTTGTTGAACTGTCAAATGTTGCCTAAAAATGGCTCTGCTATAATTTAAAGTATATGGTACGGGAGCTATTAACGTTTTAAAAAAAGTCATTTTAGTGTAGTTGGGTTTTTGATATACTCTTTCTCTTGCTATTTCGGTTAGAGTCCGCGCTGTCTGGCTGGCGGTAGTGGTTGCGTTTATTAGTGCGCACAGGAAAATATCCGTAATTTAAAGTCATTTATTAACGCGTAATTTTTAATCTTTTGCCTTTAGAGATCCATCAGACATTAATTTTTTTGATTATTTTATTATGATTTTTTTAGATCCATCAGATAATTTTTTTTGATGGAATTTCACTTATTTCGATGACATTATAATGATTTTGAAATAAAAAATTGCGTCTGGCACCTATTTAACAACGAAAAAAATGTCTTGCAATAAAAAAATTATGTCTGATGGATCTATCTATCTAAAGGCAAAAGATTAAAAATTACGCGTTAAAAAATGACTTTAAATTACGGATATTTTCCTGTGCAGATAAGATGCGCACTAATAAACGCAACCACTGCGGCCAGCCAGACAGCCCGGACTCTAACCGAAATAGGAAGAGAAACAGTATATCAAAGAACCAACTATACTAAAATTCTCTCTTGTCAACGTTGGTAGCTCCTATACGAATAGCGCAACACATACTGACTGATTATAAAATAATAATTGCGATATTGTAAAATGCACGGCAAAAGATGGCGCTAAATGCGTATTTTATCGCAAAACATTGCGTGATTATCAGCCCTTCGAAGCATGTATTAATAATGCACAAGCAAACATGGTCTATCTATACTAATATTATAAAGCTGAAGAGTTTGTTTGTTTGTTTGTTTGAACGCGCTAATATCGGGAACTACTGGTCCGATTTGAAAAATTCTTTCGGTGTTAGATAGCCCATTTATCGAGGAAGGTTATAGGCTATATATCATCACGCTACGACCAACAAGAGTGGAGCCACGGGGGTGAAACCGCGCGGAGCAGCTAGTCTATTAATATGAACCTATTTCATGCTATAGATAGAGGAGTATTAAAAAAAAAAACTTGGCACTCGAGGACTGCCGCGATGAAGCAATAGCTTCACCACGGCAGTCCTCGAGAATGAAATGAATGAAATATCATAGCATGCCTTCAAGCCACACGTCCGTGCCCGATGGAGTGGGGTGCGTGAGGTTTTTTTCGTTACGGAATTTCTCGATTCGGTCCCCGCGCTCAAGGCTCGCGATAATAGCTATGCAATAGCTTAAAAACTCTTCTTCTTCCGAACTCTCTTAGGATGAATAAACAAGTTTTATAGTTGCACTCAAAGAATTTAAAGAGGCAGATATCAGGAATGTCACACTGGGAATAAAGACATGATTCATTTTCTTATAAGTACCCATATTTATTGAGAGTTCTTGGTGGCTAAGTCTTTGAGACAGATAATATAATATTATACTAGTAGTAGGTATTATGCTTGCTGGTACGCAATTTAATTATATTAGATCAATATAATTATATAAGCCAACCCTTAAAACCTTGCTTATTTTCCTACTGGTATCTATCGACCCATCATCACGGATAAGACTATTTGCGAATGACCCTGTTATCGTGGTGATGAATCGAGAATTTTCCATGATCACTTTGATAAACATTCCTCAGGTTATTGACCAGTTGTCGCGGAAGAATTCCAATATCCGCGGCTCCATCATTAAAGCGGCTCGACGGAACACAGTGGGGTATTAGTCGGTAAGAATCCGACATAACCCACGGCTCCTTCCCCGGGGGCCGTGGGTATCTATGCAAGATTTCCCCAATTAAAAAAAAGGTTATTGACCAGTTATGGCTGAATCAGATAAAAGACTTAAAATATGAAGACTTATCACGAAGCGACACGCACGAGGCCATCGAAATGTAGGATGGTCTGTCTGCCTAAGGGCCGATTTTTCAATCCTTGGATAAAACTTTCCCGTCCAATAAAGTATTACACTTGGGTATTACACAATAATATTAAAATGTCACCCGTAAACTGTCAAATACGGGCAATTAGAATACCTTTCATAAATGGCAGTTTAATACGTTATTCGACGAATAAGTTTAAACCAAGAAAAGCCCGAGAAAATTAAGCCGAAAATAGGCCATTAGCGGAAATAACTCGTGTAGTTTTAAATATCGCTACAATTATGAAATCCAAGAATAGTTATGTCAAGGAATAACTGTAGCGACTTTCAAAAGTACACGATTATTTTGCTAATTTTCTATAAGGACTATAATTATTTATTACTAGTCTATTTCTATCATGGAAGAACGTTCTATCACATTAAACTTAGAGATTTTTTAAACTTTCATTTTTCAAGATGCTTTACCGATACCGATTGTGTATTGGATTGTTTGGACACCAAAATAATTGCTCAGACAGTAAAGCTGATTATATCGTCTGTAAGAGACCAAAGACCTTATCAAGTCCTAGTAAAATAGCTATAAAACTCTAGTCCCATTCAGTTTTTTGTAAAAGGAAATACAAATTCATTAATTATTGATATGAAAAGATAACCACTGCCTTTGTTCGATATCTCAGCGATTTTGTTAATTAGGAGTATGTTATCTTGATTTTGTGTCGTAGATAGCTTTATCTGCACCTGTTGTTTTTCTTTGATATATCATTCATAAAACTTGTCTGCTTAACCAACTAAATAAAATAAAGAAGCTCTCGATTTGTGACAAAATGAGGACGGCTTCAACTTGTTTATATGTTTTTTGTCACCACGAATATTTCAACATCCAATAATCTATTGGAAGTTTCTTTGCTGTTGAATTAACTATCTAATTTTTTTTTCCATAATTTAAAGAGAAATTTAATTATTATAAACAATTTTGATTCGTAACAAAAACACAAGTAGGTATATGAAATTTTAATTTAACAAGTTCTGTATTTTTTTTAGAAAGGAGTCAAGCTTTTAACTTTGAATGTTTGTATGGCATAATCTTCAGAAGTAATGCTGTTGTATGATGTATCATGAATTCTTAAAGGCTTCTCTAATCCGGGCGAAACCAGAACAAGCGGCTAGTCCTTATACATTGTAATCTAAAAATTTAATGTATACCTGGTTATCTGGGGATGATATTTTTTAAAATTCAATTACTTATTATCAATGTAATACTTAAATGATAAGAATTTTAAAAATTGCATATAAATTCGGCTATTTAATTTTGATAAAAATATGTAATTCAATTGTTTTGCTTGTTACCATAGTATTAAATAGTAATTTCAATTGTTCTTTTGAGCGCAATGCTCAAAAAAACAGTAAAAAAAGTAAAGTATGTTGACCTTCATTGAAAACAATATTATAATGCTAAAAGGACTCAACTGGTGACAGGAAAGAAACAAATCTTTGTATTGGAATGTATGAGACTAGATCGTTCCGTCACTGATCAGCACGGTCACGTGGCATGCAGGGAGCGTTAACAATCAACATATTCGGCGAGAATATTTTGAAGCCGGTACAACTTTATATCACAAAAAATAGTTCAGAAACAAATCTTCTTAAGAACTTACAATTAATGTCTTACATATTTTGGTAGGGCTGTTACAAATTATACGGTCTAGTTGGCCACTTGTAGAGAATATTATTTACGACCCTGACACGTTCCTATTACGGTTATAGTATGAAACGTTATACTGGGTAGCCCTTTATTATTATTACATACATAAAAATGGCGATATAATTTCATTCAAATTTGTCAATTAAATTAAAAATTTGAAAACCAATAAATCAATTTTATCGTAACATTTATGTAACAATGATATAATAATAAATAAGATTGCCAATCTCGACATTATCTCACGTATTAATCAACGTCTTTAATACTATAAGAGGCGACTAAATAGCAATTCTAGAAATTGCTTCATACAATATTCCATTCATTCACAAACATCTATGATGACAACAATTCTTTTTGAAAAGCAAATAAAAAAAACTCGAGGTATTAAGGGACACTCGGAAGGTTCTATGAGAGATAGAGACAGATAGAGAAACACGCGCACGCTGCACGGCTGTAGTAAAAAATGTCGTTACAAATTTTCGTCTTAATGTTTTCCGTCTAGCCTCCTTTCGCAACGCGCGATAAGGAACTTCGTTCCAAAAAAGCAGATACTTATATTGTACTAGCTTCCACCCACGACTTTGTACGTGCATCCCCGTTCTTCCCCGTTCCCGCAAGAATTTCGGGAAATCCTTTCTTAGCGGATGCCTACGTCCTAACATCTACCTGCATGCCAAAGTGTTAATGTCTCATCTAGTGTTAATGTCTCATCTAGTGTTTGCATTTCTAATAAATATTTATTTCATAAGTATAATGTAACTTGCATGTGTTTTTTCAAATTATACGGGATTTATATTTGTAATTTAACCACAAATGTATATATATACAGCACTTTTGCTGGCCTAGACGTCCCAAATGATTTTCATAAATTATTAGATCGTTGTTGTTATAAGATTAAAATATTGTTATTTCATATTTTTATGTTTCTATATTCTAACAGCTGTAAAAGATATAACGAAATAACTGTTGCTATACTCATTCATTGTCTATTGTATAGGCGTGTGAACATAAAAATTTCATATTGTGAGATATTAATTTCGGATATTTTACGGTCGTATTATATAAAAATAATTATTCACGTATGTTTGGCTGTATATAAATTGTTAATTAGGGATAGTATCTATTGTTTACTAGTAAATAAAGTATTATATAATTGTATTTTAATATTGTATGTATATCTTTTAAATTTAATTAGTTTTAGTAAAAGTTGTTGGTTGTACATTAGTACGAAAATGACATTGTGTGGCGACAATGCGACAATGCAAGGCGAATGTTATAAAACTTTATTGTGTAATGTAATCTTTATTAAGAAACTAGACCGTTTAAAATCTATTAATTTTAGTTTTTATGATGTTTTTCCTTTTTATTTTAATATCATAATGACGAAGTATATATATAATGGAAATACTAAAATATATATTTTATTTCAACTGAACGTCAATACTCGTTGCACACGACTCGTGGTTTCATATTATGTCATAAAAATCACTTTTCATATTGCTATGAATTTTTCCCACTTAAATTTGTATGTATTTGTACGTGTGTCTGTTTATTGTATAATTTTATACATATTTTATACTTATATGTGGTTATATGTGTATCTTATTATCTACGCTTATATAAATTTTACTATTTGTCTTCAACACTAAAAATAAATTAAAGGTTGGTTTTATCAATCCTTGCTCTCTTGGAACCCGACATGATGAATTTGTCGTCGCACTGAACCGTCTTCGGGTGGACATACTGGCGGTCAATGAGACCTGGCTTCGTGAGAACGAAGACGGTCGCGCGCCACAAGTCCCCGGTTATAAGCTGCGGCACATACCGCGCTCGAGATCCATTCGCAACCGCGGGGGCGGTGTTGGGTTCTATGTGAGGGAGGGTATGGTGGTTAAAACGTTGCAACATCCAGTATCCATGCAAGTCGAACAGATGTGGATAAAGACCACAGTTCACGGTAAAATAATCGTGATAGGTACAGCGTATAGGCCGCCTTGGCTTGACGTCCAGCTTTTCTTGGATGCCATTATGGAATCCTTGGGCTCCTTCGTTTGGTCCGATAATATAGTAATCTTGGGTGATTTCAACATAAATCTTTTAAACAGGCAACATGCCTATTGTACCAAATTAGAAAGTTTTTTGAACGTGATGAATCTTAATCAGCTTATATCCGAGCCAACTCATTTCACGGATAGAACTGAGACATTATTAGATTTGATTTGCACCAATATTCCAGCATCGCACGTGTCTGTTAATCACATCAGCGCCCTGAGCAGCCATGCCTTTGTATCCTGTATATTAGACGTACCTAAAGATAAATATATTCCGAAATGGATAACTTACAGATCGCTCAAGGACATTGACATGGAAAGTCTTGATGCTACATTGGAAGAAGTAAGATGGCAAACAGTTTTGGAAATGAAAGATGTTGACGAGATGGTGAACATTCTTACTGCATATATTCAAATTATTTTTGATCATTACGCCCCTAAGAAACAAAAGTACCTGAAACGTAAGGTATTACCTTGGGTTACATATAATATCCAAATGATGATGAAATCTCGAGACGAAGCACAGGTTGCAGCCCGAAGAAGCAAAGATACAAAATGTATAGAATATTACAAAGACCTAAAAAAACTTGTTAGCACCGCCTTGCATAAAGAAAAGCAATCGTACTTTGATACTTACGTAAACAATAACATCAATAATCCTCCAAAACTATGGAAACATATCAAGCAACAAGTTGTTATTAAGCCTAAACGAGACAATGACCTACCATCACACCTTAACGATCCTAATAAACTAAATGATGATTTTCTCAAAGTTCCTGGAAACAGCCAACCTGCACTTTCAAGCCTTAGGTACTTACTTTGAATTTCACCGACATGGCGACGCTTCGTTCACGCTTAAACCTGTAACCGAAAACACTGTTCTCAAGGCATTACAAGCTTTAAAATCACAAGCGGTAGGAGTGGATGACATATCTCTTGACATGCTAAACCTTACAGCTTCCAAAACGCTCCCAGCCATAACGCACATAATAAATTCATCATTTAAAACAAATACATTTCCTGAACTTTGGAAAAGAGCACTAGTCCAGCCAATAGCAAAAAAAGAAAATCCAGCGACCTCAAAAGACCTGAGACCAATCAGCATTCTCCCTTGTCTGTCAAAGGTTATCGAGAGGATAGTGCACGGCCAACTAACACAGTACTTGGAGCAGAATGGATTACTTTCAGACCTACAGTCTGGATTTAGGAAAGGTCGAGGTACTGTCTCTGCATTGACCGATGTTGTTGATAACATTTTGACCGCGCAAGATTCGGGCATGAGCACTGCTATTGTCTTTCTTGACTATACTCGAGCCTTCGACACCATCAATATACCTTTACTTTTATCTAAGATGTCGTTTTACGGGTTAAGCAAGGAAGCGGTCAGTTGGTTCAGTAGCTATCTCAGCAATCGTACACAAACAGTAGCACTTCGTAAGGAGGACGGGTCGGTCGTGTATTCTCAGCAAAGGGTGGTAACTAGGGGAGTCCCACAGGGCTCCATTTTGGGCCCACTTCTCTTTATACTATATACCTCCGATATCACCAGCGAGATAATGCATAGTCGATACCATCTTTATGCGGATGATATTCAATTATACATCTCATTCCATCCGTCCCGAACTCCTGAGGCTATTGCTGAGCTAAACTCGGACCTGATGCGCATATCACAGTGGTCGGAGAAAAACTCACTTGTCCTTAATCCTACAAAGACCAAATTTATGGTTTTAGGGACACCGAGGATGGTCGAAAAAGTGATTGGATACGATTTAACATTAAAAATTGAAGGGCAAACTATAGATCGTGTCGTAGAAGCTCGTAATCTTGGATTTGTATTCGATGAGAACCTCAGATTCGAAAAGCACTTCCACACAACTATATCGAACTGTTTCTATAGGTTAAAGCTACTGTATCGCATCAGAAACTATATCACCACACCCTTACGTATAAGGCTCTGTGAGGCACTAGTTCTCTCGAAATTTAACTTCGGAGATACTATGTACGGTGCAATATTGCTAGCAAGGACCAAGAATGCCATACAGCGGGTTCAAAACGCGTGTGCTCGGTTCTGCTGGGACATACCGCCAAGAGAACATGTTACGCCATATCTAATCCAGGCAAAAACCCTCAATATGGAAAGACGCAGGCGCCTTCACTTTGCTGTGATGCTTTTTGAGGTGGTGACGTCACAGATACCAAAATACCTTTTTAATAAACTTAGGTGGGTAGGTGATGGCTCACACTTCACAAGAGCATCAACATACATGATGATTATGCCCAGATACCATACAACCGCCTTTAGAGGCAGCTTTGTATACAACGCAACTAAGTGTTGGAATAATCTACCGCCGCCGATACGTGAGTCAATATCTAAAAATTCTTTTAAGAATAAATATAAAAAACATTTGATTAACGAATTCGTCGGAAAACCTTAGTTGCGTTGTATATAACAGATTATTATTATTATAATATATACGTATTATATAGTATGCAATATAGTTGTATTCTTTTAATTCCTTATATATGTATTTATAAACTGTGGTTATTTATTTTTATGTAAATATAATATAAGTATAATGTATATAAGTATATGTATTTCACAATATGGGTAAAATAACCGCAATATATTATATTCTATTATCTATACATGCAAACATATATAATTATTTTATTTCTTAATTAATTGTTTTATTATCTAACAGCAGAGAGAGACACTTTAGACTTAAGCATTTTGTTGTCTGGTGGGGCCCTGAAAACCAGCGCTATGCTGACCATATCGGCATAGCATAAGCTGAGCGGCCTTACCCTTTAGGTCGCCAGTCGCCACACAAATCATATTCTTAGTTTTAATTTTTATGTTAGATTTATTTAAGAGTGTATTTTTATATTGTTTCTTTTTTTTTTTGTTTGTGTTGGTGGTGGTAATTTGGTGTGCCTAATAAAAATTATTTTATTCTTATTCTTATTTATTCAAATTTCACCCCGATACGTCCAGTGGTTTGGGCTGTGCGTTGATAGATCACTATATCAGTCACCTTTGAGTTTTATATATCTTCTTATGTATAAAAATGAATCGCAAAATGTGTTGGTAAGCGCATAACTCGAGAACGGCTGAACCGATTTCGATAATTCTTTTTTTATTATATTCCTTGAAGAACGAGGATGGTTCTTATGTAGAGAAAACGTAAACATGTACCACGGGCGAAGCCGGGGCGGACCGCTAGTATTGTATAATATTATGTTAAGTGATGAAAGAGGTAAAAGTTCTAGTTTCTTAAACATTGGTTGGCATGATTCATCTTCAGGCCTGGTACATAATGTGTCTTCTGTAATATGTGTTCTTCTAAAATTGTCTACTTAAAAAAAAAAAACTTAACATAGCACTAACAGAGACGTAATCTAAAGTTAATAATTTAATCAAGGTGATCTCAAAAAGTCTCTATGAAGAAAAGAAACTAAAAAAAATGAAATCCCACAAAAAAATGTTTATGTAAAATGTTGCCAGACTCTCTTGCACTCTGAAAAAGTTCTGAGATCTAATGTAGAGCCAAGCGTCTAACTCTACAAGCTCAAATTCTATTCCTTAGTTTATTTATTTATTTATTTATTTATTTATTGGTTTACCAACGTTTGTTTACATTTTACTCCATACAAAAAATTTAAAACACAAAAATAAACATGATAAATGTAACAAACACTTACAGGCAAACACAGCATGCAAAAACGTTAAAACAGTTTTTAATTAAGTACATATAAAGAAAAGAAAATTAATTACAATAGAAAAAAGTACATATATATACAGTTAATCTTATAAGTTTAAAAAAAAAATCTTGAAGTATTTTGCGGAGTTTGCTGGGGGAATCCGAAAAAATGTCGAAAAGCTCACAGTGATTATTAATAGTTTTGCAAAATCTTGGAACTGGAGAATTACGGCCTGAGACAGTTCTGCGAAGAGGAGGACAAAGTGGTAGCAAAACCTTACGTGGGTACCTAGAAGGCACTCTTATGTTGAGTCTTTGCAGTATTTGGGGACAATCAATTTTGTAATTAAATAATTTTGAGACAAAAAGTATATCCAGCATAATTCTACGATTATCCAAAGAAGTCATTTTAAAAAAAGAAAGTTGTTTTTTATAGGACGGTAGCTGTTTCTTTGATTTACCACTTGTAAAGACTAGGTGCAATAGAAATCTCCTTTGGATCCTTTCCACTCGTAAGGAATGGCACGCATAGTGTGGTCTCCAGACTACAGAGCCGTATTCTAAAATGCTACGGACTAGGCTGTTGAATAGCGATATCTTTGATGAAGGCTTTTGTAGATCTTTAATGTTGCGTATTAAAAAGCCCAACATTTTGGCCGCACGTGTAACAATCTGGTGTATGTGTGGTACGAAGGTTAATTTATTATCGAAAACGATACCTAAGTCCCTTATTTGCTCTTGCTCTTGGACAATATCAGATTTTATACGATAATTGTGGCGTATCAGATTTCTCTTGCGTGCAAATCTCACTAAAAAGCATTTTTTAGGATTCAGGTCCATTTTATTACAGTTGCACCAATCAACAAGCTTGTCTATGTCACTTTGTAGTTTGTAACAATCGTCGATTGTGTCGATTGTTCTGCAAAACTTAAGATCGTCAGCGTACATAAAACTTTCTGAGAAAGATAACAGGTCAGGAATATCGTTAACGAACGTGTTAAATAATATTGGGCCTAAATGTGATCCTTGAGGAACCCCAGAATTAATATTGTGTATTGTAGAGCGGAAGCCATTAACAACGACGTAAAACCTCCGCTTGGACAAGTAAGAATTAAACCATCGTAAGAACTGACTTGAGATTCCGTAAATTTGTAACTTTTTCAATAACAATGTGTGTGAAACCTTGTCAAAAGCTTTACTGAAATCGGTATAAATAACATCGACTTGCCCATTGTGATCTAGGGAACTAGAGAGACTTTCACAAAAATCCACTAGGTTAGTCGTGGTGGACCGAGATGGCATGAATCCGTGTTGACTAAAACTAAAGAATTGCTTGAGATGATTCTGCAATGATGGGCAAATTAAGCTTTCCAATATTTTTCCGAACGATGACAGTATGGATATAGGTCTGTAGTTATTGATTAATTCCATAGAACCCGTTTTATGTATTGGAACGACTTTAGCAAGCTTCCATTTAGTTGGAAAAACACCCGAAGACAGTGATTTGTTGTAAATTTTTAAGATGGGCCATGCCAACTGCTCCGCACACTCCACTATGAACACTGGAGGTATTCCGTCGGGACCTGCACCCTTCTGTTTATCTAGACTCTTCAATTTTCTTAGAACCGTCTGATAATTCAGAGTGGGGGTATTTAGATGTAAATTATTATTTCCTAATTGGTGAAGAATACTAGAAGCAGCACTTTGATATTTATTATATTCGCTATCAACATTAATGTCGTGTAATATATTGTTATCATTCGCATAAACTGATACAAAGAAACTAGAAAAAAGCTCACAAATATGATTTCCATCCGAGGTGGTTATTGATCCATTCGTCATGGATGCAGGATAGGAGCTGCTGCCGCCTCTTTTTGATTTGATGTAGGACCAGAAAAGCTTAGGGTTACTGTGAAATTTATTTTCCAGATCTTTCATGTAGCGGGAATAGTTAACTTTTGCCATCTTTTCGCATCTCGAACTGAGCAATTTAAGCTGCAACTCATCACGTGGATTTTTAAAAATTTTGTACCTTCGTCTTACACGATGTTTTTCATTTAAATTGCGTTTTAGACTATTGTCAAACCACGGAGGGAAATTTTTAGATTTAAGCTTGTGATTTGGTACATTATCGACAATAATTTGATTCAATACACTATAAAAGACTTCAACCATATCGTCCACATTCCGAGAATTTGCAAATAAATCTTTCCAATTACATTCTCCTAGCAGTTTAGATATGATTTCGTAGTTAGCTTTATGAAAATTGAAATAAGCTGTTTCTTTATTATATATGAGATTCGAATCTCGATAAAATGAAATGTTAATATCTAAAGGGGGGTGTAAAACATCTATATTACTTAAGGGGTCAAGAGATTCAGATACAATGCAAGAATTTATGTTAGACAAAACTAAGTCAAGAATCCGGTTAGACGTATTATAAACATGGTTATGTTGTTTCAAATTATTCAAATAAATAAAATCTACTAATGGTTGATATAAACTAGGAATTTTAAATTCAGCTGTTTCATCCCCCAACATACTCCAGTCCAAGCTACTTAAGTTAAAGTCACCTATTATACAGTAATGGCTGGGGCGGTAAACCTCCAGAAATTTGTTACATTCGTCTAGAAATTGCTCCAATAACATGCGATTAACTGGTGGAGGCAAATAAGTGACGCAAATTGCCAACTGATGCGGTGGAGAAGACTTGACTATGGGTGTATCAATAAGCACCCAAAAACTTTCTAAAGATGAATGATCAAAAAAAATTGGTTTAGAGATAATTTTTGTAGAAACTGCTATTAATACTCCACCACCATCACGTTTGCAATTCGTAGAGTCACCTCTGTCTCGCCTGTAGACTTAGTTAAAAAGTGTCTTGGTCGTTTTGCGACCTTCAGTTAGTGTAATGGGAAAATAACTATTTATTACAGTACTTTTTGCAGTTATGAAACGGCCAAGTCACATATTATAATATTTTAACTAATGTATCTTCTTTTAATCCTTAATTCACCCATAGTCGGGTATAGGCCTCCTCATGTTTTTTCCATTCTTTGCGGTCTTTGGCCCGACGCATCCAAGAACTAAGATATAGAGTTTGTTAAATTAGGGCTTGCATAGTCAAGACGTGAGGAGATAGATTCACCTGTATAATAATAGAACAACGAAGATCTTTGCTTTCATCAAAGTAACGGTCACCATATTATGAAGCATCCTTTTTTATCAGTAGGTGTAGGGACACACATATGTAGGTTTAACCATAATTTCGTCTAATTTACTAATTTCCATCAACTGTACATAGAATGTTTATAACAAAATCGGTTGACGTATGTTAGTATGTCTTTTCGTGATTAAGTCAAAAACTACTGCACTCATTCTGTTTCCACCCGTGGATAGCGTGATTCTCGTTTTACAATACGCTGTCGGCAAGCTTTATTTATATGGTCCAGTTAATCAGTTCATTAATCGCTTCAAGTGCCTTGAAATCTATGGGATTATTAATTATCAGGCTGTTAATATATTTATTGTTATTTTCAATGTCCTCATATAGTTCGGCAAGTTTGATTCGCCGTTACGGAAGTCTAGGTAAGGTAATAAGTAATTTTTTATTAAATTTCGTAAATTTCTGCTCCTTTTTTATGTCCATGCTTGTAAAGCGGTAATTCGTGTGTTAAATCCAAATTCATTCATTTTAAAATACTAGGCTAGGAAGTACATACGTACACTACTTGGTAAATTAACTCGTATAACACATTTAAGCTAAATAAAATATCTAATCTTTTTCTAAACGTCTCATAATTTTATATCACACTAGCAAACCCGGCGAACTCCGTTTCGCCACCAGAGACACCTTTTCTTTGCTATAAACTTCACGGAGCCCGAGACCTTTCCAACGAATGCAAAACCGTGGAAATCGGTTCGTGCGTTCTGGAGTTATAGCATCAGGAAGAAAAACCCGACTTATTTTTATACAGTAGATTTTAAGATTGTTTTATTCCTTTTTAATACCATGTTATTGCATGTTCAAGTGTAAACTTTATTAATTTTTGATCTCTAACAATTAATTTTCTATATGTAAAACCCTTTCATTTTGGCGAGATTCCATACAAATATCTATTGTCTTTTTTAGGGGGTTAAAGCGCGTCACACACGGTGAAGATACTATAATATTTTATGTTAAGATTCTCTACTATAAAATATTACAGTATCATAAGGTATCCGGTATCAGCGTTCTGACCATCATTTTTCTTTTTGTCATTACGTACTAAGACCCCTGTAGAACCGCCATCCTGTTACAAATGACCCGAAACACTGTCACAAAATTTTGTCTCTAATAATAATCGGGCGAGTCACCACCTGCCAACATATTTTTACTTTCTTTTAGTAGAAAGGCAGGTGCCATAGTTTTCCATAGTCCCCAGTACCAGTCCATTTAGCATCCCAATCCATAGCCCAATTATTAAATTTCCATACCCTGCAATAGTCCTACATCGGCCGCGGACTGCCTAGGGCTGTATCTCTATAGTGCAGTCATGGGCAGGCTGCGGCTGGTGTCCCACAACACATTAAAAGTCTCGAAAGGGCCTCTGCGTGTTGGATCCGTGTCCCCACGTAAGCCTTCCAAAGATCCGGGTACCGTCCTTCTGGTGGTACCCGAGTATTATGGAGAAGAGAATCGTAATCTTAATTATAGTATCTTCACCGTGTGTGACGCGCTTAAGGGTTAAAAGTTCCCAGTTTTATAATTTTTCTGTTGTAAGTGTATCAATACTACATACAAATATCAGCTTTTTGAGACTTCGGAAAGTATCCTATGAATTTGGATGATCATCACTGAGTCAGGGGCGAAATAAAAGGTGGTTTTTACTTTTAAGATATCAATAAAGAACCTATAACAGCTATGAAATTAAAATTTTTGTAATATATTTTAAATAGTTAACTACCAGAATTTTTTTTCTGAAAAATTTGGTCAACTGGGGAACCAAACCACGCTTTACTTTGGCTCGTCCGCGTCGTCGTGAGATAATCTCAAGTGTATTTTTACTTTTTAGGTTTGTTGGTGACTATATATATTTCTTTAATAAATTCAATAAACATATAAATATTTGTATGCCGATTTGTTTGCGAATTGTGCAGTCGTGACATAAGTTTTATATAAACTTTGTAACCACAATTCTGACAAATAAATGTTCATTTCATTTCATTATTATAATATTTCCTATGTCATTCATTCATTGCAGTCTAAGTAACTTAACATTGAATACAAAGTGTGCATATGTATGCACACTTTGTGCAAATTGTCCTCCATATAGAAATTGCTAACTTGTAAAATATGATGGTTTTAGGAGATTATCATTTGAAAATTATTATTTGTAAAATTTTAATTAATCCAATAGATATTTTTGGTATCGATAGATAACTATATCTGATTGCTAATAATTAATTAGGGTAAAATGAGATACTTATCGTACATATATATTAAGTATAAAAGTGCGATTTTTTCGTGATTTGGCATACATTTGTAGACGGTAAGTTGAAGTAATTATTATATTTTAATCATTGCGTATTACTTTATTGTGATATATGTAGGTATGAGGTACTGAGGTGGAAAAATTTCATATTAAAAATCATTGTATCTTCACTTTTTTTTACTAGAATTTAATGGATACAATATAGTTTATTTTTTTGATTTACTTCGGGGGAAAAGAAAATTAAATAAAACGATTTCGTTTACCAAATTGTTCATCCCTTTTTCGGTTGTAACGTTTATACCTTTATTGTCTTTTTATATTATATTTATATTTATTTTATATGTTTCAGATAAGCAAAAAAATGAAATTCTTAGTATTTGCCGTGGCCTTCCTCATCGCGGGCACCTCTGCCCTCCCCCAAACCAACTATGTAGAATTAAGTAAGTATTTTCTTCAGAATCATCATTAATAATTTTAAATACAATAAATATTGTAAGAAAATAGTATCAATAATTATAAAGCAAATATAGAAATATGGTTAGTAAATAGTTTAAGTAAGTAAGTGAAGTCTCATGTCCCCTAGTGGGGTAAGGGGCAGATGCATTATACATCTGTTTCACTGATCGATTTTCTTTAGTTATCCTTCCCAGTAAATAGTTGTAATTTTTTGGTAATTGGTAAATCTTTAACAATTTTATAAAAATTATTCGTACAATTGATCGGTTTTTGGACGATTGTGTTACAGCACTATTTTATGAACTAATAAAAACGCTTTATTCTTTAACTAAAATACTTATAATATTTGCAGTGAACAAGGAACAGCGTTTGGTCACTGGTGCCATCAAGGACATCATCAAAGAAATCCAAAAGGTCATCAGAGAAAATAACCTCGACCCCCTCCTTATTGATAGAAAGGAGTTTAACTATAACATTCCTCTGTAAGTTTTTATTTATATATTCTTTATTGGACACTTATAAAGTTTTATAATGGCAGGATATAAATGAGGAAATTAACGCAATAGTTTTTCTTAGTTGATCAATTCTAACGTTTTCTTGCCTGTTATAAAAATACTAGCTGTGTCCTGCGGTTTTACCCGCATTTCTCCGCTCCTGTTGGTCTTAGCGTGATGATATATAGCCTATAGCCTTCCTCGATAAATGGGCTATCTAACGCCGAAAGAATTTTTCAAATCAGACCAGTAGTTCCCGAGATTAGCGCGTTCAAACAAACAAACAAACAAACTCATCAGCTTTATAATATTAGTATAGATTATAACAGGCAAGAAAATGTTAGAATCAAAATTAGGTAGTAGAAATTTCCATTTCTTTGAAATGTGACATTCTTAAGTCGCGACATAGAAGAGAAAAAGTTCAATTAAAAGATGTATTCAATTTAAAATTAAAATTATAAAGTTGTGATAATAGTTATCGTTAGTTGGCTTTAAAGGTTGAGAAACCCGTCTATTATGTTGCTTTGTCAGTCTAGTTGTCTGGACAGATCATGCCCTTTCTGCGTGAACTATTATTATTTGCTTAAGTTGTCCAAGAATTTCATTTTCTCTCTTTGTCTCTATTGAAATATACGAATATCATCGTTCTCAAGTTCTACGATATATCATCATCATCATCAGCCCATATACTCCACTGCTGGGATACGGGCCTCCTATGAGAGTACAGGCCATAATCCACCACGCTGGACAAGTGCAGGTGGATCTACGATATATATTTTTATGTATTTTATGTGTCTGCGTTTATTACAGGTTCCTGAACGTTAGGTTATTCGTCGAAGACCTCACCTTCGTTGGTGCTAGCAACTTCAAGATCAACCACCTCGACTACTCAGTTTTACTCAACAGATTGCGATTTGACATCGAACTCCCATTGCTCGGTCTGGAAATCGGTGAGTATCATGATCACCATCATATGCCCATTATGTTCCCACTGTTGGGACACATGCCTATGAGGGTATATGCCATCATCCACCACTATGGCCCAGTGCAGGTTGGCAGTTGCTAAACTGACATGGGTCTCCTATGATAGGATATGTCACATATCTTTTGATTCTTCGACTCGTCAGTTTCGTCACGATCCTTTACCGTTTCGTTTAGCTGTAGTTGCTAATCCAAGAACTAGCAAAACATTTTTAAATATAATTTATTCATCATTTTCTTTTTAACCTTTTTTACTAAATAAATATGTTACTTTTCGTCACAAAAAAAAAATCATTAAAAAGTCCTCATAGCATTAAAGAGTTTAGGAGGACTAAATTAATTGAAACATGGATTAAAAACGTATTAGTTCAGACTTCAGAGAGCCGACTACACAATATTATATTTTTGAATGTATGGAAGATGGAAATCTGATGAAACTGCTTTGGGTTGTGACTGGTTTTGACAATTCAAAAACTCTTCTAATCGAAGACTAGTTGAATGAATAAATGTTTGAACTTGTGTTTATTATTTCATTTCAGGTAACTCTGGTGTTGAAGCTAATATCCTCGGAAACGAATACGACATCTATTTCAAGGGCATGTAAGGATAAAAAAAGAAACAATTTAAAATAGGCGGAAAATAAAGAAGGATTAAAACAATAATAATAAAGAATTGCAGTCACCGGTTGATGATTTGCAGAACATTTGCAACTAATAATAATTATTAACGTAATTAAATGATAGAATGAATTCGTGGCTGATAAAAATGCAAAAATAAGCCTTGATAATGCTACAATCTAGATCCAGCAATAATAATTAATCAATGTTGTAGGCTGGAAAAACACCAAATTGGCTTTATTATTATTATTAAAAATGAAATGCAATTACAAAAATAGCAGCGAAAGAATATAAGAAGACTATGTATCAATTTTTTTTCTATCATATTGATTAGACTTTAAAATTTATTGTTAAAACAAATGCTTTTTAATAAAGTATTCCGTTCTTCATCCTGCACTGAAATGGACCCTCTATATCGTTGTAGCGTTGGGCCAACAACTGATCGTCGATGTTAACGGTCATAATGATTATAATGACGGCCGATCATTGAGGCCATAATATTATTGCTTGAATGGAATCAATTTCAATTACTATGTTTATGTCGACAGGTCTTCAATCTCTCGCATCCGTCTCAGCGGTGAGGTTCGCGTTAATGTTGGTATCATCTCCGGTATCAGCATCCGTAGCATAGAGATCAAGTTCAGCCTTGGAGGAATCACTGTGAGTTACTCTTTTAGGTTTAGCTAGTTTTGTACTCTTACTATTATTGTGATTAAAAAAGTTGATAGTAACCTGCCTTTAACATCAAAGGCTGAATACTTTGAGCATAGCTACAGAATAGACTTTTGAATAGAGTGTATAATTAGTACGGAAATAATAATGAATATAAAAAGAGGGTAAACAGGTGCTTGACGTGTTATTTTAAACCAATTGAACAGCTTATTTGTTTCTTTTTAGCCAACTTCAAAAAAGGAGGTTCTAAATTCGACCGTATATATTTTAAATTCCAGAATGCTTTGTATATTTTGTGCTGTGCCCTGCGTTTTTACCCGCTTTTCTCTGGTCCTGTTGGTCTAAGCGTGATGATATGACGCCTAGAGCCTTCCTCAACACCGAAAGAATTTTACAAATCGGACCTTTGAAAAAATTTTTAATCGGATGTAGTTCCTGAGATTCACTTACTTGAAAAAAAAAACAGCTTTATAATATGAGTAGATATTTACAGACCAATTGTTTTTTCTATTTACAGTCTGACCTTTACCTTAATTTGTTCGGCGATGACTTGTCTCCTGAGTTAAATCATCTTCTCAGCCATGTTATTCCTGTCGCCCTCAAGACTTACGAGGTAAGAGAAATATTTTTAATTTATTATCTTACTTAAAAACCCTCTACTGATTTAATGTGATATAAGTGATTTTTTTCTCACAATTTCTTTAAATCTATCGTGTTTTGCTTGAGATATTAAATCTGAAAAATGATGTTAATCTGATTTTTAATTAATTTGCAGAAAGAGATCAACCAGCTCCTGACTGACATGATCAAAACCATTGCTGACTTTATCTTGGGTTAATAAGAAAGGGGAGAAACCAAAAGAAAAAACATCATATTTTTTCAAAATTAACTGAATCTACAATGTGATCAATTTTAAAAACTACTCCATACTCAATAATTGTTGTGTTACTACACTACTACACATTAATTGTTAAGAGACAAAATAAATATAGTATGTCCTGACGATCTTTTGTTTTATATTTTATATTCCTATTCCCTATTCCTTATAACTACCAGTCGGAATATATATTTTAGTATTATAAAAACTTATGAAATTACAATTCTAAATTTTAGTTACGTTATACATATCATTGACATAACATTTTGGATCTGAATTAATTCAATAGAAAGTTTTATCAGAAATTATTTATTAGATTAAGAGCCGATTTTTCAATGCTTGGATAAAACTTATCCGTCCAATAAAGTATTACACAATAATATTAAAATGTCACGTAAACTGTCAAATACGGGCAATTAGAATACGTTTTTAAAATGGTAGTTTTGTACATTATTCGACGAATAAGTTTTATCCAAGCATTGAAAAATCGGCCCTAAGGGGCGGTTTTTCAATCCTTGGTTAAAATTTATCCGTCCAATAAAGTATTACACGAACATTTTAAAATGTCACCTGTAAACTGTCATATACGGACAATTAGAATACATTTTTGAAATGGTAGTTTAATACGTTATTCGATGAATAAGTTTTAACCAAGGATTGAAAAATCAGCCCGAGAAATAAATTTAAATTTTGAATACTTCTACCACAGGAATTTGGAATATTTCTACCACACTTCGATTTGTTTCTACAGTAATTATAGTTTGTAATCGAAAATGTTTCCTACGAAAAAAGAATTAATGAAATCCAACTCTTTGTTATTGAGATAAACACATTTTCAATTCTCCACAATAAGTAGTCCTAGTTTGTAATGGAGTCTGATCTTCAATAAAATATTCCTTTTCTTATCTTTCCTTAATCTTAAGCAATTAGATTTTAAGAAAGTTCTATTAACTATTTTTGAGAATTATTGATATTAAATACAATGAATTAGTGGTTAAGTAAAAACTAAAAATAATTTAATAAAACACCAAATGCACACAGAATCTATCCTAATTTTCCTCTGGATTAACGATAGAAATATTGATATAGATAGTATATTCTGTATAAGTTAAATTGATAAATATTGAAAATGGAGGATTCTATATCTACACATAATATGTTAACTTGATTCCATCTCTATATATATAAAACTAGCTTTCCGCCTGCGGCTTCGCCCGCGTTTTCGAAGAAAAACCTGCATAGTTCCCGTTCCCGTGGGATTTCCGGGATAAAACCTAGCCTATGTTACTCGTGGATAATGTAGCTTTCGAATGGTGAAAGAATTTTTAAAATCGGTCCAGTAGTTTATGAGCCTATTCATTACAATCAAACAAACAAACAAACAAACAAACAAACAAACAAACAAAGTTTTCCTCTTTATAATATTAGTGTAGAAAAAAACAATCAATCGATAATTCCCTTGGTCAAGGTGTAACGCGTAAACGTTGGGACCGATTTTGAAGATTGCATTTAATCCACAAAAACCAATAAAAAAATAAAATCTTTCATATTCAATGTTTAGAATAGTCATATTTCATACTAAATGTATAGGAGCGTTTGATGTAATTTTTTTGGATATTTCTCGTTTTATGTTTAAAAAATTATTATTGTCATTTTACTCATTAGGTTAAGTACTTTTTATATCAGTTTAAAGTTTTTTGATATCTGCAATAGTTACGGGAAAATTGCCTGTGCACACTTAACGATTACACCCTGTAGATACATTGCTCAATTTTTAATATTATAAAATTTCTGAATACTATGATACTTGAGTACCGACTGCTTCAAGATTATCTAGGAAATTCGAAATAATAGACTAATTACTAATATTTCTAAAACTATCTACGAACAATAATTGTCCACAAGCTATCTTGAGTATGTGATAATATATCAAAAACGATAGGAAATAGAGACAATAGAACATCACAAATAATGCTTACACTTGACATCTTCATGTGCCATTATCATATATAGGTAATAATCGAAAATTAATACTTTTATTTAATATTATAAATGCGAAAGTAACTCTGTCTGTCTGTTACTCAATCAGGCCTTAACTACTGAACCAATTTGCATGAAATTTGGTATAGAGATATTTTGATACCCGAGAAAGGACATAGGCTACTTTTTACCCCCGGACATAGGATAGCTTTTATCCCGGAAATCCCACGGGAACGGGAACAATGCGGGTTTTTCTTTGACAACGCGGGCGAAGCCGCGGGCGGAAAGCTAGTTAATAACTAAATAAATACAGCAATTATCATTACTAACTCTTAATCCCTGATTGCACTGTGATTTATAAACGACACAGATTACAAATCTTTTTGTTATCAATTAATTCTATTTTGTTATATTGGTAGCACGTTAATTAAGGAATTTTGATTACATTTACAGGTAAGGTTTAAGAATTGTTTCGTTTTTTAACATTTTGGTAATAATCATTTCGTAGCTTTTGGCATGCAGATTAATCGTTTAAAGTTACATAAATTCTTGTACAAAGTAATGTTGAGCTTTTTGAGGTAGAAATAAGTACATTAGAGATGTAATATGAACTATTATTTTCAGAAGTCATGCGTCTGTTTATCATTTTGGTGTTAGCCGTTCTAGGCACAGCGTCCGATTTACATATAGACAAGGCGAAGTTCAATGAAGCTCTGAAGGCAAATCGTGAGTAATTAAGTATGTTAACGGTTAAATGATGTCTAAAAGCAGGATTAATTCCAGTGTAAGAAAGAGATGGAGCTAGATGACCTATAGCTCTGTCATTATTCCACACTGGAATTAAAACTGCTTTAAGACATTTTGGTTCCCTCTTGATATATTTTGTGTGAATTGGCTATTAAAGGAATACTAGAGCGGTCTGATGGAATAGTCTAACCTGTATTGAATGCTTTTATAAGCTGTTGTGCTTTTAATTTACCTACAATTTTCAGTTTTCATGTTTCCTAGATCTCTTTAATAAATAATTTGTCTGAGTATTGACGATGGATAGTTCGACCATTTCTGTTCATTAATTAACTCTTTAGGTAATGGCGCAAACAATCGTATCATTGAGGATATAGTGTTGGATCTTCTCGAACAAATCCGGGAGTTGATGCGGAATGGCTCTGGCGATATTCCTGTACTTGATCCTTTGAATGTTGGCTCTATTCATGTTGATGAGAATCTTATTGGAATACCTGGGTATGTTTTTATTTATAAGAATAAGTTTGAGAAATTTTTAAAAGATACAAAAAATTCAGCAAAGTTTAGCTCTCGGCCAGTCCTCGCCAGATTTATCGATTTTATCTATTCATTAATTTATGAGATGTTGTGTGATTTGATAACGTTAAAACTTTTTTTGACAATCTAACAACATCAATAATTAAGATTATAACCTTAGTTAATACTATTATAGAGAAAGGGAATATAAGTTTTACTGTTCATGAAGAGGAAGGGTAAATTGATGACGAGACCTTGTTTTTTCCTTACTTTCGAAGGTTAGTTACCTTCGAAGGCTTTGTTTTAAAATTGTTTATTTTTACAGGTCATTTATTGAATTAAATAACTTGACGGTGTCGAATTTGAGCGACTTCGACGTTGACTTGGGTTTTGTTACGGAAGGCATTATATTTCAAAGATACACAATTACTTTGGACGCCCATATTCCAGAAATTAACTTGGATACAAGTATGTTTTATTTTAATACTAATATAGGTTCTTGGCCAGAGATCTTGACTTGTAAAAAGTTTTAATTCGACTGTAATGTGAATGAAAGAGGCAAAATTAAATTGATATTTAACTAGATGTTTCAGTGCCGAATAAATGTAGACGTGCATACAATTTTATTAGCTTGACAGATAATCCATACTAATATTATAAATGCGAAAGTAACTCTGTCTGTCTGTCTGTTACTCAATCACGCCTTAACTACTGAACCAATTTGCATGAAATTTGGTATAGAGATATTTTGATACCCGAGAAAGGACATAGGATAGGTTTTATCCCGGAAATCCTACGGGAACGCGTTTTTCTTTGAAAACGCGGGCGAAGCCGCGGGCGGAAAGCTAGTATTTTATAATTTTATTTTCCTTATTAAGGTTGAAATTGGATGTTACAGGTAGCTATGATATGTACTTAAAAATATTTGGAGGAGAAGTATATGGAAAAGGAGACATGAAGTAAGTGGTTTAGATTATTTTTTTTTGTATATATAGTCCGGGATACATCGCCCATTTTTGCAAGTGATTACTATCAAGCTAATTTTTCGTGAGTAGCTTTATTTTGATGAGATGCCCAATAATTTCATGTACAAAACTCTCAATTGTGGTAGCTACCAGAGGAAACAAGGATAAAATATTTTGATTTGATGGTTCTCAAATATTAATTACTAACTGAATGTTTTTTTTGTTCAATCTCAAGATAATTATCTAAATTATTCGAAAAAATATTTGTCCTACAAAATCTATGGTTTGATCAAAGAGTCCCCCTTTCCAATGTGTATCGATAACGAAGTCATCATAAATTATTACTAACCAGCTGATTTTTTTATTTTCACTTATATTTAATACTTATATAATTCAACAGACATATTGTCCTACAAATTGCGTAATAAATATTTGAGAACCGTCAAATCAAAATTTTTTATCCTTGTTACCTCTGTAAGCTACCACAATCGAGAGTTTCGTACATGAAATTATTGGGCATCTCATCAAAATAAAGCTACTCACGAAAAATTAGCTTGATAGTAATCACTTGCAAAAATGGGTGATGTATCCCGGACTAATATGTCCGGATTATTCTAAATTGGTATCTTTAGAGAGAAGGCGCGATAATTTTGATATTTTATTTTTATACAAATTACTTAGAAATAATATTGACTGCCCTCAACTGCTTTCCTTGATTGGCTTCCGAACGCCTAGTAAATTCCCACGGAAACCGATCCCTCTGTTATCGGTGCCCGTCATGAGGACCAAGTTGGGTTCCTTCTCTCCCTTACCGCGAATATGTAGAAATTACAATCGAATAATAATAAATCACACACTGGATATACATTTTGACAAATTTGGGAAATTTAAAAAAACCTTACTTACGATCAACCATGTCAGTGTTTAATTTAATACTACCGCATAATTTTAAGTTTATCTAAGTTTAAAAAAATGAATTAATTCTGTGTTTTAAATGAATTTACTTGACTGTTTTATGATGTATTTTAAAGTAACGTTTCGCTTTTTACTTACTTATTTTAAATTATAATTATTATCTAAGTTGATTATTATTTTTTATGAATTAAGATTGTGGATAATTTGAATTGAATTAATTTTTAAGTATGTACTTGTTTATAATTTATTAACTAATAATTTTGGAATGTATTGAATGTGTTGTAACGTATTTTTTATAGTGCATGCAGTGCTCATTTTTTATTGGTTGTCCATCATGTTCTTTATTTTTTGTGTATTTTTTATGTAATTTCATCGATGTACAGCTGCTAATGAGCCTTTAATAAATAAATAAAATAAAAAATAAATAAATAAAAAATATGAAATAGGTAGTTTGAAAAGTTTGAATTGAAGTATGAAACATACATCTATTTATTTATTATTGTAACAGAAGTGATAAATGTTTTATTTTTGTTTTTATTGGTTCATTTCTTATAGGTATTATTTTTATCTATTATTTTTTCGATTCTTTAGCCACTAAGGAAAGTGGAAAACATATACCTCATATTCTTAGTCATTTTGCATATACCTCATATTATACAGAAACTTACATATTTTTTTTACAGATTAAAAATCAAAATGCCAAGACTGCATGGAGTCATTAAGGCAGCGCTAACCACAAACAATGGAATATCTTTGATATTGAATGAATGTGATTTAGCTATCGGTCTTGGATCCTTTGAGGTATTTAATACGTTTTTATTAGTTTCATATGTATGTTTGTATGTAATTGACTCCTTCAGACTCGATTTTAGCTAGGCTAGTGTATATAAAAACACTTTACTTTAATAAACTTTTTAGATAATTGAGATTTCATTATTTTTTTAAATGTATTGTGTAAATGTTTAAGTTTATATTTTAGCAGATTTTTGTCCAAAGTACAAGAAATTAACATGCGTGCAAAATTTAATGATCAATAGTTCAATAGTAAAGTAGTGAAACCTTTTAATTTTTTTAATAATAAAAAATAATTAAATGCAAAGCAAAATATTTTATTTACGTGTAAGAATTAAGATGAAAATAAATTATTTTTCATTATAGCTCGAAATCACCGGTTTCTGGGGTAGTGAGACATCAAGTGCTTTCATTTCGGCGTTCCTGAAGAACCTCATTCCTGAATTATTAGATTTCTTTGAGGTAAATATTTATTTTATTTTTATCATAAAGGTATTCCAATTTAATATTATAAATGCGAAAGTAATTCTGTCTGACTATATTAAGTAGGTCTGTTTGTCTGACTGTATCTCACTTCTTCACGCCTATAGTATAACTTAACCGATTTGGATGAGATTTGGTACTACTACGAATATAGTTTGAAACCTAAGAAAGGAAATAGAGTAGGTTATATCCCGGAAATTCCGCCAGGAACGTGAACTATGCGGGTTTATATTATTATACAACATATTATAATATTTATAAGTTGGTGTGCAATATAAGTTTTTGCGATTATTGATTTTCAGGACCTCTTTAATATCTTCAATTAAATTTTGTATTATGTTATTCATCTTTCATAGTTTATAGATTATCCTCATATTTATTGTGTTTATATAAATTGTTTCTAAAACTAAGCATTATCGAAACGATTTTTATAACGTAAATAATGTAAAAATATTTCTAATTTCAGAATGATATCAACGAATTCCTTAGCCAGACCGTACTCACTGTGGGAAATGAAATTCTAAAAGATCTTGATTTAATTGATCTTATCAGACCATAAATTTATGACGATACAGTACCTACAAGTAATACACTTAAAAAATGTTATGAGGAAGAAATTGTATTGATCTATTGAGTTGTGTTTAATTTTACAAATGATTTACAAAGTTTTTTAAATATATAATATGACCAACAAGTTTTGGTCTTTTCTAATTTATAATATAAAATTTTGTTAAATTAAATGTTTATTCATAAAAAATGTGTTTGTTTTATTGTTTGTGTTTACTTTAAAATAAGTGAATAATAGTGACATCTTGAAATATAGCATTGAAGTATTTCAGATTGTGAGAGAACCGAAAGTTTCAGTTTTACAATGTTACTACTAGATGGCGCTATTCCTAAATAATCCCATAACTTGATAACTTTTTGTATTAATTTATATTACAAACTAGCGGTCCGCCCCGGCTTCGCCCGTGGTACATAATATTTACGTTTTCTCTACATAAGAACTACGAGGATGGTTCTTATGTAGAGAGAGTCTTCAAGGAATATAATAAAAAAAAGAATTATCGAAATCGGTTCAGCCGTTCTCGAGTTATGCGCTTACCAACACATTTTGCGATTCATTTTTAGAGTATATAAGATTAATATTTAATATTGAAAGCACATTAAATTTTATGAACATTCAAATGTGCGTCTAAGAAGTCTTTTTGAATCAATAAATGTTGATTTTGAGAGATTTCTGTATCCTCACAATCACAAAAATTGCATCTTTAAAATATTGGTGTAGAATGTAGATAAATATTTTGTAAATCAAATTTTGTGTGTTTTTTTACACCTTGGCCCATTTTCAGCTATTGGTACTTTCATGTAAGTATCATGTTTCATTATTTAATGAATATACAACCCAAGCTTGTTAATAGTCATAATGACTAGATGTGATTTATTATGTAATACCTTAATTATTGGTAGTTTGTGCAGACTCACAGTACATTTCTATTACGTGAGTTAATTTTTATTCACGATCAGATCTGCTCTATTTCTGGAGTTGTTTCTCTGAATTTGAAAATACTTACATACTTTATTTTTATTTTTGACTGGAATTGTGAATTGCCAATAAGCTATTAATTACTGATATTATATTTTTCATGTATTTTTCATTCAACTTCCTAGTCATCTGAATTAATAGCATTCAAAAGAAGTCCAAAGCAATTCAGCAGCTGATAGGTTTATATGAAAAACTTGTTGCTCGTTTTTAGACGAGAAGTATTTACGTTTTACGTAACTTAATTATGTTGTACCATAATTAAATAACGTTTGTCAAAAGCGAGCAAAGTGACATGATCGAAATCTATACTAAAACTAGCGGTCCGCCCCGGCTTCGCCCGTGGTACATATGTAAAATAGATGTTGGCCGATTCTCAGACTTACCCGATATGCACAGAAAATTTCATGAGAATCGGTCCACCCGTTTCGGAGGAGTATGCAGACTAACATTGTGACACGAGAATTTCTTATATTTTATATACTAGCGACCCGCCCCGGCTTCGCACGGGTGCAATGCTGATACTAAATACACTACAGAAAAACTGTGAACGTTGTATATAAAAACATAGCGGCCCGCTCCGACTTCGTATAGATAGCCTGGCGGCCGGCCGGTACCGCCGCAAACGCTACGTCCCGCAATTTTTAAATCTGTAATATCTTCGAAAATATTCACTTAAATCATACGGTGTAAAGGGCCATATAGATCTATATTAAACGAACAATGTATTCAAGGTATTTAATTGGTTAAGGATTAATGCTGTATTGGTTAAAATCGCATCGAAAATTAGCCATTATTTTTCGTAAAAAGTAAATGACAAAAAAATGTTATTGTGGGTTATCCATAAGAGATAGACATATACCATCGCGGACTTTTCTATAGACCTTTTCAATGTGTATAATACTTAGTACATTATTTTGATAAAACTCGTAGGGTTCAGCCTGCGTTTGCAATGTAAGCGGAAAAAATGTAATTTTTTACGACATCACTTTAGAAACCTCAAAAATAACAGTACTTCTCCACTATTTAATGGATGTTATTATACATATAAACCTTCCTCTTGAATCACTCTATCTATTAAAAAAAAACCGCATCAAAATCCGTTGCGTAGTTTCAAAGATTTAAGCGTACAAAGGGACATAGGGACATAAGGACATAGGGACATAGGGACAGGGAAATCGACTTTGTTTTATACTATGTAGTGATAAGATTATAAAGCTGAAGAGTTTGTTTGTTTGTCTGTTTGTTTGAACGCGCTAATCTCTGGAACTACTGGTCTGATTTGAAAAATTCTGATTGTTAGATAACCCAATTATCGAGGAAGGCTATAGGTATATCATCACGCTAAGACCAACCGGAGCGGAGCCATGCGGGTGAAACCGCGAGGAACAACTAGTAGTACATAATAAACAAAACAATTTAGGATTAAAAAAGTTATTAAAATGGACAAAGCGATCCGCGACGCTTCAGTCCTTTGACATTAAAATTCCTCGAAAATCCCAAGTTGATGTTTCAGAAATTCCGTTCGTGTCGCATACTTTGATAGGTGTCTACTTTGTATGGGCCTGTGGTCGCTTCAAGATTAGCTAAAACGTAATACAGTTAGATTAACCTTCCAAAATAAAGTTAGGACTCTTTTAAAATTGTAAAATTAAGTTATGACTCTAGCCGTGTTGTAGAATCTTTTTATTTTTAGGTCTTACAAAGTCAATTTAATAAAGGTGTTTTATTTTCAGTAGGAATACTATAAATACATTTTATATATATCGATTCACTGCATTTATATCCACTGCATGTATATCGAGGAATATTATGTCCGACAAATCTTCAACGTAATAAGCTCTTTAATAAGCAACTGTATCGAACCATCGTAAACCTTTGGTCGTAAATCACGTTGTAAACCCATTAAAAGTTTTAATATTCCATTTATAATACTGCTTAAATCAAACATAAACATAAAGGAAAACACGAAATATCAAAATTTACAATAGCTCATTTCGTGTCGAGCATTTGAGTTCAAAACAGTAAATCCGGGGAGTTACCATGATATAGCAGTATTATTTCCAGTGTGAGAAAGTGACGGCGCTAGACGACTTATATAGCGCTGTCATTTTTCCACACTGGAAGTAATACTGCTTTAAGACGTAAAGAGCAGAATGGTTGGTAAATAGAACCCTATTGTGTTAGCAATGCAAATGCTCTCTTTAACTAAGCTGCAGCTTACGTTCGCTGCACTGCATCTTTATTTTATTTAACGAGGGCTGAGGAAGCTGGCTCATTGCTAATTTAATTATTCAGTAAGAACAATGGAGGGTTAGTTTTTAGAAAAGGGTGGCGGTACGATAATTATTATTGTCTAGAGTTTTTGGCAGATATGAAGTTATTGCCTTTATCTATACTAATATTATAAAGCTGAAGAGTTTGTTTGTTTGTTTGAACGCGCTAATCTCGGGAACTATTGGTCCGATTTGAAAAATTATTTCGGTGTTAAGTAGCCCATTTATCGAGGAAGGCTATAGGCTATATATCATCACGCTAAGACTAACAGGAGCGAAGCAATGCTGGTGAAACCGCGGGGAACAGCTAGTTAAAAGATATAGAGGAGAAGGAATGTTGAAATAATGCTTTTACAGACTAAGCAGAGATACATCAACATTTGGAATAATTTAATTGGTCTAGCCGTATGAAACGTTATTATCATCACAATGAAAATAAATAGAAGAACTTTTATAATAATGTTATATGTAGAATTTTATTATTTTTGAAAAATAAGATCATAAAGAAGTTTCACTTCTTACGTGTGTACATGCACTAGTACACGCACACATTTTTTTTATTTGGAATCAAAATGAATTCAAATAGGGTATAAAAGATTTTGCCAGTTGTTTTTTTTGACTCAATCTCTCTTCTAGTAAACAGTAGCCGTCTTAAAATTCTAAAACAGTGAAGAAAGACGGAGTAATTGGTACAGCTAAGGCCATTAAAGAAGATGCACTTTTATTTGATTAAGCTAACGACTTGCGAGGACCTTTCATTTAGTTACCGTCTACGTCTCTTTACAAGTTAGGCAATTAGGGAATGTTTGGAATATTGACATACTAGTTCTAACCCGTGACATTGCGTGATTAGATGTATGAATTAAAAATTGTAAAATATTAACTCGAAAAAATTTAGGAGGATATTGAGGTTAAGCTTTTTGCATGCAAAAATAATGTTTTTAGTTACATTTTAATGTTTTATATAATTAACAATAAGATTCTATTTAATTAAATTCATTATTAACTAAATGTCGAGTTCGTTAAATCACGGAATTAAAAAGTTTTGATGATCATGAAAATCGCTTCATTTATCAGGTTAATATTTTAGTCAACACCAATGATTACTTCAAAGAATAAACAAATAAACTAGAGTAAGACGTAACTTTTGATTTAAAATTTTTGTGTATGAATAGTTGTCAATGTAGTTGTCATTATTTCATATCTGAACATGCTTAGCTGTCGAATACTATAAAAAGCCGTTCCTTTCCTTTGACTCGCGGCCCATTCGTACGAATCGTGCCTAGGGGCTCGGACGTTGTTTATAGGACGTTCGACCCAACTACCCTCACTTTGCTAATAGTCGTTGACTTGCTGCGATTTGTTATCAACTACCTACATCAATTAAGTAGGTAGCTGTGTAGAATCGCAGTACATTCTTATTACATTCAAACTAATATTTAATCCGGCCTCGCGTGTAATTTCTTACACTAGTGATAGCATTTATGAATAATTTTTTAAGTTAAATCAAATGAAAAATGCTCTTATCTCCGTTACGAATATTTTTGTTTGTCTTCTGATATTTACGTGTGTGTTTTGACATATATTCTAAACAAACATACAATAAACCACAATATAATACTGATTGGAATCCGTGAAATTCATGGAATTCAAAATCTAATTGACCCTATATTCCACATATTAAGTATCTATAGACTGTATTAGTTACCGACAATTGTATAGTTAATTAGTTAAAGCCGCTAAACCTCGACAACCAACCGCAAACCAAATCAGAATCGGATACAAATTAAACACAGTGTCATATAATTTCGTATCATTTGACTGTTTCTGTCATCATAGTATTGACTAGCTGCGGTTTCACCCGCAGTGCTCCGCTTCTGTTGGTCTTAGCGTGATGATATATAACCTTCCTCGATAAATGGGCTATCTAAAATTGAAAGAATTTTCCACATCGGACTAGTAGTTCCTAAGATTAGCGCGTTCAAACAAACAAAAAAATTCTTCAGCTTTATAATATTAGTATAGATAGATAAAAAAGGAATATAAATACCATTAATACTTAAAACCAAAGGCCAAATAGCTGCACTAGAAACTGTATTCTACAAGTTTAATTTATAAAGTTGATGTGGTTTTATTCCGAGTTGCGCTTTGCTGAGATCAGATACGCTCGGTAATGCTCGGTAAATGGAATTCAAGCTTGGGTAATTATTAATTTTGCGAGTAAACGAATACGTCTGCAGTTTAACATTTGAGGAATACATTGTATGTTTCATTAAAAAGCATTTAGATGGGAATTATTATATTATTATGTGCACGAACCTGCTGTATAGTTGAGTTCTAATTTACTTCAAATTTGTATAAATTTATAACACATAATATAATACTATACTAGTAATATTATTATCAGATTTATAACTCCTATTATTCAAAAGTCAAAACCAACTTCACTGTTGGCAATCTACTACTGTACGCTTTAAAAAATCTTTCATCCCGCGCACTACAGACATCTGGAACAAACTCCCTCATGCGGCTTTTCCAAACGGCTATGAACTGGGGACCTTCAAGAAAAGAGCATATTCCTACCTGAAAGGTCGGCAACATACTCACAATGTCTTTGGCACTGTGTTCATATGGGCGACGTGGAGCACTTACCACCAGGTGACGCGTCTGCTCTGTTTTCTCCTCTTGCATAAAAAAAAACCTTAAATTTTGTATGTTTTTTAACACTTCACTTTATTAATTTTCATACTTAATCATACATTTTAATAGAATACACACAAGAATTTTAATTCAGTTTCGCCTTATAGACTGGGGTAGAAGCCTTTGAAAATAATGAAAAGATAAAAAAAATCGCAGTCGGATGAAACCCATTAGAAAAGGAGGGGAATATGATAAAAATGTAAGGAAAAATAAATTACGGTCAATCCGAGTTCGGGAAGCGGGAGGGGGGAGCTTTTAAGAGAAAAAAATGGTTTCTCTCGATTTCCGACAAAACTACAAGTCCTATAGAAAAAAGTTCAATGGCAAAGTTGTAGGTAATTAAAAGTTCTACAACTTTTGTATTCACAATTTTTTCACATAACCTAAAAATTTAGGTGAAAAATTAAAAAAACCAAGTTTTTGGTCTTTTATTTCTATCTACTTCAAAATTTTTTTTTTTCTACGAAATTTGGTGGAAACTTACTTTATTATGTCCCAAATACACTGTAATTTATTTGATTGAAAATATTTATTTTTTCGCCTTATTTTGAATTAATACCAAAAAAACAACCTAATTTTCAATCGAAAAGTCACCCGTCAAAATATCGGCTTTTTTCAAAAACTTGAGGTGCCTTTTATTCATTGAAATCTCTACTTTCATATGGTGTAAAAAAAAATAAACACCACTATAGTAAATGTTCTCAGGAAATGCATACAAACAGTGTGATAATGAGCTTTTACTAAATCAGGCACAATTCTTGAACTCTATATCTTCTCTTGTATCGGCTTTTCGGTAATATTTCAAAAGAAAAATAATTATCTGTTCTAAGTTTAATATTTTACAGCATATTCAAAAGCAAAATGATGTCGATAAAAACATTTCAGGTAGTTCGAGAAGTGTGCCTGATTTAGTAAAAGCTAATTTTCAGACTGTTTGTATGCATTTCCTGAGAACATTTACTATGGTGGTGTTTATTTTTTTTACACCATATGAAAGTAGAGATTTCAATAAATAAAAGGCACCCCAAGTTTTTGAAAAAAGCTGATATTTTGACGGGTGACTTTTCGATTGAAAATTAGGTTGTTTTTTTGGTATTAATTCAAAATAAGGCGAAAAAATAAATATTTTCAATCAAATAAATTACAGTGTATTTGGGACATAATAAAGTAAGTTTCCACCAAATTTCGTAGAAAAAAAATAAATTTTGAAGTAGATAGAAATAAAAGACCAAAAACTTGGTTTTTTTAATTTTTCACCTAAATTTTTAGCTTATGTGAAAAAATTGTGAATACAAAAGTTGTAGAACTTTTAATTACCTACAACTTTGCCATTGAACTTTTTTCTATAGGACTTGTAGTTTTGTCGGAAATCGAGAGAAACCATTTTTTTCTCTTAAAAGCTCCCCCCTCCCGCTTCCCGAACTCGGATTGACCGTAATTTATTTTTCCTTACATTTTTATCATATTCCCCTCCTTTTCTAATGGGTTTCATCCGACTGCGATTTTTTTTTGTTTCAAAAATTATCTTCTCTAGTCTATTATGTAACTGTCAGATCTGAAAAGCAGCTTTTGCCATGATATTCTGTGATTAATTATAAGTCGCGCAACGTGATAGCGCTGTATTAATTAATTATAATGTTTACATCAATACTTCATTACAATGAAGGCTTATATAATCTGTGGAGTTTCGTCTATACTAATTAAAAAGCGAATTAGAAAGCGAAGCTTTTGCGCGGCAAATGTTGGCACAGATAAAAAATTCTAACATCATCTATGATATTATAATAATTGTTGATTAATGAAATTGTCTGCCTATTCGAAAAATGATATGACTATTCAAAAATAAAAAAAAAGAAATGCCAAATATAAAACTTTTGAAGATTATCTGCGACTTGACTAATAAAAAAGTTGTAAAGTCAAAAGTTTAGCGGGAATTTTCAAGAAATCGAGGGCTTTTTGTTTTTTTCCATGATTAATTATGACTTTCGCGCCATTTTATTCCGCCTCACGTTTATGAAAATAAGGGTATTGAAATTGTTTTAAGGTCCATTTATATAACCTTTTTGGTGAAAAATGAGAGTCATTACGTAATGAAATATTTAACGCTTCTTTTCTTTATATCTTAATTAGGATGGAGTGCTTTATAGTGCCTAAATTTTTGCGTCTTTTATATTAAAAAAAGTCCTGAATCTTATACGACGTGACATTTGTTGTTTGTTGTGTTCTCTTGCTTTTGCTTATAAAGTTTGTAGGATAGTATAAAATAAGTTTGAATATAAATGAAATTATGGAAGCCACATAATATCTTCTTCTTTAATATAAAATGAATCGCAAAATGTGTTGGTAAGCGCATAACACGACAACGGCTGAACCGATTTCGTTTATTCTTTTTTTATAATATTCCTTGAAGTACGATGATGGTTCTCATGTAGAGAAAACTTTGTATGTTACTCAAAGCAGCTTCTATCAATAAATAAATAAGAGCGTGTGTGTCGAGTACACGTGTCAGAAGTGAAACAAAAGTGAAACTTCTTTGGCAAGATTCAAAAATACAAAATCGTCGCCTTACGATGTGACGGTATTGCCATGACGCGATCTTGAAATTTTACTCTCAACGCGCCTAAAGACGTTTTACATCAAAAGTTGTCTGAAAAAGTGTTCCCATTCACATAAATGGGACACTTAATCCTTCAGAGAATACGTATAATAAGTTAATTATTTATGCTTCCCTTGAATTATTGAGTGGGCTCTAAGTACAAAACAGTCTCATCTGTTAAGGATTCTACCTTCAAACAAAAGTCGAGGGCTGGGAATAAATGATACTGTAATTATTTGAAATGTTCCGTTGGCGAAACATCTTGATAAAAGCGACATAATATTATAAATTACTAGCGGTCCGCCCCGGCTTCGCCCGTGGTACATATGAAAAATAGATGTTGGCCGATTCTCAGACTTACCCGATATGCACAGAAAATTTCATGAGAATCGGTCCACCCGTTTCGGAGGAGTATGCAGACTAACATTGTGACACGAGAATTTTATATATAAGATAAGTTAATCTTATATATAAAAAAATGAATCGCAAAATGTGTTGGTAAGCGCATAACTCGAAAACGGCTGAACCGATTTCGATAATTCTTTTTTTATTATATTCCTTGAAGTACGAGGATGGTTTTTATGTAGAGAAGACGTAAATATGTACCACGGGCGAAGCCGGGGCTGACCGCTAGTCTTATATATAAAAATGAATCGCAAAATGTGTCGGTAAGCTCATAACTCGAGAACGGCTGAACCGATTTCGATAATTCTTTTTTTATTATATTCCTTGAAGTACGAGGATGGTTCTTATGTAGAGAAAACGTAAACATGTACCACGGGCGAAGCCGGGGCGGACCGCTAGTACCATATAATATTATCATCAATGACTATCTTGTTTGCATGTGGAATTATTCAGTAGTTTGTAATTGTTCCAGGATTACTGCTTGTATAATAAGTTTTAATATAATTGCTGGAATGTTAGTGTACTAAAAGTGTTTCTAGTCTTTTGGGGACTGTGAAATTCCTTTAGTTTGGAGTTGTTCCGGAATTATGGCTCTTATTATGTGAGACTTAAATATTAGTTGTGAACTATTAGCATACCATATTGAGCTAGGATTGCTCCTACTATTTAGTAAGAAACATTACTGGTGTCAGGACATTTTATTAGCAAATAGGTCCACAGGCAGTTCAGTGTTCCCGTATTTATGCAATTACATTTATACCCGAAAAATATCTTTTCAAATGTTATACACATGTTGTCTTTTTTACTAGGAAGTACGAATTCGCCATGTCATGTTATGAAACCTTGAATACAACCCCCGGGGATTACCATGATGTCTTCTAGAAGTATTATTTCCAGCGCGCGAAAGTGATGGCACTAGACGACTATATAGCGCTGTCACTTTTGCACACTGAAAATAATCTTGCTTTAAGAAGGTACGGGGGCAGGTTGGTGAAACTTCAGTCTAGATAACTCAATGTCACGTTGTGACGTCAGCAAAATGATTGAACATTTGTCACGCTATTATGGCAAATGGAAAGATAATTATGTGCCTTTTCTGGCTATACTAAGAGCTTTTTGAATCATTGGTTTTTAGCGCATTGTGTTGGGGATGAATGAAGATGCAAATAAAATCAGAGATTTTACTATCAACACGATATTATTAGGAGTAATATGGTAGTTAAATCTTAAAAACCTTTGTAATGGTTTTTCTTGGGTTATTTTATTTAAATAGAAACCAAAAGTTGATAGTCCTCTAATGATTATTGCAAATTTTCAGTCCGTTTTGCTTTACGATTTACGCTCACGTAAAAGTAACATAAGAAAAATTAAATTTAAGTTCTTGAAATTTAGATTTAAAAGTTATTAACTATATAAGTACCCTTAGACCTATAAATTGGATGCTTGTTAATTTATACACTCATATTTGGTACAATTATAATATTTAAAATTTATTTTAATGTTGGTCTTTACAAATCTTGGGTTTATCTGTACTTTCAGTCTGTAACAATACAAAGATTTGTATTTTTATTTTTCTTTTTCTATTGAATGATCAAGGAATGAGCGTTAAAAATATTAAATCGTAATGTACCAACAGATTAAAAATGAATTATTAAATCGTAAGCAATATTTTTAGAATGAAAATGAAAACGTTTCAAAATTACGCTTAAAAAAGATCCTTTCAAAGAAAATCTTGATTTCATTACATTAATAATATTGCTCCATTTATGGATAAGTATTTGATAATACATATTTTTATTTTAGAATGTTATTATTTCGAAATTAAGCTTCCTCAAAAAGCACTCTATCTATTACAAAAACCGCATTAAAATCAGTAGCGTAGTTTAAAAGATCTAAGCATATAAAAACAGACAGACAGAACCGACTTCATGATCATCATCAGCCCATATATGTTCCCACTGCTGGGACACGGTCCTCCTATGAGGGAACAGGCCATAATCCACCACTCTGGCCAAGTGCGGGTTGGCAGATGACACATATCGTCGAACTTTTGATTCTTCGACATGTGTCGGTTTCCTCACGATGTTTTCCTTCACCGTTCGAGCAGTGGTGATGTTACAACATGCGCAGATAAATTGAAAAATCAATTTATTTCCTGCGCGCTCGCCCGGTCTCGAATCCCGGACTTATCGATTCGAAGTCCGAGGTCTCACCACTGAGCCACCACTGCTCTACCGACTTACTTATACTATAAAAAAAGTTTAAAATGCCTTACATTATTCATACGACGTTTTAGGAACCGGGAGAGTAAGTAAATTCATACAAATTGTATAAGGGATCTTCACAGGAATGATATCAGCACTCGACAAACCTATTTAGCGGTTTTCCTGATTACACCTCGCCTCGGAATATTAAAGTTTCAGGATTATAATCGTATAAAATGTTGGAGTATATTTTTAATATCGAATTATTGATAAATGGGTTTTTGTATATTAATGTTTTGTGGTTGTACAACAATAGGCGTTTAGGAATATTTTTTGATTACAGTAATGTAAAAATGTTTTATAAGTATTTGTAATATCTCAATATTCGACGACAGATTAGTTTGATCCCTATAGAAAAATAACGTATAAGTAACCATTGAATATTTGAATATATAATTTAGAAGTAGGTACATGGGGTGGTGTAAAATGTTTCTTAGTGTCATATTGTTTAATTTTAATTATCTATATAACAGAAAGGTACTAAGTAAACAAAGAATGACGAATTTTTCAAAGTAGGTGATATGTGAACTTTATATTTTCGAGAAAGAAAGATTATCGTTTACTGAAACTCTAGTCGTGGGAGCTAATATTTTTAAAATATGACTATTTCAGAGTCAATTCAAATAATTTATCCTACGTTATGATATGATTGCAAAATATGAGTTTTCAAAGGTCAGGCTAAAGCTTGTTTGTGGGCGAGGATGATATAAACGGTTCTAAATTGATATTCATTTATTCTAATATTATACCATATTATGAGAATTATTACGCATTCTGTTGATATCTTAAGCTGTGTATTAGCAAATGTCATAGTAGTTTAGCTTTTATAAGTTTAATTATATTGGATTTAACATAAAAGGAAAGTGGAAAATGTTAATTTGAATACTGGTTCATTTTGATGCACTCATTTATGCTAAAATTAATTATTTTCACTACATAGTATAAAACAAAGTCGCTTTTTCTGTCCCTATGTCTCTTTGTATGCTTAAATCTTTAAAACTACGGAACGGATTTTGATGCAGTTTTTTTTAATACATAGAATGATTCAATAGGAAGGTTTTAGTGTATAATTTATTGTAGGTTTGAGACAAAGCGTGCGAAGCCGCGGGCGGTAAGCTAGTATATTATAAATTGCTTATTGGATAATGTTAAAGTGATAAGCTTTTAAGAGTATAGTTCATTTTGATGAGCTCATTTTTGCTTGAATTAATAATTTAATGTTATGAACTACTCGTTTTAGTTTTTGATATCTCTATCATGGACGTATAAAAAAAGACGGACGGTATATCGCCTAAACATTGAGTGAAGCCTAGTAATGGCGGCGAAACATCCATGTGTGTGTGCCATGTTGCCATGGCAACAGCTGTGTTGATGACAATGGCGGCTGTATTTTTTTCTATAAATTTTGCCGTAATAATTTTGTCAATAAAACATAAAAGAAATAACTTGCTTCCCTGTGGAATGTAATCCCTTGTGTTTTGTTATTTAAAATTGTACTGTTGCGACACCATTTTACCACGCAAGACGGCATTTTAAATATTTTTTGTGAAACAGTGACGCAGTTAATCAGTCGGTAGTTCACGACGTAATGGCGGCCGACTAGCTTACTATGGTGAGAGTGTGTGCGTGTTTATTGTCTTTACACGATCGCTAGCTTACTATGGTGGCTTCACGTTGTTTGTTCGTAATACGGCGTCCGTCTTTTTTTATACGTCCATGATCTCTATAATAATTATATTTCACATAGTCGTAGTTTCTTCCATAATATGAATAATATTTCTTATACAACCAACTTTATGTATCCTGATGATACATATATATATATATATATATATATATATATATATATATATATATATATATATATATATAGTAAATAGACCATGCAATAGAACGCAGGTGGGATTCGTTGGAATGAGATGGTACAATTTCAGGGAGCTATCTTAATTGTGATAAATGCGTAGCTTCCGTAACCTGACAGTATTATCACGTGTTGGTATTTATTAGTTTGTTAATTGGTCTTAAGAAACGCCAGTATTCCTTTTATATATTGTAACTAATACTTATCTAAATAGACCATCAAACATTAATTGATATTATATAAATAAAAACCGATGTATGTTCGTGTCTTACAATTAAAACTCAAGAAGGTTGGACCGATTTACCTGATTTGGATATTTTTCTTAGACCAGGGTGGGTTTAAACGGTAAAATTATTAAAATGGCGACACAAAGTTTTCCGAGTTATCTATTTTTAAAGAAAGGACTAACTTAATCTATTATAACTATCTTCAATTAAATAATCATATTCGCCATCCTTATACGACTCTTTATTAAGACACTAATAAAAGAAACTCTACACTATTTTTACTTCGTCTGTACAAAATAAGCCGTGCCCCAAATAAAGAGTGTAACATAATATATCATAGATTATTGCGTAACCTTTACATTCTTTCAAAAGGTTACACTGAATTTGTACGCAACAAGAGAATATACAAAATACACAACATGATAAACTTTTAACACTTATTATTTCCTCAAGTGAATTTTCTTCCTGATCGTATAAAAATTACATTTAATCTTTCTTGCTTTTTTGAATCCTACTAATATTATAAATGTGAAAGTTTGTGAGTATGTGTGGATGTTTGTTACTCTTTCACTCAACTCAAATACTAGTGAACCGATTACAATGAAATTTTGCATACACATACAGGGTAATATTATATTAAATATATTAATAATACCTACTCTATTATTTTTCTGCTAAATTTAACAACATATTTAAGATGTTCTTGCTAAAATCTATAAAAATGGCCACTAAAGATCTCCAGTGAAATTACTTTCAAAAGTAATAACAATAAATAATTCAGCTAATTGCTTGTGTCGTAGTTTTTCTTGTAGCGAACGAGTACACATTATATTTTGGAGAGATGGATGTCTTTTGGGAGCCATAACAATAAATCCGTAGAAAAGGGTATTTTGTGTGATAATGTAGCATCATGAACCTACTATTGAGGTTTGGTAAGATATATGTGATGTTATTGTTGTTTTTGAGATGTATCATGTATACTGTTATTTACAAAGTAGTAGGTAATAATCTTATATAAAAAAATGAATCGCAAAATGTGTTGGTAAGCGCATAACTCGAGAACGGCTGAACCGATTTCGATAATTCTTTTTTTATTATATTCCTTGAAGTACGAGGATGGTTCTTATGTAGAGAAAACGTAAACATGTTCCACGGGCGAAGCCGGGGCGGACCGCTAGTGTAGGATATAAAAGAAAGTATATTATTTGTATTTTTTATTAATCACTCAAATATTATAACAACTTCATCGTAAAATAAACTTCGTGATTCGTGAAGTTTTAAGCTAGGTAAGTTTTTTTTTAAATAATCTACAACGTAGGTTAGCTGTGTCGATACCAAATACATGTTTAAAATTAAGTCTTTGTACACTGAAATTTTAAAGAGATACATATGGTAATTATGATACTTTTTGAAGCTAAAATTTTAACCGCATTAAAAACCGAAGTAGAAATTCATGTTTTATATGATACGGACTTGTCTTTTACCTAACAATGGTATAAAAGGCATAAACAGTAAAAATTGTCATTTTGACATTATTATCAAACACTTAACAGAGTGTAAATAATTCCCTCTTTTGTTTACTCAAAGATTCTACTTATTTTAAGAATATTGGAACGGAACAAACATAACAATATTTTGAAATTATTCTTCTTACTTGTGTAAATAATCGTATTTTCTTTCTTTCTTCCAAATTGCGAATCTTATCTGCTGTAAAATAGGTATTTAACATCGAAGAACTGTTTAGTATTCATCTTAATATATATAAATCTCGTGTCACAATGTTTGTCCTCAATGGACTCCTAAACCACTTAACCGATTATAATAAAATTCGCACACCATGTGCAGTTCGATCCAACTTGAGAGATAGGATCATAGTTTAAACATGTAGGTACCACGGGCGAAGCCGGGGCGGACCACTAGTAATATTATATATTAGTACTAGAGGTCCGCCCCGGCTTCGCCCGTGGTACATATTATTATTTCGCAATAAAAGGTAGCCTATGTCCTTTCTCCGGTATCAAAATATCTCCATACCAAATTTCATGCAAATTGGTTTAGTAGTTTAGGCGTGATTGAGTAACAGACAGACAGACAGAGTTACTTTCGCATTTATAATATTAGTATGGATTAATATATTTTCATCTTTAATCCAGAGACTACTTTGTACTACATTATTGGATGTAACCAATCTATTTGATAATAATTGTTATTATAGTTTAATTTAATTGAAAGAAAAGCGAAATACCATTTGAAGAAATTCTGTCATTTAAATTACAAGCCTGGTTGGGGCCAAACACAAAGAGAAGAAGAAGTATATTCAAACCAAAGCATTGGCAGTATTGCACAAAATATCTTGTCAAGAAACAAATGAAATGATAACGCAGTCTAAGTATCCATTGTTCGATAAAATGTCCGGGGTGCCCGTTTCCAGCTATTTATAGACTTATTTTGGTTCCATGTGGCCTTTATTTCCACTTTTGAAAGGATTTGTGAGTATTTCTCGCACATATTTCAATTATTATGACGCATGAAATCGATTTGATGAAAAAATATGAAATGGTCTTCAATTCTTAAATTATTGTTATTGGTAGTTCTTTTATATCTGGGGATATTAGAAATTATAGGCTCTATAAATGTTTGTAAAAGTTAATTTGTGTTTCCAACTTAAATGACGGATGTGGATTTGAAGTCGATGCTTTTCCTTTTGTTGCATTGATCTTTGGGTGTCAGATTGAATTTAATTATCTTTTGTCGGCCTTCAACAACGAATCTGTATAATTATATTGTGTAAAGTATTGCTTTTCCATTATCGAAAGTACCTAGGAGGTATTTTTTGTCGTCAAAAAAGTAATAGTTTTATATAGTAATATTTTTTATTTTTTTTTATTTTTAATAGTTTTATATGACTATAATGAATATTTTGGGCCGATGTTTTCGTATGCCGTTCAGTTGTGTTGTGTACGTTGTTATTATAGTACGTTGAGTAATTTCCATAACTGTTTATTCCATCAATACGGGCATTATCTTAAATAAAAGTGTTAGATAAGATTCATATGCGAATATATATTATTTTAAAAATTATTGAGTGTTAAGTTTAAAAATTATTTAAAATAAGGTCAAAAGCGATTCATTATAATAAGATTCATATAAAATATGTCCTTGTTCGTTCCACTGGGAACTTTCACAAAAACTAGCAACAGTCGACCTCAATATTAATATTACTTTATGAATTGTATATGAGAGTATATAAGCTGCTCGGAGAATAAAGCTCAGTTCAGGAGCTATAAAGAAAATATGTAGATATTATTATTATAAGTCCTGATTAAATTTAGAAATACTTAGTGTAGAATATGAAAAGGTTTTGACTATTTTTAGCTAAAATACCTATTACAAAAGTTGTATATTTTTGAATTTTGTTATTTCAAAGGTTTTTCTTGCAAATTATGTGATATGAAATTCCACGTATGAAATTGTATGCGATTAATATAACAAAATATAATGATTATATTACGGGTAATTTAAATAAATAATCTTTATGTAAATATCAAGTACGTATGTTGCAAGAAAAAAGTTGTTGAAAGACTGCCTCCAGCACAACTAGTTCTTATAATAATATAGAAGACGTACAAATGAAACTGAATAAATTAAATTAAAATCTTATTTAATTAAATATCTTAAACTTTTTTTATAATCTAGAAAAATAAATTATTCATTCATAACCATGTGTTTTGTAATATTGTAAGTGAAATAGGGTTACGTATATCGTTTCATAAAACAGAATGGTGAGAAACTTTATCGTCAACATAATGCCCTTGGTTACACTATACGATGTTTTCAGGAAAAATATTTAAATACAATGTTTCTTTAATAAGAGCTTAATAAAACTGATAATTTATATTGCACGCCTCATAAGCGAAGCGTTGAGGTGGGTACTACTGTCACTTCGCGCAAAACATCTGATTTTTCAAACTTAAAATGTCTTTATGTATCATACATTGCACTTGTAAGATAATACATACACACACATATTAAGAAAAAACACTATTTTTAACGTTCATGATATTTTTGATGTCATTTTTGTTATTTAAACTAGTTAAAAAACAGTTTAAAAAAGTTCTGTCTTGGACGTCCGTGTGTCTGTATGTGCGGATCCTTTTTCTTGTTAACACGATAGCGACCGAAATACTTTACTAATCGAGTCTTTTTTTTTCTCTTACGCTTGAGTATGCTCAGGAATAGAACCCTTTCATTTTTCAGGGTCTGATTCGATGTGGTTTAATTGTTATTAAATAAACAAAAATAATAATTAATAAATATTTATTAAAAAAAAAATATGAGGCGTGCACTTTTGGATTTTCCAAATTTTTTTATCACTATGAACGAAATGTTCATATATCAGTTTTGTAAATAAAAATGCCTCAAAAAAACTTCACAATATCTTGGTAGAAAAAAATACAAATATGTTATGCATGATGTTATTTTTACTGTGAAATTTGTATTACTTATTTATTTACCTATATTATTGTATGAATAAATTGTGAATTCTTTGATTAAAACAGAAATGTTTAGGTCCATTAATAAATTAATTGATTCATACAATTAATAAAATTCTTAGCCACGATACTGCTCTACCTTAAAATGATGTGTGTAGACCTGGCTCAATTTTCATTTCCTCGCTCGTCCTCACGATAAAAAAAGTCGTAACCTATAAACGACCAACAATTTCCAAGAACAAGTATTTCCCGCGACACGTCGTGTGTTAAGAAAATTTCCGTAAGTAACTTGTCACATCTATTATGTAGGATCACAGAACATGGCGCCAGTATAATATCACGTGAGAATTAGTTGCGAAACTTCCGTTTAATTATTTAGTATATTGTTTGATCAATATTTACCTGTTGATGTGGTGTTGGTAAGATGTGTAGATATTAAGTTATATTTAAGTATTGAACATTGAGATTTGAATAAAATTTCTGTAATATAAGTATTTCTAAGCGGCGATGGCGAATATGTGGACGTACCTAACACATAAAATCATCTTGAGTATTTTATTATTACCTACTGTATAATTTATATGGAAAATTTAATTATTTTGATTGGATTTCATTGGTATTTATCTATACTAATATTATAAAGCTGAATAGTTTGTTTGAACACGCTAATCTCGGGAACTACTGATACCGATTTCAAAAATTCTTTCGGTGTTAGATAGCCCATTCATTGAGGAAAGCTATAGGCTAATAAATATTATCATCTCGCTAAGACCATCAAAAGCGGACCACGCGGGTGAAACCAGCTAGTAATTTACATAGAAAATTTAATTCTAATTATATTTTTATCTTATATTAAGTGCATAATTTATATCAAATACAAATTTAAGTGCTGGGAGAACACCGCAACACGTTTAGTCAGCCATGTAGTACTTCTATTTCTGTATCTCATCTCGATAATGCAACCGCATTTGCAATATCTACTGAACGGAGGCAAAATACTCAGCTATAGAGGGATTATTTAACATTTTCAAGGATATAAATAACAGAAAGTTTTGATAAGAAATATTTTATTTATTATTCAACCATGTACAGACATGCTGGGCAAAGGCCTCTCTTCCCTCCGTCCACGTCTTCCTATTCCATTCCTTGCAATGAGAGTACAGTTCGTCTCGCCATCTGATTCGGAGCCTGCCACGCAGCCTTTTACCCTTGTCGGGGATCCATATAGTGGTAATTTTTACCCACAGCTATGAACACACAACACAACTTGAAATATATACTTATAGGCCAGTGGAAATTAACATTAAATTCGCAAAGCACGATGTAGATTTGAATTTTTGGTATGTTGTTTGGATCAGTTAGGGTGATGTAAATCCCAATTTGCAACTTCGAAAAAGTTGTGCTCGCTGCGCACCACGTGATAAACTGCGAAAATTTTGGACTTTTTTCACTTTTTGCTCTAAAAGTCATAAACTATGCGTTTCCGACAAGTATGATTCAGTACATAAATTAAGGTTATTAAATTTGCAACAATTTAAGCCTAACCGCAGCTCTCTAAACCTTATAACGACTAAACTGTGGCCATTCGAAGATGGTTCATTTTTCCCGAAATATTGAAATTTTTAGTTTTGCTCCCGTTTGAAGCAAAATATTGGCAAAAACCGCTCGTTCTATGAGAAGTTCGTATAATAAAGTTGTAGTGCATTAAATTTTCTTTCATAAGAGCATAGAACAAAGTCTGTGAGACAAATATTTCACACACAATATCTGAAAAACAAAAAGAAGGTAGAAATAGATTTTTAAAGAATTGAAACTGAGAGCATATAAAATCATAAAAAGAATAATACTTTTTCATTTGCAGGATAGGTAATTAACAAAATTACAAAGCTAATTAAATTTGCAACAATTTAAGCCAAACCGCAGCTCTCTAAACCTTATAACAACTAAGCTGTGGCCTTTCAAAGATAGTCAGTTTTTCCCGAAAATTTCAAATTTTTAGTTTTGCTCCCGTTTGAACCAAAATATTGGCAAAAACCGCTCGTTCTATGAGAAAGTCGTATAATAAAGTTGTAGTGCATTTAATTTTCTTTCATTAGAGCATAGAACAAAGTCTGTGAGACAAATAGTTCACTCACAATATCTGAAAAACAAAAAGAAGGTAGAAATAGATTTTTAAAGAATTGAAACTGAGGGCATATAAAATCATAAAAAGGATAATACTTTTTCATTTGCAGGATAGGTAATTAACGAAATTAAATTTTCTACAACTTTATTTTATGACCTTCTCATACAACGAGCGGTTTTGCCAATATTTTGGTTCAAACGGGAGCAAAACTAAAAATTTGAAAATTTCGGGAAAAACTGACTATCTTTGAAAGGCCACAGCTTAGTTGTTATAAGGTTTAGAGAGCTGCGGTTAGGCTTAAATTGTTGCAAATTTAATTATCTTTGTAATTTTGTTAATTACCTATCCTGAAAATGAAAAAGTATTATCCTTTTTATTATTTTATATGCCCTCAGTTTCAATTCTTTAAAAATCTATTTCTACCTTCTTTTTGTTTTTCAGATATTGTGAGTGAACTATTTGTCTCACAGACTTTGTTCTATGCTCTAATGAAAGAAAATTAAATGCACTACAACTTTATTATACGAACTTCTCATAGAACGAGCGGTTTTTGCCAATATTTTGCTTCAAACGGGAGCAAAACTAAAAATTTCAATATTTCGGGAAAAATGAACCATTTTCGAATGGCCACAGTTTAGTCGTTATAAGGTTTAGAGAGCTGCGGTTAGGCTTAAATTGTTGCAAATTTAATAACCTTAATTTATGTACTGAATCATACTTGTCGGAAACGCATAGTTTACTTTTAGAGCAAAAAGTGAAAAAAGTCCAAAATTTTCGCAGTTTATCACGTGGTGCGCAGCGAGCACAACTTTTTCGAAGTTGCAAATTGGGATTTACATCACCCTAACTGATCCAAACAACATACCAAAAATTCAAATCTACATCGTGCTTTGCGAATTTAGGGTTTTTTAGTGTCGATTTCTACTGGCCTATTACTATGATAATTGCTCTTAATCCTATAATTAAACAAGATAAAAAATCATTCATTTCTATCTTATACAATCTGATGTCAGAAATCATAACCTGCTCTATAAAACATAAAAATACCTATAATTACCCAACATGAAGAATATACTCTTTATGAGAATAGGTCTTACAAAAAATCTAAATGAAAAACGTTCCTTTTTGTGGCTTTTAAATCGAAACAAATACAATTTCACGAACTGTTTTAGCTTATCCCAGTCGTCAATCAAATTTACATGCATTTATAATGATTTAATAGCTATATGAACGCTGGGCTCATAAATAACGAAGAGGCAAAAATGAAACGCGATAAAAAATATCAATTTCGATACGCTCCGTGTATTGCGTGTTTATTTTGTTCCGTTTGCGAAGTAAATATTTTAATATTAACGTAAATATTTTAATGATTGCAAATAAATGAAGCCTGTGTTTGTTTATATATTGACGACGAACTATTTTGCTGTGCAGAAATATTATTTTTTTGAGAGAACTCGTTACAAAAAGGCGGACTTTTACTTTAAAAATACTTTATGAAATGTAAAAGGTTATTTGCGCTTTAGTGTGACGAAGGCAGTGACCTTTATGTTGAAGAATAAAAAAGTAAATAGTAGATAAGAAAACATTTAATTGAAATAACTAACTAGGTAATTGATAAATTGAATGAAAAATAAGTTAAACTTAAATAACTTAAAAAAAAAAACAGTGCCGTAGGGAATGTTTTTCAACATAGATTCCACTTGGCTTAAGTACTTACAGTTACAGAGTCCTAAAAACAGAAATGGAGTAAAAAAAGTTATGATTTTATAGTGGTAGCTTATTAGCTATATTTCAAGAAAAAAAGGAAAAAGTCAAAACTAATTATTATTAGCCTTATTGTAACAAAAAAAAAGACGGGTTGCACTCCGGGAGTGCCGGCAGAAGTGAAAACGCGCGTAGTAGAGAGGGGACAGCAGCTGTCTACTCTCCATCCGTCTTAACGCTTTTTCGATCAGGTCAAGTGTCCTGACGCGAGTTTAAGATTTTTATACCCATTACAGAAAAAGTGCTCAACGCCGCTAAAGAAGCTTTCACTTCAAAAAAAAAATTACTGATCTAAAACATAATATGAATATTAAATGGGACATGAGACACCATTCATTATATTAGATAATAAATACTTATTATATTCACTGAAGTAACCTGCAAAAAATATCGGAGAAATGCCATAATTTATGAAGGTTCTTGTCGAAAAATCTATCCATAAAACACGTATAAATAATGCTGAAGTCATGTTTTAATCCTTGGTAGGAATAAAGTTAGAACGTTTGAAACTTTGCCCGTATATTTTGTAAATGCCAACATTTCTTTCAGTTCTAGCGAGAAAATCTTTTGGGATTAATAAAATATATTTTTTCAGTTGTAAGAACGAATTATTGTTTGACTCTGAGTTCAAGTAACTTTAACAAATATAAATCATCTGTGTTTTAACGTGACGTTTCGAATGTTTCTCAAATAATTGTTGTCTTCAAAAATGTTTTAAAATAAACAGTTATGTACATTTAAAAATATCTTATCTTATAAAGTAAATAGTGTTTATCATACTGTAAATACAAAGTTTGTATTTACAGTATTATCTTTCCAATACACTACATAGTATAAAACAAAGTCGCTTTCTCTGTCCTTATGTCCCTTTGTATGCTTAAATCTTTAAAACTACGCAACGGATTTCGATGCGGTTTTTTTTAATAGATAGAGTGATTCAAGAGGAAGGTTTTAGTAGGTATATAATTTATTAGGTTTTAGACAAAGCGTGCGAAGCCGCGGGCGGTAAGCTAGTATAAATTAAAATAAATCTACAAAGTAAGAGTAGTCACTTCATTAATGCTCTAAGTTTCATTGTAATTTCCTATAAGAAATGCTATTAATCATTCATTTAACCAAGATTTAATTGCCCTTTCTTTATTATATTTCAAAAACTTCTATTAGATTCTTCTCTATATAAATAAAAAGAAAATAATTTAATACACATATAATTAAAGGTGAAACTATTATTTTCTTACAAAATTATCATTTTAACTAAAAACTAAAATAAAACTCTCAAAGAAGCCTCTCTAGTCTCTATAGAGTTAAAATAACAATGTTTCAGTATACAAACAAACAATGTGTTTTTCTATTACAAAATCATCCAAATTGTCTTAAATCAATATAGTCGAATAATAAATTCTATATTAAAACCCGTGTTCAAAAGCAATATCTCTTTTGAGTCCCTTATTGGTGTTTTATTTCAGAGTCGAGAGAGGGCCCTTGAGACAAATCGTGTAGGGCTCAATCTCTCTTCACCTTTAGTTGCTTTGTGTTTTATATCTACATACATTTATATCTGCGTAATATGAAAATTAAACATATACTACTGAAAAGTAAAGTTTGAAATTTATGGATGTTTGTTCCTCTTCACGCAAAAATAGCTGATCGAATATGAACTTTGATACATAGATAGATAAATAAATGATTGCACAATATCGTTGTCGTTTCAGAAATGAGACATTCAATAATAACGTATTATTGCGGCTGGAATACAGTGTTTAACTAAATATAGATTTACCTATTGTATTGTTATCTAAAAGTGTACAATGGTAGCCCGGTTTTTTCAAATTCATTTGATATACCGAACCTAATTTACCATATTGATTGTATGTTTCATAAGCTTAGACGACAATTGTTGTTTATTGATACTGTCGTAAGTAAAACGATTGTCAATAACTTATACATTTTATTACAATATATTAAAAATTGGTTGTCTGTAAAGTCGGTTTACTGACGATAGTTGAACGTGACAACGTCCGATTGTGCTTCATTGTCGCTCGTTCCGCGCTCTCGCTTGCACTACATGGAACGCCTCAGAGCGAGGTAACGCCGCATGAGTCATGTTTTTTCGTGCGTGCAGCCGGCGCTATCGAATTATAAGACGTTGTCACGTCAAAAAGGAACACATACAGCACTTACACTAGGAAAATATACTAATAAACGGTCCACGTGGTCTCTCTATCAAATAACATGTCTACAAATAGATACAGGGCTATATATCGGTCAGGTAAATGCTACCTTAGGGATATTGAATCCAACGTCAAATGCGTTCCATTGTACTGCTATTTATAGTTTTAATCAGATATTGTGTCATCAGTTCAAGAGGAAATTCCAGCTATTCTGTATAATTAATAATCAAGCTTCAGACCAATGCAACTAATCAGACTTAACAAAACTAATCAGACTTACGAGCTGTATAGCTTTCCACCCGCGGTTTCGCCCGCTCTGTCTAAAACTTAACAAATTATATGGTCAAACCCTCCTAGAGACTATCTACTAAAAAACGCATCAAAATCCGTTCCATAGCTAAAGCATCTAAAATACATAGGGACGGACAGATAGCGGGTAGTGACTTTGTATTATACAAAGTCCCAGAATTACTGTATTAACTTTTTATTATTATATCATATCAGATACTAACTACGTATTTATGAAACTACAAATTAGCAAGAAGCAAAGCTAAATAACATTGATCAATTAGAGAAAGTTATTGACAGTTTTGGGGCTACCATAATTTCTATTAGCAGTTTTATTTCCAGTATAAGAAAGTGATGGCGCTAGAAAACTTATATAGCGCTGTCATTTTTCCACACTGAAAATATTACTGCTTAAAGACGTGGTACGGGGGCTGATATGCGAAGTCGTTATTTCAATTACGACTTGCTATTCAGTCAACGTCAGCAAATTTTAAGCCGATTTCAATACGATTGTCGAATTTTATAACCGTTCGAGCGGAAAGTGAATTCTGTAACGCTTTTGCATATTGATTATAATTTTATTCCGAATTATTTTACAAGGGCTGCCTGATAGCGATGTTCAATGGTGAATATTGTAGTGTTTAAATGTGAATTTAAATAAAATTTATCGAGAATGTACGTAGTTTGGAATGGAGTCTATCATTTTGAAAGGTCAATATTAATTCATGTATTTTTGCTAAAGAATGATATTTTAATCGTTCGATTATATTTTTATTTAACTTTTTTATATATTTTTCTTTGTATCATTTTTATTGCTGTGACGTTAAAAATAAATTACCTAAGAGCAGGAAAATTTAGTACATTTTTAAAATTGCGAAAGAATAGAACGTTAAACGAATAAACGTTATCCTTCCGGAGTTTTAAAATGTTTAGAAATTTCGTAGAAATGCTGGAAGAAAGGAAATTGTTTTAATTTTAATTTTATTAAAGATTTCATTACCTTAAACCACAGATATGCAGGGAATATTGTAATATGTACTGTGACTATACCTTAAAGTTTAAATCAACATATGTACAAATGAATAAAAACAAAAATAATCAAGCTCTTATAAGCGATATTTTTCCGACTATTTGCAACAAAATATATTAATATTTTGAACATAAATGAGGCAGATAAAATAATGTACATTAACTAACATGTCTTTGATAAAAACTCTATGATCTGATGGATGGATGTAATTCACAATAAGTGAAAATTGAATTATTATGAATTTCATGTTAACCAGTAATAAACAACCCAAGAAAATATATCCAAGACTCACTTACACTGCAATACAGAAACTTATAACAACATTGGTGATCCTCATCAACGCAGGTCCAACTCATGAATATTTTACCAACTTCTCTGCTCATCTAAATTACTTTGTTAAGTATTATATGATTTAAATGCACACTACGAATGTATATCCTTTTAATAAATAATGTCAAATGTGGCTAAAGGTTTAGAATATGATAATTATCCAAATGGACTTCAAATTCGTATTGATGCATAATTCTTTATTTGCTGGTAAACATGCTATAAGAATGTTACATTTATTTATATTTTTGAGCATGCATTGAATCATTGTATAGTGTTGGGCTGTTTTGAAGTTTAGTGATTAACTAGTATCTATTAGTTAAAGAACTGTAAAATCCTAATCGGGTTAAAGAGGGATTCACGAAATATTCGAATAAATATTCGTTTTATATTACAAAAAAAATAACATACGTATTAAGACTTTTCTTTCAAATATGGCGTACTGAACAATAATTAAACACAAGCTACTATATTTCACACGATCTCTCATGAATAATGTAAGATTATTTGCCGGTGTGGAAACATAAGTCAGACTTACGACTGACATTTGATACGTTCAAAGGCTTTTCCCGTGACGTAATCATTTATTAATCATTGTGTTTATGAATTAAGGAACATTCGAGAATGACAGACGATGGAAAGGTTTGCGCGGGAAAATTAAAAGTATATATCATGCGCAGAATATGCTAAAAGCTTTATTAAAGTGCAGTATAAATTACATTTCTGTTGTTATTTAAATTTATACTAATATTGAATTATAATGCTGAAGAGTTTATTTGTTTGTTTGAACGCGCTTATCTCTGGAACTACTGGTCCGATTTGAAAAATTCTTTTGGTAGATATTAGATAGCTCATTTATCAAGGAAGGCTATAGGCTTTAAATCATTACGCTAAGACCAACAGGAGCGGAGTATCTTATACACATAAATATCTAGGCTTTAAACTCGACTTTTTCATGCAAACAACGTTTCCTTGTGTTTTCCATTGCACGCGCCGTTTAACATACATTTAATAAATCTGCATTATAACATGAAAATAATTGCGTATGTGTTATTACACATGAGATGGTGAAAGGAACCCTGATTCTTATGTAGGTACCATTATTAAATTCAATCATATGTTATCGTTATTAGGTACCTATTAGTCATGTTTCATTATAAAAAAAAGACGTGTGGCACTCGGTAAAGCTATTGCATAGCATGCCTTCAAGCCACACCTCCACGCCCATCGGAGTGGGGAGCGTGAGGTTTTTTCGTTACGGAATTTCTCGATTCGGTCCCCGCGCTCAAGGCCCGCGATAGATGCTATGCAATAGCTTAAAAATGTAACAACGAAAACTTATAATTCAATATATTTCTTCTATCCCGATATACTTACAATTTAGAATATTTAACAAAATAATCGGTCTTCTTTGAAGTTATTCAAATTATGAAATAAATTATGTAGGTAGTAATATTAAATGTCGATCAAAGCTGTTTCAATTTTTTTGAAATGATGAACGGAAATATAATTCCGTTTACAGAATTGTAATTTCATGAATCCGAATCTAGACCAAATTTTTCTCTCGAATAATTTTAGGATGACAAAATTCGTAATGTAGAAATAAATATTCCATCAATTTTCTATTTATACGGAATAATTCTTAGAATTATAATAATAATCCCTGTTTAAGCGACCCGTCTTTGCTTCGCTCTTGTTTCTTCGAATTTCAAACGATCTGGTAGGGATCTTTTATAAAAGACATAATTGTATTTTAAAATTACAGCAAAGGCTACTGAAAACTCTATAGCTTAACAAAAAATTGCTTTAATTAGAAGTGCAGAAGCAGGTTCATCTTTATAAAATTACTAGCTTTCCGCCCGCGGCTTCGCCCTCGTTTTCAAAGAAAAACCCGCAGTTCCCGTTCTCGTGGGACTTCCGGGATACAACATACCCTATGTGTTAATCCAAGTTACCCTCTATATGTGTGCTAAATTTCATTGTAATCGGTTCAGTAGGAATTGCGTGAAAGAGTTACAAACACACACACATCCTCACAAACTTTCGTATTTATAATAATTAGTAGGATAGCATTTTGCTTTTAACATAATAAGAAAATACGTTTAAAGCTTTATAAAAAATAAAAAGCGGGTTTAAGAAGTTACTATTTATTATATTAAGCTTCTAAAAATAAGATTTAACAGTTTTGATATCCGCCTTTCACAAGATGTGCTTGCATGCGTTTGACTTAGCTACGCCCTTTCCTAGTTTCGAAAACTTGGACGTGGGAAGAATATGTTTTACTTCCTCCTCTTTATACTATTTTGTTATCATACATTATAGTCGCTCGATCCTTCTCTGTGCAGCCGTAGCTAGGATAGTAAAATTAATAGTTGTTAATTGGAAATCAGTGAGAACTAATTAGAACGATACTTATACGCATTTTTAATAATAATTAAAGATTTTATAATAATAATTAAAGAATAATAGGTGGCCTGTCTTAGAAGAGGTCATAGATGATAGCCACAGATCACAGATGTCCAACAATTAACAATTACAGGCTGTTAGTAAAAATGAAACATTGGAATCCATTTAATTTTTTTATTAGAGAAATAAACGCAGTGACAATTTGCAGCGAGCGTTGATTTAATTGCACAGTACTTGAACATCTGTCGACGAATTTGCGAACATTGGGACGATTGTTTCAACGAGTCATTGTGATGAATTTAACTGTAAATGCATTTTAATTTAGTAGGTATTTTATGTATAATTGTGTAATTGAATTAGTGACAAAATAATTGATATGAAATCATTTATTTTTTACATTAAATTATTATGCTAAAATTTAATATGAAAATTTAGTTTTCCGCTTCGCTGCTTCTCAGGATTACAGTTCTATTTAGTTCCTTTGTAGTTTATGCGAGAAAAAGGTCTTTTCCAAAGTTTCATTTATCTATTTTTATATATATCTTCGATCTTAACATAATTATGAATGGATAAGCTAACTGAAACAGTAAAGTAGTACCTAGCATGCCTACGACATGTACGTACCTACTTAATATGGAATTTATTATCTTATATATAAAATTCTCGTGTCACAATGTTAGTCTGCATACTCCTCCGAAACGGGTGGACCGATTCTCATGAAATTTTCTGTGCATATCGGGTAAGTCTGAGAATCGGCCAACATCTATTTTTCATATATGTACCACGGGCGAAGCCAGGGCGGACCGCTAGTATTCTATAGGAATAAATACAGAAGAAAGGAATTGCAAGAATTGCAAAAACGCAGTACCATAATCATTTGATAAGAAACTCTTTAATATTTCAACCCTTATCTTGATGCATATTTCTCTACTGTATGAATTGTAATTTGTGAAGACGCTAAATAACCTCTCACTGTCTTTTCAAGTCATGAATAGTATGAGGTACAATCTAAGAAAATTATATCAAAGGAGAATTGGTTTGAAAACATTTCAGTACCTAATTTAACAGTTCCTCTTAATAAATAGTTAAAGAAATATCATCTGGCCTTTAACCCGCGGCTGCGTAGTAGTTAAGGCTTATACATGCGCTAATAACCTTGACCATACTTGACGGATCTCAAACCTCTCCCGCTGCACCTTCTTTTTTCCTCTTATTTTGCATTTAAAAAGATACCAATCAGTGAAACAAAAAATCCTCGTCAGGGACTGTTGTGTAACTGATAATTTATTAAACATAAAATTTTCAGAGCTCTAAGTCAGCAGGTTACGAAGTTTATAGAGTATTTGCGGAAAAATCGATGACCACGGCACATTTTTTTTCTAGAAATCTATTAACTTTGGAAAAAAGTCCTCGCGAGCAATTAAAGATCAAAGACCATCCTATTTTATATATTTTTTTCGGTATTGTGCTTTATGTTGTACCAGACTTTATAGAGGTTGAACATAGTCGAAATTGCCGGGTAGCGCCTTAACAGCTATGTGTGTGGTAGCGTATTAATACAAAAATAATAATATCTACTTATCATTTTTTTTTCTAATTAGTAAAATACCTATAACTAATTTTATATTCAAATATAATATTCATTATTGTCTGTAATTGGTATTGTGAACAATGGCTACTTCAAAAAGGCCACGCTTAATAATTAACACACAAAGATTTTGATTTAAGTCAAACGTCTGGATGCTGAGTACCTTTAGGTTTACAAAATTTATGTAGAATTAAAGGAATTTTCTCTAAGCCAAATAATAAAAGCGTCCATTATTGTACCGGGTTATACGCTATACGACTAATGTGAATCGAAACTAAGCTTTAAAAGCTAAAGAGAAAAAAGCGTTGTTTTAATTTGGACCTAGATTTTCACTAAACGTTCTCCTGTTCATTTGTATTCAGGGAAATTGTTAGAGGGGTTCCGCATAAGGAGGTTTTCCAATAATTAATTCTATTACATTTTTTGATTATCGACTTTTGACGTAACTTTTCGTCACGTAGTATGCCTGCGGATAAAAATACGTAGGCTTATTCGAAGTTATCATCTTTATAAATATAATATTTAAGGCCAAAATAATAAACAGTTTTTATTAAAAATTCAAAATAGTAATTTTAATTTTACATACCTAAAAAGATTCATCGACTACTATTTTATAAGACTGCATGTGATGACCGCACGGCAAACTTGCTGTAGGTCAAATGTTTTTACCCGCTAAAAGTATGTTATTTTCGTGTAAAACCAAACTTAGGGAAACAAAATATCCGTGTTTTATAAAATGTAGTATGTACAAACTTTAACGACCTCTTCAGTCTACAAGATTTTACATGACAAAGTTTAAAAAATACATAATTGTTACGTTGAAGAAATTAGGACGTGGCTATTTATGTACAAATATATACGTATACAGGGTGTACCAAAAAGTAGTGATGAACGGAAGCTGAGAGGTAGAGGACCTAGAGGGCTATCCGAATCACCCCCATGTATGTTATGCGATTTTTCGTATTTTCGGAGTTATGACGATTTTTTCAATTTTTCACCTATCGCCGAGTACGATGATATTTTCACTCATGCTGACGTCAATGATTGCGGAAGATGCTTGATTTTTTTTGTGTGCTAAGCTGAAAGATAGGCCAATTCAGTATGGTAACATTTACTATCGTTAGATCTTTGAATGGAATAAAAAAAAGAATTAAATGGCAAGAAAGATAAAATTACCCAGTATGTTCACCACTTCAAGGGCCCGTAAAAAAATAAAATCACATAAAAAAAGTTTTCCGTTTGACTTTTAAAAACTTGCTCTATCTATCAGATAGCTACCCTGAAAATTTCATTTTATTATTCAGAAGGCTTCAATCGAAAAATTTAAATCTAAATGTGGTAAGTGCACAAATTGAATTAACATGATGATCATTAAAACCAATAAATAGGTGTTTAATTACCAGAAATTTTTAAAATAACCCCGCTGTTGCTCAATGCAAGTGCGACATCACCGTAAAAAGTTGTCTTTTAAATGTCTGAATGCCCTTTTATCATTTTAATGGTTTCTTCTGCTACTATGAATTTCCGGGTTATTTCGTCCAAATTGTGGCAGTCTCTCGTCTTTGTAGTATCCCCACGTAAAAAAATCAATAGGGTTTATGTCCGGGGACCGTGCAGGCCAGGCTAAAGGGCAAAGATACCCTGAAAGATGGATTGGTCGTTGCAGCCTGCGCATGCGCCGATGAAGCCTGCCTTAAAGCCTGGCCTCCACGGTCCCTCGACCTAAACCTCATTGATTTGTTTCAATGGGAATATTAAAAAGACTTCGGCTACTTGAGAGAATGCCACAATTTAGACGAAATAACCCGGAAATTCATAGTAGCAGAAGAAACCATTAAAAATGATAAAAGGGCATTCAGACATTTAAAAGACAACTTTTTACGGTGTTGTCGCACTTGCATTGAGCAACAGCGGGGTTATTTTAAAAATTTCTGGTAATTAAACACCTATTTATTGGTTTTAATGATCATCATGTTAATTCAATTTGTGCACTTACCACATTTAGATTTAAATTTTTCGATTGAAGCCTTCTGAATAATAAAATGAAATTTTCAGGGTAGCTATCTGATAGATAGAGCAAGTTTTTAAAAGTCAAACGGAAAACTTTTTTTATGTGATTTTATTTTTTTACAGGCCCTTGAAGTGGTGAACATACTGGGTAATTTTATCTTTCTTGCCATTTAATTCTTTTTTTTATTCCATTCAAAGATCTAACGATAGTAAATGTTACCATACTGAATTGGCCTATCTTTCAGCTTAGCACACAAAAAAAATCAAGCATCTTCCGCAATCATTGACGTCAGCATGAGTGAAAATATCATCGTACTCGGCGATAGGTGAAAAATTGAAAAAATCGTCATAACTCCGAAAATACGAAAAATCGCATAACATACATGGGGGTGATTCGGATAGCCCTCTAGGTCCTCTACCTCTCAGCTTCCGTTCATCACTACTTTTTGGTACACCCTGTATAATATGTTTATTTCAGTAAATGTAGCAGAAAGTAAAGAAAAGGCCTCGATTTTTCTACAAAAAATGTGGCCCTCTAAATGGGGTCTTTAATTAAGATAACGATTGCGGCCACGAAATCCTACGCCTGTATTTATAGGACCAGAATTAATACAATGTAATATATATCATTACCTCCTTTATATCATTATTATAATTTATATCTATTATCTATAAATTATAAATTTTTTTCTAGTATTTGAAGGCTCGAGTTATATCTGGCCAAGAATATAAACAAATAAAAAGAGCTTAAAACAAAAAATAAGATCATTTCTATAATATATCCAATCACCAAAGAACCTTACGTATACATATGGTATACATTAAACAAATACTGTTTATATAAATACTTTGTTTAAAACTATAATTCCTATTCTTATTAAAAACATTGTCAAGAATAATAAATGTTATGTATTAATGCATCTACAGACGCTCCGATTTGGTTGGTGCCAACCATCCGACCACGACCAAATCGGAAAGTGTGGAGAGCGGTCGGTCCGACATAATTATTATTAATATTGGTTTGACGTGGTCGGATGCGCCGGCGATACCGACCAAACCAACTTCCTATCCGATCCAACCAAATTGGAACGTCTGGAAGCTTTGTTCCGACCAAATCGGCTCATTCCATAGAGTAATATAGGTAATTGGCTCATTCACATTCGCAACGCCGCCGCCGGACGTCAACATGAACGCCGAGGGAGTTACGGTCACCGAACGTGACATATTAATAAAATTGCTGGAACTATATAAAGACTTTCCCTGTTTGTGGGACTTAAGTAACAAAGATTACGCAAATAGAGATGCCAGAAATCAAGTGTATTTTATTATGTTAGAAGTATTAAAAAAATTGACAGTGCGGCTACATTAAAAACCTTAAAAAATAAGTTATAAGAGCCGCATATGACTGTAATTTTCTCTATTTCTATAGTAGAATTTAGCCCATTCTCTTCGTACTATGGTCAACTGACATATTACTCTATGGTCAACTGACAGTTGGAAGGCCAACCGTCGGACAATCTGTAGCAATGTTGGAATGGTTGCCATGTCGGTTCCAATATGGTTGGCACCAACCAAATCGGAGCGTCTGTAGATACAATTATACGTAAATTGTCATCGTCAAAAAGGCTTGCAGCCACGGCGGTTAAATTTAATATTAAGAAAAATACGTGACCGTAAAATACAGAGTAAAAATAAAGAAAATAAGGTTTGCGAATGTTGCCACGTAAGGGTAGTAAATATGATACAATAGATTACAAAGACGTGTTGTTTTATAAGAGGAACAACAAAATTGTTGCCAACAATGAAAATTATAGCATTGTTTAATGCTTTTGTTAAAAAATCTTTTTACATTCTGTGTGAATTTGTTTTTAGCGAGTCTGTACACGTTATTAAAATAAAATGGATTTGTGAAGTTTTTAATATCGCATTCGCTTGAGAATCAATAATTTTTTTTTTTAGAAAAACACGATTTTCAATACTTTCCGCCTATCATCCTAATGTGACGTTTCGAACCATTTTTTACGAATAACGACGAAGATTTTCAATTCTTGACGTATTTTTTCAAGCGAACATGATCATGATTGATTGATATATCATTTATTTGTTATGAATCCTATAAATCTAAATTTACTGTAATGTATTTAATGGTCTTTCCTAATTTACATTTTTTTATAGAAATACTAGCGGCCCGCCCCGGCTTCGCCCGTGGTACATATGAAAAATAGATGTTGGCCGATTCTCAGACTTACCCGATATGCACAGAAAATTTCATGAGAATCGGTCCACCCGTTTCGGAGGAGTATGCAGACTAACATTGTGACACGAGAATTTTATATATAAGACTAATCGTATAGGAGCTACCAACGTTGACAAGTGAGCATTTTAGTATAGCTGGTTTTTTGATATATTGTTCCTCTAGCTATTTCGGTTAGAGTCCGCGCAGTCTGGCTGGCCGGAGTGGTTGCGTTCAGTAGTGCGCATCTTATCTGCACAGGAAATTATCCTTAATTTAAAGTCATTTTTTAACGCGTAATTTTTAAACTTTTGCCTTTAGATAGATCCATCAATCATAATTTTTTTATTGCAAGACGTTTTTTTCGTTGTTAAATAGGTGCCAGACGCAATTTTTAATTTCGTTTTTATAAAAAATTCAAATTATTTTAGAATGTCTGTAAATTTCATATTATGTTCTTCAAACATAATATAATCTAAAATTAATTAGCCAGACGCTAATTCGATTGTTAAGTATTAAATAATGTGTATAAATAAAAAAAAGTAATGAAGCATGCAGCTCATCAGCTAGTGTATTTTAACTATGCGACAGGAAATAATTGCAAGAATACAATATTATTTACACTTGTTCTTATAAATAAAAGCTAAAATGAAAAAAAAAAAACATAAAAGTGAAAAATAAATTAAAGTTACCATACATTGAAAAGAATGGAATAAAAACTATATCAATGAAGGTTAAACAATTACATTGTTAAATTTAAAAAGCCATCTTCATAATCATCATCATCATCATCTTTCCTCACACTGTCAGAATTATTTATGTTATCGTCTAAGGAATTGTTATTGTTTTCCAATATTCCATCATCTGTAAACAACTAGAAAGTTTGTTTCAATATTGATGTACACACGTACACACACACAATACACACACCACACCACACACGACACACACACGTGAACACACACACACGCATGTTTAAGTTTGTATTGAATTTAACTAAAGTAGTTAGCATGAATTTATATAGGTAGGTATACTAGCGATCCGCCCCGGCTTCGCCCGTGGTACCTACATGTATAAACTATCCTATCTCTCAAGTTGAATCGAACTGCACATGGTGTGCGAATTTTATTATAATCGGTTAAGTGGTTTAGGAGTCCATTGAGGACAAACATTATGACACGAGATTTATGTATATATACCTATTAAGAATTAAGATTAATGAATTAATATTGTTATCATCATCACTACATAGTATAAAAAAAGTCGCTTTCTCTGTCCCTATGTCTCTTTAAATCTTTGAAATTACGCAACGGATTTTGATGTGGTTTTTTTAAATAGATATAGTGATTCAATTGGGAGGTTTATATGTATAATAACATCCATTAAATAGTGGAGAAGTACCTACTGTTATTTTTGAGGTTTCTAATGTGATTACGTAAATAATTACAATTTTTCCACTTACAGTGCAAACGGAGGCACCCTACGAGTTTTATCAAAATAATGTACTAACTACATTGAAAAGGTCTACAGAAAAGTCCGTGATGGTATATGTCTATCTCTTATGGATAACCCACAATAACTTTTTTTATCATTTACTTTTTACGACAAATAATGGCTAATTTTCGAAGCGATTTTAACCAATACAGCATTAATCCTTAACCAATTAAAGACCTTGAATACATTGTTCATTTAATATAGATCCATATGGCCTTTTACACATGGATTTAAGTGAATATTTTCGAAGATATTTATTTAAAAATTGGATTTAAAAATTTGGGATTGGGATTTAAAAATTGCGGGACGTAGCGTTTGCGGCGGTACCGCCCGGCCGCCCGGCTATATCTACACTAATATTATAAAGAGGAAAGCTTTGTTTGTTTGTTTGTTTGATTGTAATGAATAGGCTCATAAACTACTGGACCGATTTTAAAAATTCTTTCACCATTCGAAAGCTACATTATCCACGAGTAACATAGGCTAGGTTTTATCCCGGAAATCCCACGGGAACGGGAACTATGCGGGTTTTTCTTTGAAAACGCGGGCGAAGCCGCAGGCGGAAAGCTAGTATTTTATACCCGTGCGAAGCCGGAGCGGGCCGCTATGTTTTTATATTCAACGTTCACAGTTTTTCTGTAGTGTATTTAGCGATTATTGCACCCGTGCGAAGCCAGGGCCGGGCGGGTCGCTAGTTAATATTAGATATATATTAGAAAATTTAACTTGTATTGGCAACACTGTATTTTGATTGTGGTTCTTTTTCTTCTTGTACGCGGTGTGTAATGTGTGGTATTAGGCAATGTGCTATTGGAAACAATATACATAAGTTTATGTAATCGCTGTTTTCATTTAAACCCATAACTTAATAGATAAGTAATAAAAAAATTGTTTTGCATAGAAGATTGTTGATGTACCCTAATAGTTTATTTTTTAGCCTAAGGAATAAAATGTACCAATGGAAGGTACTTGTTCCCACAACACAGGGAATCCTAGAGTAGGAACAATTCAATTTCTATGCATCTTAGGTATATTTTCGAAAAAAAGAAGTTATTTTTTATTGTTAATTAATTTTCGCGGCCGACCCTTTCTATCTCTCTTGCACTTTAAACTATCTCTCCATATACACAATCATCAAATTGTTATACTTACCTACTTTCACTACGTTTTTATTTGTACATATTTAATACTTAACAATCGAATTAGCGTCTGGCTAATTAATTTTAGATTATATTATGTTTGAAGAACATAATATGAAATTTACAGACATTCTAAAATAATTTTAATTTTTTATAAAAACGAAATTAAAAATTGCGTCTGGCACCTATTTAACAACGAAAAAAACGTCTTGCAATAAAAAAATTATGATTGATGGATCTATCTAAAGGCAAAAGTTTAAAAATTACGCGTTAAAAAATGACTTTAAATTAAGGATAATTTCCTGTGCAGATAAGATGCGCACTACTGAACGCAACCACTCCGGCCAGCCAGACTGCGCGGACTCTAACCGAAATAGCTAGAGGAACAATATATCAAAAAACCAGCTATACTAAAATGACTTCTTTTTCAACGTTAATAGCTCCCGTACCATAACCTTTGAATCTGTAGATGTTATTAGTTTTAATTTAAAATAAATATTATTCTTAGATTATCGTGTTCCAAATCCAATTAAAAAGAGCTCGTTTAAAATATAGTTAGTAAAATAAAAAAACGAGCTCATGAAGCGAAAAATGAGGACAGCGTATTGTTATTTTAGCCAATAATTCAGAGCAATAAAAATGATACTGTTTGCATAAGCGGGTGCGTAGTTGACGCGGCTGGATAAAATCCACATTGCCCACGCATTTTAGCGTAAGAGATGCTGTAGTAATTAATTAAATATGTAATTTAGTTATTTATAAGGAGAAGTCTTTAAACTAGTGACTGTAAATTATAGTTTTGAGTGACAAAAATGTCTCATTAATTATGGAAGCTTCGTGTAAGCGGAAAGTTCTAGTTTAGTATAAGTATTTGTATTTTAACAGTGTTTTTATCACTACTGTATACAAGTAATCCTTGAAAAAAGTCCAAGAAATTTAAATATTTACGAAATATGATTTAATGTTTTTATTAATATAGTGTAATATTTCATTACAATAGTAAGAAGAAATAAGTCACAATTTTAGCAAGAACTCGAGAACCTTTGCAGAGACATTTATTCCAGTAATTAATGTAGTTGCTGAGAGAGATTTTTAATAGCCTTGGCATAATTACTAAAGGCAGAAACTGAAGTATGCACAGATAGACTATTGTTTAACTAAGTACTGAATTAAAGTATCTATTATATTTTGCGTTCACTATTGATTTTATTATTCATTTTACTGAGAGAATTTGTAGCCTTGGCATAATTTTCAAAGCAAAATACCCACAAAATACCTATTGACCTATTTTATTATGTTTTCAACATCATTTTTGCCAGCTAGCATCGGGGAAGGTACCATAACCTCACATAAAATTGGGGTGAAATAACTAAAAATGGAAAATTATATAAGTATTTACATTTTCCTTTTAAGATAATTTCGTATGAGGAAATAAATAATTGTGAGAAATACTCAGAAATACTTCGGAAAAATGATCCTAGCTCTTAAGCTACATATCGTCACGCCTACACTAGGATAATAATTGTCCCCGTGGCAGCGAAGAATTAACGATAAATCTCAATGTATCAACCATAGAGATCTAGAGAGATGCCAATCGCTTGCGCTGAGTACGAAACCGTGTCTCATAAAAAATTTACGCACACAACTGCAGTAAACAAAATCAAAACAATACTTCGCGTTGTGTGCGTGTCATCACACAAAAATATGAGAGCGACTATTCGTTCGCACACTAGATTGTAAGTGATGTACGTATACAGCACCGCTACAGTTTGTTCTCTTTTTGTACATATTGCTGCGACACCGGCCCCGCCCCCTAACCATATCTCCCTTTAGTTTCTGTGATCTGTGGTATCAACATATCCTAAATAAAACCGGCCATTTTCACTTGTTATATCCCAAAATATTGATATACAATTTTATAGCGGCTGTTAAAAAATATAATTGAAAGGCTTTAGAAATATGATCGACGGAGTGGATTAAAAAAAGTAATTATTTTATTTAATAGTCGTTTGAAGGCAATTTATTCGTGTAATATCTACGAAGTATAAATAAAAAATATAAAATCTGGGAGATATTCTTTAAAACAAATGGATAGATAATCATGAGTCGTACTATGTCAATGAATAATTAAATAATATTTAGGCTTCTAACAATACAGCATAATGCCTAATATAATAATATGAAATCATCAAAATTTAATTTCATCTTTTTAATATAATTTACAATAGGTACCTTGCGTTACCAAACAATATTCTTTCTTAAACCCAAAATTTTACCTTCTAATTTTAATAAAATATTTCACAAAATTTTCATTTAAACTAGTAAATATTAAAGAAATACAGTACAATTAATCATAACTTCAATTAGAGCAAGTACGTGCGCGATTACCACTAAATGGAGTTTGCGGGAACATAACTGCAAGCAACATTTATATTCATAAAGTTTGAAGTTTTACGTGGTTCTATGATAATTTTCACAAAATTTACGAACAATTATATTGATTTAATTGGAGTGTTGTTTGTGTTTGGTTTCTAGGAATGTGGTTCATTTAAATTATGCCAAGCAGTAGATGTAAGGGATTGTTTGTAAAATTTACATCTATACTAATATTATAAAGCTGAAGAGTTTGTTTGTTTGAACGCACTAATCTCGGGAACTACTGGTCCGATTTGAAAAATTATTTCGGTGTTAGATAGCCCATTTATCGAGGAAGGTTATAGGCTATATTTCATCACGCTACGGGCAACAGGAGTGGAGCCACGGGGGTGAAACCGCGCGGAGCAGCTAGTATAAAATATGTATTAAAATGGATATTAAATTTTGTACTCTACATTTGTTTAACAAGTCACGATAGCTTTAGGTACTTATAAGAATTCTTTTATGAAAGTATGCCGCTGTAATCATTAATTTATATTGATTTAAAGTGATTTTAAACCACGTCCTTTTGTTTGTAATAATATTATCTTATATATAAAAATGAATCGCAAAATGTGTTGGTAAGCGCATAACTCGAGAACGGCTGAACCGATTTCGATAATTCTTTTTTTATTATATTCCTTGAAGTACGAGGATGGTTCTTATGTAGAGAAAACGTAATTATGTACCACGGGCGAAGCCTGGGCGGACCGCTAGTATGAAATATAATTAAAATTTAAAGTAGAGGAGTACCTACCTTAATAATAGTGTGTGTTTTAGTAGTTACTCTAGCAACTATTATTGAACACAAAACATGCATTGAAAGTTGTGCTCCTATATATCATACAAGATTCATGCGTAGTCTATTCCATGTTCTCTGACAAATTGTACTTGCAAATAACATTTGCTGAAAGACTGTATTACATCTATCTCTTGTCCACTGAGGCACCTTAGAATGAGCGAGCGGGACCTTCCAATTAAAACTTATCCACTTAACATTAATAAAACTTCTCAAGGAACTTGTGTAAGTTTGTTTCTTAAATAAATGGCTGGTTTAAATACGTTTTTTGTTTATACGCAAATGGACCTAATAGTAATGTGTCTCTAACTTGCTAAGTTTAATTGCCTATCCTATGAACGCAGAAAAAAAGTATTTAGACTAACTTTTTATCTAAGAAACATAGTATTCTAAAGACGAATGACTATAACGATCTTATAGTCAGTTAATTTTTGGAAGTCTTGCTGACAAAACTGCTTTAATCTCCTTTTGATTATAATATGTTTAATTTTGTTAATACGAGTGTTGTAGTAGGATATAATATGTACAATTGATATATCAGTTACAAATTAATTACTAACATTCATATTATGAAGACAATGTTATAGACTTCGTATAATTAAGAAAGACAAAGCTTTCAGAGTTTATAATCTTGAGGTAAAGTAATTTATGAAATAAAATAGGGAATAGGTACAATACAGCGGTGGCTTTATGGTTAAGGTTTACGATTCCCGTAAATTTCAGCACAAAATTCGACACTAGACAAGCGTGCATATATTATATTGATCCCTTTGTCTGTGTGGCTTTGGATTTGTGCTAATTTGGCTACATATTAAAATCCATATTATTAAATGACTATGTAGGTGAAGTTAGGTTTAGATTAAACAAATTGGAGATAGAGCAGTATCTGTCTATTAGTCTAAACTTTAACAGAAGACTAATGAGACATACAGTGACATTTCAAACAAACAAAAAAATCCCTATTCATATCCTCACTTCCGAACATCATTGGTAATATTCATTCATTTAATATACATTTGTGCATTCACAATAATTGATAGTGACAGCAACTCATTCCATACTGGAAACATGTATGCTTCATTTTGGCTTCAATAAACCTTCGATATATTTTTCAAGATCTTTAATATTACCACTTAACAGCTATTTGATTTATGTACCAAAACACGTAATACGGCACCTAATGTACCTTTTATCGAAATTGGCTCGATGCACAAGATTTATCGCTGGGAAAGCCGGTGTTTAAGCGCTATAAAATTTAATTTAAAACTTTCAACTTATCCCTGCAAAGAGTTTGGAAACTCTTGGATAGTTAGGGATATTAAACGTATTTCATGGCTTGGGATATTATAGCATATTATACATGGTTTCGTTAGAAATAACTGAGAGATATTGGTAAATGTTGTTGTGGCGAATGAATTATTTTTTCTCATCATCTTTATGTTTAACTATCTCATAGTTAGTAAGTAATTTTGTATGTTGATATTAAAGAGCTAGTTATAGGCATATTAAATAAGAGCATTACATTATATTTTAAAGTTAAAATATCTATCTGGTATATCTTTATTTAACTCTAATTTTACCTAGATTCTAAATGTACCTATAGATACCCTAGATTCTATGAAGTGTGAGCAAAACATATGCAACTAAGGTTTAAAAACGATTTGTAAATATTGGAATACTTTCTCAAATAATAGAGTATCTACACACTACACATCTATTACACTGTAAAAGTAAGTTGTACTAAGAAACATTAACTATATGTATTATATATCTATCCTTTACCTGAGGTGGCCTGGAAGAAATCGCTTTTAAGCGATAAGGTCACCTTTTCTATTTAATACTGTACATTGTAATGTTAAATGGTTACAATAAATGGTAAATAAATAAATAAGATATTAAAAATAATATACCCAACTCTTAAGACTAATATGATTGCGCATTTGTTTCACCTACTTTATTCCCGAGGTAATACACCCCTCGTTTCACCGTAAAACAAACAATTACTAAACCAATTAGGGGCATTATTAAGCAAGAAATTTGTTGGTCTATTCATGAATTACACCTTGGTTAATGGACTATTTAATACGTAACATGAACAAGATATTTTCGCTGTCTGTGATCGTCAATAAAGGGTCGTGCTCGTTGGTAGATGTAGGTGTAAAAGTAAATTATATATTTTTGCTGTTTATTTTGTTACTTTTAGGCGGGAAATAAATGTTCTTGTTTCTTAAATAAATAAATAAATAAATCATTTATTCCACTTAAAACATTTTACAAATAAGAGCGACCCAGGCTCCTAAGATAGTAAGAACTGTTTTTCAGGAGCCTGTGTCTTCCATTTACAGTTACATGACACGAAAAAAATCAGAGACAAAATAAACTATGATTAATAACTGTTATAATTTTAGCTGTATGATTTTAACTTTATCTTTTTAGAGATTCTAGATGTCCTGGCAAACGTTGTTCTGCCTTACTCTTACCACTTAGGGATATGAAAAATAGATGGAACAGAAGAAAAATAGATGGAATAGAAGAAAAATAGATTGGCCAATAGGCACAAAGAATTTCAAGAGAATCGGTCCAGCCGTTTTGGAGGAGTATGGTAACTGTTGTGACATGAGAATTTGTATATTACATACTCGTAAATAAGAAAAAGAGAAGATAAGATCTAATGATACAATTACGTAAGTTTTCTGTCGCCAGAAAAAAATAACATATATTTACTAAAAAGTTCTTAAATTCATTTTCATAGTTTACAAAACACATGTTTTCTTTACTGAATTTAAGTTGTAGTATACGGCTAAGTTTCTTTGTGAATATAATTTAAATAAAGTTTGAGTGGCTATGAGGACACTCTGCAGCTGTTACCTACGATGTCCTCGACTATATTTCATTTTTATTAACCCTCTTTTCTTTAGTACAAAAGTTATCTGCTCTTTGTCCTTACATAATTCATAATGAAGAATTTGGTACTTAAAATTTGACAAATTAAAGTAATCGAATGTTTGTAAAAGCATTTGAGTAAATGTGTACAAGAAGAAGAAGCTAACAGTTATTAAAATTCGAATTTTATTTAAATAAAATTAATTAATTTAACAACTGTTTGTATTAGTTTGTCCTGAAATCTAAATTGTGTTTCGTATAAAAGGGAAAGGTTGGTAGTAATCGAAGTTGGCATTTTAAGATTGTCCAAAAAAAGCCTTTATTTATTTAGGAAAGCATCAATTATTACACACAACAAATACAAATAATTATATATTTTAACAAAGTCATTGACATTATCAAGTTTGGGCTTAGTAGTTATTTTCTTAAATAAGTGGCATTATTCGTATATTTACCTCTGTTCAACCAAATTGTTTCTAAGTCTGAAAAAAGAACTTTTGTCGTCAGCTAATAATCGAATTGTCTAATTAACGACTGAAAAAGAATTAATTACCTTTAGTAATTCGAAAACTACAACGAATAATATGTATGATTATTCTTTTAACAAGGAACTCAACTGCCTTCAAATAGTACGAACTGGACCAATTTTATATGAGACCATCCGGAAGGCTAATAATAAGCTTTCAAATAAAAAATAAGCCCGACATAAATTCTGAGAAACCGGGCTGAGAAAGAAGAAAGAAGAATAAGAAGTTCTGAGGTAACAAACCTAGAAAAATCCTCCTCCTTTTTTGAGGTCGGTTGGAAAAAAATCAATCAAACCGCGCAACTTTTGCTCCGTCAAACACCTGACAAATGGTTCCTTTAGTTAACAAAGCCTTATTGTGAATCCTTGATAGGTCCAAGTCAATAGACAGGGTGAGATTGAGGTCCGTTGGTTGCAATAAATCAGTGTCTCACTATGATAAAGTCTTGCCTGTTTTGGGTGTAAGCTGTTTTATATGGTAATTTCTTTGCAGATTTCATGTTTCGTTGTCACAGATGTGTTGCGAATGTTTTAAGTTAAGCTTAGGAGGGTATTTTTGTAAGGGATGGTTGTCATTTTTTGTGTGAAAGAATTATTAACATCTAAATTCGATAAGAAATGAACATGTTTTTTACAGCTTTAGTGGCTTTACATGTATGTTTGTGTGTTTCTCCTTTAGATTCGATTTTCATCCATTTTAATAAAGGGACAGATTTAATTCAAACTTATTAAACTTATCAACGATCGCTTATAAAACAATTTCGTGAATTAAACCGTGCTTTTTTGAATTATTTTATGATTATTTAATTATTTGAGTATATTCTATGTATTCGTCAGTAGAATATTATTAGAAGCTGATTTTACAAATGATTATGAACGCAAATATCTTGGGTTTGCATTTTACCAACACAAACGGTATGTAAACTTTAGTTTCAGAGTTTTGTCAGATTCTAGCGTATGGTTCTACGTTTTACACATTCAACGTTTAGAAGTTGTTCTAATATTGAATTTAGTGTTAAATTATTTCATGTTTAACTGTTTATTGAAATTCAATTCCATTTACATTAAATTGTATACTATTTTTCATGAAATGAGTTAAAGTAGGAAAACTATACTTTTGGATATTTTTTGAATATTTCAATTAATCATTCTCAGAAAATAATATAATAATTTAGACAATAATATGGTGCCGTTACATAGTCTATGGTATTTTGAATATTGAAGCAATCAATTTAGTTACATCATCCAGCTTAAGACATAAGTTTTGAGATGCAGGAATTTTCAGTTATAATGCTCAAACAAAAAATATGACGCCCCAAGCTAGCAATATTCTGACTTCTCTAACGATATTGCACTACGTTTAAAAACTTACAACTTCTTTTTTACCTATCTCAACCAGAATGATGTCACATAAACAGAGTTACACAATTTTGACATTTGTGCCTTTGACAACATGTCCTACAATAGCATGCACGTATCATAGTGCAATCGACAGACATTGAAGGCAAACGAATGCCAAAACATTTGCGATTCGTTGCTGTCAGCTGGAGTGTGCTTCGTGTGAGGCAGCTTGAATTGGAAGCTAGTTTGTGCTGTATGGGACTTAAAAGTGTTTTTCTATAGATATAATAATTGTTTAAAGGCAGTGGCCTTGGCCAGTGGGCCAACTATTTAAACATATTCTAGATATCTTTAAACACTTTTTGGGGGGTAATGTTACTCGCGTCCGTAGGTGAAAACTCTTGTGTCCCTACACGTGCCCCCCGGGTAGTGCTAAATGAGTAACCGTAACTTTTCTGGTGGGAGACAGTTGTCCCGGCTAGTTACCACCCACCTGGCAAAGCCTTGCCGCCAAACGACCCGTCGTGTTCCGGCATTATGCTAGGTGAAGCCCATCTCTGTAACAATAAGGTCTAAACAGTTGCCCAATGTCAATGAGCGGACTCCTTTGCATTAGTGTTTCTGCACCGGACGCCTAGTCATGGAGGGTAGCGGGATCCGAAGAAACGGTTCACCGCTGGCCGACCGCAGGTTGTAGGGGGCCCAACTAGCGGGTTAGCCACCCGTGAAAGGCTGCCCCGCCGCCTGCGCATAATCCTGGATTGGCTCCAACGTGCCGGTTGGCGACCGGGTGAGAGGACCCGTTGGCGATATCCAGGGGGTTTCGGGCGTCCCCGCGGTCTCCAGACTAGGCTTCCACCAGTGTATATCCTAATGTTTTTCTAAGGTTGCTCCTGACATTCAGCCTCGTTTATCTGCTTATTGTTGCTGCCTATTCACTCTTCTCAAAGCAAACATGAATAAAGGTCACAAAGGAAACAAGTATAGACAGCGGCAGCACTTCCTCTCGTTTAATGTGCACCTCTCTAATATTCGAGGCCTGCACTCAAATCTCTTGCCAGTCCACCATCACCTTGAGACCGAAAAGCCTCACTTGTTTTTCCTTACCGAGACGCAGATTAGATGTCCTGCTGACGCATCATACCTCGGGTATCCTGGGTACATTCTTGAACATAAGTTCCTACCTAAAGCCGGTACCTGTGTGTATATTCGCGACGATGTCTGTGCACAACGTCTCCTTCACCTTGAAGATTCCAAATTTTCCGTTCTCTGGATTGTTGTGGAAACAAAATTTGACAAAACAGTATACGCAAGTGTTTACCGTTCCCACAGCGGCGATATGGAGACTACTAGGCTCTTCGACTACCTTAGTGAGACGTTAGATGTGGTCCAACTCCGGTTTCCCAGTGCCCAAATCGTCCTCCTGGGGGATTTTAACGCCTGCCATAGCGAATGGTTATTCCCGTACCAGAAAACTGATCATGCTGGGAGAGAGATCTTCAATTTTGCAACCTCTTATAACCTCTCCCAGCTTGTAAAAGAGGCAACTCGAATTCCTGATATTGAAGGCCATACGTCCAATTGCCTGGATCTCTTACTGACTACTGATCCCGACCGTTGTGTGGTAGAAGTTTCTGCTCCACTTGGTACCTCTGACCACTGCTTGGTAAGATCTGTCTCAACTTGTTCTCCACCGGACTTTACATCCAAAGGAAAGAGAAGGGTTTGGAGATATAAGTTGGCAGACTGGGAAGAGATGCGTAACTTTTTCTCCTCCTATCCTTGGCGGCAGGTTTGTTTCTCTTCTAACGACCCCTCGACCTGTGCGGAGAACATCGCCGATGTTATTCGTCAGGGAATGGAGTATTTTATTCCCTTTTCTGACGTTATCATCGATGCCAAAGCTCGACCGTGGTTCAACGCTGAATGTGCTCAAGCAGAAAGAAGTAAGGAAGCCGCATATCGAACCTGGGCCGATGCTCGGATCCACAAATCTTCTGATTTACATGAAAAAAAGAGAGCTTTTAACAAAGCTGCCAAGGACTGTAAAAGGTTACTCAGGAGGGCAAGATTCGATCATATTCGCCGTATCGGAGACAAACTCGCATCCTATCCAGCTGGTAGTAAGGCATTCTGGTCGCTTGCGAAAGTTGTTGAATCGAACTTTTCACGATCCTCGCTACCACCGCTGCTGAAACCCGACGGATCACTTGCTCATACTGCAAAAGAGAAAGCCGACACATTTGCTATACTCTTCGCACAAAATTCACGTCTTGATCCAACGAACACAACACCACCTTCCTTACCACACTGCCACTCAGTTATGCCTAGCATACGTATAAGGCAAAAAGATGTTCTTAACATTATGCGTGGTCTTGACGTCAATAAAGCAAGTGGTCCGGATGGAATCCCTGGAATAGTCCTGAAAATGTGCGCTCCTGAGCTGTCTCCTATCTTGACCCGCTTGTTTCGGTTGTCTTTAGAGTCGGGTCAAGTCCCTAAGTCCTGGAAGCTTGCAAACGTGCAGCCTGTGCCCAAAAAAGGCAGTCGTGCGGACCCCACTAACTATCGCCCGATTTCAATCACCTCCATACTCTGCAAGATTATGGAGCGTGTATTGAACAACCGGCTCCTTGCGTACCTAGAGGCCAACGATCTTCTTAATGACCGGCAGTATGGTTTCCGCAAGAATAGATCGACTGGCGATCTCCTGGTACACGCTACTCATATTTTGGGAGAAGCCATAGAGAATCACGGTGAGGCACTTGCTGTCTCCCTTGATATCTCGAAAGCTTTCGATAAAGTCTGGCACGCTAGCCTCCTAAGCAAGCTTCCTTCATACGGAATACCACCTGATCTCTGCACTTGGATAGCCGACTTCCTGAGAGAGCGTTCTATCCAAGTAGTTATCGACGGATGCATGTCTGATCCTCTGGATATTAACGCGGGTGTTCCTCAGGGGTCTGTACTTTCTGCAACGCTGTTCCTGCTGCACATAAATGATATGCTTCGGCCTAACATTTTTGGGTACGCGGACGACAGTACAGTTGTAGAAAGATACCTATCCAATGCTGCTGCATCCAAAGAAACTATAGCGACTGAGAGAGAGGCCATGATTGAACGCGTGAATAACACCTTACTGGATATCTCCAAATGGGGCGATGCGAATCTGGTGAGATTTAATGCGTCAAAAACGCAGGCGTGCCTTTTCACAGCGAAAAAAAGTCCACTTCACCTAGCTCCGACTTTTCGTGATGTGCCGATCGTGGTGTCTGACAGTCTGCAGTTGCTTGGCGTCACCGTTTCGTCGAACCTCAACTTCAGACAGTTCATCGAATCTAAGGCGCAACTTGCTGCTAAAAAGCTCGGCATTTTGGCCAAAGTAAGGCGGTACTTCACACCAGACCAACTTCTTAGATTATACCAAGCCCAAGTTCGGTCTTGTGTGGAATACTGCAGCCATATATGGGCTGGAGCTGCAAAAACTCACCTAGGCGCCTTAGATTCGATGGAAAGGCGTGCTAAAAAACTTATAGCCGACCCGAGTCTGCTCAGCGGCAAACTCTACACTCTGGAGCACAGACGCAAAATTGCTTGCCTTTCAGTATTTTACCGGCTTCACTTCGGCGAATGTGGGACTGAATTACACCACCTTATACCACCTTCTCCTTTCCAATACAGGACTTCGCGACGGAATACTGGTTTCCACCCCTACGTGGTCGAGATACCCCATGTGCGCACCAAGCGCTTCGAAAACAGTTTCTTAATAAAAACCGCGAAGATGTGGAACTCCCTACCGCCATCCGTGTTTCCCGATGGTTACAATTTGGATCTATTCAAGGCCAAAGTGAATAGGCTTTACCTTACTGATCAGGCATGCTAACCTGAAAGACCGCATCTTCACTTACCATCAGGTGAGATGGCGGTCAAATGCCTGAGCAGTGTGTTAAAAAAAAAAAAAAAAAAAAAAAAAAAAGTGTGTGCGTGTAACCTTTACGCGCGATTGAAGTAAAACTTCTTTGGCGTTGACGACATATATCACTGAAATGATTAAATATTAACTTAAATAAATAAATATTATATTATAATTTAATTATATTTATTATTCATGTGCTTTACAAAGATTATTTAAATGTTATATTAATATTATTCATTCGAAACAGGTAATTGAATGTCATCATAATTTCTTACGTACGAAATTATAGGTTTGTGGTAACTATAATGTGAAACATAAATTTTACTCTCTAAATTTGCTACTTTTCTTGAAAATACAGCATCTATCGTTGTACCGAAACGCGTTGTTGAATGAAGTCGAGAAGTATTCATAGATAAATCAAATTTTTCTTCTAAAAAATCAATTAACGGCTGAGATTCCTGAGAGCGAAAATTAACATTAAAATCTCCAGTTAGAATCATCGGTAATTCATGATAATTACTATTTAAAAGTCGAGAACCTTCAATTGTGAAGTGAAGTAATTGCTGATGAATAAATTTTATGATATTTGTCAGGCTAGTATTTGTAGAAATATAAATAAATAACAACGATAATCACAGGTTGGTCATTCGTATTAACACATCGAACCAAGGCGATGTCACCAATTTGTGAAACCTCATCGGAAATTTGTGATAATATAGTTGGTGAAATATTTTGAATTGGTGTTACATTGTTCAGTGTATCTGTAGATGAATGATATACAGCTACTCCACCAGCAGTTGAGTTGGGTCGTTTGTATTGGGTAACGCAATAAAAATTTTCAATAAGAATTTGTTCGTCATTTTTCATCCAAGTTTCGGAAAATAACAGCAATGTGGACCTTTTTAATACTTTATCATTCAGATCAGAAACATGAGCACGTAAACTTTGGCAGTTGAAGGAAAATAGTGTAATGTTACTCTCATTTACAAGGTTATATAATTCTTCCTGTTGTGTTATTAGGCGAGAATTTGAAAGTCTTTCAAATTCACACTGTAAATCAACTATTCCCCCTGGACGCTTTCTTCCATGATAAAATTTGTTGTCATCGGTGTTTGAGACAATGAACAATCCATTTATATCAGTTACTCGTGATAATGCTACATATAACAGCTGCTGACTGTGACTTTTATTATATTCATAAACGATTTGATCAAAAGTACCACCTTGAGACTTATGTATTGTAAGCGCACAAGCAGATACTAATGGAAAGTGATTTCTCTTTGCAAATATTGTCTTATTTCTATTCATTGGTACAGATGACGATCTTCGTAAAATTGGGACTGCTGTTCTACTAATGTTTAGAGTTTGAATATGATGGGCAGCTTTTTTCCTAATTTTCTCTCCTATCTTACCAGGAAACTCAAGCCATAAGCGTATGATGTTATCACTGTCATCACGTTCAATATACACTAACTTTCCAACACAACCGTTGGCTAAGCCATCAGATACATCAATATTGGTTGTAATAATGTAAAATTTGTTAAGAACTAATATGATTTCATAAGGCGATCCTCCTGTATCAATAACTGACATTTTATGAAATTGTTGGCGTACAGATGCTTCTTGTTCAACTGAATGACAACCTATATACATATCTGTTGCTATGGATACTACTTTGTCTTCAGCAATATTTAAAATAGATTGATTATAATCCGCAACATGTTTATTTTTATTTTTAATTTACTTATTTTAAAAGTAATAAATAAACAAGTATATTTAGAGATTTTCAAAAAATTTTGCAATTTAAAATAATGTTTTTAAAACTGTTGAATTTTTCATTCACTTTGCTATTCACAATTGATCCGTTTGAAAATTTGAAAATAAATAATCCTAATTGATTATGATATTTGCCACTAGCTGGCGTATAAGTCAAGAAGCGTGTAGTATATGACATATACTTACAACCAATCAGAATTATTATTTTTAAATGGCGGAAACTACGCAGACTATAGTAAGCGTTACTTCCGTCAGAAAATAAATCTGAGTTACTCCCTAGTCGCGCCTAAAGAAGTTTTACTTCAAAAACTTTAATTATAAAGAGGAAAGATGTTTATGAAATGGTCGTTTTGTATTGGATAAACTCAAAAAGTATCGCAAGTAAGAAAATTATTTCACCAGCGGAACGCTATAATAACCCAGGCCCCGGAATCACAGACACAATAAAAAATCTATTGTGTCGTGGACCGATCGGGCTGTTCGGGGCTCAATGGGTTAATGCTAAGTGATAACAGATATTTTTTTTTAATTTTCTAGTACAGTCAGAGATAAACTTAACAACACATATGTAGGTATATATTATGGTTCTGATGTTGAACCTTCTGGGTATCAAGGAGACGGAAAGACAATCCCTATCTCTGAAAATTAGCTAATTTTACTTGAAAAATTGGTTGTTTATAAAGTCGGTTTACTGACGACAGTTGAACGTGACAACGTCCGATTGTGCTTCTTTGTCGCTCGTTCCGCGCTCTCGCTTGCACTCCAAGCCTTACATGGAACGCCTCAGCGCGAGGTAACGCCGCATGAGTCATGTTTTTTCGTGCGTGCAGCCGGCGCTATCGAATTATAAGACGTTGTCACGTCAAAAAATCTACTATTCACAAAAGGGTTGATAGAATAGATTGATAAAAGCGAAAATTTTAACTATTTAACCATATGGTCTGGTGACGTGATGGGAAATAAATGTCCTCTACCCAAACCCTTTTATATAAAGTAGGTGCCGTGTTCTGAATCGGTAATGGTCTAATAATAGTCTTATGACGGATGCTATGAATTCTCCGATAAGAAAACCAATATAAAAGACCCTTTTCTACGTATCCAATGCACTGAAATACGGGTCAATTGTAACTGGCCGCCTTTCGCCAATAACCATGATAAATATAATAATTTATTTATTGATAGCACGAGTGCGTACGGGTGTGAAGATTTCAATTCAATTTTATTTTGCTTTCTTCGGAAAACTAGGTTTGGAAATGGAATACGGTTTCTTATACATATATCATCCATCTTTTGTATAGGTTTGATAAAGTAATATTTATAGTTATTATAGTATTTTCAAGTATAGGATTGAATATACATATACTCGTTAGATTTATGAATAATTTTGTTGCTTTGTGGTGTTCAATAAATTATAATTATATGTAGTATTGTTTTTTTGTTCACCAAATCTAATTTCGTAGGACCTACAACCTATTTAAGACTTTGTGTGTTCCTAAAAATTATGGTACCTACTTATTAATCGTTCCGGCAACATTTAAATGAAAATGAATGAATGAATTATTTTAATTATTACTCTTTATTGTACGTATATAGAAACAAAGCGGTTCTTACATGGTAGAGAACCTATGCCTTAATACATTTTTCCCTTTTTACGCTATTACTATGAAGAGATTATCCACCACGATCCAGATATTTCGCTACAGAAACATCCTTTAAAACAAAAATGTTTGTTACCGTTGTTTAGAACTAACATCAGTTTCGTAAATCCGTGCACTACAAGCATTGTTTACAACCATACAACTCCGCAGGTTTTATAATCTAGCTTTAGTTTGTTTGTTGTTACAAATTGACAACATACAATTTGCATGTACACAATACTTTGGGTGTCGATAGAATGTTCTTATTTGTTTAATTCTTATGTACCTTTAAAAAATGCAAGATATTATTATGACGTCACAACTCACAACCAATTAACTTGATCTACCGTTGAATTAGGAACCTATGTAGCTAGCCCCATATAAAGGCCTTATCAAATTTAAAAAAATGGGCCGTTAGTTGAACGGAAAAAAAGTTTAAGCAGTAACAGATGACTGTGATTATTAAGCTATTGCATTCTATCGCGGGCCTTGAGCGCGGCGACCGAATGTAAGAATTTCGTAACGAAAAAACCTAACACCCCCCACTCCAACCGCCACAGCGATGCGATGCTATGCAATAGCTTGACCGCGGCAGTCCTCGAGTGCCACACGTATTTTTTCTGGTATTACATAATAAATTATAATACTCAATTCTAGTCACAAACATGTAAACAAGCATTATATTTTATCAAATTATTTTCACAGCAAATCAAAACAGGCAATCAAGGGACAATTTAGCAAACCGTAAACGGATTTTTATTTCCCGAATCTCGATATTTAATTTATTCGCAACCCTTTCAATTGGCACTTTATTTACGAAGCGGTAAGGAAATTTTAATTTCCTTGAAACAAAAAAAGGAAAAGCGTTATTTTGTACAGGTGTTAAAATATTGGAAAATACATTCGGAAGATAATAATTATTAATGCATGTGTATGCTTTTTTTATTTAAGTTGGTGTTATTTTTAATGATTCTGGGAAAACAGGAACGTGTAACGGGTAAAATTATTTACGATTTTTAAATGAAAAATTTAAACTTAATTCATCAGTAACAGTACTATTTTTGCACATCTATGAGAAACTAAACTAAACTTCTACTTTCTTAAGTGAAGAGTTATGTTAAGTTATAAAATTACTTTAACTTATTTTATTTCTTTGAACATCGACGAATATAATTAATACACGAAGTTCTTTAAAAAATTTATTTAACACGTATACAGGGTGTCCCACCATTGGTATACTAAGCGCGAATGGACGTGTAGTTTTTTTGCATACACTGATCACGTAAAAAGTACATAAACAACAAAATTACATCAAAAAATTTTTGATAAATTTTTCCTGAAAATCCATGTTTTCTTCTCTAGCTTCGCGTAGCCGTCATATACCGCTTCTCTAATGTGAGCTTTTTGTCTATGAAAACATAATCTTAAACGATAGCTCACGTGCTAGTGGCAAAAATGGGCGGGCTGCTTCTTAGGGGTGTACACATAGAGTTTTAAGAATTCATCTATTTGGAAAAAAATGCGTCTGGAATTTTTTAAGTATTTTTTACGTACTCAGGGTATTCAAAACTATAACCTCCATTGAGCTTAGTATACCAACAGTGGGACACCCTGTATACTTAGCATAAAAGCTATAATGTGATGTACAGATAACAATGAATTAACAAGAATATAATTTGGTAGTATCAAAAGATAAAAATAATCTCTACATTTCCAGAATATTTTACGCAAAGAAAAACATTTACATCTCTTTACAAGCAAATTCTTTACTAACAGATTAAATGGAAATGGAAGAAGACGTGTACAAAACTTATAAATAAATACAAACTCCGCCAAGTATTGGAACGAGGGTTCAAACATGCATACATATGAATGCTTTCAGCTTTATTTAAATATCGAATGAATAAATAATACCGCTGGCGACGTTCTAAATTTAAATAACATCAATAATACCGAAATGTCCGGATCCCTCGGATTATAGGAATTGATAAGTTTCGTAAGGTTAGCAATATGGGATCAGACCTTTGCTTTTAAAATTAGTTTAGAAATTATGATTTAGTAGGTGTTTTATGGAAAAGACACAGTTTTAAATGTTTGAAGTTATTAAAGGAAGATTTTATTAGTTTATTAGAAACCACCTTTTCACTCTACATTTGGTCAAAGGAAATTCTCATAGAAACATTTCACCGTGGCATAAAGTTGTCAATACCTCTAGGACCTAGGACCCTAACTATTTTCAGACGAAAAAATCATACTATGAAATGCGACGTGAAACAAAGACAAAAAATTGTTTGTTGTAAAGTCGGTTTACTGACGATAGTTGAACGTGACAACGTCCGATTGTGCTTCTTTGTCGCTCGTTCCGCGCTCTCGCTTGCACTTCAAGCCTTACATGGAACGCCTCAGAGCGAGGTAACGCCGCATGAGTCATGTTTTTTCGTGCGTGCAGCCGGCTCTATCGAATTATAAGACGTTGTCACGTCAAAAAAAACATACGTCGTTATTTATAGCATCTATTAGGAGTAGGTAATGATTTTTCTATAAATATTCTAAAGTAATTTATAAGTATAGATATTATGACGTCAATATTATCAACTCAAAGTCATTAATAGTATAACAAAATAAAATAATTTGGAAAATCCAAAAGTGCACGCCTCATAATTTTTTTTTTATAATTATTTATTAATTATTATTTTTGTTTATTTAATAACAAATAAACCACATCGAATCAGACCCTGAAAAATGAAAGGGTTCTATTCCTGAGCATACTCAAGCGTAAGAGAAAAAAAATACTCGATTAGTAAAGTATTTCGGTCGCTATCGTGTTAACAAGAAAATCCTCCGCACATACAGACACACGGACGTCCAAGACAGAACTTTTTTAAACTGTTTTTTAACTCGTTTAAATAACAAAAGTGACATCAAAAATATCATGAATGTTAAAAATAGTGTTTTTTTCTTAATATGTGTATGTATGTATTATCTTACAAGTGCAATGTATGATACATAAAGACATTTTAAGTTTGAAAAATCAGATGTTTTGCGCGAAGTGACAGTCTGTAGTACCCACCTCAACGCTTCGCTTATGAGGCGTGCAATTACTCCGTATACACACATTTACAAAGACAACCCTCCACGAAATAGGTCACCCTAAGTCGGGCTTGTAATAGCTTCAGAGATTAGCCAATATTAAAAATTAAATTAACTTATTTGCATACACGTGACGTCACAAACCGTGGATAAATATTCTTTATTGTCTGTCACTTGTCGCAATTTTGAGGGGAAAATATGGATCGTTGAGTGTAGCACTTTGGAGTAATAAAAGTATTTTTTGTGAGTAAATCACAGAAAAAATAGACAAAATATTATTCTTTGTTAATAATCATAAACTTTAATAACTCCTCATTTTATTTTCTATTTCTGCGATTGTTCAGTGTAAATTAGTAATTCATAAAGATATTATTATTTGACTGACCGGTTGGTCAGCTTGGTTGGTAGTGGCCCTGCCTTCCAAGCCAGAGGTCGTGGGTTCGATTCCCAACCGGGGCAAATATTTGTGTGATGAACTTTTGTGTGTTTGCTCTGTGTCTGGGTGTTAATTATCTACATAAGTATTAATTTAAAATTATATAATTATGTATGTTTATCAGCCATCTGGTTTCCATAACACAAGCGAAAGCCTAGTATGGGATCAGATCGTGCCGTGTGTGAAAATTGTCCTGAAATAAAAAATAAAAAAAAATATTATTATCTGTGTTAATATAACTAGTATTAAAAAATATACCATCTGTTGCGATTCTTATTTAATGCATCAAATGCGTTTCTATAAAACAACTAAAAATATTTTGTTTTCTTGTTGGAGAAACTCTACTTTCTATCATCATCATTTTCATCACTCATTTTAAAATATTTTGTTGTTGAAGAATATAATTATATATCATAACTCTTATCTATAAATCAGTTGTATATTATGCTAATTACTGCAACGTAAACCAAGAAATGTATAAAGAAACTACCGTAAAACCCTAGACTGTCATTTGACGTAGCGAGCTCAATAAATTGCATCCCGGAATAATTCTTCCTGAAAGCTTGTGAAATGAGTTTTCTTCTTGACCTTTTGTAAACCCATTTTTATTATTGTTTGTATTGTATTCTTGGTTATCTCGACTTGAGATAATCTGAAAATATCGGATTTAATGGATCACGGATTGCATTTGAAGTTTATTCAAAGAAAACGTTATGTTGTAGAGTAAACTATATTTATTACTAAGTATAATAAAATATTTTGTTATATCCATATTAATATTATAAATGCGAAAGTATCTCTGTCTGTCTGTCTGTTACTCAATCACGCCTAAACTACTGAACCAATTTGCATGAAATTTGGTATGGAGATATTTTGATACCCGAGAAAGGACATAGGCTACCTTTTATTGCGAAATATGTACCACGGGCGAAGCCGGGGCGGACCTCTAGTTTGCTATATTTAGAAATTATAGCATTCAGTTTTAATTGAAAGTACCTACTTTCGAAACTACAGCATGTTTTTCTAACTTGAAACTACAAGTAAATAAATAGATAAATATTTCTTTTAATAACAATTATCATGTAAAATTACAAGCATATAAAAAGACTTATTGTTTAAACTTATTATTTTGATATTATTCTTCCTGTAATAATATTTGCATTAATGTAAATGTAGAAATAATATTCTAATTATTTGCGAGAAATTTGATCGCTTAATTCATGTCAAATTTGCGCATATTAAGGCCCTTCGCTCATGGAGCTACTCAAAAATGACTGAACTAATCAGTAATTACGATTACAAACCAGTTACAAATTGTATCTCGCATACAAAGCTACTCAAGTTATAAGGTTTCAGTCACTTGTCAATGTTTGCTCGTTCATTTTAATCATAAAAAACAAAGAAACTCGGGAAACCAGTAGCGTGGAGACCGGCACGACGCGTCGCGCGTGATTGGTTGCTAACGCGTTACTCACCAGTTAGTAACTAGTCGCGTCGTGTGCGAATCTCCATAGAACATGTATGGGCTGTGACGCTCAGGCAACTCGTTAGTAATTTGAGTTTGTGACTAGTTCTTTTTGAGTAGCTCCATGAGCGAAGGGCCTAAGGCCCTTCGCTCATGGAGCTACTCAAAAATGACTGAACTAATCAGTAATTACGATTACAAACCAGTTACAAATTGTATCTCGCATACAACGCTACTCAAGTTATAAGGTTTTAGTCACTTGTCAATGTTTGCTCGTTCATTTTTATCATAAAAAACAAAGAAACTCGGGAAATCAGTAGCTTGGAGACCGGCACGACGCGTCGCGCGTGATTGGTTGCTAACGCGTTACTCACCAGTTAGTAACTAGTCGCGTCGTGTGCGAATCTCCATAGAACATGTATGGGCTGTGACGCTCAGGCAATTCGTTAGTAATTTGAGTTTGTGACTAGTTCTTTTTGAGTAGCTCCATGAGTGAAGGGCCTTAGCCATCGTTATCATAGCTGATTAATGCAACACATGGTCAATATTGACATTACTAGTGCAGAACCAGGTAGCATATATTGGAAATGCATATTAATCTAGAATTAATAAAATAATAATATCATAAATTTAAAGTAAATATTCAAAATTTTTGCTCTTAAAAAACGCAATTTATATTATTACTAGAGGTCCGCCCCGGCTTCGCCCGTGGTACATATTTCGCAATAAATGGTAGCCTATGTCCTTTCTCGGGTATCAAAATATCACCATACCAAATTTCATGCAAATTGGTTCAGTAGTTTAGGCGTGATTGAGTAACAGACAGACAGACAGAGTTACATTCGCATTTATAATATTAATAGTATGGATTAAAATGATATGTACAATAAATAATCTATAAATAAAATAAATAAATAAGTCCCGATATTTCAAAACTGTAAATCTATCTAGGTTAGGCAATCTCTTCTACACAAACCATTACAGTTAACAGGTTTTTGATTATTTAAGCGTGATAATATAAAACAATTTTTCGTTCCTTGCTATTAAAACTCAGTAGGTATCCCATAAAATATTTCTTTCTAATTCCCGTTCAAAAGCTGAACAAACTAAGGCATTAAATTTTATCTCAAGGAACAAGAGTTATGGGAGGGACGCGTGCTCTGTCAAACGTCCGCTACTGAGGATTTAGATATGAAGTGACCTTTGAAGACGGACCATTGTTTATATGAAGTTTTTGAAGTGAAACTTCTTTATCGGGGTTGGAAAAAAATTTAGTGTAAACATTTTTTCGTTACGCGTGACATTTTTCCGTTACGCGCCATCTTTTTTTTATCCCTACCACGCGTGATTCGACGTATTTCTGTAAAGTTGCATATAGTAAATTATTTTTTGAAAAATAAGTTTCACTTCTTACGTGTGCACACGCACACATTTTAAAGTGAAACTTTTATTACATCGTCTCAAACTTTTTGGTCTGTGTAGCGCATGTCGCGTGTATCGCGGCTGCCGAGTAGGTATACCTACTCGGCAGCCGACCGACACGCGACATGCGCTACACAAAGCAGTGTTCGGAACCGTTCGAACAGTTTCACTTTTACCGTGGTTTCATAAAACCACACAACATTTTTTTATTACATAATTGTATTACATATACATTATAAAGGATCGGATAATTGGAAGGTAGAAAAGGTAAGGGATACATTGTTGAAATATTAAACTGTTAAGTGTGTGCTTATAATTCAATTCTGGTATTTTTCGTGGTGACTTTGTGAAAGGTTAGAGACAAGAACAGCGTTAAAAATTAACTTATTTTCAATTTTACTGCACATCACCGTTGCTTTTAATCTAATATACCGGGTGTCCCACTGTTGGTATACTAAGCTCAAAGGAGGTTATAGTTTTGCATACGCTGAGTACGTAAAAAATACTTAAAAAATTCCAAACGCATTTTTTTTCAAATAGATGAATTCTTAAAACTCTATGTGTACACCCCTAATAAGCAACCCGCCTAACTTTGTCACCCGCACGCAGAGGCGGCTCGTGACAAAATTTTATGGGTGTTCACTTGAAATAAAACACTGAAAATACATGGTGTAAATCAGTACAATAATTTAAAAAATATATATATATATAGATTCCGGGATTCAGGGATTCCGAAGACTCATCATGCCCCCATAAAGCAATTTGAAATGCACCACAAAATACGACACAATCTATTAACCTTCGTAAAATATGTCTGTTTTCATCGACACGGTCATTGAACTCGCGTATTGACTTTCGGTACGCGGAATCTAGTGCTTTACGAATGTCTTGTCGTCCGATAGACGCCAATTGCAGTTCATTCAACAAATGGTACCGAGATTGTGAATGTTTTTTCACCTTGAGACCACCGTAAGATCAAGTTCAGGCCGTGGCGGTCCCTTAGCTTTACATTCAAGCCGAATTTGTAACGTTTTATCACACTTTTTAATGAACGCCACATTATAATTATTGTTCATTTTAACACTCACAAGTAATACTGATAACTACAGGCTATTTCAACACGTATTTAAGTAGCTCCATGAGCGAAGGGCCTAAGCCATCGTTATCATAGCTGATTAATGCAACACATGGTCAATATTGACATTACTAGTGCAGAACCAGGTAGCATATATTGGAAATGCATATTAATCTAGAATTAATAAAATAATAATATCATAAATTTAAAGTAAATATTCAAAATTTTTGCTCTTAAAAAACGCAATTTATATTATTACTAGAGGTCCGCCCCGGCTTCGCCCGTGGTACATATTTCGCAATAAATGGTAGCCTATGTCCTTTCTCGGGTATCAAAATATCACCATACCAAATTTCATGCAAATTGGTTCAGTAGTTTAGGCGTGATTGAGTAACAGACAGACAGACAGAGTTACATTCGCATTTATAATATTAATAGTATGGATTAAAATGATATGTACAATAAATAATCTATAAATAAAATAAATAAATAAGTCCCGATATTTCAAAACTGTAAATCTATCTAGGTTAGGCAATCTCTTCTACACAAACCATTACAGTTAACAGGTTTTTGATTATTTAAGCGTGATAATATAAAACAATTTTTCGTTCCTTGCTATTAAAACTCAGTAGGTATCCCATAAAATATTTCTTTCTAATTCCCGTTCAAAAGCTGAACAAACTAAGGCATTAAATTTTATCTCAAGGAACAAGAGTTATGGGAGGGACGCGTGCTCTGTCAAACGTCCGCTACTGAGGATTTAGATATGAAGTGACCTTTGAAGACGGACCATTGTTTATATGAAGTTTTTGAAGTGAAACTTCTTTATCGGGGTTGGAAAAAAATTTAGTGTAAACATTTTTTCGTTACGCGTGACATTTTTCCGTTACGCGCCATCTTTTTTTTATCCCTACCACGCGTGATTCGACGTATTTCTGTAAAGTTGCATATAGTAAATTATTTTTTGAAAAATAAGTTTCACTTCTTACGTGTGCACACGCACACATTTTAAAGTGAAACTTTTATTACATCGTCTCAAACTTTTTGGTCTGTGTAGCGCATGTCGCGTGTATCGCGGCTGCCGAGTAGGTATACCTACTCGGCAGCCGACCGACACGCGACATGCGCTACACAAAGCAGTGTTCGGAACCGTTCGAACAGTTTCACTTTTACCGTGGTTTCATAAAACCACACAACATTTTTTTATTACATAATTGTATTACATATACATTATAAAGGATCGGATAATCGGAAGGTAGAAAAGGTAAGGGATACATTGTTGAAATATTAAACTGTTAAGTGTGTGCTTATAATTCAATTCTGGTATTTTTCGTGGTGACTTTGTGAAAGGTTAGAGACAAGAACAGCGTTAAAAATTAACTTATTTTCAATTTTACTGCACATCACCGTTGCTTTTAATCTAATATACCGGGTGTCCCACTGTTGGTATACTAAGCTCAAAGGAGGTTATAGTTTTGCATACGCTGAGTACGTAAAAAATACTTAAAAAATTCCAAACGCATTTTTTTTCAAATAGATGAATTCTTAAAACTCTATGTGTACACCCCTAATAAGCAACCCGCCTAACTTTGTCACCCGCACGCAGAGGCGGCTCGTGACAAAATTTTATGGGTGTTCACTTGAAATAAAACACTGAAAATACATGGTGTAAATCAGTACAATAATTTAAAAAAAATATATATATATAGATTCCGGGATTCAGGGATTCCGAAGACTCATCATGCCCCCATAAAGCAATTTGAAATGCACCACAAAATACGACACAATCTATTAACCTTCGTAAAATATGTCTGTTTTCATCGACACGGTCATTGAACTCGCGTATTGACTTTCGGTACGCGGAATCTAGTGCTTTACGAATGTCTTGTCGTCCGATAGACGCCAATTGCAGTTCATTCAACAAATGGTACCGAGATTGTGAATGTTTTTTCACCTTGATTAAAAGATGAGCTAAGTCGTCAACGCCCGTTTCAGTCCAAGCACTCTCACCTCCGCCGGCCGCGCCCGCTTCAAATAAAAGACACGGAAAACAAAATAGTTTGTTGCTTTCATCACAACCACACAACCACACAACCACGGTGTTTTCACATATTGTTCAGATTTAAACACACGCGTATATGTTTTCGTTTTTGTCGTACATTTTTGCGTAAGATCAAGTTCAGGCCGTGGCGGTCCCTTAGCTTTACATTCAAGCCGAATTTGTAACGTTTTATCACACTTTTTAATGAACGCCACATTATAATTATTGTTCATTTTAACACTCACAAGTAATACTGATAACTACAGGCTATTTCAACACGTATTTTATAATTTTAATTAGAAAATTGCATGAATCGCGCGCGTGCATTGAAGTTGACTCGAGTGTTTGTTTATATTATAGAAGTGGAAACTGGCAACATCGCGCCGCGCGCGCAATCGCTGTCCTGCCGGGCGGTAAAAACGAACCGGCAACGTTTGCGGGTGCGGCGCTCCGAATTTTGCTACTTTTCCATAGAAAATCTTTTGTTTCACGCGCAGCGCCCTGGCAAAACCCTCTCTTTCACTCCTATTGGATTTCGTATTAGGAAATGTACTAAATCTTTTTTCATTGGAGCGCAATCGTGAGCGCACCGCTTCGCGCGTTACATAATATAGTAGGTATTATACAGGTCTATGGGATGATGGAATGATGGATATATTCATTGGTATTAACATTAGTTTTAAAGATTACGATTGATTTTAAATACTTAGTAATAATTAATGTTAATAATTAAATTAAGGAGTATGATTTTATTATAATTATTTATGGGAGTTCACTGCACCAGCGCTCCTTAGGGCGAGCCGCCTCTGCCCGCACGTGAGCTATCTTTTAAAATTATGTTTTCATAGACAAAATGCTCACATTAGCGAGGCGGTATATGCCGCCTGCACGAAGTTAGAGAAGAAAACATGGATTTTTAGGAAAACAGTAGCAAAAAAAATTTAACGTAATTTTTTTTTAAAGTATTTTTTATGTGATCAGTGTATGCTAAACTACAAATCCCTTCGCGCTTAGTATACCGATAGTGGGACACCCTGTATACATATTATAAAGGCGAAAGTTTGTAAGGATGTATGGATGTATGGATGTTTGTTACTCTTTCACGTAAAAACTACTGAACCGATTACAATGAAATTTAGCACACATATAGAGAGTAACTTGGATTAGCACATAGGATAGTTTTTATCCCGGAAATCCCACGGGAACGGGAACTATGCGGGTTTTCCTTTGCAAACGCGGGCGAAGCCGCGGGCGGAAATCTAGTTTAGTTATATGTTGATCCCCAGACTAGATATTGTAAGTTTACCATATTGTGAGTCAAAAAATGTACCGTAGTGGATTTCCTTTATCGCATCCCTGGTTGTTATCTATCTTTAATATAAATAAAGAAGTCTATTCGATGAGAGAAAAATTTCAAAGTCGCGTCACTAACCAATTGCAATACCGTCACGTCATGGAGTAAGGCGACGTTTTTGGTATCTTTGAATCTCGCCAAAGAAGTTTCACTTCTGACGCGACACACGCTCATTTTTCATATGCTTAGTTTCAGATACACTTGTTTTGTCCGCAGATGACACATGTTTTTTCAGTTATTTATTACAGCTGATCAAAGGAAACCATTTAGAATCTTAATTAATCACAGTTTTATTCAGAAATATATTTCATCTCCTATTCTAGGTTTAATTCAAAACGGCAGATGTCCGGTCGGAATTACTTAATTAAAATTGAGGAAATTCCTAATTTTTCTGAATATTCCTGAACCAGACTTTCAAGGTTTTAAATTAATGGAAAAGTTAATTGAGATTTCTATCACTTAGAGGGGCCCGTGACTTCGTTCACGTGAGAGGCGATAAATAGTGTTTTTCATAGATTCCAAATCTGTTGAAACTTTTTTCCTATTTAAAAAATATCTAGTATGTTACCCTTCATCAGAACATTCATCTTTATCCAAAGAAAATTCAATCCAAGTGACCAAGTCGTACCATTACATACATAGGTATATTGGGCCAGACAAACAGAAAAATAAAGAAAACGAAACAAATAGAAATTCCATAGATTTTGTTATAGATCAGAATAGTTATGATAATATGTTCAATGTTCATGTTCATGTTCATATTCATGTTCATATTCGTGTTCATGTTCATGTTCGTGTTCATGGTCATTTTAATTTTAGTTTTCACTAAAACATCACGAAAGAGTGCTAGACTACGCACGCCTGCCCTAGATACGTTTATCTACAGCCTACGTCAATCTCATACATTCGTAGTCTTTTCTATTGAACGCTACGCTAACAGAAAGCCACTTGACTAGGGGGGCTGTTTACACTAAAATAATTTGACACAGTGGGGCTCTAGCTCTTTGTTCGTTTGATGTAAATGCATCGTAAGAAAACATTATGTTCTTATTTTTATTTACTTAGAATAAACTATTAGTCTATTCTTTTGTTTAAACTATGCACCTGTTTTTACGCCTGTCTACCGTACCGAATATTATTTAGCTCCTACCTATATTTTCCGACGACCGCCTCCTTGGTACAGTGGTTGGGGCTTGAGCGTAGAACCGAGGGGTCCTGGGTTCGATTCCCGGTGGAGACGAAGAAAAAAAAAATGTCTCGGTCTGGCAGGACACAGAAGGCTGATCACCTACTTGTCCCTAAAGAAAATCGATCAGTGAAACAGATGTATGAATAATGCATCTGCCCCTTACCCCACTACGGGGACACGGGACTTCACTTTTTACCTATATTTTAATTCGAACGTCAATGCATTATTACAAACTATACAGGGTGTCCCACTATCGGTATAAAGCGCGAAGGGATATTATGTAGTTTTGCATACACTGATCACGTAAAAAATACTTAAACAACAAAACTACGTCAAAAAATTTTTGCAAAATTTTTCTTTAAAATCCATGTCTTCTCTAACTTCGCGCAGCCGGCATATACCTACCACTTGCTTGTTAGGGGTGTAGTACACAAAGAGTTCTAAGAATTCATCTATTTGAAAAAAAAATGCGTCTGGAATTTTTTAAGTATTTTTTACGTACCTACTCAGCGTATGCAAAACTATAACCTCATTTGAGCTTAGTATACCAACGGTGGTACACCCTGTATAGGTGCATAGTTATATTGATCGAAGAGAGTATTTTAAGCAATAGCATGCATCTTTGATAAAGGCCTTTGTCCAGTGGACGTCCCAAGGCTAACGACGACGGCGAATGACATACAATAGAGGTCTTTGTTGGCCATGTTGAGTTTTAGACGTAACTATAAAGTCACGGTTCAATGTTTTTCACTTAAAGTTTAGTTCGTTTACGGGAGCAATAAAGTACCTATGTACATTCAATACTATTCTATGAATGTATTATAATGCATAGTATATTCAATAATCGATAGATTCTTAAAACAATAATTATGAAAACGTACATCCGAACTGCCAATTTATGTAGCTTCTGTCTCTACCACGATTCTGATGATTGCAACGACTCCTCAAAAGACAAAATCCGTCCAGCGGTTTGGGCTGTAGGGCGTGCCAAAGAAATATACTTACATACATACACTCCTTTTTATGCAGTCAACTTTTTCAACTGTATAACAGGAAACACGAAAAATAAAATTTGACTTACGATTTACATAATATGTATATGCAAATTTTGAAATCGATAGCAATATTAGTATCGATATCAACCAACCTAGTAGTACTAGTATACCTAACTAGACCTGTGATAAATTTTTATGTGCTCTCTTATAAAAATGACGTTTTTCGCTTACTGAATAATAAATAGGAAGTTTCGATATACGGATTTTGAAGCTATCAAACATTGATCCTTGTAAAAAGTGTTCGAATGCACTGTTATCACGGCAAAGTTTATATGGAATCCGCGCAAGCTATTCCGCAGCACGCCCGCCCTTGTTTGTGTGTCGGCTTACGACCTCCGTGTAGGTTAGATTAGCTATCTATAGTATGGCTTGAGTATACAGTTTGAGCGATAGAAAGGATGATGGTGCTGCGATGAAAAATCGATCATATCTATACATATATTATAAAGCTGAAGAGTTTGTTTGTTTGAACGCGCTAATCTCAGGAAATACTGGTCCGATTTGAAAAATTCTTTCGGTGTTAGATAGCCCATTTATCGAGGAAGGCAGAAGGTATACATATATCAATACGCTAAAACCAACAGGAGCGGAGCAAGTTGCAAGTTAACATCAACGACTGGTATATTATATAAGTTATAAAATATATGACGATACATACAAATTAATTTTTGTAATTACATAATCTTAAAGAATACAAGACAATCATATTATTTAGTAAGTATAGATATTAATTAATCTTAAACAATACATAAAAAAAATTAAGGTCATAGTTACATAATAAATATTTTTTTCTTGTACTAGTACTAAGTAGGAGTCTAGAGTTATCTATTAACAAAAAAAAACTACGAAAGAGATACTAACACTTAACCTTACTCTCTTAAGAGTTACTGAGACTGATAAAACTTTAAAATCAGAAATTATAATAGAAACGTAAAGCAAACTCGAAAATTAAATTCATTCAAAGATATGCCGGATCTTCGTATAAAACTTTAATGTATAAGAATTAAGTCCTTTTGACTAACTTTTGAGGTTAGAACAACTTAAGTTACCACGTGTAAGTAACTCACACGTGGATTTAAAAATGGATAACCCATGCACATGTAAAGTGAAGATTCAGTTAGCATTCACTTTGTAACAGTTTATATAGAGTAAAAGCCTGCCCACGACTTTGCTAGCACGAACTAAAGATCGAATCAGTATTAAACATTGAGTTACTATGTACTACATACTAGAGAGGACATCGCTATTCACTACTATTTGTAACACGAGTTAAAGTCAATCGTCTCAAACCAATTTTTTTTGTTACATAGATTGGTTTTAATTGATAAGTTTATTCATATTTTTTTAATAAGATAAACAATATTTATTTGTTACATTGATTGGTTTTAATTTATAGTGATAAGAGGCAGAATATCTACAAGGTGTATGACTCACTGTCACGAGCCACCCATCGCCGCTGCGCTTGTCGCACAGATTTTGTTCGTGGTGTCCTCTCTATAATAATACCTCAATGGTATTAAATACTTACATTCAATAATTTACAGTAGCCTTTTTCATCCTCCTCTCATAAATTTCCAAAATGTGATAAAATTCTATAACTAAATACATAGCTCATCTAATAAATTGTTAAGTACTCGTTTAAATTGAATTATATTTCCTTTTCTTATAACACCTTTTGATGTTAGTGTGCTTATTCTCTTTTTACTAGTGTTGATTGCTCCAAGATGGAGCTGAAGCTGGATAAAACAAGAATATCACTGACTTAACTTTTTTATCACTACATAGTATAAAAAAAAAATGTTGTGTGGTTTTATGAAACCACGGTAAAAGTGAAACTGTTCGAACGGTTCCGAACACTGCTTTGTGTAGCGCATGTCGCGTGTCGGTCGGCTGCCGAGTAGGTATACCTACTCGGCAGCCGCGATACGTACGCGACATGCGCTACACAGACCAAAAAGTTTGAGACGATGTAATAAAAGTTTCACTTTAAAAAGTCGCTTTCTCTGTCCCTATGTCCCTATGTATGCTTAAATATTTAAAACTACGCAACGGATTTTGATGCGATTTTTTTTAATATATAGAGTGATTCAAGAGGAAGGGTTTAGTATATAATTTATTATGTTTTAGACAAAGCGGGCGAAGCCGCGGTCGGTAAACTAGTTAAATATAAAACAGTTATTTTAATATCCCCAAAACAGTTGACTAAATTACATAACAATTGATTGTTACAGCTGAAATTGCCAAGGGAGTAAAAGTCACAGTAACAAATCGTAACATTTTAGAAAGCCTTTGGACTTAGTAAATACAAAGCCCTATATTGCAAATTTACAGCATCGTTCAAAGAAACTTTACGATTTTATTCATTTTACGAGCTATTAAGCCATGTAATGAAATTCCTTAAGCAAATCAATACCCAAAAGTTGAAGGGAAAGAATTTGCCTTCACTAAATAATGTATAAATTAGAGTTCGTCGATACGACTGCAATATTGAGACAGTTTTAGATTAAATTTGAAAAGATGGGCAACGTTCTTATAAATCTGCACATATTATATTCATACCCTTTACCGTCTACGACAATACAAGTTAATACTTTTATGCATTCATTTTTTATTTGAATTAAGTGTCCTGTGTGATATCTAATTTATGTGTAGGTAAGGTCTGTGGTAAGGTCAAAGCAATGTAACATAATTTTTGATCAAAATATCAATATGTGACAGTTACCTACTCAAAGACAACCATGTTTTCTTAGTCTTAGTTTAAGAAATTGAGAGGTATACAAAGTGTTTGAGTATTAAATTTTTTTGTTTCAGCGTCAAGGCAATTGAGACCAATTACCTAATTAGAATCAAATAAAAACGTAGATTTCGAAATAAACTTACAACCCTTCCTAACATTTAAATTAGGCGGCAAAGTTTATACCATAAATTAGCATTTGCGATTGAGGTTTTTCAGTCTTTAGGGACGTTTTGAACCTTCAGTCATGATTTCCATGACCTGACATCCATCAAAAGTTTGAAGGTTGTCTGCTTTGGTCTCTGTAGAAATGATTATTCCAAATATTTACATTTTCCGATAATTATAACACGCTTTAGATGTAATAATTAACGAGATTTATGTATTTTATTTCAAAAGGGGAAAGGTTAATGTAGATTTTATCGTAATTATGATTCCTGCCCTGAGTCAAACGTATTAATTTGGTTTAATTAATCGTGGTTGTAAATCAAAACTGAGTTAAAAATTTTGTATTTATGTATAATATTAATTGATATCGTAATAAATTAATTACATAATATATAGATATCATAAAAAATATTTGATAACTCATCCACTTAAACTAATATTTGAGCAGGTTGAGGTAAGTAATAAGTTTTGATGAGGAAATTTTAACAAAAATTTATAAGCTCGTCTCTCTCTTCGCACCATACCTACTTAAATAAGCAATGGAAAAAATTAATATAGTTACTAATTTTTATCAATCAGAACAGTTTTTTCGCTTTAAAGGCTGCATTTATCAGCCCACGGCGTAATTCCACGCATAATCAAACCTAAAACTGTCAATACAATGCTGCATTTGAAAAGTGCAAGCTAATGTTCATGACGTCACTTCATCCTGGGTTAATTTCCTCCATCCCTGTCGCACCAGCTTCCGACGCTCGCACGTGTTGGATAGAATTCTAAAACAGTATTTGTTACAAAACAGGCCATAGTATAAACTGTATGGTGTATGGCCACTTTTCTAACATGTCAAGAGGATATTGGTAACATTCTGGACGAAATTTGTTTAATATTTTGTCTATGATTTATTCAAAATAATGTTTTATGTTCATGGAGTACATTTTTATATAAGTACCTAATCGATATTCTCACCAATTTCTTTCTACATTCAGAATACCTATAAATATACTTAATTCTAATAAAATATAAACATTAAACCGTAATCCGATTTTAAAACGCCAGGATAAACCTACGTTACCCACATTAACGGCTCGAGATTACTCCAGGGAAATGTTGTGCCCAATTCAACGCAAATCTAGATAAAATAAATATAAAGCCTAGCTTTCAATTCATTTTAACACAATATACCTAGCTTAAATCGATACATTAATAATATATCATACCATTATAATTATTTTAAGTTAAAATTTAAAATTGATGCGAAAAAAGGTACCGTTTCTTTCTTCTTATGATAATTAATCTTCTTATGACAGTGCATTTACATCAAACGAGCGAAAGCTCATTCTAACCCCACTATCCCAAATCATTTTAGTGTAAACAGGCGTAGAACATTCTTTCGTTGTTCTTAGTGCGTTCGAAAAGATTCTATGCAATGTTCTAATACTGAACAACACTGAATACGAGTTTTCGTTTACACTAAAAGATCAAAAGAATGCTCTTGTTCTCGCTCGAGCTCTATGTTCGTTTGATGTAAATGCACCGTAATGTCTGAAATTTATATTCATATAAAGAAATTTTTGAAATTTTTACGAACGTTTTGAAAATTGAAGCATTTTCTTTGTACATTTTGTATAACAAGTATGAGCGTTTAGGTATTTATTTACACCTCAGTGCAAATATCAAATACATAATTAATTAGTAAAATTATCGATGTCCATTAATTACGGTTGATTCATTGTCAACTGCGACATTGTAACAGGTGAATGTTAACCATTACAAGTTAAGTATATAATATCAAGTAGGGTTGCTATTAAAAGGTTAAGTTTTAGTTTTTCATGTGGCAATATTATTATATAATATATTCTTTCTTCAATTAGCGGTGAGGCAAGGTGTACGTGTCTCTTTACTGATAAATAAAAAATACTTGAAATATTAAATAATGGTTACCATGGTCTAGTCAATTGCGCAGAATATTATAGAGAACTAGTGCACTAAATATTTTAAACTCTCAAGAGGGGATGAATGATTGACACGATAGGAAAACAAGGCTTCAAAGTACGACTACAACGACGTACCTACCTGGGCCTTATTTCATGTAAATTCAATCTATGGATTATTTATTTTTACTTATTAAAATTGCTTTTGCTTATTGGTTTATATTCAAATGTTTGGAAAATCCTTAATAAAAATTTTCAGCTTATATTGTAAAAAACTAATCTCTAAAAATGAATTCTGATATCGAGTGTTTAATCTATATCTATACTAATATTATAAAGAGGAAAAGTTTGTAATTATGTATGTATGTATGTATGGTTTTCACGCATAAACTACTGGACCGATTTCAAAAATTCTTTCACCTTTAGAAAGCTGCATCTTCACTGAGCAACATAGGCTATATTGCATTCTGAAAAAAAATAGAGATCCTTACCAAAAATGCAATAATGTAACCCAAGATGTAAAAAATTCCTCAATAAAAGTTCTGTCATCGCGTGCGCTGCGGAATCTATGGAAGACAGAACAAAAAAATGTTCTACGGTATTATAGATAATAATATAATCCTTATCCCATTAAATGATGTTTTATTATAGTCTGTTTCAATACCAGCAAAATACTTTTTAAATGAAAAGAATTGGATATTCCATTCAAAAGATATAACGAATTTTTAAAAGTGTCAATCTACAGAAAATAGTAGGTATACTGTTCGAGCAGGCCGTAGTGCGGGACGGGGTAAAGGTGATTTTCATGTGATTAAAAATTAAACCTATAGTCCGACCTATAGTAGACTTTTCACTGTCACGATATCGCTATCTATGCGGATGAAACTGTAGGGCATTGCTAGTTTATTATAAATAAAGTGCTCAATAAAGAGCGATTTTTAAAGCCTATTTAGAGCGTTGAAAACTAATTTGCTTTTAAAATTTTAGACGCTTTTATCTCGCAACTGCTCCGAACAGAGATAATAATTTAAAGCACACGTTTTATCGTAATTAATTAACCTTAGAATTTTAATTATGTTTATACCACACAGAGTATTTATTATGTTCAACTGCTTTATATTCTAATAGCCATGCCCTGCGGTTTTACCCGCAGTGCTCCACTCGTGTTGGTCTTAGCGTGATGATATATACCTATAACCTTCATCGATAATTGTGCTATCTAACACCGAAACAGTTTTTCAAATCGGCCAAGTAGTTCCTGAGATTAGCGCGTTCAAACAAACAAACAAACTCTTCAGCTTTATAATATTAGTATAGATTAAATGCGAGTTCTACTTAATATTATAAATGCGAATTGTGAGGATGGATGTATGTGTATGTTTGTTACCTAAGTCTGTCACGCAAATACTATCGAACCGATCACAACGAAATTTAGCACACATAATATAGAGGGTACCTTGGATTAACACATAGAATAGGTTTGCCCCGGAAATCGCAACGGCAACTATGGTCTTTCTTTGAAAACGCGGGCAAAGTCGTGGGTGGAAAGCTAGTTTAAAATAAAGCAAAGTATGCACGTAATCCCTCTATTTTGAAATTCTTTTAAAACTTCTTTAAGCGCTTTTGCATCATGATATTATTACAATTAGTTACTACTGGAGAGCAATTGCAAGGAAAATGGAAAACTCTTGCGTTTGCTCTTTTGAAGCGATTTAAAATTCATGAGATGTAATTTCAAGCTTTTAATATTAATAAATAACAAGATTCTATCGCTATTTTTCACGAATGATATCACTTCGAATAATAAATGTCGTGTAGGATACTTATTCGGCTTTTACAAAAATTTGGCGTTTATTAAAATGCATCTGGCCATAACTATGTGACATTATGAAATACAATCGGCTAAGTGCGAGTCGTATTCGCGACACTAAGGGTTCCTTACAAACCTTTAAAAAACGAATGCCAAAAGTTTATAGTTTGACAATTCAAACCGAGAAACTAGAGAAATCCAGAATAAAACGGGGCGCTCTTTACCAACAAATAAATTCATTCAAGATAAAACACAAGCGAAGCATTCATTTTCATTGCCAACAATGCAAACAATTGCTACCTGTAATTTTGAATTTTGCGGCGTCAAACGTGTTTGAAAATCAGAGAAATTTCTAGAACATTAAAGTAAAAGAGATGAGCTTCTTTCAAGAATAGATTATTCTTATTTGAATACGAAAAGGAACAAATCCACAGCTTTCGCAACTCGATCAGTTTATTTCGTTCAAATTGCTTGAGAATTTTTAAAATGTTTGCCTTGCGTTATTTGGGGACGTATAATTTTGTTCTTTTACTAAACTCGCTGAATATATTTCTTTTTGGGTAGCACGTAAGTTTTTATTAAGTATTATTATCTACCTATTTAATTCTAGTATTATACTGATTACGATGTATGTTACGCAACTTTTGATTTAATATTTTTGTAGATGAACAATTGTCAATAAAGTTGTCATGCTTAGCTGTCGAATACTATAAAATGCCACCTTCCTTTGACTCGTGGCGCATTCGTACGAATCGTGCCTAGGGGCTCGGACGTTGTTTAGGTATATTACGACGTTTGACTCAACTACCCTCACTTTGCTGCGATTTGTTATCAACTGCCTACATCAATTAGGCAGTTGTGTAGAATCGCAGTACATTTATTAATAATTAAATTACTAATAAATGTACTGCGATTCTACATTCAAACTTATATTTAACCCGGCCTCTCGTATTATTTCTTATAATATGTATAAGGAAACATAAAGCAAAGCATATATTGTTAAATAGAGGCTTTGGTTTTTGACTAATCAGTTGGAATATGGAATTTAGAAGAGGTTATTAATCTCCTAGAGATTGTTATTCAAATTAGTCAAGTTTGAAGTAATAATTGTTTAAAGGCTCATTGATCTACAGTTCAATGGTTTCTTTTGTTGTGGTTTCAAACTATAAGTTTATATTTGTGACTAGCTGTGCCCCGCGGATTTACCCGCATAGATCCGCTTCTATTGGTCTTAGCCACAGACATGTTGTGGTCTTAGCGTAATGATAATATATAACCTACTCGATAAATGCAGGACTAACAGTGAAATAATTTTTGAAATCATACCCTTGGTTTCTGAGAATGGCGCGTTCAAACAAGCAAACAAACGAGCTTTATAAGCTGTTCAGCTTTATAATTTACAGTATAGATGAAATATTTTAAATTATTTACATCTAGAAACCGCAGTATAGACCGCTGTATCCATTAGCTGGGTCCACACCGGCCGATCCACCGCGATCCGATCGCGCGCGGCAGGCGCGCGATCCAAAGATGCGGGCGGTGTGGACGTGCCGCGCGCGATCCATGCACGCGTTTTGCCGCGCGCGATCCCTACCTCGTGCGATCCGTTAGCGGGCGGTTTTTGTACCCGCTTCAAAGGTGCCTCAGTTGCGTGATGCGCGCGGTGTGGACGGTTGTGTTGGATCGCGCGATCCACCTCACCATGGACATCTCAGAAAGTCGAATATCTCAAATTGATTAGCATTCATTCTTGCAAAATTGTGTTCAACTTCATCTGAAACTAACTCTGCGTACAGCTGAGTCCCAGATGCCAATCGATTTTTATAAAATTGTTTCACCCAAAACCGTCGATTTCTTTTTTTTTATTTTTTGCGCAAACATTTCAGTATAATAAAAGTTACTGCTGCAACGGCAAGACGCCGCCGTTGTACGTGTGACTCCATATCGTACAAGAGTTAGACTGGCTGAATCACGGATCGCCTTAGGATCACTTGGAGCGCATATTTTGGATCGCAAGTTTTTAAAGTGGATCGGCCTAACATGATCCACGATCCATTCTCCGCGATCCTGGATCGCGGATCGCGGGATCACTGGATCGGCCGGTGTGGACCCAGCTAATAAGATTCGTCTGGTTTTATAAAGAGCAGAGTTCAAGTTGAAAATATGGCTTTTGTATGATGGTAATAAATGCGCGGTTTGTAGGAATGTTTTATAGTAGTCACACTATTGCAATGTAGCTATTGTGTCGCTATATTATTTGCAATATTTCTGTTTTATTCATGAAAAAAAATAGTAAGTACTGAATGGACGCTTTGGCTACAAGGAGAAAATTTTTATGTGCCTTTTTAGTTTTCAAATAAACAAATTAAAGTTTTTAATATTTAATTCTTTTAAGGGGTATGATTTTGCAATCCTTGGCTAAAACTTATCCGTCCAATAAAGTATTATACGATCATATTAAAATATCACCTGTATTAATATGGAAATGCCGGGCAATAGGATACATGTGTAAAATGGTTGTTTAATTTGTTATTTGACGAATAAGTTTTATAAACGAATTTCATTATTGAAACTTCAATCTAAATTAAAACTCTGTACAAAGTGTATGCATAATTCTTGTCAAGTTTGACACATTACATTAGCATGTTGTGACAGACAGACGTACTGTTTTCATAATTTAATTAATTAATTTATCTGTACGTACGTTACTTCTTAAGTCATGTCGTTGTTGAGTAAATTGTCTTAAGGCTGCAGTCTAGCAAAATTGCGTTTTCAACAAGTTATTTGACAATTTTTTCCCGGCTAATGAAATGATAAACTGAATTTTTTTTTCTTGTTTATCAATTAGTGTTATATACGCAATGCGTGTGAATTTTTTCACATTTATAAAGTTACTTTATGTTACCTTAATCAGGCCTTCAAGATAAGTCTATTTCCCCCAAAGACATTTCGAGCTAAGTTTGTGCACTCACTACGTTGCAACCGATTACAATTTACACAATCTGATCAGCGCATTATTATCCTTATATAGTCGTTATTAAAAACTGCTGAACACAATTGCCGAAAAACTTATGATTTTCTTAATTAGAACGTTATAAATTCATTAAATTTCCCATTTTTTGCCTTACAAAATCTATTGATAAATACTGCTAAAAGTTATTTTTTCCATTAATTTATTCGAGTTGGTTGAAGACCAATGAGTATTAATCCTTTAAAAAAATTTTTTTTTGAATTTTGATAATTCCTTAAATATTAAAAAAATATTTAAAATAATTAGGAAAAATCCTAGCGAATTTCTTTAGTCGCGCTCCTTGGGCCGGAGCGTTCTGACGTGTGCTCTACGCTCGATTTTCCTTCATACCGAAGTGAAAGTTGCTCTACTTCATTAAATTTAATATTTTTGTTAATTGATTATTTTTATCTTAGTTTTGTGCAAATATTCGCATTTTTAAACATTTGATTTCGATATGGAAAATAAACGAAAAAAATACGCGTGTAACTACTAGAAAAAAAATTATCTTCGAACATAAAGTTAATGAAACCAAATAGATTGCAAAGGTGATTGGCAACAATTTCTTTATTTTACGGGGTGTCAGTAAAGGGATGTATATTTCTTTAAAACTAAAGTAAGCTCATAAATTTTCTTATAATATAATTTTTTTGAAGTTCCAAAAATGTTTATTTTTCGTTTGAGAAATACGAAATATAATATAAACTTGTATTGAGAACTTGAACTTCCCAAGTTCATCCGGGGAAATCCCCATACGGGGAAAATGATTTGTTTACTCCAAAATTGATCCGAGGTGTTTTAATTTTTTCTTCTAGTCATTTTCAACGTAGCGACTAGCGGCATGTTGTTTGATTATTAATTTTGTAACTTAAATACAGGATGTTGGTTTTATATTCTGATCTTACAGACGCGCTGACAAATTTAGTCCGCCATTTCTAGTTTAGTCTACCAACTCTAAGTACCAATATTAAAACGAATGGATTATCATCACATCATCAAAACTCAGATGTAATGGAAGATCACAATAACATAGAAAATTCAGTGGGTGTTGAGAACTAAACAAACAGAAGTAACAGAGACGCGAAGAATAAAAAAAGAGGACGAAAACGATAATTCGTTGATGCTTTCCCTTTTCGACGTATTGTTAGGGTACATCACCAATCTGCAAAAAACAAAACTGATGATTCCCAATTGCTGATTAAAAATGAAAAACAAATAATCGACAACAGTGGTGAAAATTTGCTGATCACAATGAAACATCCTTCAGTGGTAGCAGATTTACTCATTTCAAATGTATCGGTGAACAGCGTAAAGGAGAGGAGGACAGGAAAACATTATGAATGTGGATGGTGGATTGTATACAGGTTGTAATCGATAAGTATGTGCAGGCGATTATGACGTTATTATTGCAGGTATCAAAAAACTTAAAACTGATATCGAAATTACTTTACCTAATGAGCAAAATGACAATAATAACTTTTTAAAAGTATAACGAGAAATATCTAAAAAATTTACTTTATACACTCCCATATCAAAAAGGGAAAATGGGACTAGTAGAAGTTAAATGTCTTATTCCGGCAAAAGACATGAATGCGGAAGATGCGGTTAAAAAAAATTAAATATTTGAAATACAATGCAAAAAATAACACTTTTGTCATAGATAAGAATCGTGACTATTTTTTCTAAATTCAGGGACAACTAAACGTTGCAGAAGCAGAAGTCTGCTTATTTGCTGTTTGGACTGGAGTGAATCATTCGTTAAAAATAGAATATATAAAAAAGTATGTAACGTTTAGGCAAAATAAAATGATGGACCATTATCAAGATTTTACATAAATTGCCTACTGTCAGAATTGATTGATTCGAGACTTCAGCATTCGATGCCCATCAAGGACCCATCCTATATCATTCAAGCGATTGAAAAAAAAGAGATAAATCCAGTGCAACCGATAAAGCATCAGAATGCTAGCAAAAGATTTATTAGGTTTATCAATATAAATCTATATATTACACATAATATAATAAATCTGTAGAAGACGCGAAGACTGACATCCGCGCGGACGGAGTCGCGGGCGGAAGCTAGTCAGAAATAAATATCTTTTGTTTTCATTTAACACAAACATTACATTTTTTTTATTATATACAAAATTTGTTTATCCGTTTTATTAGTTAAACTGAACAACTTTCACTAAGAAACTTAGGTCGAAAAAAATGTATAGAGTTCTGCATTTTGTATGGAAAGCTTATTTTTTTTATATTTCGTCCAAATTTCTTTGTAAAAGTTGATCAGTTATATAAACATGAAGTTGAAGATATCAATAGAAAGTATTCGCAAATTTCGTGTACTGATAAAAAAAAATCACCCGGTGTTGTGTAATTTTCACGAAAATTGTTTCAAATTGTCATTTTTGGTACTTATTACGAATAATAAATTATACATACGAATGATTTAATTTTTAAAAATTAAGTGGAGCAACTTTCCCTTAGTACATTTGTATTATTTACATATAGGATGACAGGATGCATTTGTTTGCACTACTAGACCAAGCCCTTAAGTTCTTGTCATTTATAATTTTATGAACTTATTTCACAGAATAATATACTAGTAGATTTAGGGCCGATTTTTCAATGCTTGGATAAAACTTATCCGTCCAATAAAGTATTACACGATAACATTAAAATGTCACGTAAACTGTAAAATACGGGCAATTACAATACGTTTTTAAAATGGTAGTTTTATACATTATTCGACGAATAAGTTTTATCCAAGCATTGAAAAATCGGGGCTTAAACATACATAGGTCGTCTGTTAAATATACAAATGGTGAAAAATATTTTCAATTCATTATAATATTATCGTTTAAAGTTCAATTGAAAAAATGTTATAATCACACTTTTAAACGCTGAAGATGAAGCTTTTTTGTTGAATAGTTGAATCTTCAAAATCTGATAATCATGCAGGCATGTATTTTGACATAGTTCAAGTTTTTATATAGGCATGTTTAATGTATAGTTATTAGTTTGTTATTAATAAAAGCTAAACACAGTGTTCTTAAAATGTGTTTGAATACATTAAATATTACAGAAATAAATTATTTACCAATAGATGTTGTTTCTTATAAACTATTTAATAGAACATTTAGGTTTACACAGCTCTGAATAAAAATGTTGAAAACCATTAATTAATACGTTGTATATTCATTGACAAATAAAAACTTTTGCTGAGTTTATACACATAATAAATGCCACGTTTTACAGTTTCAATGCTATCTGATTGTAAATATATTAATATTTCACAATGAAATTTCGAATGGAGTTGAATGCAGTAATGAGATCGTTTTTATTACAGATAAAAAATAAAAGAGATTTTAAATATAACCAAAATAATAGTTAATTCTGATTGAAGTTTAAACTCCATAAAAGTGATACTTAAAGTTAAGTATAATGCTGTATTTATAGCTTAATAAAGTCGAATGTTTGATTATAATAAACTAGTTTATGTGCTCTTTAATTATTTTTGTAGGTTTTTCGTTGTTTTTCAACACGCTAACTTTTATATAGGTATATAATGCTTTTGTGCCTCATAGGTGTGTGTCATTTTTAACAAACTATTTTATTAACATTTAGCAAACCTATCGTTTCATATACAGTTTCTTTAAGAGCTATGTAAACTAAAAGTTTGTCACGTATTTAATAAAAATATCGTATAATTACAACAAGACTATTATATAAACATTCCCATACAAAATCTCAAAAATTCAGCTATTTCAGAAAACCAATATTTCCAAATAGCAGAGTTTCAGAAAACAGACTTTAATTATAAATACTCTGAAGGAATTTATCAAGAAGTTCAATTAAAACAAAGCCTCAAGATTAAAAGGCGTAGTATCTGATTGTAACTTGATTAAATAACTTGACCCTTCGCTTATTAATCCACTACTTAAAGTAAACAGTTCAATTTTAATTTAAGTTCAAATTTCTTGTTAACCTCAAAGACTTAATCAATATGGTCTTGTAGAAAAATCTTTTTAAAACTATTAATAAAGGGGGTACCTTTGTATGGGCTAGTGGCGTCGTGATGAACTTTAGTGGCCAGTGATGGATTATTTGGAACTTGGATATTTTAAAAGAGCTTAATGCATCCTTTTTTATAGCTTTAAAATTATTCAAACACAAAATATTATAATCCTAATCATAAATTCCTAACCATAATAATATTATAAATGCAAAAATAACTCTGTCTGTCTGTATGTAAAATAAATAAATATTATAGGACATTATTACACAAATCGACCTAGTCCCACAGTAAGCTCAAGTAAGGCTTGTGTTGTGGGTACTAGGCGACGATAAATATAATATTTTATAAATACATATATAGATAATAACACCCAGACCCAAGAACAAATAATTGAGTTCATCACACAAATATTTGCCCTGACCGGGGATCGAACCCGGGACCGTCGGCTTAGTAGGCAGTTACTTTACCACTGCGCCAACCGCGTCGTCAAATAAAATATATAGTGTAAAATATATAGTTGTTGCCCGAATGGTTAGTACAAACTTTCATTCCCTATTTTATCACCTATAAAGAATAATTTATCAAAATCCTTTCCCAGCCGATGCCTACAATCATCATAGTGGCTATTGCATACAAAATATCAACCTAGTACAATATTTTGGGCTGTGTGTTGATAGTTCAGTTTTTCAGTCATTTGTGTTTTATATATTCAGACAGGGATGTTGATTAATTTATACTATAAATTGCTATAAATTTTATAGCAATGTGTTCTAATTAATTAATTATGTTAAAGAGACTGTATCCAGCCACCGCCTACAATTCAAGGAATCTGTAGCATGATAATTATGTACTAACTTGATTTTGTACATAATGTTTATTAGTTCTGACTAATCAAGCTGAAATGTGATACCGTTATCAAGATACGATTTCCATGAAATAATCATTGAAGTCTTTTTGTAAGGTTTCGTCTTGAAAACTTTCATAGTTTTCAGTTTAGTTAATATCTTATATGGTATATAAATCAGAGTGTTCGTGAATTTTAAGTGTTAAAGGTCAAAATATTTTAAGACGTTATATCTGCTTTGAGATAGAAGATTCCTTTTTAACGCTACAACATGGTAAATGGTAAACTATGTTATAATGATTCAAAAGCGTTTCAGAAGAAGTCCAATTGAAAAAAATATACGTTTGAGTTTGAATTTAAACCTAATATATTTATTTCAGGAACACATATTTTACGGAATAAAAAGAGCGTGTGTGCCGAGCACACACGTCAGAAGTGAAACTTCTTTGGCAAGATTGAATCTTCAGATACCAAAATGGTTGTCTTACTCCATAATGCGACGGTATTGCCATGACGTGATCTTGAAATTTTCAATAAAATAAAAAATCTACAATTTACACAAACATTTCTTTGTTAGAAGTTGTGTGTCTTATTGCCCTTAATAATCCACCCTTGTTCATTCTTAAAGGGATGTGTGAAATGGGTTACTTGCAATAAGGTGAAGGAAACGAGTAAAGAGGAATTGAAGTGGTTGAGATATATCTTTGGGTTTCGACATAAATGATAAAACTAAATTTTCTTGCCTTTATTTAACGGTAAAGTTTCAGATAACGGGTTAAATGACAGCTTTGGGATGTATTGCTAATAGGTTATAGGAAGTGACTTATCTTTCGCCTAGAGAGAAAATATTCTCCTTTCTTCCTAGCCTTATCCCGTATCTTACGGGGTCGGCTGCCTAGAAAGGAGAATATTTTCTCTGTCATTTTTTATTAAAAAAAATATTTTCGTTTTTGACAGTCAGGTAAGCCAACATAACGGCATGGGAACTCTTTCGTGAAACGCACTCTAGTGAGGTACTATATTTTAGTTTAGACTAAGAGTGTGCTATTAATTGGATTAAGTTTTGTAATAATTACATTCGTAATAAGGTTTGTTTTTCCATTTTTTCTATTTAAGTTAAAGTATGAAAGTTAATTCAAAAGTGTGTTATAGATTATATCCGTGTATAATACATACCTTCTATTTTCATGAAATACACGACTTAATTTGTAACAAAATAATATATTGTCTTGCAAAACGGATTCCTCAGTATTATTAAAATGTGCATTATACATTTGTTGAACATCCATTAGTTTTCTAGTAGCTTTCGAATATAATATTTTATATCAATAACCTACGCACAATCGATACAGAAAGATTTTAAAGAAATGTATTTTTGGGAATGATAGGATCATTTTCATTTCCTATTCTATATGAAATTTTAAGCTACAACTAAACAGCTATTTTATTATAATAAAACAAGATTATAAACTATATATATATCTAATATCCTATTAATATTAATATTATAAAGGCGAAAGTTTGTAAGGATGTATGGATGTATGGATGTATGGATGTATGGATGTTTGTTACTCTTTCACGTAAAAACTACTGAACCGATTACAATGAAATTTAGCACACATATAGAGGGTAACTTGGATTAACACATAGGATAGGTTTTATCCCGGAAATCCCACGGGAACGGGAACTATGCGGGTTTTTCTTTGAAAACGCGGGCGAAGCCGCGGGCGGAAATCTAGTCTAGTATATTATAAAGGCGAAAGTTTGTAAGGATGTATGGATGTATGGATGTTTGTTACTCTTTCACGTAAAAACTACTGAACCGATTTCAATAAAATTTAGCACACATATAGAGGGTAACTTGGATTAACACATAGGATAGTTTTTATCCCGGAAATCCCACGGGAACGGGAACTATGCGGGTTTTCCTTTGCAAACGCGGGCGAAGCCGCGGCCGGAAATCTAGTAAACTATATTCGTCACTCCAACACTGAATAACTTCGCTAGCCATTCTCACCTACAAAAATGTGGAGTTTTTCCATTTAAAAACCGCAAGCCTTCGGGGAATTGAGCTTGAATACATTCCTTTAGATTCATGACCGCTGCTTGTTACGAGCACTGTTTTTCATTACTTTACTTATAGCATAAGAAGCAAGCATAAATAAGAAGTAAATAATTGTGTGACGAATGAGTCAGTATAATAAATAGAGGGCATAGAAAATAGTACTGCAATAAAATATTAAAGCTCCATTCTTATCATATGGATAAACACTTTTGACACAACGAACATAAAAATTTGTTTTGTATATATTTTGTAGCAACTATGGTACCGTCATAAATTTTGAGGTTCTTTTCTATCCTTTTTTGCTTATAGTCTTGTTTATTTTTCGGTAGCTCTGATAGTTTTCCCGCTAAGTATCTATTTTGATGTTGTTACATGAGGAGTTGTGTGTAAGTTATGTGTGTTCTCGAAGATTGATGAAAAATATTCTAGATTCTATTTCGTCGTCTTATGTGTTATTATTTTAAACTTATATGTGTAATTTACGAATGATTGGCAATATAACAAAATGAAAATTCCGTGATAAAAAGTTAAATTATAGTATATTTTAATCGAATCGTAAAATACACTGACTCTTATAGTCTACACTGACTGAGGGATCAGATTTATCCAGCTGATTGCACTTCTAATATCGCAGTGGAATCTCATTTCTAATGTTTTATTTGAAATTTCAAGACTTGTCCTCTCCGTTAATAAATTAATGTAACTTGTTTTTATATTGGATAAAGAAATAGATCTAGAGACAAATATTTTGTTGTATTGAAAAATTCCTAGCTGATAAAAAATGCTTTTGTAATGTTGATTTACATGTTTTAACACAGGAATACGTGTTTTAATCTTTATTTTTTAGTATACAGACTTAACAATTTTGATAGCTTTGTGACAGTATTTTTATATCCATACTTACCTACTTTAATATTACAAAGCTGAAGAGTTTGTTTGTTTGAACGCGCTAATCTCAGGAACTACTACTGGTCCGATTTCAAAAATTATTTCGGTAATATGGCATAGATTAAAACCAACAGGAGCGGAGCACTGCCGGTAAAACCGCGGGGCATACCTAGTGATTAAATAATTTTTGAAAATAAATTGAGTAGGTATGCGCCAGGATAGGAATAATACTCACCTAAACCATTTTGGTATGTATGTATTTTTAGGTATTTTTTAGGGATGTAACGATACCGATACCGATACCGATATATCGGCCGTTATCTATCGAATAACTACGTTATTTGAGGAATAAATCTATTGGCCGCTCCAACGGCCAGATAGCGCGCTATTCGACGGTTAGGCGTTTGAGTTGACAACTGACGCGTCAAATTTGGGATATTTTCGTATGTTATAACATAGAGCTTAGAATTATTAACAATTAAACCTCTTTCTATATAATTATTATCAATTAAAATCATATTGAAATTGATGTTTTTGATAGTACTGATGACCATGCCATTGAAAATTTGCCGAACGCTGCCTTTAAGTATGTCGTTTCCATCGTAAAATATATAAATTGAAACACAAATTTAACCAAACTCTTTACTCGAATCAAAACAATCAACAATCATAGAAGACAAGAGCAAAACAAATGCACTCCTGACGTGAGTCATAATGACGGTTGTTGACAAATTGCAAGAGTTGACTCTATCTCGCTCTAACCTGACTAATTTAATATGTTTGTTTCGCCACTCTGAGAGCAGAGCTGCCAATATGGAAATATTTGGTCAGATAGTTATTCATCAAATAAATCGCGATTGAAAAATAGGCGAGCCGTTATGAGTTAGATAAATAATTGAATAAATCTATTCGAGGGGTAGTTATTAGACTGTTTATCTCGGGATTGAAAAATCGGCCCTAAAATAAATGGTTTTGTTGTTTTTTGATTTGGCATTTTTATTTAAAAGAATACGATTAACAGTTGTCTCTGTTAAATGTTGGTAACTTTTTATGCATAATTCACTATTTATTTTTCTACCAAGCCATCGATATCGGTATCGGTATCGGTATCGCCGATACATTACTACAAATATCGGTATCGGTATCGTATCGGCAAAATCATGTATCGTTACATCCCTAGTATTTTTAATCATACTTAAGACAAAAAAAGCACAAAGATTCTATTAAAAATGACACAGAATCCTAAATCACCTAAAATCAGCGTTTACTTGAATCCGAACATTAAGCTGATCTTATAGAAAATTTTGTCTAAATAAAAAATGAATGGCGAAATTTGGATATTTTATTCAAACCTTTCAGTGGGTATCAAAAGCCTTATGAAATTCAAATGCGCTCTGGGATTTAAGATCGATCCCAGTATAATTTCACTCGAAATGTTGGCTGCTTCAACTAAACAGGGGTTTTAAAATCGCTGTCCAATTTGTCAATAACGTATTGAATTTTAAGGTGATGTTTTTATGGAATATTTGGTTATTAGTCGTGTTGTATATCATTGAGAATGAATGATATGTCTCTATAGTTAGCGAAATATGTAACTTAATTGTAAACATTAAGTGAAGTCCCATGTCCCCTAGTGGGGTAAGGGGCAGATGCATGATACATCTGTTTCACTGATCGATTTTCTATATGGACATTGGACAAGTAGGTGATCAGCTTTCTGTGTCCTGCCAGACCGAGACATTTTTTTTGTCGTCTCCACCGGGAATCGAACCCAGGACCCCTCGGTCACGCGTCAACCACTGTACCAAGGACGTGATATATTTAATAAATTATTATTATAGAAAAATAATCTGACAAAGAAAACGAGTGAGATGTTTATTGATTAATAGTTCATTATGTGAAATTATTGATATACATAGAGACTTATATTTTGCATTATTTCCATCAACATGACGATTACCTATGACGATAGTAATTTATAGAAATGTTATAAAAATTGTGGCTCTAACTTCTATACAAAATGCAAAAAAATATGCCTACAAATAGGTACCTATGAAATTATACACATACACACATGCAACTCACGTACTCTATAGTCATCCATTATAAATTATCTTCTATTACTACAAAAAATAAAAACTGGAGCATGAACTTCTGTCATCTGCTTGATTTGTGAGAGTCACTTTCTGTGTGAATTTCCGAACCTGCAAACCTTCTACATGAAATATTATGTATTTTATCTGTTAAAATATGCAAATAATACAAATTACTATATTAAAAGGCATCAACTACCGGATATGCTTTTTGTTCACTATGAATTTACGTGAAGACACTAATGCTTATAGCTCACCTATTTCTTTACATTATAATAAACACAGTTTCGGGAATACAGCTTTTATAAACACAAAATTACCCTGTACGATAAAACATTTTCCTTGCTCACAAAACATTTCTACAGAAGATAAATAGCCATTGGGTTGTAATAAATGGGTTGGGTGTTTTTTTTTATCATACAAATCTCCCAGAATATAAAATGCCTTAAAATTCAAATGCGCAAGGGAGTCTTTCGATTTGGGCTTATTCTCGGATCGATTTGAACGTAATAGATTGTTTGACTAGAGTGAAATTTTGTACGATGTAGCAGTTTTGATGAAGAAATTTTTGCTTTATTCATACAGGGAATGAAATATTTAAAAGTAATTTACTCTTCTATTATAGTCGTTAATATAATTGTCATAATTTCTCAGTTATAACGAAACAATTTCGTAGTGTTCTAATCTTTTCAATATGAGGAGGATAGCATTTATTCCGTTCCGTTTTTTGACAAAAAGCGGATAAGAAAAGAACATAATATATTTCTAAATGCAGATTAGATCTTCAGGCATAAAATCTTATCCATATCGCATCCGATAATAAGATATAAGGTGTCGAATTAATGTTAACTAATACGCTTTTCATTTTATTAACATGATAAATGTTCCAAAAGTACAGAGGTTAGCCAGTTACAAAGACATCACGAAGTAGTAACCAATACATTCAAATAAGTAAATTCACTTCAATTACTGTTACCAGGACCTCCTCAATCATTAAGGTCATTAACGTGACTCAATAAAACCATAAATTTAGTAAAGAACGATTGAATTGGAGCAAGTGGCTCTGAGTGCATTTGCCTAAGAGCCTAACGTAATATTTCATCGTAACAGTGATGTTTTAGAATTTCGCTGTAATGGGGATGAAAGGGCCCATTTCTTGTCGTTCTTTCGTATTTTGAGTACAAGTTCACTTTGTGAACCGGTTTCCTGATAATCTATACTTAATATTATAAAGCTGAAGAGTTTTTTTGTTTGAACGCACGTTCCAATGGTCAGAAGTCAGAACTGATTTGAAGATTGACGATTTGACAAAAAAAGAAAACAAAGTCTCTTAACTATATTCCAAAGGAAAATGGTCAGAATAGAGAAAAAATTTAATGGAAACAACTGGAGTCTGGAAGGCACTAATTTTCAAATATAAAAGAATCATCAAAATCAGTTACCTAGTCGATTATACTAGTTTGGAGGCAACAAACCCTTTGGTAACAATTTTTTTTGATGTTGTAGGTTGTAATATTTATGTGCAGTTCTTATTTTTACGTTCACAGAGACAGGCAGGTTTTTCTTCATAATATATAGAGTCTAATAAAAGATCGAAAGCTCCTTTATACCTAGATATAAGATATTGATTTCCTATCTTGTCGTACAAGATACGTTACCTACGCTTTTCCAATATTCCTTGATATCCTCTAGAATTTCTTGGAACACGCCTTCATGTTTAAAAAATGGTATTATATGAAATTCTGGTTTTATTTTAAGCGTCTTAAATACTTGAACTATTAATTCTAATAATAGTCGTCTCACTATACTATAAAATTTACAGGTGGCTCTTTCCCATATCTATTAAATATAAGCGATTATATTGATAATCTATTTCTATTTGCGATATAATAACTTTGGTTTGAGTTCTGTTGAAGACAAATTAAAAATTTTAGGTCAATAAACTGTTTCATGTTGGTCGTATTGATTCATTCTTATCTGTTTATTACGTTTTAGATTGAGTTTCGATATCGACTGTTGTATTGAAGCGCTTATATAAAACTTTTATAATTGTGTTTTATACTAAATTGATTTTTAATTGATCAAGTTTTATGATTCTAACTAGCTTTTCGCCCGCAGCATCGCCCGCGTAGTCAAAGCCTTAGTGCCCGTTCCCGTGGATTTTACGGGATAGCAACTATCCTGTGTGTTAATCTAAGTTACTTTCTATGTGTGTGCCAAATTTAATAAAAATTGGTTCAGCAGTTTCTGCGTGAAGGACGAGTAACAAACAAACAAACTAACATACAAATTTTCGCATTATAAACATACGTATATTAGTAGAATGATAAGAAAATATCAAAAACTCGTATTTTAACTCGTAAATTTCCTATTCAAAGAGACCCACTACTTAACATAATAAACGACCAACAATTTCACACGTATAAATTAACCATCAAAAGTATCACCTAACTATAATCAAGCAATTAGCCATTATCTCGTAGGTATTTACGGAAGCATAATGGTTAATAACGCTGTGTACACACTGCCACGTTTGACCTGGATAATCCAATTTAGCGAAGCTTGTCGAGTGTGAACTATGCACATATAGGCTGGCAAGCGTTCTTGCGTACAATGTCTGAAACTGATGAATGCTTGACACAAGGTTGGTTTGTCCCCGTACACTAGTGTCTTGTTTGGAACTCGGCTGAGCGATATTATGCTTGCGTTAATGCTGTGCCACAACCTTTGTTTTTTTTTATAAGGTTTCCGTATTTGGGCAATAAGCCTGTCGTTTGTATGTCTATGCAATATTGTTAATTATTATTATCAGAATTATTGTGATATTCACTTCATGGAATGACCAACTTCCGTGCTGGGCAATAAAGCTGCATTTTGTGCACTATGCAATTTCGTTAAGTATTATCAGAATTTTTTTGGTATTCACTAATGGCAACAAATCTGAGTTTTAACCAACAGTTATAAGATGAAGACCTATTTATTACCTATTAGGGGTACACAGAAATGCATTTTTTATACAATAAGTGTAACTAATAATACAATAAATTACCACAGATCTCTGGAGTATTTACATAATAAAATTATGGGTACTTTAATTCTGCGTATCACTAATTAGTATACAAAATCGTAGAATTGTACATTTAATCGCCTCATTAAACTGTCACAATTACAATATAATCTTTAATACTAGCCGCTCGTCCTGGCTCCGCTCGGGCTGAACGCCTGAACAAGGATACTAATGAAGCTTTCTATTAGTGAAAAAGCTTTGAAATCGGTCCAGTACTTTTAGAGCCTATTCAAGCTAACATAAAAATCTTCCTCTTTATAATATTAATGTAGAAATATGTTGCATACAAATACCTAGTGTAGTTAAAAATGCGCACGTGATTCGAATGACATTCATAGAAAGTGACATAGATGGATTTCCATCTGATTGATATGGATTGGGTGTAGCGGTGCGCTTGACAGGCTCAATGGGGTGGCACTTTGTTGCATTCTGTATGTAGTTGTGGAAAACTAGTTGCTTGCTCTGGCGCCGCCTGATAAAACTTTTTTTTGTATAGGAGAAGTTGGACTAAAATCCCGCGTGGTAGGAAGCGGTGATGTGGCATAATTGAGTGAACGAGACAATATGGGGATTGACTTTTTTTCATAATATAAAATAATGTAACGATGAAACTCATACTACGTATCGACTTATAGTAAAAAGGCAAAATAGGGGTTTTACAGAAAAAAAAACAAACAATTGTAGTTAGATTAGTTATTACATACTTCAGCTAAAATTTGACTATACACAATTTAAAACGACACTATGACCTGCCTAGTTTAGTATGAAATTCGATGTTTGTCATAATCTAACTCGGAATAAGCTGGAGACACAGGTTGACTTCTATACTAATTTAAAGATATATCTTGAGAGTATCACTTTGAAATCTATTACCAACATTCCACCTGTATTCTTTACTAAAATGTAACAGAACAAAATGTAAGCTAAACTGTTTGCATACTTCTAGCGTTCAAACACCGGCGCTACCTGGCAATTTCGACTATGTTCAACCTCTATAAAGTCTGGTACAACATAAAGCACAATACCGAAAAAAATATATAAAATAGGATGGTCTTTGATCTTTAATTGCTCGCGAGGACTTTTTTCTAAAGTTAATAGATTTCTAGAAAAAAAATGTGCCGTGGTCATCGATTTTTCCGCAAATACTCTATAAACTTCGTAACCTGCTGACTTAGAGCTCTGAAAATTTTATGTTTAATAAATTATCAGTTACACAACAGTCCCTGACGAGGATATTTTGTTTCACTGATTAGTATCTTTTTAAATACAAAATGCGAGGAAAAAAGAAGGTGCAGCGGGAGAGGTTTGAGATCCGTCAAGTATGGTCAAGGTTATTAGCGCATGTAAAAGCCTTAACATTCGTTTCACGGCAACATCACGGATACTTAATCTTGTTGCAAGTTGCAGTAACGCGGGACGCTTCTGGAATATATTTACCTGCTTTACAAATATACGTATATATACGGAATATAAATAGACGTTTTATAGCGCTTGTAAACTTTAAGTTTGGAAATGAAATGTCTTTTAAGTCAAATGTCTTTTGCTAGATAGAAAGCGTTATTGGTGCGTCAGAACACTTACCTACTTGACTTCGCTCTATGATGACGAGATGTATTGTAGGTATTACGCGCTATTGATTTTGTCAGATAGATAGATTTTTTCATAATAAAACATCTGCAGTAGATGCTCCTTTTTTGTTAGTATATTTTTTAAACTTTTTATTTTGCAATTCATGACTTATCACGCCAAATACGTGTTCGTACGTACGATACGTACGATACGTGTTCTACGTTCTTAGCGCGTGCCAGAGCGTTGTAGCTCTGTTTGACGGTCTGTTAGCGTATAGTACAAAACGAATCGTTTTGACGCACTAATAACGCATTCTATTTGACAAATCCATGAATTTCTAAAAATTCTAAAAATACACACAAAGACCGAGCATGTTCTGCAGACGTTTTAGTATGAAAAAATCTCCGTGAAAACGAGTCTTAATTATATTAAAAGTCAAGGGTAAAGCTTTTCAAGTCATTATATTTATAATTAAGAAGAGCAACCTTAGTTGGAATTTTCTTATTTTTTCAGTACGTCTGAAAGGAACATTATGCTCCACAAAGAATAGTGCTAATGTCTTACAAATTAGGTAAAGATCTTTTACGTGCATTCTTTGTGCTATAATGGACCTTTATTCTTTCAGCTTATAAAGGATTTGAAAGGGGCTTAAGACGGGGAAAAAGGATTCGTATTTATTATAAATCAGGTAAAACAATACGTTAGTGCTTCATAAATATGTAAGTGTTTTGAAATTTTTTAACAAAGCAACGCAAAATACATTCGCATTGTAAGGTTTTCATGTAAACAATGAATTAATTTCGTATTTGTTATCGGACAAAGGCTTCTCAGCATTTTTGTACAATTTTAGCTGAACAAAAACCTGTTATTTGGAGACAGATTTAAATTTATTAGACTTTTTTTACTTAATTATACATTCTACTACTTAATTAGGTAACTGAAGTTAATTTATGTTATTCTTGATTCTGGATCATATTCTCTGTGGAGATAACTCCTAGTAAAGAGACTTTAGAGCTATAGAAGTAATGAAAAACATCAAGAACGCATTTACTTAGTTTTTGATTTCTTAGCTGGAGATAAACATGAAAGAGAATACAAAAGAAAATTACTGAAATATTTTTTTTCTTTATACAACTTAAATACGAATTTTTAACACAACAATATGCGTTCCAACCATTTGAAGTATTAATTCTGTCACAATAGAAGCTAAAATCCATACTAATATTATAAATGGGAAAGTAACTCTGTCTGTCTGTCTGTTACTCAATCACGCCTTAACTACTGAACCAATTTGCATGAAATTTGGTATAGAGATATTTTGATACCCGAGAAAGGACATAGGATAGGTTTTATCCCGGAAATCCTACGGGAACGGGTTTTTCTCTGAAAACGCGGGCGAAGCCGCGGGCGGAAAGCTAGTATTATATAAATGTTCTTTTGGCACAGCTGTATCATATAAATCAAGAGATTTAACGGCAGATATTAAATGCGATTTATACATTCAATGTACCAATGTCTATTGTTATTGAAATTTCAGCTAGAGCAGCCAATGTCGGATCATAAAAATATACAAGCCTATTAGGTATTTAATTGACAACAGGGAAGCGCTTGACCACAATCTTGCCTGATGCTTGGCTAAGATGTAGTAGGATGGTACGCGCTTTCCTAGAAGGTACCTGTTCACTCTACGCTTGAATACCCCCATATTTTAGTCGTCATTACTCTCACGTTTCTATGGGACAGAAGAATCCACACGGCGACGCGACCGACGACGATCAGGCGCAGCTTCTATAATTGTTTTCATACACAAGACAGAAAACTTGAATAATGTTTACTTCAGTTTTATGTAAAAACAGTAGAACTTAGGTTGTTGCAAACGTTGGTCGGGACGTCCCACAGGAGCAGGTAATGAAGCGATAGAAAATTTACTTCAGTTATACTCAAGTTAATGCTTTTATCTATGTATCAGTGTATGTCATGTTGGTGATCCTTATGAAATAAATAAATAAGTTGTAACTGGATAAAAATTGTGTATGTGATGTTCTTTTGTTTAAATAAAGTGCTAGGTAGTGTGAAGTTTTTAGAGTTAACAAACAGTTACATAAGAAAATACAATGCGCTATGCGTAGTAAGAAAATAAAAGGTAATAAATGGCAGACTATTAGGTAAGCAAATGTGCGTGTTTAATGATGTTCATTTTGTGAAACGCTTGTAAAATGTTCTATGAAACTCAGCCATAAAACAATGATATTAATCTTGGCTAGAATCTAGATGCGATATTGTATTCATTTATTTGTAATTTTTCATAAATAATTAGTGAAGATCAAGTTACTGTTCTTTTTAAGTATAACCTGACTTGAATTGCTACATTAAAATTATATACAAGTATACCCATGCTTATGTAAGCAACTGAATTTTAAATCGTATTATCTATATCTATACTAATATTATAAAGAGGAAAAGTTTGTAAGTATGTATGTATGTATGTATGTATGGTTTTCACGCAAAAACTACTGGACCGATTTCAAAAATTCTTTCACCATTAGAAAGCTGCATCTTTACTGAGCAACATAGGCTATATTGCATTTTCAAAAAAATTAGAGATCCTTACCAAAAATGCAATAATGTAACCCAAGGTGTAAAAAAATCCTCAATAAAACTTCTGTCATCGCGTGCGCTGCGGAATCTATTGAAGATAGAACAAAAAAATGTTCTACGGTATTATAGAATAGATCAATATCTACAAGAAAGTCCGCGATACCATATGTCCATCTTCAGTAGTTATGTTACTACAACAACTTTTTTACGTTTTCAAAGTAAATAGAAGTGCCGACAGTAATCAAACCATGTTATCCATACACATATATTAATCCTTATCCCATTAAATGATGTTTTATTATAGACTGTTTCAATACCAGCAAAATACTTTTTAAATGAAAAGAATTGGATATTCCATTCAAAAGATATAACGAATTTTTAAAAGTGTCAATCTACAGAAAATAGTAGGTATACTGTTCGAGCAGGCCGTAGTGCGGGGGTCACGGAGGAATTCTACCAATATGCGTCTTGACGGAACACAGTGGGGTTTTGGTCGGTAGGAATCCGACATAACCCACGGCCCCTCCCCCGGAGGCCGTGGGTATCTATGAAAGATTTCCCCACTAAAACAAAAAAAAAGGCCGTAGTGCGGGACGGGGTAAAGGTGATTTTCATGTGATTAAAAATTAAACCTATAGTCCGACCTATAGTAGACTTTTCACTGTAACGATATCGCTATCTATGCGGGTGAAACCGCAGGGCATTGCTAGTAATAATATAAATTGATTTTACGGAGTTAATAAACGTTTCTGACTGAGCCACGATCAATCACAGTTACTAAGCTTCGTTTCTTAAGGATTCTGCACGTGCCGTCCGCAAATATTATAATATTACAACGCCATAACGGCTTTAAGTAGCTCATCCAATATTTCTACATCATTACAGTTTAGCCTACAGCTTTACGATGCCTATAAATCAGGAACGTGGATTCGTGAATGAAATATAGTCTTGCAGACTATGCTATTGACATTTCGATCTTCAGTGACAATTTATTCTGGCCTGTCGGATTATGTTAATCGCGAGGGGACGAAGGATGTTTCTTTTATTGAAATTAGCTTATTTGCTACATAAAATACGTTGGATCCCGAATTTTTGGCTCAGAACTTGAGGTGACCTAGATCGGTGGATATTATGCAAGACGCTTCGAATATAATAAGTTTGTTTCGTCAGAGTGAAGAATTTAATTAGGTTGTATTACAGCTGCTGATTTCATTTCAGACAGTATAAAATTTCACCAGACTTTCAATCTGGAACTTAATAAAATTAGTTTCATTATTAATTTTGTTTGTTGGTTTTCTAAAAGCAAATAAGGCATATTTGTTTCAAGGATTAATTCTCGCAGCGATTTGTTGAAATGTTGACTCTTGGTTTTAACATTAGCGCGTTCACAAATAATTCAGGGCTTGATTACATTTAGTATATATACTTTAACCTCACGTCGTTCTCAACAGACAGCTCGTATTTACTCTACATATAGCGTTATTTATTCATTGTATACTGTATCATACATCTGATTATAACAGGTTATACATGCAAGAAGAGTAACTAAGATATGATTTCATTCGTATATAACGTCGACGAGTAATCCTCGGTTATCCGGCCCGGGGAGGATTTAGTTTAATTACCTCAGTCCCTTCGAAGATTTCAATTATAAGCCAGACGCAGGTTGCAGAATCAAACATTGCGAATACTACATGAGAAAATAGAGTCAGTAATCATAATAACTTTAAACATATATTTTTAAAAAGACGTACAGATAATATAGAGTAGCGTATACAAGAATTACAATTAGATTAGATTGGACTAGAAGAAATAGATTTTATTATATAGATAATAATAATAAGTAAGCAATACGATAAATGATACCATAAGGTACCTTATGTTGCTGTTTATTTGTTTGAAACTACTTACCTATTTTTAAAATATAATTCAAGTAGTTTATGGTACGTCAATTTATTTTTGCCTTAACTAATAAGTAATTATAACGTACCTACGTAGAGTTGAAAAGTTTAAAATAAACCATAACTAGCCTTAACGCATGCAAAAGACAGCACCTGCAACTACAAATAGTTGATGTGACTGCATTTTATTTATTGAGTTGCTGTTTTGAAAGGATAAATGTATTGAAAAGAAAATAATATCGTCTTATCAATAAATAAAATAATGTGCAAACGTAGTAACTCCATAAATAACGAACGTAAATGTCAAATGAACACTTTCCAATTCTTTGAACGTTAGAGCTTATGGCATTGTCTCAAAACATCTTTACAGAACTGCCATTATTAGCTCTTTGTTCCATTTCTGGTGAACAATCAATTATCAGCACTGAAAACAACAGCAAAGCCTCTTTTATTGATCAAAGATCTTTTAATAAACAGATGGGAACAGTAGGTATATTGATTACAGTCTTCTAAAGCCGCACCTAATGAAAACTGAGTCACATTTGTGTTACAACAGTAATGAGAATTTTCTATGCTTGTGTTTCGAATTATTTTCTCTGAGCGGCGTTTATTCGCAGCCTTGCTAATTAACGGGGCTGTTTAAATGTCACAGCGAGCAGGTATTCGGCTACCTATTTTTAGGTACGACTCTACTGAGGGTACTATTAAATACCGCTTTGTATTCATCTGACCACTGTCTGGTGAAGACTGTATCGAACTATCCTCCTCCAGACACTACCACCAGTTATAAGCGGAGAGTATGGAAATACAAGTTAGCAGATTGGGAAGAGATGCGTCACTTTTTTGCAAGTTATCCATGGCGACAAGTCTGCTTCTCGTCGGCCGATCCTTCCAGCTGCGCGGATAATGTCGTTGATGTTATTCGTCAGGGAATGGAGTATTATATCCCTTTCTCAGACGTTAACTTCGATGGCAAAGCTAAACCTTGGTTTAACTCCGACTGCATCACCGCAGAGAAACGGAAGTTCTTAGCTTATAAAGCCTGGGTCGATGCTCGACTACGCAAAGCTCCAGATCTGCGCTCGAAAAAGAGGGCATTTAATAAGGCCGCCAAATACTACAAAAAGGTGCTCAAAAAAGCCCGATTCGACCGAATTGAGAGTATTGGCAAGAAACTGATATCCTACCCTTCAGGTAGTAAGGCTTTTTGGTCTCTTGCCAAGATTGTCGAGTCAAACTTCTGTCGTCCTTCACTGCCACCGTTACTTAAGTCTGATGGTTCGTTGGCACATAGCGCGAAGGAAAAAGCCGATTTACTGGCATCACTTTTTGCAAATAATTCGCGTCTAGATTCTGGTAATAAATGTCCACCAATAATTCCCCATTGTGGCTCATATATGTCTAACATACATATAACACAAAAGACAGTTCTTAAAACCCTTCGTAATCTAGACGTGAATAAAGCCAGCGGACCGGATGGCTTGCCTGCGGTAGTATTTAAGAACTGTGCACCAGAGTTGTCTCCTGTCCTCACACGCCTTTTCCGCTTATCTTTAAAATCCGGAATAGTTCCCAAGAGTTGGAAAGTGGCAAACGTTCAACCTGTACCCAAAAAAGGTAATCGTGCTGAACCCACGAACTATCGGCCAATATCAATAACCTCCGTACTCTCTAAGATTATGGAGCGTATATTGAATGAACAACTTCTCGAACACCTAGAAGCCAACGACCTCCTCAGCGACCGCCAATACGGCTTTCGCAAAAAGAGGTCGACTGGCGATCTTCTAGCGCACGCTACTCACCAATGGGGCGAAGCCTTGGAGAATCATGGAGAGGCGTTGGCCGTCTCTCTAGACATCTCCAAGGCATTTGATAAGGTTTGGCATGCTGGCTTACTGAACAAGCTTCCAGCGTACGGTATTCCCCATGTCCTTTGTGCTTGGATAGAAGATTTTCTGAAAGAACGCACGATACGTGTCATTATTGATGGTTGTTCATCAGATGAAATGACTATTAATGCCGGTGTTCCTCAGGGATCCGTCCTCTCTGCAACTTTATTTCTTCTGCACATAAACGACCTTCTCAAACCCAACATGTTCGGATATGCAGATGATACTACTGTTGTGGAGAGGTATCTGTCCAATGCCCAAGCATCCCAAATCATCACCAAATCCGAGCGGCAGGCTATGGTTGCGCGTATGAACTCAGCCTTACAGGATGTCGCTAGTTGGGGCGACGCTAATCTGGTAGAGTTTAACGCGAAAAAAACACAAGCGTGTTTTTTCACTGCCAAACGGACTTCTCTCCATCTAACTCCATCTTTCTGTGATGTACCGATCTCATTAACTGACAGCCTTGATCTACTTGGTGTATCGATTTCTGCAAATCTCAATTTCGGACAATTCATCGAGTCCAAAGCCCATATAGCAGCCAAAAAACTTGGAATACTTGCTAAAGTGAGACAATACTTCACACCGGAACAGCTTCTAAAACTTTATCAAGCCCAAGTTCGGTCGTGTGTGGAGTATTGTAGTCATCTTTGGGCGGGTTCCGCCAAAACTCACCTTGGAGCTTTGGACTCCATCGAGCGACGAGCTTGCAGAATTATTGCCGATCCCTCGTTGATTCGTCGTAACCTTCAAAGTTTAGATCACCGCCGACAAGTTACATGTCTGTCGGTCTTCTATAGAATACATTTCGGTGAATGTGCGTATGAACTCCACCACCTTATTCCACCTTCTCCATTTCTTTATCGAACATCCAGGCGTGGAATGGGGTTCCATCCCTTCACAGTCGATATACCGCACACACGCACTCAGCGTTATGCGAATTCATTTTTCATTCGAACTGCAAAGGTGTGGAATTCTCTTCCATCGTCAGTATTCCCGGACCATTATAATCTGCAGCTCTTCAAGTCTAGAGTGAATAGGCTTCTTCTAGGCAGACGTGCTCCTTCATAGATCACATCACCGCTTTACATCAGGCGGGATAGTGGTCAAACGCCTGCCTATCATGTATAAAAAAAAAAAAAAAAAAAAAGACCCTTTGCAAAAATTATCAAGTCTATAACTGAAGAGACTTCACTACATAAAAGAGGCCTTTTGAAATATTCAGCGGGAAATACTGATCCTCTTTTACGTTTAATAGATCGTGGAAACACATTGATGGTTTATCATCTATCATCGACTTTGCATGTCATTCGAACGTTCGCACAAATGCGATTTCTGCAATTTTATAAATGTTTTATAGACGTCATAATTACGGAAGCGAACCGCACGATCCCTAATGGCTTTGCTGTAACGCGTCGATATTTTATATTTTACCTGTTTTCATATAAATTTCGTATGATTTATGCGATGGGGAGAATGTCGCCTTGTAAGCAAAGCACGGAAAAGTCCCATTCGTGAAAAATGACAGAGGTAATGGAATAGATTTCAAGATTGGGGGAGGTGAAGTAAGATTAACACTCTACAATTTTATGTTTCTAAAAATGTTACCTTTCAACAATGTTAGACTGAAAAATTTATATATTTTAAATAAGTTTATTCCTTTACTTATCTATACTAGTATTATAAAGCTGAAGACTTTCACTGTTTGTTTGTTTGAACTCGCTAATCTCAGGAACTACAGGTCCGATTTGAAAAATTATTTTGGCGTAAGATAGCCCATTTATCGAGGAAGGCTATAGGCTATATTATATCATCATTCATCACCCTAAGACCAACAGGGGCCAAGCGTAGCAATGCGGGTGAAACCGCGGAGCACAGCTAGTACAAAATAAAATTATATGAATAAATGCATCTAAATAATTATTTCATTATACTCCTACATACCCTTATCATGTTTTAATGTTTAGCAGTGTACACTCTGTAACTGTACTGTTTCTGAACTTTGGCATTAGTCGGCATTACCACTGACCCTTCCTTATCTTTATATCTCTTGTTCCAAACAAGAACACCAATAATACTTTTAATTATTTGTATTTTAGAGTCTTATGTAATTACCGTACCTACCGTACATATAAAGAAGAAAATTATTTTTAACACATTGAATTAAATATTTTTGGTTGTATGCCATTCAAATCCCTACTAATATTATAAATGCAAAAGTAACTCTCTCTGTCTGTCTGTTTGTTAAGCTTTCCCGCTTAAACCTCTCAAACTATTTTGATGAAATTTAGCACAGACAATCTTTAGACCCTGAAAAAGAACATAGGCTACCTTTTATCAAAACACCACGCGGGCGAAGCCGCGGGCGGAAACTAAATAAATAAAAATTTACAAAGAATACAAAAGAATTTTAACTCATTCCAGTTTCGTAAAAGGCATGCCAAAGCAATTCGTAAAGAGCTGATGTAGTATGATTTGTTACTTTTGTGCCAAGCAAAATATTTCAAAAAGCTATTACGAACAAAAATTTCAGCTAAAAATCCTAAGAAACTTGTATTTCATTTCACAAACGCTGTGGGCTTGTTACGGTTTACTTTTTTCAGTTGAAGGAATGTAAAATTGTATTTTGTTATAAGAAAAACGTATGATGAACCGAAAATGTAGTATAATGTGAGTTAAAAGCTGAATTAATATGCAGGTATCTTTTAATATGTAAAATATGATATAAAATCGTACTCGTAATCAATTTGAAAATGGTTTTAAATTTTTCAAAATAATAAATCAGTCAATCAATCAGTAATCTGCCCATATATCCTCTGATATATTGATAATTACTATCAATATATCAGAGGACTTCCATTTGTTATAATATATTATGTGCAATAAAATTGTGTATTCTATAATATAGTATCATTTACCGTCTCCACAATATATTATTCGTGTATGATTTCAGTAATGGTGGCAATCATCGACGATCACTTGTTGGGCCAACCATGCCCAATGCCCATTGTGAAGAGAGCACATAGAGAACAGATTTGGATGATAAAACAGTTGAAATAAAATACATAACACGATTACATCGGTTTATTAGGATTCATGATTCCACGTTATGTTATTTACAGATGGTTTTATTATAACATCGATATTAGCAATAAATATATTATCCAATTTACTTATTTACAATTCAATTATCTAATAGTTGTAGAAAATACATTTACAATTTACATTATTGTATTATAAAATACTTAAGAATACACATTTATTTGACAATCGCATACACATAGGGAAATAGCGAAAAATATACCTACTGAATGTTCTAGAACATAATAAAAAAAAAAACATTGAATCTTTATATAAATCTGTGAAAATATTTCATGTTTTATTTAAATTGATATTATTATAATGTAGAAGTGACACTTACTGAAGTAATTAAGCTGGTTTTTGCACACGATGCAAATAAGGACTTTTTAGAGAGTATTATTATACCATATTTTATTCCGAATGGAGTGTCACTTGAAAAAAATATGATTTTAATTTATTTCAATATTCGTAGAGTTGAAGAACACTTTATTAAGTGTGAAACTGGCGACAAAATATGATAATTCATAACGATCAGCAAAAGAACAATAAGCAATTTTTTATTTCGTGGCAAAGAGACATACCTATGGCGTATATTATTATGTTTACTGTAACTGTTTACGTTACATAAGTATAATATTTATGCTGCTGAACTAAATTGAATTGAATTTCTCTTGACCAGACAATAAAAAGAACCGTGATAAAACGTCAATTTGCCCATTTCCACACTTTTTAGATAATTCACATATGAAATTAATAGACGTCCTACGAACCATAATATGCATCGTGTGTAAACACCCTAAAAGTCAGCTACACATCTAACAGTAATAACGTTATAATTATAATATCATTACGTATTCATAATTCACCGCGACTCATTAGTTTGGATACGACTAGAATAATACAAATTGCAAATTGTTTCAACAATATTGCTATTCACTTCATTATCCCTATTTATTATGTGAATAATAATCGACTAGTATGTAGGCAATAGTATAAGGTAAGTAAATTTTTTAGATAAAAATGTTAATATAGTTTAAAAACGAAAAGAAAACACGCTTAAATTCATGAAATTATTGTATTGTCACCGCTCGCGCTCGTTGAAAAGCGTACAAAGTTTAAATTAAATCTGTCCATTTAAAGTGGGTCAAAATCGAGTCTATAGGAGTCAGTTACATATGAATGATACAGAAATACACGTGAAGCTAATTAATGTTAAAAAGGTGTAGATAGGTTACCTGGCATTGGATCTTCAAAAACGGCAAATTGCACACACGATTAGACGACAAAGTAAGATGATTCAACTATCGTGAGCGAAAAAGAGACAGCTGAATAAAATGTAGCTAATTAGCCACATTTCGACGTGCCTCTCTCAGAGACAAACCTATCTACACATTTTACTCATAACGTCATTGTTTCTAGGCTTCAAATAAATCTAATTTACGCTAAGCTTTCCAGTCAGCAGAAGGTCATGTCTATATTGTATGTTCATATCTAGGGCACAATGAAAGCTATTGTTTGTCTTATAGCCACTTCTAAATGTACATTAACTCTGTATTAGTTGTTACGTGATTAGGCCATACTTTAATATTTAATGTTCATTTGTTTTTCGTACACGCACCTTTAAAACAAAAGCAGCTGTAAAATAGTGTATCAAAAAATGATATTTTGAAATTATGATACTTTGAGAAATATAAGAATATAATATAATATGTAGCGACTGGTGATTATAAGGCATTTAATACATAAAAGTCAAAAGCTTCTACGTCAGAACATAAAGAGGCTATTTTGCGATAGTACGGTTCAATTACTATAATAGCAAGTTATATAAAAATACATACCTTTGATATTGAGGAATTTCGTATTGCCCTCGTTAAGTAAAATATTACTTAGACCCTATTTCTATTTATAGAATAGTATTTGACTCAAATAAAATAGTAAGTGGAAAGATATGTAATAAAAAGTCTTCTGTTCTAAGTACTTGGTGATACTTTCAACGAAAAACTTTAGCAAACAACGATAATATGTGCTCTTGCACTTATCTAATTTACCATCTATGATTGATGATATCTGCTTGCGTAGTTTGATACATCACTGATCAATCACGTTCTTGTTATGGCATATAATGTCGAATTGAACCTTCACTATGATAAATAAACTCTATACTTTTCAAGCATTTATTTATAAACTCTAGGGCCAATGGAATGTGACTTTGTGCGAACATTAAAATCCACCGAGTGAATTCACTATGCTAACATTGACTATATTAGAAGCGTATTATTTAAAGCTCTGTTCATACAAATTGAGATCGCATTCTAACTGAGAGCGCTCCGAGTCCCGGGTCAGAGGACGGGCGGATACGCTCCCAGGGTGCTGGCTATCTTCTCTTCTTGAAATACTGACAAAGCAGCACTTTCTTGAACGCTTGCCTAAATACTTTATTAAATATCGTGTAAAATATTGGATTAACCATAGAAGAAGCGTAACCCAACCAGAGCACGAAATCGAACACCCATATCGGTATACGCTTCTCGCATTCCGGACAAACGGCCGGCACCATGTTCAAAATGAAAAACGGAGCCCAGAGTACGACAAATGTAAAAAACACAACCCCGAGAACTTTAGTCGCTTTTTGTTCGAGCCGCAATATTCTCCCGTGGCGAGAGGAATTACGAGATATAACACTGGAGTTTCTCGAATGATGCGTTCTTGGGGTCTGCCTTTGTGGGGTGGCGTTGTTTGAGGGACGTGAATTGTTTGATCTCCGAATTGTTCTGACTGGCGTCGAAAGAGTTGTTCTTGCTGCACCAAAGCTAGATCCTCGTCTGAATCTTCTTGCTTCTTCCCAAGTCACCATAGACGATGCGCCTCTACTGGGTCGTCTGAAGAAATTTGCAGAAGCTTCTTTGGGCTTCAAATTTCCATTTCTCGGGTATCCATTACACCCATTTATATCTCCACCGGGTACAATTATCACTTCTGTAGTTCGTCTTGGTGGGGTTGATTCTGAACCGAAGTAAGGGCATGTGCAAGGAGGAGGTAATAGCAATCCGTCTTCTGAACTTCGCGATTTTGCAGTTAAAGTAACTGGAGCTAGGAGGCCATCATTTCCTTCATCGTCTGAAGCGCTTCTTGCTCTATGTAATGGAGTGTTTGGATCGCAAGCTGAAGACGGCCTTCTTTTGTCTTGTAACATAGATGATGGTGAACTTGATGATACACTCAAGGATCCAGGTGTAAGCATTCCACCCTTATCCGATATGTTTGTCCTGTAGAGAAATGTACTATTGAAGTCAACATAAAATAAAATAATATTGCAGTGAAAACAATTGTAGCTCTACCAGGAAAATAAATTACATTGATAAGGAATTGACTGCATGAAACATGGAAATGTTCATAAATTTCGGACGTGTAATCATTTCGCGATTGAAAGCTGATAAAAACAATTATTTTGTGTGCAACGTCAAACATCGATTGTGAAAAGTGCATGCTGAATTCCAGTTTTCAAATGAGTTTTTGAAGTGGAACTTCTTTAGGCGCGTTGAGAGTGAAATTTCAAGTTCGCGTCATGGCAATACCGCGGCGACAATTTTAGTATTTTGAACATTGTCAAAGAAGTTTCACTTCTGACACGCTCTTGTTTTAATATACCACATAATTTTTGTGCACAATTTGGAATATTTGAAGTAATATTCCAAATTGTGCACGATCAAAGAGCCGTACAAATAAGTGCATGTATATTATATACCCTTTGGTTGCCTTAGCTGCAGCGGAAGCTTCCAAGCCTCGAGACAGGCGCAACATCTCTGCCCCGAAATGATGCAGTGCGCTCATTGCTGATGGAGCGGGCTCACTGTGCAACACAACATTGGGACACATGTAACATTGACGTGGACAACACTAAGCAAAGTGGATAGGGCCGGTTTCGAAGTCCCTGATAGCATATTTGATACTTTTAGATGAACTTTCATACATTTTTGAGTTTTTTACGGATTTTAAAGGCGATTTATTCTTTATAGCGAATGTGATCACAGGGAGATTTCGTGAATAAATCGCGTTTAAAAGCCGTTAAAAAGTGTAATTTGTCACGTCAAACATAAAAATATATTATACTAAACATGATTTGTCATTTAAACTGATAGATAGGCAGAATATATCAGGGAGTGAAACCGGCCCTTAGGGTGTTATAATGGTAATGTCTATGATCGATTAGGTTCAGGTAGTTATTTTAGGTAATTGTTGTGTGACTTCTTATCGTAATGATATTATTTTGAATACATTTATGGGTAGCTTAAATGGAACGATCAATAAATTACCGTATTTAAATGGATTGGAAATTACGATTTAACTTTTTTTTATTGTAACTTAATAACAGTGTTATTGAAGTGCAATAAATATATGTAATAAGGAAAAGCCGCGTATAAATTAAGCGCGGCAAACCATCGAACATTGGCGCGCGCGGCGGCCGCGCATTATGTAGACGGGATTGCCGCGCGCGGCAACGCGAACATTGCCGCGCTCGAACGTGCCGCGGGGCGATCCGCTCGCTGTCGGTTTTTGAGACCGCATCAAAGGAGCTTCAGTCGTTCGCTCGCGCGCCGTGTGGACGGTTTATAGTTTTGGTGATTCGACTCGCGCGGCGTATACGTAAAAATGGACAACGAAAAGTGCCGTTTACTAATACAATTGTATGGCGCTAATTAATTTTTGTGGAACAGCAAATCCTCCCAATACCACAATAAATCGCTGAGGTATGCCGTATGATGCGTGGGTAGAAATCAGTAAGAAAATGGATATACCTATTCCTGACTTGAAAAAAAAATTCTACACTTTTGGCGTCCTACAGAAGAGATGTTCGTGATGGATCGCCTGCCGCGCGCGGCATCTACGTGCAACTTAAAATATATCTACATATTGGCTCGCGCAGCAAATGAACGTCAACTCTGGTCGAACATTGGCTCGCGCGGCTGCCGCGCTTAATTTATACGCACCTAAACGTTTAATAAGGCATGATACAATACACCTAGAACGAAATTATTATTAGCCAATTCCAGTGCTTGTTATTTACAATAACAAATTAGCTTGGTATTTTCTTAAGGGGGCGCATAAAGCAAAATAACCAATCTTCTATTAGATGATACGTGTAATATGCAAGACCAAAACTAAAAAATAAAATATATATCAAACTAGATGATATGTTCAACGATTCTGTTCAATCAAAAACATAAAATATTAAAATTGACTCGATAAAAAAAAATCACCAAGTTAGCTCTAATTTTCACACTTTTACGTTTTCTACTTGACATGGTAATACTTATTATGATTTTTTTTTCATAAACAATTATATTAAAACATTTGCAAGATATTTGTCAGAGCATTTTGTGTAATTACTTTTAGTTTTGGTTTTATCTGCGATAAACCACTTTTGGCGCTCTTTTTTTCTCGAGATAAACGTTTGATTTTGTCACGATAAAAGTGGTTTATCGCAGATAAAACCAAAACTAAAAGTAATTACACAAAATGCTCTGACAAATATCTTGCAAATGTTTTAATATAATTGTTTATGAAAAAAAAATCATAATAAGTATTACCATGTCAAGTAGAAAACGTAAAAGTGTGAAAATTAGAGCTAACTTGGTGATTTTTTTTTATCGAGTAAATTTTAATATTTTATGTTTTTGATTAAACAGAATCGTTGAACATATTATCATCTAGTTTGATATATATTTTATTTTTTAGATTTGGTCTTGCATATTACACGTATCATCTAATAGAAGATTGGTTATTTTGCTTTATGCGCCCCCTTAAGAATTAAGGTGAAGGTACACACCGAGGGAAAAATTGAACAGTCCTAAGAAAGGTTTCATGGTAAATAAATGATACAAATATCTTTGTGTACTGTGTACACTATTACAATTTTTAAACACAACATTATAATTAGCATGCAATACCAACATAGATAATGAAAACATTCTGAAGCGGTCTAGTCTAAAGCCAAGCTATTTGCTGCCGCTAATTGAAGGCTTAATTGTAAGGTTGGGTTCAGGTAATATTAAATTTGTGTCTACATTGATAAACAAAGTAAGAGGTTTATTGCATTATAGGCATTTTAGCGTATTAAAATCGAAGTGCTTCCGTGGTTTAATATGTTTAGTGTTTACTTTATATCGGTAAAGATGTTATAGCTATGTGTCTTGTGACTTGTTATTTTTTTGGTTTTGTACTAGAGTAATGTTTATTATAAACTAATATGATATTTTTGCAGTTTGTTTTACGTTTAAAATGTAATAATTCTAATTACATTATTTAATATCATAAATTAACTATTTCTACACATAATTACTTAGATTGAAATAATAACTGACTTTACACTAGATTATACTAAAAATAGAGTAGAGTTTTTTTTTGCAATTATAATCTTCTATAATTCTATCAACATTCAACGGACATATATTTCAAAGACAAAAGCAAAATAAAATAAAATCGGATACACACAGTCGTATTTTAAAATTATAATATCTGTAAAAATTGTTTTGGCTTTGCGTTAAAATTTTTACATGAAAACCAAACATGACGGTCACGGAATGTAGGCTGTAAAGCATTCCATTTATATTAAAAGTACTCTGTGAAAGCCTTTTTGAGACACGTACTAACTACGCATATAGGTACTTTATATATCAAGTTCTAAATAAATTCGTTTGAAAATCTATACTAATGTTATAAAGCTGAAAAGTTTGTTTGTTTGTTTGAACGCGCTAATCTGAGGAAGTACTGGTTCGATTTGAAAATCCTTTCGGTGTTAGATAGCCCATTTAACGAGCAAGGCTATAATATCATCACGCTAAGACCAACAGGAGCGGAGCTATGCGGGTGAAACCGCGGGGCGCAGCTAGTCTATACTAATATTATAAAGCTGAAGAGTTTGTTTGTTTGTTTGAACGCATTAATCTCAGGATAGCCCATTTATCGAGGAAGGCTATAATCATCACGCTAAGACCAACAGGAGTGGAACACTGCGGGTAAAACCGCGGGGCGCAGCTAGTTGTTGATAAAATTCAGGGAACATTAATGCAACAGTAGCGTGCGAATGCCTACACACCAATTAAAACCGCATTCGAATACTGAGTAATAATTAAAAGGGTAAATACTTTTACAAAACGCTTTTATGTGATTTTATTTCTTTCTATTTGCATTTTTATAGACTTCTGTGTTTTGGTTATAAGCTAGACTTTTAAAACAACTTGATTGCTTTGTATTAAAGTTTTATTATTCTTATGGACTTTAGTTTTTACGAGCGTGGTTGTTATTTTGTATCTAGGATCTAGATACTGGTTGAATCATGAATGCTAAGAGAGGTTAGTTTAGATAATTTTATTTGTTAAAAAATTAATCAATTTTGTCTGCCTTAAAATGGATTTTAATTTTGAAATAGGAAATAAAAGTTTCAAAATACAAAATCCTGAAAAATACATAAAAAATCATGGTAATCCAATGAATATTCGAAAACAACTGAATATCAATGTGAATTATAGGTACAATGTTGAAACTGCAAGTTATAATCGAAATTCATTGTAAGGAGAATTTTTTTATTCATGACTACTATCTAACTATTCTTTTTTAAGTATTAAAGTTTACTTTTTAATTTTTTATACACGTTAGACACATATATAATATCATGTTTGGGCAAGAACAATCTCACATTTTCTCTCATAAAATGTGAAAGCATTTTAAATAAAAACAAAATAATATTTCATAAGTTTAAATTCATATTTTAGTTTGTGGGATCCGATTCTGCTTGTTAGCGTTATAAAAGCTTGCGGTGAAATAACAAAAAATGAAAATGGCGGTTTGTTAAACGTTCGTGTTTATTTCAATGTTTGTTCATGATGAATTCATGAAATTACAGTACCTATTGCTACCGATACTATTAATTGTATAAAAATTAAATTAAACTTGTCAGTTTAAAGTGGGGATTACATTCAAACATACAGGTGAAGCTTAATAAGCGTGTAATAATGAAGCCAACATTGACCACCAAATGCAAACATTTGGAAGCGTTTAAACAATTAAAATAAAACAACAAAGCACATATACAGTTGCATATATTAAATACAAAACGATTAAAGCTGTACTATACAGTAATACAAAGACAATAAAATCTGCATATTATAATTATTAAAGTGCAGTTATTAAAGCTGTATATTTTAGAATTACCTGGAATCCTGTAACCACAGATCCCTTGTGTCAATGGGAGGTAGTTCGGTATCTGTGGACGCGGCGGAGTGTTGGGGCGTCCCTCCGCGCGGGCTGAGAAACCTCTTCCATGTACAACGACGCTCTAAAAGGTGTATTGAAGTGTTTTATTTTAAATACGTTTATGTTTATATGTAAGTAGATATTAGATTAAATATAAGAAAAGAAGTGTATTCGTATAATTTATGTTGTATAGTTGGTAATTGAGATTATGTTAAATATTATAAATGTTAATGCTTTGTAAAAGGTAGGAACACAATAATACCTATACTATCTTACCAATGTAACCGCTTAAGAGGAGGCTCCCTAACATAATTTCTGGCACTGAGAGACCGGTTAGACCGCTACGGTGCTAGTCCAAGTAAATCTTAAAAAAAAATATATAATAATCCTTAAAAAAGGCATAATTTTTGAATAAAAAATGAATCGAGCGAAAATTTTACAATTACGTAACTGTATTGTTCATGGAAAGAAAAAGACCCAATAAATCATATACTAAAGTTCCATTTTGATTGTATGTGTGACTGTTTCAGTATATTAATGCAAATTCACATAAAATTTAGGGAGCCTCCTCAAAAATTTGAAATGTAATCGATTGGTGAAAGAAGATAGACACTTACTAACTATACCAACTAACTTTATTAATTTTATAAAGTCCAATTTGCTGATTTCACAAAATTAAACCTTTTTTTCAATCATATCTACATAAAACGTTCTTATCCAGCTTTTCATTTGCTCGAAAAATCTTAACATAAAATGTTTTGCACGCACAAACGCAACATCAAACAATTTTGATTAAATATTTCATAAAAAGGGTTTTCATATTTCTGACAGTATGGGAAACGAATTAATGCTTCATTTATATTCTTTAATGAAAAACGGCGTAATCTCTTCGTTCAATTAATTATTATAATCTTCAAATGTAATACATATATTTATTTGAAACCTTCTTTACGAGTTATGCAAGAAGGATTTGCTTTGAAATGTTTATTCGTAAATATTTAATCTTATACGATTGGTATTTTTGTATATTATTTGATAAATTGAAAATTTTTGTGTTATCAAAATATATTAAATGACAAGAAATTATTTCAATTATTACGTAACAAGTTTAGTAGAAAATGGTTTTAGTAGATTAGGTACCTATGCCTATATTATGTGCTACTTGTTTAGAATGTGTATAAAATCAAACAATGGAAGTATCATGGTTCTCTGGACTTTATTCACAAGGAAATTTTACAAACAAAAATTCTGTGCCCAATTTGGTTATTTGAAAGAATTCAATTGAATTCGGCTGAAAATTGAATGTCGCTGTCGATTTTGTGAATACATTATAAAAATGCTATCTATTGTAAATATCTACTGAGAAACTGTATCACAATTATTTGTACATTTGAAAGTAATATTTTCTACATACGTCACCCAATAATATTCAGTTCCTATAGTAGCTATTTTCCAAAACATTGGTAAATGTAATGCTGTGTGTAAGGTATAATATGTTTGTCACTTTCAGTATCAGTATTTGCTTATTTACGAATTTTGCTTATGTGATCTAATATAACATTATTCATGACTCAGGTTATCCCGTGAATTAAGATCGCTTGTTGAAATTGCAAGGGATAAATTAGTGTATTTAGGCACAATTCCCAAATCTAAATAAATCATATTACTATTACCTTTGTTAATCGATCTTAATACATTGCTACTTATAGACACTTCTGTTTCGATTAACATATATAAATTTCACACTGTTCCTCATCACAAAACACAACTAATTCTATATTATCTTACTTTCATCAATTCTCCCTACGAGACACCACCCTTATCTTTTACCAATTCCCTTCTACAAGACAATATTATTTACACCATTATTACCACCATTATTACTTTACACCATTATTATTACATGACACCATTATTATTTACCAATCCCTTCTACAGGTCACCACTACCTTTTACCAATTCCCTTTTACAAGACACAACCACTTTATCTTTTACCCCTCTACGAGACACTATCACTTTATAGTTTACCCATCTACATTACAAATATCCTCTATACCACCACTATCTTTTACCAATCGCCTCTACAAGACACAGTCTTTTACCACTCTCCCTACAAGACTATCTTTTACCACTACAAGCAACATATAAAGCATGCCATAAATACCGATGGGCATCGCACCAAGCCAACCCGCCGCCCAGCCTTGTCCCAGGCCCTTCCTCTGTCGGGCCAGCAGTTGTACTGTTAGAGCATACGTCAATAACATCACACCGAGTGGTATGTAGAAGGAGATAACAGAACCGATCGCTTTGTAAAGCGGATCGGGGATCTGGCACGAACCACCGATTAGTACGGATTCTTCATTCTGGAACAAGGTGCGAAAATTAGAAACGGTTACATATTCTAATATGAGGTATGAGCTATAAGCTTGTATCTTGTTTTATTGGTATTTACATTATTTTTTGATTATGATATGAAATTATTATATTATACACATTTCACGAGTTTGATTTAAAATAATACATAAGTAACTACAAACGTAGTTATTTATTACAAATAAAAAGCAATAGATAAAGGTTGCTTATTACTATTGCACGCCTCATAAGCGAAGCGTTGAGGTGGGTACTACTGTCACTTCGCGCAAAACATCTGATTTTTCAAACTTAAAATGTCTTTATGTATCATACATTGCACTTGTAAGATAATACATACACACACATATTAAGAAAAAACACTATTTTTAACGTTCATGATATTTTTGATGTCATTTTTGTTATTTAAACTAGTTAAAAAACAGTTTAAAAAAGTTCTGTCTTGGACGTCCGTGTGTCTGTATGTGCGGATCCTTTTTCTTGTTAACACGATAGCGACCGAAATACTTTACTAATCGAGTCTTTTTTTTTCTCTTACGCTTGAGTATGCTCAGGAATAGAACCCTTTCATTTTTCAGGGTCTGATTCGATGTGGTTTAATTGTTATTAAATAAACAAAAATAATAATTAATAAATATTTATTAAAAAAAATTATGAGGCGTGCACTTTTGGATTTTCCAAATTATTTTTAAATATATATTTAACTACAAATATAGTTCCTGAACTTTATACCTACTCAAACGAAGTTATATAAAAAAAAGCTTGAATGTGGGTAGTTTTTAATACTAAATCGATTGAATATCCATTCTCAACAAGTATCTAGAATCTAGATATCATGAACGTATTATTAATTACTAATAATAGTCAGTGTTTGTTCAGACCGTTATCTAATTAGATAACTTATGGATGTGTGAATTAATCTGTAATTCGATTATATATTCCATCATATGGGATTCGCAATTAAACCTAAACCCTATTATCATTTATTGGATAATTCACTAGTGTTAATTCAGATTAGGCTTATCACAGATATATTATGATAATTATAAACTTATAAATGTATTACTACAATTTCTAGTAGAAAATAGTTATAAATGATCACTTAAACATACTTCATAGAGAAGTTAATCTAAGCAAATATCAATAAAGATCAACTTTCGTAAATGTCATATTATATCCTTAATTACTCAAGGTATTTTGATAAAATTGTATTGATTCCTGATGAAAACATATTATGTGTCTATAAAAAACCCATAATGCTCCAATGAAAATACATGGATATCTCAATAATTTTTTAGATCTAATCTTAGTAAATATAAATCTCGTGTCACAATGTTTGTCCTCATTGGACTCCTAAACCACTTAACCGATTATAATAAAATTCGCACACAATGTGCAATGTGCATCGATCCAACTTGAGAGTTAAGATAGTTTAAACATGTAGGTAACACAGGCGAAGCCGGGCGGACCGCTAGTATATTATATTTATACGTAAAGAAATTACAATCCGAATCATATTTCTCAAATATAGTGTTGAATGAATAAATTATTTGCATTTACAAATTGTAATTGGATTGCATTTCAATATGAATAAAAAGTACAAAGCAAATATTTTTAATAGGATTGTTTCCTACAACAATACAGTTTACAGAAAGCAATTCGAGTTCCATTGGATAACTATGATACAATTATTCCACTTTTATCTATATTATAACTAGCGGTCCGCCCCGGCTTCGCCCGTGGTACCTACATGTTTAAACTATCCTATCTCTCAAGTTGGATCGAACTACACATGGTGTGCGAATTTTATTATAATCGGTTAAGTGGTTTAGGAGTCCATTGAGGACAAACATTGTGACACGAGATTTATATATATATATTAAGACTAGCAATGCCCTGCGGTTTCACCCGCATAGATAGCGATATCTTTACAGTGAAAAGTCTACTATAGGTCGGACATGAAAATCACCTTTACCCCGTCCCGCACTACGGCCTTTTTTTTTGTTTTAGTGGGGAAATCTTTCATAGATACCCACGGCCTCCAGGGGAGGGGCCGTGGGTTATGTCGGATTCCTACCGACCAAAACCCCACTGTGTTCCGTCAAGACGCATATTGGTAGAATTCCTCCGTGACCCCCGCACTACGGCCTGCTCGAACAGTATACCTACTATTTTCTGTAGATTGACACTTTTAAATTCGTTATATCTTTTGAATGGAATATCCAATTCTTTTCATTTAAAAAGTATTTTGCTGGTATTGAAACAGTCTATAATAAAACATCATTTAATGGGATAAGGATTAATATATGTGTATGGATAACATGGTTTGATTACTGTCGGCACTTCTATTTACTTTGAAAACGTAAAAAAGTTGTTGTAGTAACATAACTACTGAAGATGGACATATGGTATCGCGGACTTTCTTGTAGATATTGATCCATTCTATAATACTGTAGAACATTTTTTTGTTCTATCTTCAATAGATTCCGCAGCGCACGCGATGACAGAAGTTTTATTGAGGATTTTTTTACACCTTGGGTTACATTATTGCATTTTTGGTAAGGATCTCTAATTTTTTTGAAAATGCAATATAGCCTATGTTGCTCAGTAAAGATGCAGCTTTCTAATGGTGAAAGAATTTTTGAAATCGGTCCAGTAGTTTTTGCGTGAAAACCATACATACATACATACTTACATACATACTTACAAACTTTTCCTCTTTATAATATTAGTATAGATGTAACGATAACATATTTGTTAGGAAGTTCATATTATTGAATACATATAACTTTGTCACTATATTTTACAAGATCAAACATTATTAATATTATTAAATATTTTCAGGACAATTTTCAAACACGGCACGATCTGATCCCATACAGCATACTAAGCTTTCGCTTGTGTTATGGAAACCAGATGGCTGATAAACATACATATATAATCCATACTAATATTATAAATGCGAAAGTAACTCTGTCTGTCTGTCTGTTACTCAATCACGCCTTAACTACTTAAACCAATTTGCATGAAATTTGGTATAGAGATATTTTGATACCCGAGAAAGGACATAGGATAGGTTTTATCCCGGAAATCCTACGGGAACGGGTTTTTCTTTGAAAACGCGGGCGAAGCCGCGGGCGGAAAGCTAGTTTTAAATAAATACTTAAATCAACACCCAGTCACAGACCAAACATCTATGTTCATCACACAAATATTTGCTCCGGGTGGGAATCGAACCCACGACCTCTGGCTTGGAAATCAGGGCCTCTACCAACCGAGCCAACAGGTCAAACATAATTATGGATAGTGTTCTAATTAAATGCTTACAAATTTAATTAAACTTTATGAATACAATCAATACTAATATTATAAATGCGAAAGTAACTCTGTCTGTCTGTCTGTTACTCAATCACGCCTAAACTACTGAACCAATTTTCATGAAATTTGGTATGGAGATATTTTGATACCCGAGAAAGGACATAGGCAACTTTTTATCCCGGGAAAATGACGCAATCCCGGAAATCTCACGGGAACGGGAACTATGCGGGTTTTTCTTTGAATGCGCGGGAGAAGCCGCGGGCGGAAACCTAGTATCTTATAAGGCTAAATGATATTATGCTGAAATATGTGACTTCAGCCATAGATTTATGAAACAAATTTCTACAGGAGAAAGTTTTAAATAGACTGTTCCCAGTATTATTAAATATTTAATTAACAACAACTCATAAATAATCACTTTATGCTAATAATAGTTCCAATTAGGTACCTACTTCACTGTTTCATTTTATCTATTAAAGAGGGCTTATTTATTTCACTGAGTTTCTAATGAACTTACTATTTAAAGCCAAGCCGTTTTCAGTGAATACTATTTTGAAAATTTCTTAGTATTTATTTTCTTTTGTAAAAACTTTTCTTTCATAAAAGTTCTAAGAAGACGGAGCTGTGTAAAATATTTAAGAGAGATTAGTCTTAAAAAGACAGACAGATAAGAGATGCTATTGACCCTTTATAAAAGTTAAAAATTTCAATTTATACGATGAATTACTTTAAATATAAACTTATAGAATCACAATATACACATTGACATTTATTATAATTAAAAACAACAGTGGTACGTGCGTACGTACTTCTCACATATTTTTTATAAATAATATTCTTTTTTTTTGCAATGAGTTCAATGAAATTCTATCAAATCGACTTTTTTATTATTTTATTTCGCATATGAAGATAATATATATTGTGTTGAAATAAAACAACTTCATATTTTTGTTCACATTATAACTCATTCATAAGGTACTAGTTTTTTGTAAAAAATATGTAAAGTAAATTTATAAAGAGCAAAAATAACTCGACTACCAAAATATTGACAATCAAATACCACTGAACTTAATATAATAAGCACCTGTTGGGTTAAAAATAGCTCCAGGAAAATTAAAATACACCGAAGCGAGGAAGTAACATTTTAATATAACACATTAAAAATAGCTCTGAAGTTATTTGAATGAGGAGAACTTGCGGTCTTGAATAACAAACGAGGCTTCTAAGGTATGTATTGAATACAAAGACCCAGGTTTGACCGCATACTTAGCTTCAAAGGAGCCAAAACTCATAGAAATAACATTTTTAGATCAATATTTATGAAGAGGTTCAAAGGTCAGGAACTTCAGTATACAGTAATATCGAACGCAGGTGTGTAACCGTGAAAATTGTATTTTCTTTTACGAGTCGCGTATTTTAGAAACTCGTAAAACGAATGAACTTTTTGTATAGATAATATTATAATAGATTGTTGAGCACGACACATTCTATTCATAATTTTTAATATTTAAATATTTCGAAAAAGGTTAAAAATATGTAATTAAAATAAGTGCAGTATGTAAGAATATTAAACTTTGCTGAACAACATAGGTGTGAAATGTGTAGTATCTTAAGTATTAATTAGGTAAGAGATATTTCAAGTGCGTACCTATAGAAAATATAAGCTAAAATACAAAACTCTCTAACAAAATTATTAATAAAATTATGAAATTGAAAATAAAATAATAAATTACCTTAGAATACATGAGACTTAATGGTAAGCTCATAGCAGTGGATAGGATCCAGACAAACATGATTTTGATCGTCACTCTCTTCCTTGTTTTATTCCTGCCAAAGCGCATTGGATAGCGTAAGGAGAGATACCTGAAAATAAATAAATTATAAAACGAAACAATAAAATCCCGTCTATTGTTAAAAAGTATTTTAAAACTATATTAAAGCGGATGAATTTGTTTGAACAAGCTTAGGAACTACTAGTTCTAACTGAAAAAATATGGTTTATAGTCCATTTGAATATAGTGAATTAAATGTTTTTATATATTTCTTTATTTCTTTCATTATCAATGAATATCTATAGGTTATTAAAACTGAAATAAAAATATTACTTTTCAGAGCACACAGTGCCATTAGTCAGCTAGTATACTAAATACCTCATAAAATATCGACCTACAGAAAATGCTTTGTTTTTAGAGCACAAAAGATTTTTTGTGGAAAGAATACAACAATGCCTGCAACAAGTAAACATAAAACTTCAAGTTTGGAAGATATCCTATTAAATATTTGTCACTATAAGACAAAAGCACAGAATACATAATAGTAGCTAAACGCTACAGAACGGACACTCTCCGCCTCCCGCCAAAATTAAACACTTACCTCAACCCGCACGATCAGTCTAAAAATGGTCCATATTTTTCTACAGGGACGATACGCAACGAATATTGACAACATTAATCAAATTGACTTAAAGTAATTTTATTATTTTGGATTTGTGATTATCGTTTTTCGTAGAAAATGGTTAGATATTGTCCTGTTTACGGATGTATTTCATCAGAAAAACGCGAATTTTTTTTTACGCTAGTCAAAAATGTGCCAACCATAAAGCGTTAACACACACATTTGCAGTCTCTACAGTGTGACTGTCAAAATGATAATTTTGTATGTGTTTTGTATGGAGTGTCCGGGGTGTGACAAAAGTATAAAATAAATCTATAAAGAGTATTTAAAGTTTATATAAGTAAAAATACGAATAAATCAAATTCAATAATTATGACGCCTTATTTCCTTAATTAAGATTTTAATAAAGTACTTATAAGAAGCAGAATATTGCATAAAAATGTACATTTCATCATTTATTCAGAACATTGTGTTCATAAAGTCGTTTGTGAGACTGATAAGACCCTTTTTGAAACTGTTTAAAGCAAAGTATGCTTTGCATTTATTTGATTATGTTTTTCCCTTTCATTCTATGAGTCTTTATTTTTTGTGTATTTTTCAAGTGACTACTTTAGGCGCGTTGAAATTAAAATTTCAATATCACGTCATGGCTATACCATCACGTCATGGAGTAAGACGACGATTTTGGTATCTTTGAATCTTGAGAAATAAGTTTCACTTCTGACGCTTGTGCTTGGACACACGCTCTTTTTTATATTTGTATTTTGTTAGATATTTTCAACCATCTTTGCATACTTAATATTTTGGGATGCTTCAACAATTTACATAACACTATTAAGGCTGTATCTACATTCTACACTTAAAAGCTATATAGAGAGATTTTTTAGGACTTAGTCTCACAGTCAGGTAAGCTATTCTCAAGGGAAATTCCGCTTCCTCGAATCCATAGAAAGTTTAATCAGCGGGTCGCAGACAATATTTCCTCTTACTCTAATTGGCACATAGAAGTTCCAATTGGGAAATATTTAAAATTTATGCTTTTTGTTTATAATTTGAGATACTTTAGAACTTCCAGGAAGTTTTCATAAAATTGTTTGATGATTAATTATGATTAGACTAATTAATTCACAGGAAGCCGTTATATGATACGGTGAATTTATGTTAAATCTATTATTTTACCTAGTATAGGTTAAATCTAAATCATTCCAGAATATTAGAAATAATCTATAATATAAAAATGAATCGCAAAATGTGTTAGTAAGCGCATAACTCGAGAACGGGTGGACCGATTTCGATAATTCTTTTTTTATTATATTCCTTGAAGTACCAGGATGGTTAACATAGAGAAAACATAAATCTGTACCATGGGCGAAGCCGGGGCGGCTACCGCTAGTAATTTTATAAATATAACTTTGTGCCAAAAAATTTATAATGCGTGAAAAATATGTGTCAAAAAAAGACAAAATATCAATCTGTATAATAAACGATTTTATTAGAAAACGCGTGTGCTGCCGTCTTCCTCGGTCGAGCTGCTGCAATTGCTTCGCGAGGCTGTTCGCTCTACATACATCGTTGGTTAAACACACTATGAGCCCTCTTCACAATGGGCAACGTCGGCCCAACAAATGATCGTCGATGTTTGCCGCCATTACGTTGATTATGAAAATACATCTACAGTGACGGCTGATGTTAGACATTTACTGTCTTACCACATAAAACTTTAGACACGGTTTATCTTTAAGCGCGGGTTCTCTTTAATTTGGTTACGTCGTATTTCACATAGACAACTATTAAAGTGACAGATCCCTGGTTTAAAGCTGTGTTTAAATTGTTTTGTGGTAAGAATATTAGGCTCTATCGTGATTGCCTCTACTCGCCCAACGCCGCCCAATGTGAAGAGGGCCTATTACACACAATCATAAAAACCCATAAACAGGTTTTAAAAAGAACTTACCTATCAACACTTATAGTACACAGATGCATGATGGATGCCGTGCACAATAGAACATCCAGACATACCCACACCAGGCAGTACACTGCTGGAAGCGGGAAGTAACCTGAAACAAGGAATGAGATTAATTGTATTGAAATATTTTGTGCCCAAAATGAGAATAATATGTCTTTTCGAAATTTGGGAAATAAGACGACATTTTTTAATGTTACGGTACTTCGCAGATTTATAATGCCTATCGAATAATACAATATAGGTATTATAATAAGTAGTCTTTGATATTTTAAGTTCAAATGAAACCATACCTACTTTTTTATTTATTATGTTTTTAGAATAAATATGTTTATCTATACATATAATAAAATCGTAGGAAAGTCAAAACTGTACATTGAATATTTTTTTAAAAGAATACATAATCCATGATCTATAATCGATATAGAAGCCAAAAATATAGTTTTTAGAATTTTTGTCTGTTTGTCTGTTTGTCTGTTTGTCTGTTTGTCTGTATGTTTGTCCGAGCTAATCTCGAAAAGTACTGCTTAGATTGACTTCAAATTTTGCATGAATATTACTAACAGGTCGTGTGAGGTTTTTTTAAACATATTATCATGCTATCACCTCCGGGGGAGGAGCTGTGAACCTTTACTTTTCTTACGTATTCCGTGAACTACGACAGCGTACAATCTAAAGACTCATGTTTAAATGTTGTTTTTGAGTAAGCCATGCTATTATCTAGCTTTACACTATAAAAACTACGTCATTTACGTAATTTGGGCAGAGAAACTGTTTAATGAATCTTAGTACTATAAAGACAAATTTGATTCAGCGCCATCTATGAGATTTCGTAAAAATCAAATCAATTTACATGTTAACACTACTGAACACAATGTTAAAAATTAATAATTTAAATATAATTATGTTATTTATTTATTTAACTCTTTAACCCATAATAAATCTTCCCTTCCCTATAAGGTGCGCTTATATAATTCGTGTGAATATACTACATTTTTAAAAGTGAGGGTAGATGTATATTATTTTAAGTCAAACTAGACACCATTACAGTTAATCTAATATTGATTGTGTTCATTGGTTACATTTTTAAAAATCTTCGTGTTTTAATAATTCGATCACGAGGCGGGACTCTAATACAAAAAGGTTAGTTCGTTGATAATTATTATTCCTTCATCATTTACATGTTGTTAGTAAAAATATACTTTGACTGTTAATACTTTTGTTTAGTATTTATCTGTATGATTATTGCTTGGTAATTAATATATTTTCATGTCGTATACCTAATTATAAACATAAGTGTGATGTGAAACTAGCTGGATTTATTTTTACACACTCACAGTCTTATATTTTGTGTTAATGTTAAAATAGTATTAATAGTGTAAATCATAATATTTTTTCAAAGTTAAAAATATTTCCTTTTTTCTGATGGTGTTGCCATCGAATTAAACCGCGCTGTCGTTTCGTTCACAAAAAGTCATGTTAAGCGTCTTATTTACGGTCCATCTTGACGTACGTCCCGCCAAGGTCATACACGATGCACGACGCAAAACGACAGTGAATAGCGTTGACGTACGTCAATAATTATTATTATTATCTTGCTGGATGTGCACGACCAACTTTTCATCCAGCAAGCACCCCCACCACCGCGAACGTCGTGCAGATGGACAGTGAATAGCGCGGACGTACAGCAGATTAGTGTTGCCAACAGAAATTAATGTAAATACTTGGAAACGTGGCCTATTGATATGATTTTTTTGTGATAACTTAGTGAGTACATGAGCAAGCAAGAAACGGTTATTTTTGATTTTTATGTACACAGGAAATCCCAATTATCATTACTTTTGGATCAACCTTGTACACATGGACAGTTTATATTCAGAAGTTATTATTTTAAAAGAACTCCAAGGCGAATTGTTGAATAACACAGATTTTATGCAAAAGTCCACTGCAGAAAAATGGCAATTTATTTAAAAAAAATATCTTGACGAATTTGTTTATTTAAAAAAAATGATTAGCTATATACTCTCTGTTCCCGCCACTTTAGCATTTACTGAAAGAGTCTTTTCGGTCATGAATGTGAAGTGGCGGGAAGAGAGAAACCGAGCTTCATTAAAAATTAATTAAAAATGAGCTCTTGAAATATATAAATTTAGATTTGGATTGTTTGGATTCATATAATTCATTTAAAAATAATGAAAAATTCTTAGTTACTACAAAAAGTACAAAAAAATACATTTTTAAAAATATTTATTTACTCTTTATTTACCTCCTTTAAAATCAGATATACTCTATTTCTTCAAATAAAAGTTGGCAACCCTAGCCATGCTTGATGCGCGCACGATCGTCAGTAGGATACATCCAGCACCGCGGCCTTGAGCCGACGTACGTCGGGGATTGACCGTGAATAAGACGCTTTATTAGGACCGAATATGTAGCCGCCTCAACTTACGGAAACGAGAGTAACCTGCGTTGTCTGTTAGTTATTGTATAGTCGAATTTAACGTTACATGGAAATTGGAATCTAAATATATGTATACCTACTTATATTAAATCTGTAGAGGTCAATTCTGCACATGAAATATATTTCCTAAATAACTATCACGAGGTGATTAGAGATCGACATCGACGTCAAAAATGTTTGTCCGTCTGTCTGTCTGTATAACCGTTATAGAAACAAAAACTACTCGACGGATTTAAACGAAACTTGGTACAATTATTTGTCATATTCGTGAGCAGAGCAGCAACTCCATTTTTAAGCTTTCGTCGCGTGTGCGTTCTTAATGCGTGTATCTTAATGGTTAAAGCTACACAGAAATCAAGTATGAAAGAAATGTTCTCCATATTATATAAAAAATATCTCCCGACATCATAAATGTCTATCTTTTATGGTTGAGCTTAGGAGTTCAAAGCTTTCTGATTATATTTGTCTACTAGCTGTCCCTGCGACTTCGTTCGCGTCGAATAGTGACTATGGGACCTATGACCATGGGCTCAGGGTGGGGCAACAATAAAAAATCATTTTTATTTTCATGCTCCCACTCCCGCGCCCACTCGCACTCCCACGCCATATGCCACGTTCAGTCCCAATCCCACGCCCACGCCCACTCCCCTTCACAATTAGTATTTACCAGATCAAAGCCAGGGTAAGCGCCCCACCCAGCCCCACCGTGGCTACGCCCATGCTGAATTACTACTTAACATACAATTATTGAGTAAATACGTACAACCATACTGTACTGTTGTACTACCATAAATAATTAAAAGAATTGTTATTAAAATTTCTTACTAAACTGAGCTAAAAAACTTACGTACCAAATTATTAAAGAAAATAAAGAAATGAAATGCCTAACCTATACCAAATAGTTACTACATATTGTAATTAAAAATTATGATTAGTATATAATATCGAAAATCAAAAAAGAAATGCCTAACTAATTCTACGTAAAATTTCTTTTTAAATTATGTCATATTATTTTTTAGGAACCAGGGGGGGGGAGAGGAGCAAATTCTATTTCCTTCCTTTTTTAAACGGATGTTTTTAATAATCTATGGTGTAGCCAGTAGCCACTGATCAGCTTAATCGATACTCAGTTTTTATCAAATCCAGAAACAAATCCAAATTAGATCTTTCCTGTCTCACGCACGTAACTAAAGGCTGAATAGAGAGAGAGCACGTAACTAAACCGTTTAGACGAAGAAAAGTGTATAGAAAAAGGAATAAATAATTTCATAAACTTCCCGACGATCTTTAAAAATAAATTATAACTTTCATTTTTTTCATTCCCACTTTTACCCCTATGTAGGTATAATAAGTGGATGAACCAATTTTGATACACTTTATCTAAGAACCAGCGTCGGAAAATATTCTGCCTAACAAAAAAAACCGCATCTAATTCGGTTTACCTGTTAGCCAGCTACGGTGCCATAGACAGACACACACACACACACAGAAATACATAGCGGTCAAACACATAGGTAACACCAGTCTTTTTGCGTCGGGGGTTAAAAATATAATACGACATAATTTAAAGGACATTTTATGTGGAAAATTTACCTATACACCAGGGTAGATAATTTTTGAAACAAAAAAAAATCGCAGTAGGATGAAACCCATTAGAAAAGGATATGATAAAAATGTAAGGAAAAATAAATTACGGTCAATCGGAGTTCGGGAAGTGGGAGGGGGGGAGCTTTTAAGAGAAAAAAATGGTTTCTCTCGATTTCTCGATAATAATAACACCTGCTAATTTTTTTCTACATATTTTAATTGTACACTGTACAGACATCACTTTTCCACAATTTTATTATATGTATTGATGATGATGATTGAGATTATAACACTCTTAGTCCGTTTTAACTTAATTTTTATTCACCCGCATCAGTGCCACCTAAAAAATCTTTATATATCGAAATTCGAGCAAAGTTAAGAAAATGAGAAATAAGAGTTCTCAAGGATCGTTAGAGATAAGAGGCTTACTATTGACCGAAAACAACATGTGTTATGCCGAACCTGAAACCGCTTCACAACGAGAATTGCGGCTCACAGCTGACCGCGAACGGCATGTACTATCCTGTGAGACCGAAACCTTCACTGAGAGGGTATATATAACGTCTCACAGCTGATCGCAAATGGCATATTGTACTATCCCGTGAGACCGAAACCCTCACTGAGAGGGAATTACGTCTCACAGCTGATCACGATCGTCATATTTTATCTCGAGAATTCTGAAACTTTTACTCAATATGAAGACCGTTTGACAAATAATAGGGTGCACCATAATATTATTCGATCTCTCGAAGATGAACATGAGCATAAACTAGAGTAGGGACGCGAATATTAACCATTATTTGAGACAAGAACGATTAATAAGTTTGTTTAATGAAAGATTAAGAATTGAAACTATTGGTCTCTTTAAACGGACGAATAGCGAGAGGCCCGTCTTACTGCAGACAGATTTCGACATAGTCTTAATGACTTAGAGGTAAACATAGAAGATCAATCTACAAATTCGGTGGTGTGGTCCGACAAAATAATATAAAAGTGGGTTTGCTTATAACCTCACAATTGATTACAGATCATCTTCTGTATAGGCGATATTAACGTAGTATGTTCTTTTTGTAATGCTTCAAAGTGGAGTAAGGAGTCGGCTTTCGTTTGAAGATACGCCGTTTGAAGATACGCCGGAACCTTTGAAATCACTACTTTTAAGTTTTAGAGGAACATGTGCAATCTAAACAGTTCTTAGACAATATTAGCTCTTATAGTATTGCGTTTTAAATGATCCTTTGGTGCTCAACAATTATCAGATGCTCCTATCATTCTTACTTTTAAGATACAAGGTCAAGTTTATCATTTGATAGGATCCCTTTTGCCTGAAGGCCAACCTAAGTTTCTTTAAATATATTTTGTATTCGACTACGACGAATAATCGAATACAAGAAATCAATATTTCTCGAATTTAAAACTGAACTCATTTCACAATTTTAGAACATGTTAATTCATCAGGTTAATCCGTATATATGCGTTTTAAATCGACATTAGAAGCTTTTCCTCAAGATGGTGATATTAATATAAAATTGGTATAAATGCCGATAGACGGAAGTCTATCAGCACTCAGGAATTCCCTGAGCGTGTTATAACGCCCAGGCCACAGTATTACAATTTTTCCTACAGTAGGGCGACGAATGTATTTTCGCATAGCAACGGAGGGGAACTCGTGGGGTGGGGGGTAAAGTGACGCGGGCCACGTACCACAAACATGATTAGTTTGTGGTACCGAGCGCGAAAGAAAGTCATCGTGTTTTTAGTAAAGTTACTATGTAAACTAACGTAATTTATTACTTAGGTACATATTCTATAATGGTGCGCTCAAACTGTTAATCTACATTTAATTTAGATTATTATTTTAATTACTAAGAAATGTAGAATTTAAATCACATTCATTCATGTTTTCCTCAGATATTCGATGTCTATGATTTTCGATGATTTTAAGATTTTCTTATCAGAGTATTCAATTTTAATGTAGTTAAATTTTATAAGAGACAATTAAGAACATTCAAAAATAAAGTGACACGTATTTTTTTTAAACGACGAATGACGAAAAACGACCGAATCGCGGACGAAGTCGCGGGCAACAGCTAGTATATAATATGTAGGTACATACCTCTCCATTAATAAGCATATAGTGCAACCTTAGCAAAATTTTATCGAGTAACAAAATTATAAACTCTTTATTCAAGGCATAGAAACAAAAAGAACTTGTATCATGATTTTTGTAAATTACTATTATGTGTACCTACCCATATTGTGATTTTGCCTTTAACAAAAACTGACTGAACATGAATAAATGAAATAATCAACATTCGAATTGTAAAAACAACGTTATACATTTTGAATGTTATTTCTGTTCATCTGCAAATCTACTAATTATTTATGATGAAACAAAATACCGACTACATAAATACATATATAACACATCAAAAAGCTATTACATTGAAATCTCTACATCTATACTTCTATACTAATATTATAAAGAGGAAAGGTTTGTATGTATGTATGTATGTATGTATGGTTTTCACGCATAAACTACTGGACCGATTTTGATGAAATTTGGCACAGACAATCTTTAGACCCTGAGAAAGAACATAGGCTACCTTTTATTGAGAAATATGTACCACGGGCGAAGCCGGGGCGGACCGCTAGTAATATTATAAAGCTGTAGAGTTTGTTTGAATGCGCTAATCTCAGGAACTAGTGGTCCGATTTGAAACATTCTTTCGGTGTTAGATAGCCCATTTATCCCTATAGCCTTATAGCTATATATCATCACGCTAAGACCAACAGGAGCGGAGCCACGCGGGCAAAACCGCGGGGCACAGCGAGTATCATTATAAAAATATTAACAAGTCGTTACACTAATGAAAGATATTTAAACAAGTTATAGTTTCAATTAGTTAAGAACGAAAGAAAAATAATACCAAGTAAAATTTCCATTAGAGTTTCCGAGAAACATTTTATAACGAACACGATTCCTGTTAAAGTATGATGTCATTTCTATTAGTTAGTTAAATATTAGTTGATGTAAACTATAAAATAATTAGTGACGTCATAAAATTTTAATACACCTACTTTACCTTTTTATTAAATTTGAATACACTTACTTTACCTATACCGCACGCAAGATTATGTTGGTGAAGATGCTTTATACATATTATTAGAATACTGCATTGCAAAAAGGCACAAAAATTGCACTACGCTATACTTGTATCTCAATCCAAATTATACAAACAAAATGCTCGCTAAGTGCATTAGTTGATGACACAATCGCATGTCTTTAAGCTTTCCTTTCATGAGATGTGTGGATAAGATGGAAAAAATCTATTTAATTTTTGCATGTTGCATACTCTCGTATTTCTCAAAATCCCGACTTAATTGAAGTTGTAGTCTCTACAACTGAACGATCTGCCACGTTTTCTTTTTCAGTTTCAGTCAGTTTAATAATCTCTATATGTATAAAATTCTCGTGTCACAATGTTAGTTACCGTACTCCTCCGAAACGGCTGGGGCGATTCTCATGAAATTTTGCGTGCCTATTGGGTATATCTGAGAATCGGCCATCATCTATTTTTCATACCACTAAGTGATTAAGGCAGAACAACGTGTGCCGGGACAGCTAGTAATGTATGAAATTTACGTCAAAAACTGTCAAATAGACTACCTACTTGAACATTATGGGCAACACATGGGCGAGCAATGAAACTGACCATAAATGTTATTGCAGAGAACTAAGTTGGAAGATAAATGATTTTTTACGATTTGATAATGCATAACTATATAAAATATATATGAAGTATGAAGTATATTCTGTGTAAGATATTACAGCACATTATTGGCTCATCTCATCGCAATTTCCGGGCTCAAGGATGGAATGGAGGAACAGGTTATAGAACGTCTATAGAAATATGTTACACTGTAGTACATGCTTGCATGAAATAATCTATAAATAGCACAAAAAATGAATTTATAAAAAAAAATTGTGGTTAAGTTTCTTGGGTATCTACATAAATTTTTGGTATTATTTTTTAATGTCTATCATACAGTGATATCATAATATAATCAAAATAAGACGCTGATTATGACGATTACGTAGAAATATTAATTTTTGAATCTTTAGAATAGATGAGTTCTTGTATAATTATAAATTAATTAATTCTCAATACTTATTATTGTATAGAAAGGGCAAAAATATACGGAGAGAAACATGTGGAAATAATATCTACAAAACTACGTAAAACGGTATAAAGTTTATTTACGTTACTCGTTCTAGCCGCAGTGGCTAAATACAGACCTTTATAAATTGCCATCATTACTCCAAAGTTAGATATGCAGCGCTATTCGTGTAATGCCTCCAATTACTTCATAGGCCAGTGGAAATTAACATTAAATTCGCAAAGCACGATGTAGATTTGAATTTTTGGTATGTTGTTTGGATCAGTTAGGGTGATGTAAATCCCAATTTGCAACTTCGAAAAAGTTGTGCTCGCTGCGCACCACGTGATAAACTGCGAAAATTTTGGACTTTTTTCACTTTTTGCTCTAAAAGTCATAAACTATGCGTTTCCGACAAGTATGATTCAGTACATAAATTAAGGTTATTAAATTTGCAACAATTTAAGCCTAACCGCAGCTCTCTAAACCTTATAACGACTAAACTGTGGCCATTCGAAGATGGTTCATTTTTCCGGAAATATTGAAATTTTTAGTTTTGCTCCCGTTTGAAGCAAAATATTGGCAAAAACCGCTCGTTCTATGAGAAGTTCGTATAATAAAGTTGTAGTGCATTTAATTTTCTTTCATAAGAGCATAGAACAAAGTCTGTGAGACAAATATTTCACACAAAATATCTGAAAAACAAAAAGAAGGTAGAAATAGATTTTTAAAGAATTGAAACTGAGAGCATATAAAATCATAAAAAGAATAATACTTTTTCATTTGCAGGATAGGTAATTAACAAAATTACAAAATTTGGGAAAGTAGGAAAAAAGATTATACGCAAATAATAAACTGCGAAAATTTTGGACTTTTTTCACTTTTTGCTCTAAAAGTCATAAACTATGCGTTTCCGACAAGTATCATTCAGTACATAAATTAAGGTTATTAAATTTGCAACAATTTAAGCCTAATTAAAGCTCTCTAAATCTTATAGCGACTAAACTGTGGCCATTCGAAGATGGTTCATTTTTCCCGAAATATTGAAATTTTTAGTTTTGCTCCCGTTTGAAGCAAAATATTGGCAAAAACCGCTCGTTCTATGAGAAGGTCGTATAATAAAGTTGTAGTGCATTTAATTTTCTTTCATTAGAGCATAGAACAAAGTCTGTGAGACAAATAGTTCACTCACAATATCTGAAAAACAAAAAGAAGGTAGAAATAGATTTTTTAAGAATTGAAACTGAGGGCATATAAAATCATAAAAAGGATAATACTTTTTCATTTGCAGTATAGGTAATTAACAAAATTACAAAGCTAATTAAATTTGCAACAATTTAAGCCAAACCGCAGCTCTCTAAACCTTATAACAACTAAGCTGTGGCCTTTCAAAGATAGTCAGTTTTTCCCGAAAATTTCAAATTTTTAGTTTTGCTCCCGTTTGAACCAAAATATTGGCAAAAACCGCTCGTTCTATGAGAAAGTCGTATAATAAAGTTGTAGTGCATTTAATTTTCTTTCATTAGAGTATAGAACAAAGTCTGTGAGACAAATAGTTCACTCACAATATCTGAAAAACAAAAAGAAGGTAGAAATAGATTTTTAAAGAATATAATAAGGGCATATAAAATCATAAAAAGGATAATACTTTTTCATTTGCAGGATAGGTAATTAACAAAATTAAATTTTCTACAACTTTATTTTATGACCTTCTCATAGAACGAGCGGTTTTGCCAATATTTTGGTTCAAACGGGAGCAAAACTAAAAATTTGAAAATTTCGGGAAAAACTGACTATCTTTGAAAGGCCACAGCTTAGTTGTTATAAGGTTTAGAGAGCTGCGGTTAGGCTTAAATTGTTGCAAATTTAATTATCTTTGTAATTTTGTTAATTACCTATCCTGCAAATGAAAAAGTATTATCCTTTTTATGATTTTATATGCCCTCAGTTTCAATTCTTTAAAAATCTATTTCTACCTTCTTTTTGTTTTTCAGATATTGTGAGTGAACTATTTGTCTCACAGACTTTGTTCTATGCTCTTATGAAAGAAAATTAAATGCACTACAACTTTATTATACGAACTTCTCATAGAACGAGCGGTTTTTGCCAATATTTTGCTTCAAACGGGAGCAAAACTAAAAATTTCAATATTTCCGGAAAAATGAACCATCTTCGAATGGCCACAGTTTAGTCGTTATAAGATTTAGAGAGCTGCGGTTAGGCTTAAATTGTTGCAAATTTAATAACCTTAATTTATGTACTGAGTCATACTTGTCGAAAACGCATAGTTTATGACTTTTAGAGCAAAAAGTGAAAAAAGTCCAAAATTTTCGCAGTTTATCACGTGGTGCGCAGCGAGCACAACTTTTTCGAAGTTGCAAATTGGGATTTACATCACCCTAACTGATCCAAACAACATACCAAAAATTCAAATCTACATCGTGCTTTGCGAATTTAGGGTTTTTTAGTGTCGATTTCTACTGGCCTATCACTAATATTTTAGTTGATAAAACATGGAGTTTATTACAACAAGAATCACACACGCGCTATAATATTATATTTCACAGAACAATATTTCCCGCCCGCTTTTTTCACTATTTTAAAATTGGAACGACGTTCGTTCCATGCGCGTTTTTCTTTTTAATTCTTTACGGCCAGCACACTAATGTTTTGTTAAGGCGCAGATAATAAATTCGGAGTTTTAATAATGTTAGCAACACTAATTGAAGGTTATTAATCTTGAAACAGCAATGTTAGATATGCTTTGTAACTGACAGTAGCGGCTTTGAAAGGGACGACGTCGGAAAGTGACGTCAGCATTTATGAGGACAAAAGCTATCGTTGCGGCTTAATTATAAACTTCGCTTAACATGGTCTTTGTACGCACCGTTACATCAAAAGTAAGGTTGCGCTTTCGGATTATCATGATTACGGACTCTTTACAATGTTACTGACATATGAAGAAGTTTTGTTGGATCAACTTTACTTTAGGTACATGATTACATAAGTAGTATGATAAATCGTAATACTATTATGTATGTAATATGAATGTCATTAACCGTAATAGTTAGACATTTGATTCGTGAATTTTATTATTAAGTCAGTACTTATTTATTTATTTTAAACACTTTATTGTTCTGCCAACATTGTAATGTAGTAGGTACAACAAAAACTTAAACTAGGACAAATTAGCACTAGGATTTAATAATAGTAGCAAACAAAAATAGCTCACCAGCTTATTATTGTTTCATAATATATTAAATATTAAAATGTGTAATCAATAAGACAAAGACACAAAGATGTAATTAACTTTGTAACCGACCCCATCAAAACGTTGGTTAAGTAATCTTCCACGGACTTGCTGATATTTGGTTACGAATTACGATATACTTTTTGTTTAAAAAATATCAATTTTGATCCGACTGCTAAAGAATGAAGTCGGTTAAAAAGGGTTATGTTTTGTGTGTATAATTATACTTATTTGTTTTAAACACGACCAAGTTCGATCCGCTGGACGGATTTTGACTAATGAGGTGTCGTTGTAATCATCAGAATTGTGGTAGTAAATAATAATCTATACTAATATATACTAGTAATATTATAAAGAGGAAAGGTTTGTATGTATGTATGGTTTTCACGTATAAGCTACTGGACCGATTTTGATGAAATTTGGCACAGATAATCTTTAGACCCTGAAAAAGAACATAGGCTACCTTTTATTGCGAAATATCTACCACGGGCGAAGCCGGGACGGACCGCTAGTATGTTATAATATAATAGCAGTAAATAATAAAAAAAAACCATTGCTGTCGATTTTATTAAACACAAGATTTTATACGGGATTGCTTTTAATAATTTCTGTAAATAAGATTCTTATTGAGTAACTTTATATTTTCACACGCCTACGCGTAAACATCTCTTGAATAAATTAAAATTGTGAAATAATTATGGTATTATTTGTGTGGGATGATTATAATTTATAACCAAGAAGTAGCTCAAAATAATATTTGATAAAATTGTATCTATTTATAATTTTGTGTACTTAAAATAAGTGCTTTATGTACTAAAAACAGATCACGCTAACTTTGCCGGCATGAATTTTTTTGTATTGATCTGTATTAGAAATGTTGGTTGCTATTACTCCGTTAATATAATTAAAGATATAATATTAGATATCTATACTAATATTATAAAAGTGAAGTTTGTTTGCTTGAACGCGCTAATCTCAGAAACCACGGGGCCGATTTAAAAAAATAATTTCATTTTTTTTCATTTTTTTAAATCTTCCACTTATCGAGGAAATAGCCTTTAATTATTATATCATTACGCTAAGACCAATTGAAGCGGAGCAATGCGGGTAAAACCGCGGGGCACAGCTAGATATTAAAGGCTATTCAGACATCTTCATTCTAAAATTAACCTAAAATTAAGTATTCAAATACTAAAGGTATTATACTTATTATAACCACTTTTTTTAAGATGAGTGGTGGTAAGAATTAAAAAGTGATTCTGATGCATATTTCAAGTAGAAGTCAAGTTTATTTCAATACTAATTGGCCCACGTTCTCAATAGAGCAGAGAATATCTTATAAAAAAGAAACTGGAAAGATTTGCAACGTAGAGGTTACATATTTTTTAGTTAATAAATTTTAACTTAAACAATGAGAAAATATGATTTGCGACTTCAATACGCATTTTTAGAAATAATGATTAATTTTTAACGTTATTCTTAAAATTACACTCTATCATTGTTTCATCCACACTACATTTTTACGGTATTTTCAATAATGGTAGAAAGTTTTACTCTCTCGTAGGTCTGCAAGAGAATTCATAACATATGAGTATAACACTATAATAATGACGCTTTGCATATTACTTCAGAGAAAACGATCTTTGTAAAGAATGACAGTTTAGCAAATAGCAATATGCTTTTTTGGGAGGGGTACATGGTTTTCTAATCCGTTGAAATTTCACAGTTGCGTACTTTCTGGCACGTAAAACAATCCTTTTCAGCCCTGTTTAATTGAGGCATAGCTATATAAGTCTTCCCGAGACCGATCTTTACTCAAAGACTGAATAAAGACAGTCATAAAATAATTTGGTACTACCGCCAAAACAATTGGTAATAAAACCCAGAATTTATTCTATCTTGCAGATAATAGCACTAAAGATACAGTTAGATCCAAGAGATTTCATCAAAGGAACGAAAGCAACAAATGTGATCGTTTTGTACTTGAAATGGTATATATTCCTTTGAAGTGAGACTAATGAAATGTTAGTTACCTCATCGGCCTTTCTCTCTTTTTAGTGTATTCTTGCTTAATATTCTTGTATATAAAATTAGCTGTTGCTCACCGTGCCTCATTACCAGGAATATAAAAGTGTCTTTTTGATGGTAAATTACTACATAATATAAAACAAAGTCGCTTTCTCTGTCCTTATCTATGTTTAAATCTTTTAAACTAAAATAACGGACTTTGAAGCTGTTTCTTTTAATAGAGTGATTCAAGAGGAAGATTTTAGTATATTATTAGGTTTTACTCCAAGCGAGCGAAGCCGCGGGTGGAAAGCTAGTTTTGTATAAATTAATTTTGGAAAGAAAACTTACAGAATTTAATTTTTGAATATCAAACCAAATTTGTGATCTATTTTTGCTCAATGGAATCTATACAAATGTTATATTATAATATAAATAAAATACTCTGAAATCATATTCCTCTAAGTATACGATGTATTCACACAAATATATTTTTTCCAGTTACAGTTTCCACCTTACTAACTTAGAAACTAGATGAAATTTCCTCCTCCTAAATTTCCTTTTATGTACAAAAGAATTGAGTTAACAAACTTGATAACATTTTAGCTGTCGCAGTACAAGTACAGTCCAACTTCGAAAAGGAAGTATCGAAGAAGAATACAGTGATGGACGGACGGAAATAATACAGTCGACTTTTGCCTTATTTTTTAAATAAAATGTATAGTAATTGAATTTTTCATTTATTTTATAGAACTTAAATTTTTCTGTATGAGATTTCACATTGGTTTTTTGGAACAGTCATGTATTGTACCGCGATGAGCGTCTAGGGCCCTTCGTGATATTTTTCATCCATTTCTGTAAAGGTTAGTTGCCAAAAAAGATTTTTAAATAATATTTTATGCGTTTTCATAGTTGAAAAATTCTCACACTTTAAAATGTTCTCTATAGTGTGCATGAAAATGTCATGCGGAGGCATTAAGCAAACAGGTCTATTTAAACAGAACATCTCGCCAACGAATTTCAGAATCTAAATTACCTTGACATTTGATCTTTTAACTAAACTCGGTAACCTTTCGCTAGTCAAAATAGTGTTATCTAAATAATTGTTCGCTTTCGTAGTATTTGTATTCTCTTTGTTGTTCGCGTGGAAGTGAGAGAAACTAATTTCTTGTTTAAAATTTGACAGAAAAGTGGAGACTCCCTTGTCTTATGTCAATTTTGACAAAAGATTAATAGATTAATAATTTTTAATCGACAGATATAGAAGACAAAGTAACAAGACTAAAATAAAAATGATGTAACTAGTAAATATATTACCTATGTAAGAAATTTTTTAATAACAGAAAAAGTAAGACTTTTGAATGATTCTAAATAAAAAAAAAGGAATAAAGTTCTTACTGATGGAGTTTAGAAACCATTAATAAAAAGGCAAAATATTTACTAACTCTAATCAATTAAAACCGGGTAAATACGGGTAAGAAGTTTTAATAAAAGAGGAAATAGGTAGCGGTGCTAGAAATGTTCAATTTAAATGTCTAGGTAAGTAATGAACTATTTGAAACTCTTTTTACTAGGCACCACAAATTGTAAGTCTCTATTAAAAAAGGTTCATTCAATGAAAACAATTTAAAAAAATTAAGATAAAATTATCTTATAAACATTAATGTGACATAACTGTAAATCTATCTTATATATAAAAATGAATCGCAAAATGTGTTGGTAAGCGCATAACTCGAGAACGGCTGAACCGATTTCGATAATTCTTTTTTTATTATATTCCTTGAAGTACGAGGATGGTTCTTATGTAGAGAAAACGTAAACATGTACCACGGGCGAAGCCGGGGCGGACCGCTAGTATGTATATATATATAAAAGAAAGTCGTGTTAGTTACTCCATTTATAACTCAAGAACGGCTGAACCGATTTAGCTGAAAATTGGCAGGAAGGTAGTTTAGAGCCAGGAGAAGGACATAAGATACAAAATATGTACCACGGGTGAAGCCGGGGCGGACCACTAGTAATATAGTAAAACTTCATAAAAAATGCGTCACTTTATATAAATTTAACGGTATGAAGCCTAAATGCTAATTGATAATTGAATTTAGTGCAATACGTATTAAGGATCTACATAGAGATTATATATAGCTTGAAATAATTCTAGTTTGCTCCAGTTTGTTAATTTAAGTTGGACTCCTCAGAAACGGGGACTTTGAAACAAACTATTCGGTTATCTACAAGATAAGGTTATATGCAAGTTGGAAATTCTTAGAATGTTAAACAATTAAACGCAGTAAGTACTAAGTTATTCTGCTATATGTCCATATAATTTAATACATTATTTTTTATAGCCAAAACCATTTTTACGCGAGTATTTAGAAATTAAAGACTTTTTAACGAATTTGAGTTAAGAGTACGTATTAGAGGAAGTGAAGCAGGCATGTCTAATATTATACTGAGGTAGAACAACAATAGAAATACATAAGGTAATCGAATTGCATTCATAAGTAACGAACTTCTGTAAAGGCGTACTCATTCCGATTGCTACATAAACTCACCTCTAACTAGCGTCAGTATGCCCACGGGCATGACCAACACCGCCACCAGGAGGTCCGTTATCGCCAACGACATCAAGAAATAATTCGTCACATTCTGCAACCGCCTCTCCAAGTAAATCGCCAAGCACACTAACACATTCCCAGCCGCTGTACACACAACCAACACTAACGCGATCAGTGCCCACCAATTGTTCACGTCTTCAACCTTATCGTCCGTTTCCGTTCCATTGCCGGTTTTCTCTTCAATTATACTATAGTTGCTCGTTATAACACCCCAAGTTACGTTAAAGTTATCGATAGCATCGCCAGTTGGATAGATAATGAACTCCAGCTCATTCATTGTTAGGCGCTTGCGATGTCGTTTTCAATTTCATTTTGCGGAAGCGATTCATCTTATTTCATAAATGTGGTATATTGTATTCGGCGGGTCCATTTTCTTGTTCATTCTTGGTGTAGCATCACTGTTACATTTATCATCTGTAAAAGAAAATTGATATTATTGTATTGTGTTGATAACGATCCATTATAGGTAGTTGATCATGATATAAGACGCTTTAGAATTTTTTTACCAACTTTTTCATTATATATCTATTATTAAAGCAATTTTAAATGATTGTTTGATAGCATTCAAATCAATAGTAATTTGTAGCTGACCTAATAGCTTCAGTAAGCTATAATAATACCTACTTATAATCGTATTAAGGCTATTGTTTTAAAAACTAATAAATGCTCTAAACTAATTGTAAACCATAAGCTACTGATATATTTTAATATTATGTTCAATATTTTGTCACCCTTTTATTTATGTCAATTATTATTTCAGTCTCCACAGTCAGTCTCTAAATTAACGATACTTATATATATTGTTCAACCGCATACATTGGAATGGATCGGACGCTAACTACAATGGATAGTGTGTGATCTAATCATAGGTTTCCTGGGTACAGTTCCCGGTAAAAAAGAAAAAGTTTCAGTTTGGCAAACACAGAATCACCTTCTTGTAAATAAAATTATCACTCAAACAGACGTATAATGCACCCGCAACCTACCCCACAAGGGGACACTTTTTTAAGCAGTTTTTGCTGAGTTCGTTCACTAGTTTCACTAATGATTGTGTAGTTCTCTACTCCATTAAAAATTTCTCATTTCTCTTTATTTCTCATGAACGGGAATGGCAGTGGTCGGAACAAGTTAATTTCTTAATGTAGTTATTTCTTCACAATCTTATAACGCTGTTATAAGCAGTCTTATTATAACTTGTTAAGTTTCAAACCGGTAATATAATTAAGTTTTCCAAGTTTTTCTCATTTCTTATGTTTTTACAAAGATTTTAATTTGTTTATGAAACTTGCTTCCTTATTACGCTGGATTAAGTTTTTAAAGAGATTTATTTATTAGCATCGAAACTATCTTAAGATTAAAAACAGAATCAGTTCTTCATAGATATAATATGATAATTATTAAATGTAAATCTGTTATTTTATCAACAAGTAATAATGAAAAACTAATTTTTAATTTGTTTAATTATATCGCAAAACTTTATCCAGTCATGATATCGGTATTGTATTAAAATTACTAACATTACAAAAATTTTTTGATATATAGATAAAGTTTATGATATCTTACAAGAAGATGTTAATAAATAAATTCACAATTCTTAAAAACTTTAATAAAATTAAACTAGACAGCCATAAGAATTTCTTTCAAGGGGGATAATGAGAGGAATAAAGCCTTCGGCTTTCCTTTTTAGCGTAATGGCGCATTTAATTGGGTATTAAGGTGATAAAATATGGTAATCTTTATTTTGGATATTATTTTAGCTGTAGCTAATGTTCAAAAAAATGAAATAAAAAACACATTGTTTATATCATGTCATTTTTTAATACTTGAAGCTTAAAAAACTAAAAACTCACTGTAATGATGGGATTAACTAAACGTGAGATAGTTTAGTTACTCATATACCTACAAAGTACACGTAAGAAAATTATTTAATACAGGCAATCTAAATCAGAATAATAAGATAGTCTTATATTAAAAATGAAAGATCACAATAATTACGTAAAACACACATTAATATTAGAATCTTCATTAATTCTTTTACAGTTTGCTAAAATTCTAACTTCAACGAACGGCAAATAATATACCAGATTCATAGCAGCATTAGGGTGCTTCTCCACTAGGGATGTACTATGCTATGATGCAGTGGAGGTGTTTGATATCCACCAATCATAAATTCGCATAGGTTAGCACTGGTAGAATAATTCAACTAAGATACGCTTTATATATGGAGGAATAGCGTGGATGTGTGCTATGAATGTGTGATATAGATACTCGTATGTGCTATGAATGTGTGCTTTGGATGCGTGCTGTCACGAGTGGTGTAGCTATGCGCGGTGCCTAGGTACTATCGATACATCGATCATTGGAAACGGTCACAATATAGTTTCACAGCATAGCTATTACATTTTCGCAGTACAGCTGCATAGCTACTGCGCCCGATGGGAAGAAAGACGTATCTAACACTTTTTCCAAATTTGACTGATATACTTTGGTGGCAAAGCACCCTTAAGGCCGAAACACGATAGTACAAGTTGAGTTAGCATATCAAAGGTTGCTATTAGCATTCTCTATTGCCTCTATACAGTGCCTGTATTATATCGCAAAGAGTATAATAGCTGACGTGGCAATTAGTTTTGTTTTAGGTTTAACCGACTTGCGTTTTGGTGGTTAATGTGTAATAAATATTCCGTTATAACGTTAATTAGATTATAAATATTGCTAATAGTTTTTTAAGCTATAATATATTTTGTTTTCATGAGAACTTTATCTAACAAATACAATTATTAATATATTCATGAAAATTATTGTATTGTCACCGATTCGAGATTAGTAGGTATACATAGTTTTCATTAAACCTATCCATTTAAATTGGGCCAAAATGCATAAATAAAATAAAATAAAAAGCCTATATTGTTGATCTTAATTTAAATTACAAAACTTTTCTAAGTATGCCTAAGAACTAATTACTACTAACATTTACTAATTATACTTTATAAACTGAACAATTTATATTTAAGTGATTTTAGTTCGGCAAACGGTAGTTACTCCTCAACTTGTCTTCTGACAAAGGCCTCCTCTATAGATCGCCATTCTGTTCTGTCCCTGGGCTTTCGAGTCCACGTTGGACCTGCTATTTTCCGAATACCATCTTCCCATCTCGTAATGTACTATACATATAGCTAATTATTAAGCGTGTTAAAAATTAGCGTTATCGCTCCATTCTCTTTAATATGCAGATATGCATAGATACATAGAGAGGGAAGAAGGAACAGGGTAATTATTTAATAAAATTTGAATATTATCTGCGAGTTATTGCCTAATTTTAGTCCTGTTTTTGACTTATAGCTGAAACATTCCATCCATTTATCTTCATTGTAATGTATTTTTTATAATTTTTTATGACAAAATACGAAATTGAAGATCTAAAAATATCTAATGTGTACACTGTTAAAATACATCGTTACACGCAAAAATTTATAGTTGAAATTTATTCCCCAATTCCGCAAATTACACTTTTAAGTAAAACGAAACGTTTTGATGGATTGATGTAATATTTCACGAATAGCGGTCAGGTAATAGCGCGTTAAAATATAGGGCTATTTCCCTTGATAGTGCTATTTTTACCGTGAATAATTGACTTGACAGTTTTCTTGGATTTAGTAACGATAATTTATAAAACAATCGGTATTTATGACTCAAAGGCTTCATTTTTGTTTTTAAATTAGTTTTAGGTATGTAGTAGGTAGGTATTTGACCATCGCACGGTGGAAAGCGACAAGAGTGGTCTAGGAAGTAGGGAAGAGGTATGAGTAAGGTTTCCTTATTCCGGTCGGGTCCGTGGGTTACGCCCCCGGTGTGTTTTGCCCCCGTGGTGGAAGCCCCCGATTTTAAATTAAGTTATTATAGTTGATTTCGCCGAAATAAAAATATTTTTTACTAGATACAGACGATGAAAAAAGTGTTTCGGAACCAAATACGTAGACAAACTTACTAAATAAGTATTCTAACTAACACAATATTGGATACTATAAACATGCTACAAGGATATTCACTTTATTACTATATTACAATTATTTACTTTAGATGCATTACTTTGTACTTTGTCTAAACGAGGCGCCCGTGCCCGGCCAAACTGGTTTTACACAATAGCCAGATCGAATTCTAAAAGAAAGAGATAGGTAGTCAAAGAAAGGGAAAGATAGGGTTGAAAACAATAGAGTCCAGGGTGACGGACAGTGAAAATAGCAAACATAGCGATGGGCACTCGATGGGCACTATTTCTATCCCTTTCCCACATAGTTGCAATATGTTACTGATAAGAAAGTTTAGTCGGTCATGTTAACTCAAAATGGCAAGTCCAGGTCCTTCACGGGGTTTAGCACAAACCAATTACAAAATAATTTCAAATAAACTAGGTGGAAGAACGTTACTACATGTCGGATTTGCTTATAATCTTCATAGGAAAAATAATAAATCGAGTGTGTGGACATGCGTAAATAAAAGACATGGCAAGTGTAGTGGTTCTATAAAATTAAGTGAGGAAAGTGACAATGTACAAATCCAAAAGTGTCATAATGCTTGTGATAATGCTGAGTGTCAACCTAACTTAATGAAAAATGAAGTTAGAGTTGTTATGGAAAAATTAAAAAAGGAAGTGAAAACGAGTTTCTCGAGCTCTATACAACAAAAATTTGAAACAAAATTTGCCGAGTTAAAAAACACAGACACAGCCTTCGATGAATACATACCCAAATTCAATAATATCAAGCAACAGTTATACAACTCTCGAAAGAAAGCCTTAAATGTAGAAAAGACACAGTTTCGTAATCCAGCTGAAGTCATTATACCTGAGATTTTTCAAAAATATCTATTAGTTGATTACTGTGAGAACGACAACAGAATTATAGTATTCGTATCAGCACAGGCTTTAAAACACATCAAAAATATACAACACTACTTCGGGGATGGTACATTTGATTGTTGTCCAGGTCCATTTTACCAAATATTTACCATGTAACCTCCATAGTCACTGCATATAAATGACTTAAATTACATAATTTAATTACAAAGTTCAAATCATCCTAATATTTTTACTATGTTTTTCTTCTTTTGTTATCTGTGATTTTAAATGTTAATTGTTTTTATTATATTTTAGTGTTTGAACATTCTGTTACCAATCTTCTAAATATTTAAGTGGATGCCTACCTATATACTTAGTACGTAAATAGTATATAAGTACTTAAAATAATCCTAATTTTAAACTGTGATTTTTAATTTCGTATCTGTGATTTTGCATGTTATTGTTGCTTTATTTTAATGTTTGGTTTTATTTGTTATCAAAGTTGTATTTACGTAGATACCTATTATTATTTATTAGACATTTAATTTAATTTTTATTACATATTAAGTACCTACGTATTACCTATTATTACCCATTAGTACCTATTATTAGATAAGCAAACGTTTGTTACACCGACATTGTTAATAAAGATTTATAATAATAAACTATGATTTTGATTTTAATAATGAACCATGACTTAGACATTTTTTATAATAGGTTACACTTTGCTATCTGACTGTACTTTTGATAAAAATATTTAACTAATAAATATTATAGTACTAAAACGAAATCGGGGGCTTCCACCACGGGGGCAAAACACACTGGGGGCGTAACCTACGGACCCTTCCGGTCGATGTAATTCTGACTGTCAGCTAGCAATTATGCTGCCTTTCTGTTATTATACCTATTCAAAAGTTATAAATGTAAATAAAGAGTTTATAACTCGGTTTTATATAATTATTAAAATTGATAACTTAGTTCGTGGACTCCCACTTTCACGACATATTGTCGGTACCTTTTAAATACTCCGTCTCATATCCCACGTTTTATAAAAATTGATACCGTAACTATTTGTATGAAGACTTGAACATACAGATGAGTTATAAATGGGGAATAATGCCAATCAATCAAACGATTAAACAAACTAAAATACATTTTAAATATGTTACAAAACAAACATCTGTAACAATAAAATTCCGCTTTCATTCCGTTCAAATTATATTTCTATCAAAATTCCGGACCGAATTTGGTACGAAATAACATGTTAAACCCGATTCATATAATGGACCACTTTTCCTGTTCAACGCTTGCCACATCGGATTTCTTTTATCTGGAATCAAAGTTTTGTCCTACTTCCGAAATTGGTCCTTTTACGCCTTATGGATAGTTCGGTATTTCTCTTTTACTAGTGCGTCCATCATTTAAAACTGTTACCTATTGTTAATATAATGAATCACTAACCTAACCTAAACTTATGTAAATAACCTACTCTAAATCTTTAACTAACGAATGAAATTTTTTATAAATACCTGTTTAAAATTAAGTTTCTAATATCTTAATGGGAACAAATGTCTTTAAACCTTAAATCAGATGTGTTATGTGTTTTCAATTTTAACGACAAAATTATTGAACCTACTTTGAACAACACTCGCAGAAAACTGTTTGAAACGCCGGCTTCAAACCGGCGTTTCAAACAGTTTGTGGTAATAATATTTTAGACTCATCATCATAATCATCAGTCCATATACGCTCCCACAGCTGGGACACGAACTTCCTATGAGGGTACAGGTCATAATTCACCTGTCATGCTGGTTGGAAGATGTCACATGACGTCGAACTTTCAACACGTCAGTTCCCTCACGATGTTTTCCTTCACCGTTTTAGCAGTGGTGTTGTTATAACATGCGCAGATAAATTGAAAAATCAATTTATTTCCTGCGCACTCGCCTGGTCTCAAAGCCCCAACTTATCTATCTGACGTCCGAGGTCCTCTCCCACTGAGCCACCACTGGTCTTTTAGACTAAGTATATAAAATTGTGCAAACTGTTCGTAAACAAACCCTTACGACTCGACCCCTTTTGTATGCAATTTTTTGTTTATATTTGGTGCCTGAGAATGGGTTGAAAACAATTTTTTATACCCTTAAGTGACAAGGGTGTCCCGAACAACGTCCGCTGGGTCTGTTAATTTTGTTATATTTATATATACAAAAACGTTGTTTTTATTTCTTTGCTTGCTTTTGCGATATTACATACATATTGTTTAATGATTACATATACCTTCCTGATTGGAGAGGTCATTGTTTAAACTAAAACATAGTATAATTAATGTATGTACCTACAATTTTTGTGTAAACCGCAGTTTGTGTATTTTTGAGACAAATATTTTTTTTATATCAACTATCAAGGCATTAATCACATTTTAAATCCTGTCTTATTTTCTACGTAAGTGTAACATTGAGTAAGTGGGTATATTCGTGTACAAAACACAAGAAAACACAATAGGTACACAGATTTTTAAAAGAGCAACTGCGGAGTTTCTTGCCTGTTCTTTTCCGTAGTAACTGCTTTCCGATGGTCATTGGTAAACCTATCTTATGACTATTCAAAAGTGCTTCTAGAAGTTTAGTTGAATGAATAAATGTTTTAGTTTGAGTTCGAGTTTAATCATGATTGAAAGGGTCACTAACCTCAGCAGTCAATAATCACTAGTATTATTTAGTAAGCATGTTATAGTCTGTGTTCCCCGACGAGTACAATATGGGAGTCTTCAAGCGTAGAGTGAACAGGTACCTTCTAGGGAAGCGCGTTCCATCTTAGACCACATCTCAGCTTAACATCAGGCGAGATTGTGGTCAAGCGCTTCACCATTACCAATAAAAAAAAAATCAATAGAGAGATGAGAAATGGCTTCATTGAATGAAGGTTCAACGTATCCTGTCAAGTTCGGCTTATAACTCCATCTTGTTTGGCTTTTGTTGTACGGTTTATGTTTAAGATTTAAATAAATTAAAATAAATGCTATAATAGATTTGTTTCCTTGCAATCTCCTACTTACCTACTAATTATATATTTAAGAAATCATATTTACGTTTTCAAATTTATTTTTACACATTTTATAGACAGCTGAGAATCACCTCATATACCTATAGCATGCATTAATTTATAATATTACTAGCTGCGTGCCGCGGTTTTACTCTCGAAAATGAGTTTTCTTTTTAATCCTAATATTCCTGTGGGATAAAAAAAAACCGTTCAAAATCAGCCGTTCTCGAGATGAGTCGGAACAAACAGGTAGACGGAAACAAACTGTAAAAATGAATATTTTTGTATCTGTACTTTGTATCCATATACATTTAGTAAAAAGCTGTTATTTTAATATAACAAACAGACACTCCAATTTTATTATTGGTAAAAATGTTATTATAGGACCATAATATTTTGTGACCCTTTAGAGCCCAATCAATATGACATAGGTCGATAGGCACCGTTATTACCTGACCTTCAGAAATTTAACCATATCCCCTAGTCTGACATTGTCGCGTAGAAATATTTGTATACTTTAATAATAAATTAGGGAACTTATAACGACGAAAACATATTATTAAAGAATAATAATGTGATACTAAAAGTAAATTAATATGTTTACCTATACTAAAAGTAAAATACGCTACGCTGAAGAAGAAAATAAGAGTTGAAAATGATTTTATTTGAATGGAACTAACAAAAAAATCATAAATAAGCAATAAATAATGCTTGGTGCTTTTAATTTTTTCTGTTCCTCTATTTTCAATGTAGGATTTTACAATTATATCGAGAATTATCAGACCGTAAAAAGTGAGACTAAATCATAAGGTTACCTAAGGTAATTTTACCAAATCTCCATAAAAATAATTCTTCATCCTACTTCATGAAAGGATTTGCTTTAAGTACATTAACGTACAGACTACAGTCTCTGTCTAACATATCACTTTAGAAGTTATACCAAGCACTAACTCTTGGCACATTTGCAAACTTTCTCCTAGTTGAGTACATTAAAACATAATAACGTGAACCTACTAATTATCCTTCCTAACTTTCAAATGCTACACAACGTAGTCTAGACATAAATTGCTTTGTTCAAATATATAAACAAGTGTTTTTTTTTATTCTTTCATATAAAATTTGACGATGGTGTTACAGTTTAAGAACCACACTGTCTAAGTAAAGATTTTCATTGACATACTATTTTTAGGTTCTAACTAACCTTAAATTGTAACTGAAAAGTCTTAATGAAATAATAACACACAAACAGTATTTCATTTCGCTCTTTGGGATCGGACAACGACATTATACTATTAAAACTGTACAAAATATGCATTCAAAGCATAATTCTATACTAATCTAAATAAAACTAAGGTATATCCGAGAGATGGATGTAAGTTTATTTTCATATAGAAATCATGTATGATTTTTGTGGACGTTTTTATTATTATTATTGTATGTAAATGCAATCGTGTCTAGACGAGCACATTTGTATCGCAAAAATTGGCAATTTTCCACTTTAACGGTGTCATATGAAATTGCTTTATAGCCCACGTTGAGACCACGACAAACTCTCCGTGAAAAGAGGTATCTTCGTGAAACAGGATCGTATTGGAACGAATAATAGCTTATTCTTGCGTTTCATTGGCCTTTTCGATTTCTGTACAATGGGCATGATATCATTTGCTGGGTAAGAACGCTGTTGTTATAAAGGGATTTTGGATAGGTTATTTTTGGTAGATTGAAAATTATTTTACGTAACATTTTATTTTTGTTGTAAAGAATTATTATTGCGTAGGAAATTATAGTTAGACATAAGTTAGACGAGACTCAAGTTGTTCTTGTACAATATATTATTATAATTATCGTTCTGTAGGTATTTGATTATATATTTCTACTAAGTTATTATTTAAAAGCAAATCAAGAATTACTAAAATCCACACACTTAATTACGTCTATTCTACAAAACTGTATTGTACGATAGAATAGCGGTATAGAACGGAAAAAATTGCCAAATTATCAAGTGCAGTGACCCGTCACTATTCGATCGTTCAAATCTTCCTGAATCATTGCGTATTAATCACATGGTTTTGTGCGCTACGGGTCAGCATACCTTGTGACTCAATTGGTTGGATCGATCGAAAATAACGGGTTTAAAACGCGTTTTGTCATGTGGTGGTGAATTATGAGTTGGAAGAAGTGTGCTTTGAGTCGTGGAATATTAAATAAATAACAACATAAATATAAAGACATGCAGAATAAAAACTTAGACTCGATATGGTTGTGGAAGTTATATGAAATAGAGATGGGCCGCGGCCATTGCGCCTAATTATGTGTCAATTTTTACCGTTATATTCTGGAAAACGATTTAATTCAAGAGCCCTAACAGGCCCTATTTTAGTCGCTCGAGCACTTGATGCACTTTTTAAGTCGATAAAAACCTTCATTTTTTCATCTCTATTGTGATCAATACTAGATTGAAAAATGTATTCCCTTAATAATTGATAAACAGAAAATATTTACCACCATATTCCACCCCACGTTCAAAACAAAGACTAAAGTAAAACATCAAAAAGCCACGTCAAGTGCATTGTTTCAAACGCGGTAAATCGGCCTTAAAATTCCGAACACTTAAAAAGGATTCCCAACGAGTTTACCTGAAGCCTTTAAACTTTAATGGGCTAAAGTGTTCCCGGGACAAAACTTGCACGCGCCAATTTTATTTTCCACTATAGACTAGTGTTCTTTAAAGGGTGCTTTTCCACCAGAGATGTGGAGCTATGCTACGAAAATGTAATAGAGCTATTCTATGAAACTATGTGACCGTTTTCACTGATACTAAGCTTCGTAGCAGTAAGAGTAAGTTGTGCTCTGAAGATGCGCCTCCGCAAGGTAGCTGTGCGAGGAAGATGCGCAGCTCGAGCTATGCGATGTATCGATAGTAGGCGCTCTACACATAGCCATATCTACACATATCCATAGCACGCATCGATAGCACACATTCATGGCACGAATCCTTCCATATAAAAAACATATGAAAATCTATCATAAGTCCTGGAATTTTATACTTGTTTGACCATTTGCCATGACCTGACAGGCCCATGATATAGATGTAATGTCATAGCATTATTGTATTTTGGAATGTCATGATAAATAAATAAATATCTCAGCTAAGACCGGTTTTCACCATAGCTACGGTATGTGCATTAATGAAATGCAGCAACGTAGCTATAGCACATCTCTGGTGCAAAAGCACTCTAACGCTTAGTCCAACGCCTTAACTGCAAACAATGTGGAACTTTCCTACCTTGTGATTAGTGTATTCTGTTGAAAACTTCGTTCATTTTAAACGTAGAGTAGAAAATAAAAGGGACTGAGAGCTAATGAGATAATCGCTTTGTTTTACTTATGTGGTATAATGCGCTTCTTATTGTAATATTATGTTGGAAAGTTTCAACGCAAATATGAAAATACTTTATATGTTTGTGACGGATAGGATTGTCTTTATGTTTAGACATTTTTCAGATAGGTACATTTCGGTTTTGAAAAACAGAGCAACACCACAGTATTACAATATTATTTCCTAGCAACACAGTGTGTCTGGTAGGGATAATTATTACGTTTAATTAATATTTTCTTACATTAAAAAATAATCATCGGAATTTCAAAATCAATAAACCATAAATATTATAAAATAACAGATAATTCCTTTAAAAGGTTATCAAAATCAATACGAGAAACACTCACTCGCAAATTAAATTGAGCGACGGCTAATAAAAATAACCCCTCTCGACAGAATTGACTTCCCAATAACGTTAGGAACATAAAAACCGTTGAGCAATTCGTTTCACAGGTTATAGGTGTGGTAATAAGACGAATTTGCCACGTTATACCGTTGGAAAGGTCGGCGTGAGGTAATGGCCTGAATTTAGTTTTACGGTTCTGTTTTCAGGTTTGGAGGATGATCATTGTCTAATTTGGAAATGGCAAATTGCATGACATTATTTCTATCATTTGAATGCTAGTTGGAATGCAATATTACTAAAATATCAAATTGCATTGTTAGAGAAAATGTGGAAAAATACTCTATTGATTTAATCGATGTTTAATTGTCTACTTTGGGAATGGATTTCCAAAAACTGTCTGATAGTGGTGTTAATATTAATATTATGTTAGTTTTATTAGAGTTTGTTCAAAATCTCATTTAATCTACTTATTTATTCAAGATTTATACATACATAGAGCAAATCTTAAAACTGCTCCAAAATTGTAGTTGTAAAAAGAAAATGTACAACCTACTATGTTTTATGTAAATAATATTCACTCCACTACATTAGGTTATCCCATTTTGTCTGTCCTATCTGAGTACATATATTTCATCTAATAACCTTGTCCATGGCTCCGTATAATAGCATTACGAATATACTAAACTAAACTAAGCTTCAGACTAAACTATTGTTATTATTCACAAGGAATACGGTAAAGATTAAAGAGGTATAAGTTGAAATAGCTTACTTGCTTTATGTGTCTGGTATCTGTTACACGAATTTAAAAAACAGTAGCATTTAATTTAAACATATTTTTTTACAAAAGGTGAATCAACTAAAAGAAGAATATTACATAAAGATAATATGGTTTGAAATCATACTATACCTCCAATATTCAGACAAATATAAGTCATGTTGGAAAAAATAAATTATCATACCCCCAATCCTTGAAACATTACTTCTTTAACCCTTCAATTACCATTAAAAGAAACTTATAAATATTCAAAACTAGTTGTCCGCCCCGACTTCGCTGGAGGTACATGTTTACTTTTTCTCTCCATAAGAACTATTCTCGTACTTCAAGGAATATTACATAAAAAGTATTTACGAAATGGTTCAGCCTTTCTTGAGTTTCTCGCTTATCAACACATTTGGCAATTCATTTTTATTTTATAGAAGAAATAACTCATATTATTATTCCATACAAACCAGATATTCACAATCACGTTTCAATCCAAAACGGGAGCCATAATAGTAATTTGCTCGAAGATCTCACATTAGGCACTTTCCTCACCCCATTGATTCTTATTGTCTCTTATCACAAGGCGGAAGAAAATGCCCATCTTATTAGGCTGGTTCACATAGAGCGAGCAATCCCGAAGCATTTTTGACACTCATTAAATTTATCCCAATGATAATATTGTAAAAAAAAGTGTAGAGAGGTTACAAGTGCTCTGGATGTGGCACGTCAACTTGGATAATAAGCCACATGTTACTTCAGCTGTCTCTTTTTCACTCACGATAGTTGAATCATTTCATCTTTATTTGACGTAAACGGTGTGCGGTAGTGTGCCGTTTTTGAAGTTCGTATATTGTGTTGGTAAATCATCTACCTTTTTACTTTCTTCTATCATTGTGGGAAGAAAATGGCGGCACTAGCGCTCTCCTTTGTCGCCTCTCGTCCACACAGATTTAGCTGCTACGCAGGGCAATTGCTTCGCGAGGCTGTTCGCTCTGTGTGGACTTGCCTATTTACGAATATTGGTAACAATATAACCCGTTTATGAAGCGAATTCATTTCGCAATACTTGTCTTTTTATATTGGCTGTTGACTTTCCGATATTATTTTTTCTATTGATGCTTATTGAATTGTTATTGAATGTTTACAAAGTGGTTTCGTGAAATGAAATTTGTTTGGGAAAAACAAACCATTTGCAATATTACAAAACGTATAGAGATGGTTATATAACTGCAGTATTTCCAGGAAAATAATTTTCATGTGTTATATTGTTTTTAAATATATTTTTAGATTTAAATTAAATTTTATTTCGTGCAATAGATAGTCAATCTTAATATAATACAGTACATAAGGATATTTATTTACTTACGTGTTATCTTCTACCAATAATTAGTTTTAAATTTAAACAAATTATACAAATAATAAATATATTAGGACATCAATTAACCAATTGTATGTAATTATCATAACATAATTGCAATAGTTTTTAAATAATAAACAATCCGCGTAAATTAGAATATCATGGAAATAAGTTGGAATCAAACTACACTTAATATTAAACAAATCCAAACACTGAACTAAATAAAACGATAAAACCGACGTATGCAAACGTTTTGAAAACTTCTATTTAATGTTGAAACTTTTTTAGTACAAACATATTATCTGCATATTTATAAATGTACCTATTTTTTTATTAATTCAAATAGAGCCAATATAACTGACACTTAAATTTAAACTCAAACTTTTTTTCATTCAATAAGACTTCTTCTTGTAGCACTTTTGAATCATCATGACAAGAAGAACCGGCAAGAAACTCCGTAGTTGTTTTTTAATCATCTCAATATTATGTCTCTCTCCATAATTAAGGACCACCAGAAGGAATCCGGTCCTTTAGAAGGCTTACGTAGGGACACAGGTCCAACACGCAGAGGCCCTTTAGAGAATTTAATGTGTTGTTGGACAGCCGTAGCCTGCCCATGACTGCACTAGAAAGATTCAGCCTGGGCAGGCCACGGCCGATGTATTACTATTGCAAAAAGCATGGAAAGGAGTAAAACTTGGCTATTATATTACATATTCACATAATATAATACATATGTATCGTAATAGTTATGCCAAAGAACTGTCCTATAAAGAAATAAGGTTGATTATAAGTATTCGGTTTCTCGAATTTACGAATTCAATATAAGATAATAAGATTCACAATAAGACGTCTATAGAACCATAATGATTACTCTCCAACCTTTATTTATTTTCCTCGTCGGAAGCAATAAGCATAAAGGTTTTATACGGAATTATTTGTTGATAAACAAACTTGTATTTCGACTTATTTCGTTTTTAAGGCTTTGCTTTTGAGATTTGTTTTATATTTTCATTTGATTGAATATTTATTACTTGTTCTTGATATGTCTTGTGTCTTCATGTATTATGAAATGATCCTCTTATGTGATATATAGAGATTAGAGACCCTTCTGACTATTTTAGTATCGGAGATTGTTTTATTAAATCTCATTTTTTTTCCTTAAAGCTTTTTGTTATGTTATCTCATATTAATAAAAGAAGCAAATAACTACTAAATTTACTCTTTATACAGCAAATAAGACCGTAGGTATACCTCTTTCATGTATCCGAAAAGTAATTGATAGTTATGTTTGTTTTTTATGTATTTGTACAAAAAAAGTACTAAATAATGTTCAATGAGAGCTTGTGACTTTTTATTTATTTGATTTGCATTTAATTCTCATTATTTTGGGCTCAAACATAACTTTTTTTTGCAAAAATACTATATAGAATTATAAAAAAAAATGCATTGAAATCAATCGTGATATGAAGGCAGTAAAGCATCGAATAAAGCAAAAAGGCAATTCTCGTCCGCATAAATGTATTTATAATGTGTAAATTTGGAAAAGAACAATGGAAATATTCTTATTAGTAACTAGCGGTCCATCCCGGCTTCGCCCGTGGTACCTACATGTTTACCTACGTTTTTTTCATAAGAACCATCCTGGTACTTCAAGGAATAGATTCCGCAGCGCACGCGATGACAGAATTTTTATTAAGGAATTTTTTACACCTTGGGTTACATTAATGCATTTTTGGTAAGGATCTCAATTTTTTTTGAAAATGCAATATAGCCTATGTTGCTCAGTGAAGATGCAGCTTTGTAAAATAATGTGTAAATTTGGTGAAAGAATTTTTGAAATCGGTCCAGTTTATGCGTGAAAACCATACATACATACATACATAATTACAAACCTTTAATCTTTATAGTATTAGTATAGAAGTAAAGATAGTATAGATGAAGAAATACGAATACGTCTAAAATTTATTTAACGGAAACTTAGCGATATTAAAAACAAACTTAATACCTATTATCTAGAAAAGATTAATGATTTGTATGAAAATAATCGTGCTTTACTTGCTTCCGAAACGTAAGCATTCGTTTTCCTAAATACATAGGTAGCTAACAAAACATATAATATGACATTATAATACATCTTCATATAACCATAATTCACGCTAGATTCGTAGAGCTCAGGTGCAGCTCTCAGTAATAACCTCGGACAAGCAATGTTGCCCGCTTTTCAATGAATACCTTATTATTTATACAGCAACCCTAAATATTCAAAGCTCCTATTAAAATTGAAGGCTTAGTTCCGTTTCTTTACCTCGTTACTTGAAACATAAATATAATAATTAGGTAGAAATCTGCACCTTTACCAACTTTACTATAGAAAATTCTCTATGTATTTTTGTCGAGATGCCTTGGAAGCTTTTTAAATTAAAATAAAACCGGCCAAGTGCGAGTCGGGCTCGCGCACAAAGGGTTCCGTAGCAGCAAATATAATAAATTACAGTTAAATCAACCTATCTCAAAAACTATAAGAGATACTTTGATCAAACCAAAAATCGTTGAAAGAGTTAATTAGCATGCATCACCTCTATTTTTTTTAGAATTTTATACCCCGTAGTTATAAAAATAGAGGGGGGGGGACATACTTTTTACGACTTTGAGAGCTGATATCTCAAAAACCGTTCACTTTAAGAAAAATGTTTTTTAGAAAACTTTATATCATTTTAAAAGACCTTTCCATTGATACCCCACACGGGTATGTACATCGAAAAAAAAAATTTCATCCCTCAGTTACATGTATGGGGGGCCCCACCCCCAATTCTTTTTTTTACTATTTAGTGTCATATTTTTGTAGCGGTTCATACAACACATATTCCCATCAAATTTCATCACTGTAGTACTTATAGTTTCCGAGTAAATCGGCTGTGACAGACGGACAGACGGACAGACGGACAGACGGACATGACGAAACTATAAGGGTTCCGTTTTTGCCATTTTGGCTACGGAACCCTAAAAAGCAGACTATATTCTCCTTGTGGCAGAAGCTTTTTTCTATTATATATTTGTTCTCAGATTTAACGGTTCACGAATTATTGTTAATGCATTAAGTATATTTTATATCGTCAAAATGGATTCAGAAATTAGCCAGATCATAAAATAGTATGTAACCAAACAGAAAGACAGACACAGTAAGCCACTGCTTGACAAAATTGATCACATTATATCGTCAATGTAAAGTAAGTTTATTTATCTAAATAAAAAGATATGCTTGCATTGTGCATTTTGGATGAACGAAACGAAAGACATAAACAAAATAACATTAGAAATAGAGTATCATATAAACACAATTTTCACATAATCTGGAAAATAAACGTAGGTATGTTTTCCCATTATTCCAGTCACGCATTCTCCTAATTTCCCCACATTCATACGGCGTGTTTCTTGTATTGTTAGATGTTATGGAAGATTTTAAGTTATGCGCATGTTTGATTATGTCTTATATAGTGGGAAGATTAATTACCGTATTTCTCTTAATTATGTGTAAAGAGAATAATACAACATAATGGCAAGATTTAATTCTGTTTATTTGCGATTTTTAGAAGTTCACTTATTGTAATTATTCAAGAGTATCGCTTCAATGTTTTTTAAGTTAAAAAATAATTATATTAAATATAAATAACTAAGTACCAATCCATTTTAATTTACATACAACTAATAAAGTAATATTGAACTGCTAGTTTCAATGCAATTGATCAAAAAAAAATTAATGATATTATAGATTTAAACTTTTTAATGATAATAAGTTATAGTGTGACATTAAAAAGAAATATAATATACAGTCTAAAACCGTCCTTTAATTTAGAGTTTAATAATAAAGAAGCAATAACCTAGCTGTAAAACAAATTCAGTTTCCCTACACAATATATAACGGAATAAATTCCTATACCAAATGCTAAACACTCCACAGAATATGTAAATACAGAAACGATACTATTATTTACTCAAAGCATTACATCAGTAATATGCATGGCACGCAACTATCGCAAAAAGCTTACAATACAGACTATAAAATATCAGAAAATACTATCATGAAATATTCGCAATTGGTTTTGCTATTGGCGACCTGGTTTGTACCGTTAATAAACAAATTTATTGGATGAAACGGCCTTATATTGTATTATTTAAAGAGAGAAAAAATAAAAACAGTTTACTATAAGATTAGACTAAGTTCAATTGGCGGTCTTATTGCTTTAGAGCTATTTCTTCCAGACTAAGTATGGTACAATAGAGGGATTAATTATATAAAGTGATATTATAAAGAGGTTAGATTTGATTTTGCCTTGCGTGTATGATTCATGTCAAAGTTAAAAACACCACGATACACGATAGAAGTATTATGTGACAATGTTTTTTCTTATCGTTGAAATCACTACATAGTATAAAACAAAGTCGCTTTCTCTGTCCCTGTGTCCCTATATCCCTATGTATGCTTAAATCTTTAAAACCACGCAACGGATTTTGATGCGGTTTTTTTAATAGATAGAGTGATTCATGAGGAAGGTTTTAGTATATAATTTATTATGTTTTAGACAAAGCGGGCGAAGCCGCGGGCGGAAAGCTAAGTACACTATAAACGATGATATAGGTATTTACGACTTTTCTTACTTGGTTAGTAAAAAAATAGCTTATTTGTTGAATTATCCAATAAAACTTAAAACGTTCATGCATTCACACTTTCTTAAAAATATATATGAGTAGTTAAAAATGCAATAAGAAATAAACATATTCAATATAAAAAGGAATATAATAGCTGTTTCGCTAGCGTGCGTTTCACATTTATGTGAAAACTCTCAGAGGAATTTAAGTGAAAACTTGTTTGAGCGATTGTGGTAGCAAAACGTTTGGGTTAGCGCAACCTACATCTTCATATATATAAATCTCGTGTCACAATGTTTGTCCTCAATGGATTCCTAAACCACTTAACCGATTATAATAAAATTCGCACACCATGTGCAGTTCGATCCAACTTGAGAGATAGGATAGTTTAAACATGTAGGTACCACGGGCGAAGCCGGGGCGGACCGCTAGTAATATTATATAACTATGCTATTATGGATTAGTATATTACATTTGAAGCAAATATCATTGATTCTTATATTCTCTTCGTCTTATTTTTTAAATTATATCCATATAAAAATAAATCCGGGAAAGTGCGAGTCGGACTTGTGCACTCAGTGCTCCGAACAAATATATATTTTTTATTATGTTGTAACTTTAAATGTATGCTTTAAGTAATGTTTCCTTTATCTGTGCTATTAGACGTTGCTTCGTACCAAACACAGGTACCAAATTTCAAGAAATATGGTAATTCCCGTGAATGAAAACCTACAAGTTTTGATTCCCTTGCGAATGGTGAACATATATTATATTTTTCACAGACTACATAATTTTCATATTTTTATCCAAGCAAGTAGTTTTATTTCACACTTTGTTCATATAAATAGATAATTTGATTAACAAATGAACATAAAAGCCGTGTAATATGTTATTATGTAGAACACTTTATATTGAAAGTCACATGCACTGAATTACCACGCCAGAGAGAGTCCATTCTTGTTACCTTAAATGTTAAGAGCATAGATTAGATTTATGTAGAGTCTGCATATATTTTCTCTATAATTTTTATGTTTTACCATAACCTTACGAGAAGACCGATTTAAAAATAAATGGATATTTTGAGTCTGTGTAGATAATATTCATATACAATGGGATTCCATTTGATTAAGATTGACATTTGACAGGTTACATGTTTTTTGTTTAGACATTAGGGTGACAAATCAACATCGAGCTATGCTGCGCTGTACTGCGCTGTGCTGTGTTTGGTCAACTCGCTCGTCTAATATTTTAACGAGGATACAAACAAACCATGCTGTGCTGCGCTGTGTGAGGCTACGCTCTGTTTAAAAACGCAGCAGTCTCGAGCGAGGCGCGCTACCCGCCATGCTGAGCCGCGCTGTGCCGAACTGTGCTATGTTTTTATGGAGCTCTGCCATGCTGCGCTGTGTCGAGCTTATCACTAACTAGTATAAAACAAAGTCGCTTTCTCTGTCCCTATGTCCCTATGTCCCTTTGTACGCTTAAATCTTTGAAACTACGCAACGGATTTTGATGCAGTTTTTTTTAGGGTTCCGTACCTCAAAAGGAAAAAACGGAACCCTTATAGGATCACTTTGTTGTCCGTCTGTCCGTCCGTCCGTCTGTCAAGACCCTTTTTCTCAGGAACGCGTGGAGGTATGAAGCTGAAATTTATAATATCAATTACTCAGGTCTACTGTCCCTTGAAGCTGTGAAAAAATCAAACTTCTAAGCCAACGCAATCAAAAGATACAGCCGTTTATGCCGCAAATTTTCGACACTTGCAAGGGAATCAAAACCTACAGGGTGCTTCCCGTGAACTCAGAATCTTGAAATTTGGTACGAAGCAACGTCTTATAGCATAGATAAAGGAAAAATTACGAAAACCATAAATTTTTAGTTACATCACATAATATATATTTTTTTAATAATTTTAAACTTATTTGTACGGAACCCTCGGTGCGCGAGTCCGACTCGCACTTGGCCGGTTATTTATTAATAGATAGAGTGATTCAAGAGGAAGGTTTATATGTATAATAATAAAATAAATAAATAAATAAAATAAAATAAAATAAGCCTTTATTACTGTTAAATTTTACAATAGTTACAACTTTAGTCTTACTTTAATCTTTTACAATAATATTTACAATTTTCTTAAACAATTACTTTTTTCTATCAATGGGTTTCAATAGTTAACAGTTTGTCTTTCGACAAAGGCCTCCTCTAAAGACTTCCATCTCTCTCTATCTCTCGCAGTTCGCATCCACTCTGAGCCGGCCACTTTTTTCAGATCGTCTTCCCAACGTTTCATTTGACGTCCTTTACTTCTTTTCCCATTCCTGGGATACCACTCTGTTATCGTTTTTGTCCATTTCCCATTTGTTTCCCTCAGCATATGCCCTGTCCAACGCCATTTTAAAATCTTACATGCTTTTTTTACGTCTTTTTATTTCTTCTAGTTTTATTTTACCTTTTCTCTTGACACCTATTACACTTCTTTCTATTCCGTTCTGACATACCATCACCTTATTCATAAGTTTGTCTGTCAGCGCCCATGTTTGACAACCATATGTTAAACATGGTAGAATGCAAGTATTGTATACTTTCCTTTTCTCTTTGATTGGCATATCTTTATTTTTCATAATTTCGCTAAGAGACCAATATCTTCTCCATGTATTTGTTATCCTTCTTTCTATTTCATTGAGCATAGTATCTTTTACCGTTATAAGCTGACCTAGGTATACATACTCTTTTACATATTCTATCTTCTCTGTATTTACTGTTATGTTATAGGCCTGTGAAGCGTTAGTCATAATTTTTGTTTTCTCTATATTCATGGTGAGCCCTGCTTTCACGCTTTCGTCTGACAGTTGTTGTAACATGTTTTCGAGTCTCTTTGGACATTCAGAGAATAAGACTAGGTTGTCTGCAAAACGTAGATGGTTCAACATTTCACCATTAATTGAGAATCCTTCGTAGTCCCACTGCAGCTTTCTGAACACGATCTCCAGAGCCGCTGAAAACAGTTTTGGTGAAATAGGATCACCCTGCCGCACGCCTCTCTCTATCGGAAACATGTCTCCCATACTTTCAAGCCGGACTTGGGCGGTGCTTCTAGAGTAAATATTCTGAAGAATTCTTATGTATTTTCCATGAATGCCCTGAATATTCAAAGCTTCCCAAATGTAATCATGTTCTAAGGAGTCGAAAGCTTTATTATAATCAACGAAACCCAGATAGTATATTTTATTGTACTCGTTGTATTTTTGCAGAACTTGCCTTAAAACATGAATATGGTCTATTGTGGAATATTTACTCCGGAAACCCGCCTGTTCTTTAGGTTGGTTTGCATCTAGCGTAGCAGTGATACGAGATAGGATTATTTTCGAGAATACTTTATAGACGTTAGACATTAAGCTAATAGGTCTATAATTGCCTATGTCCCCTTTGTCCCCTTTTTTATGTAGTAATGTTATTGTAGATTTTGTCCAGTCTTCTGGGATAATTTCTGAATCTATAATAACATCCATTAAATAGTGGAGAAGTACTGTTATTTTTGAGGTTTCTAATGTGATGTCGTAAAAAATTACATTTATTCCGCTTACATTGCAAACGCAGGCTGAACCCTACGAGTGTTATCAAAATAATGTACTAAGTATTTATACACATTGAAAAGGTCTACAGAAAAGACCGCGATGGTATATGTCTATCTCTTATGGATAACCCACAATAACTTATTTTTGTCATTTACTTTTTACGACAAATAATGGCTTATTTTCGAAGCGATTTTAACCAATACAGCATTAATCCTTAACCAATTAAATACCTTGAATACATTGTTCATTTAATATAGATCTATATGGCCCTTTAGTCTTTACACCGTATGATTTAAGTGAATATTTTCGAAGATATTGCAGATTTAAAAAAATTGCGGGACGTAGCGTTTGCGGCGGTACCGGCCGGCCGCCCGGCTAAACTAAACTAAACTAAAAAAAATGTTGTGTGGTTTTATGAAACCACGGTAAAAGTGAAACTGTTCGAACGGTTCCGAACACTGCTTTGTGTAGCGCATGTCGCGTGACGGTCGGCTGCCGAGTAGGTATACCTCGGCAGCCGCGATATGCGCTACATGCGCTACACAGACCAAAAAGTTTGAGACGATGTAATAAAAGTTTCACTTTAAAAACAGAACTTCTTTTTCAAAACAAAATAAACTTCTGAGTAATAATAATAAACATATCAAAGCACATATTTATCTATGTTTGGCTTAGTTTTGACCCTTGTCTGTCCATCTTTTCCCAAGTAAAAATCACGGGAACTTCAGATATCTCTTCATTGTCATCGTCTTGCTCGGTTTCGTATGTCTCTTCTTGTACCTCCACGTTGTCTTCCACCTCACTGTCATTTTCGTCTTCATAGCAGAACCAGAACTTGATTCTTCCAGCAACAATCTGATTTGATCATCGTTCATTTTGACATGAAGTATGGCCTAAAAAATTGGTCAAAATGTAATTTAGAGCAACATTCATACATATATTTTACTATACATACTTCATAAAGTATTCAAAGTCTTAAAAAATATATAAATGTACAAAATATATAATATTAATACTTACACAAAAACTTGCACCTATACTCGCGTCGGTCTCATGGACCGATTGGCGCCAAATGCTATGACACGTGAACTTCTGCCGACCACGCGACATGCACTAAAATGAAGTTAGCCCCAAATCCGGAAACTAGCAAGGAACTCAACTTCACAGGATTTACCTGCATAAAAATAATTACGAAAATGTGTTTCGTCGGTCTCACAGACCAACGCGCGAGTATAGGAAGGTTAAAAAACGTAGCTTAAGAAACACAGCACAGCACAGCGCAGTACAGCGCAGCATCGTTTAATTGTTAAAAAAACGTAGCTTAAGAAACACAGCACAGCACAGCGCAGTACAGCGCAGCATAGCTCGATGTTGATTTGTCACCCTTAATCTTTTGCATAATATCATTCTTAATAAAGTAAAAACCATTTAAAAATCGAAGAAGCAAGAAAGCAAGAAGATACATAACCACATCAAAACTAAATTAAATCCAGTTAAATCTGAATTAATGGCCTATTCCCTTATTATAATAATTTTCCGAAGTCTCCATACGTAGCTACTCTGTGCTGTCCTCTGTCCTCTAGCCACAAATTCAAGCCGTTCATAAAAGCTTCCCACATCGTTAGCGCTACTTCACATTGTGACATTTTTATGTAGAAAAGGTTAATTTCACTCTTTAAATCTACTTTGGCAAACTTTTGAGGGACTTATGTTGGAAAGGTTTTTCGTTTTGTTGCGCAATTTCTCGTGTTACATTGTTAGAAATGTGCCTTACAACGATATTACATCTATTCTATACTAACGGTCCGCCCCGGCTTCGCCTGTGGTACATGTTTACGTTTTCTATCCATATTAACCATCCTCGTACTTCAATGAATATTATTAAAAAAATAATGTTATAATTGATAAATTTATTACTCGATAAATTTATTTGAAAATTTGTACAAAGTAATATTCACGTATTCCTTCAAAATCCTTATATCTATATATATGTATATTCTTCAAGCTGTCTAGTTTATATCGCTATACAAATATTTTATAACAAACAAATGTCTTAACCAACACTAATGAATGAAAATAATAAACAAGCTTAAATATTATGAAACAGTATATTTGCCTTAAATAAATAAACACACTATGATATCAACTTATAAAGTTGCTACGCAATTTAATATACATAATATTATTTATGAAAAAATATTTAGATTACAACAGATTAAATTATTTAGATTATTTTACTTCAATTATTAGTAGGGGAGGCCAAGAGAGGGATTTTGGGATTTACTCGAGCGCGTCAGATTACTATAAGGGACGGTACCTTAGCTATTCATTAGTACCTCTAGTCAATATGAGCAGTTATGGTTGGTGGGTGCGCTCAGGGGCCCCGCTGGAAAATTTGAATAATCCATAATTCCCTAAGGTTGAGCTCGAATCGTCAGATTAGCGAAATGGGGACTTCTTATATTGTAATTAACCCCCCCATATATTAATCTGACGCACTCGAATAATATTACTTTAATTTTTTACCCTTTCTTCATAGCGATTAAATCGCCACTTAAATCGTCAGATTAACGTATACTTTTTTTCAGTGACGTCCTGGAGCATGCAAAATATCAATATCTAACGCGCTTGAGTATTTCCAAGCCAATTTTTTTCTTTTTTAAATTAAAAACAATCAAAAAACCCTTCCCCACCGCTAAAAGTGAAAACATTATAGGACCTTTTTTTCTCGCTATGGTCTAATCTACCAATTCTAATAGGTTCCCGTGACGCTCGAGTAAATCCACATTTAGCATCCTGGGCTCCCCTAGAGAACAATTTATTTATTTATTTAACAATTTAATATACCACACCAAGTAATATATTTTACAATTATACAAAGACGATTAATATGGTAGGTACATTAGGCGGCCTTATCGCTTACTAGCGATCTCTTCCAGGCTGCCCAAGGTAAGGGATAAAGAAGAAATACATGTAACGCGGGTGGCTGATATAATACATAAAATAATAATATAGATCATAGAAGATAGAATACATAAAATACAAAAATGAATAATAGGAAAGGATAAAATACATTATATTAAATAGAAGGATATGCTAAATTGGAGAGGTGCTTATATAAAAGAGATTTAAAAGATTTTATAGAGGAAGCTCGTCTAACATCCACAGGCAGAGAATTCCACAGTCTGATAGCGGTTACAACAAATGAGTTACCGAGGAAGGAAGTATGGTGAGAAGGAAAGCTAAGGCGAAGGTTATCGGCGGAACGAAGAGTGTAGGAACCTGAATCTAAGAATTTAAATTGATTTTTAAGATAGGAGGGAGAATTGGGATTAAAGAGGATGGAATATAACAACTTCAATGCATTTGCATTCCGGCGAAGTCTAATAGGAAGCCACTTGAGTTTTTTGCGAAACTGGGAAACGTGGTCGTATTTGCGTAATCCGTAAACAAAACGAATGCAGAAATTTTGGAGACGCTCAAGTGTATTCAATTGCTCTTCACTAAGATCAGTGGTACAGGCGTCAGCGTAGTCAAGGAGAGGAAGGAGAAGGGATTTAGCTAACGTAATTTTGGTAGAAATCGGTAAGAAATGCCGTAAACGTCTCAAGGAACTTGCTGCAGCGTAAAGTTTACGACTTGTTTCCTTTAAGTGGTACGACCAAGACATGGTCGTGTCAAAGTGAACCCCTAGATTTTTGACATTACTTTTAAATTCGATTATGGAGCCATCTATATAAACTTTAGGCATGCATGCCCAGTCAATGCGCGAAATTAAATGGGAGCTACCAATTACAATAACTTGACTCTTGCTTGGGTTAATTTTTAGACCATACCTACGACTCCAAGTCGAAATTCTTTCCAAATCGGTATTAGTAGTTAAGAGTGCAGAGGATAAGTTTTCAAGGGTTGACTGGGTATATATCTGGAGATCGTCAGCATACATGTGATAGAGAGAAGATAAATTCTTGGTAATAGAATTTATAAATATAGCAAATAGGAGAGGGGACAAAACGCCACCTTGCGGAACACCTGCGACAACATCACACGAGGACGATGATTCGTCCTCCATTAATACATGCTGTCGGCGACCGTGCAAGTAACTATGAAACCAATCAACCACTGTAGGAGATATGTTAATAGAATGGAGCAGTTGTAACAGTATGTCGAAATCGACGGTGTTAAAGGCGTTACTAAAATCTAGGAGAGTAAGAACTGTCAACTGCTTCTTTTCCATTCCATTACGTATGTCGTCCGTGACTTTAACAAGTGCAGTAGTCGTACTATGACCTGGACGGAAACCGGATTGGAATGGACTGAGGATATTATTTTTATATAGGAAGGAACTAAGCTGTTGGTGAATAAGGCGTTCAAGGACTTTGGAGAGAAAAGGCAGAATGGAAATTGGACGGAAATCTGAAAAGGAAGCAGGATTAGTTTTCTTCGGGAGAGGAATAATTTTGGCATCTTTCCAAATGTCAGGAAATTTACTGGAAGAGATGGAAACGTTAAGGATGTGGGTTATGACGGGGGCGATTATATCAAGGATGGGGACGATCATATTACGACTAACTGAGTCACTACCGACGGCGTTGGAAGAAATGGACAGGATATTCTTCTTAACACCACTAACAGTGAATTGATTAAAAAAGAACGGTGGGTGAGTAGGAGTTGCAGATGATGAAAGATATTGGAGCGTTGATCTTTTTTGATCAGGACAGACATGGGAAGATGATGCAAAATGCTTATTAAGCAATTCAATATTAATATTAGGTGGTATATTGTTTGATTGGGATTTACCAACTCCTAATGTCTTTAAAAATTTCCATATTTTACTTGTGTCGCCGTTCTCGACGGAATTATGGATATGGCGTCTTTGTGCATCTCTACACAAAGTATTGCAACGATTCCGGATATTTCTGTACTTCTCCCGTGCAAAATCGGTTTTAGCGGTTTTGAGTTTGGCTTTGGCATTGTTCTTTTTATTCATTAATGTTTTTAGTTCTGGAGTAAGCCAGGGCGCTGGAAGGTGCTTAACTTTTATACGCCTAATTGGGGCGTGCTTATCATAAACCTGTAAAAGAAAGCTATTAAATAAGGCAATTTTGTCATTTATGGTACAGGCTTCATAAACCATATCCCAGTTGATATTTGCTGCATCGCTTAACAACTTTTCTAAATCGATACCACCAAAATTACGCCGCAGGATGTAGGTAGGCTTAAGTTTGGGAGGACGTAGATTGTAGGATAAATGGATGAGGTCGTGGTTAGAAAACGCATCGGCTGCACACTGACCGTAGCTAGATACTAAATTACGATTAGAAACTATCATAAGGTCCAGGAGTGAAGGATTGCAGTTGGGATTGAAATGTGTTGGGTTCAAGGGTAAGGTGTGAAGGTCGAAGGAATCAAGAAGAGAAAGTAACTTTTTGCTGCGGGAGTCATCCTTTAGCAAACAGGTATTAAAATCACCCATCAGTATAACATGTTGGTAAAGGGGGACAAATTGGTCAAGGAGTTCTTGAAAGGAGGGAAAGTATTTAACGGACAACGAAGGACTATAAAATACTCCTAGAAGTATTTTAGTGTTGGATAGAAGGATTTCAATAAGGAGGTGCTCTGCTGCATCAGAAGGAGGGGGCTGAGTGCATGCGCTTATTAACGAGTACGGTATATGAGAGCGTAAGTATATCGCTACTCCTCCCCCGGTCCTGCCGATGCGGTCATTGCGGATGAGTTGGAAATTGGGAAGAGTGAAATTAGAGGAGGGGAGGGATGGCTTGAGCCAGGATTCGGAAATTAGGATAGCGTGAATATTATTGGAACTAAATGAGGAGAGCATATCAGGATAATGAGCCGGAATGCTTTGGGCGTTAATATGAACTACATTGAACGTTTTACTAGAGTTATGGAAAATGGTGGAAAGAGTAAAGTCTAAGGGAGGAGAGGAAGTGCTATGAAAGGAGTCACTATCAGACGAAGTTGAGGAATTATGGCTGTCAACGAAACTGTTACTAATGATAGACATAAAATAGACTAAATAAAAAAAGGCTGCGTATATAGATATTAATTAAATATCAACAATTAACTAAAATAAATTATATATGATACTTATATAAAGTAAAATTGAACCTATTTAAAATAATTCAAATAATACTGTATTATAGATATGAATATATAATAAAAAATAATAATAATAATATACTAAATAATAAATATATAATATATGTATAGATAAAATATGAACAACAACAAAAATAATGTTAAGATTTAAATCAAAAATACGGCCAATAAATTATTTTATCCCGTACCTTCGGCGCGCTAATTACTTATTATTATTAATTACACTTACACGTTACTACATTATTATATATTACACATAATTAATTGAATTAAATTAAAATACAAAGATATGTTTCACAAGTAAGAAGAAGATAAGTATAAGTAAAAATAAACATGAACAAAATTGAATCAATAGAATATTTTGTTTATGGATCGATTATTCACAATCTTCACAATCGACGGCTGAAGTTTATGGATGACAATTTGTACACATTCAACCTGGTAATACCGATGCGATGTACTATAGTCTATAGTAGACTAGGTATAGCTATGTATGTTGTTTACAAGTTAAGTTGCAAAGTTAAGTATCGAGAACGGACTAACATTTTATCAAAGTGAATAATAGATACTATATACTGATTATAAAAATATTTGATACCTATAAAAAGATTAGTTTTGAACACAAAATCAGTTAAAACTAAGACAGTGAAACAGTGGCAAAATAAATAAAAAGAAAACCTAGTAAGGATAACCTTAAAAGTATCAAAGTGAAACATATTAATAATACAAGAAAAGATAATTCATTAAAAAGGAAAAGACAGAAGAAGGAGAATGAAGAACCAGTTGCGTGAAAAAAAATAAATTACCTATGCAGACAGAGAAATTAAGTTTATTTTTTTTTTATTTTTACCGTCTGTAATAATTTTTTTTCTCTGTATGACATTTGTTTTATGTAAACCGCAGTTTTTCTATTAGAAATTTTTATTGAAGATTACATAAATAACATTGTAGCATAGTTATGGGCGCAAAGCAATAAAAAAAATGTTGAAAATTATGCAAAACCAAATCTACCCCACTCCCACACGAGTCGACGCGCACAACTATTGAATAAACTTAGATTGACCCACAACCCATCAAATGGGTTTTCATAAAGTGCGCCCCAGAGCCTCAAAATTAATCACAATTGTTTACGAACCGGGCCATAAATTAATGTCTCTACGTGCCATCCCAAATATGTCGTTAATAATTTAAACAGAACACTAAAATGGGTCGAGCACCATAAGTTTGCGGTGTCCGTTGTAAATGAAAATTGTCGTAAAATGGAATGGTGGGATTGATGGAGTTTTCTATAAGGATACTTGCTGCTGGATTGAACCTGCATTTATTTATTTATTACTATTGTATACTATTGAATGAATACATTTAAACAATTGGCGGTCTAATCGCTATGCAGCGATTTCTTCCAGACAACCAGACGTACAGAGAAAAAATAAATTTATTTCTATAATGGAGTAGTAAAACTTCACAGTTTCTAGTTGTTACTTCACGAACTGATTGAAATATTGTGCAAAACTATAAAAACTAATGATTTTATAGAGTAGAATAAAGACAAGTTGATTTGCTAATAGAGTTACAAATATTTAACTGGCCATAAAATATATTATTTCAATATAATTATTGAAATAATATAATTTATGGCCAGTTACCATACCAACCCATACCATGAGCTTTCATTTCAATGTACCTAAGTTTTCAGATTCAAAGACTTTTGCATAAAAATACACAAAATATAAATAATAAATAAAGTAAAATTCATTTAATTCAGGCCACATACCCCATATAGTGTTAGTAAAATCTTATCCTAGTGTTAGTATTACAATTCACTATTACCTACATATATTTATTTCTACAGCTTAATATTATCTTTTATTATATGACTAGCAATGCCCTGCGGTTTCACCCGCATAGATAGCGATATCGGTACAGTGAAAAGTCTACTTTAGGTCGGACTATAGGTTTAATTTTTAATCACATGAAAATCACCTTTACCCCGTCCCGCACTACAGCCTTTTTTTTTTTTTGTGGGGAAATCTTTCATAGATACCCACGGCCTCCGGGGGAAGGGCCGTGGGTTATGTCGGATTCCTACCGACCAAAACCCCACTGTGTTCCGTCAAGACGCATATTGGTAGAATTCCTCCGTGACCCCCCGCACGGCCTGCTCGAACAGTATACCTACTATTTTCTGTAGATTGACACTTTTAAAAATTCGTTATATCTTTTGAATGGAATATCCAATTCTTTTCATTTAAAAAGTATTTTGCTGGTATTGAAACAGTCTATAATAAAACATCATTTAATGGGATAAGGATTAATATATGTGTATGGATAACATGGTTTGATTACTGTCGGCACTTCTATTTACTTTGAAAACGTAAAAAAGTTGTTGTAGTAACATAACTACTGAAGATGGACATATGGTATCGCGGACTTTCTTGTAGATATTGATCCATTCTATAATACCGTAGAACATTTTTTTGTTCTATCTTCAATAGATTCCGCAGCGCACGCGATGACAGAAGTTTTATTGAGGATTTTTTTACACCTTGGGTTACATTATTGCATTTTTGGTAAGGATCTCTAATTTTTTTGAAAATGCAATATAGCCTATGTTGCTCAGTAAAGATGCAGCTTTCTAATGGTGAAAGAATTTTTGAAATCGGTCCAGTAGTTTTTGCGTGAAAACCATACATACATACATACATACATACATACTTACAAACTTTTCCTCTTTATAATATTAGTATGATATTAGTATGACGACGCGGTTGGCGCAGTGGTAAAGTAACTGCCTACTGAGCCGACGGTCCCGGGTTCGATCCCCGGTCAGGGCAAATATTTGTGTGATGAACTCAATTATTTGTTCTTGGGTCTGGGTGTTATTATCTATATATGTATTTATTAAATATTATATTTATCGTCGCCTAGTACCCACAACACAAGCCTTAATTGAGCTTAATGTGGGACTAGGTCGATTTGTGTAATAATGTCCTATAATATTTATTTATTATTTATTTGTTTATTATTTATATATACCTAGCTTATATAAAATATACCTGCATGACATTGAAAGGCACTTATTTTCTTTACTAACCGCAAGTATATTAAGTACCTACACTTAATAAAAATAACATACAAAACTCACGATTCTCAGAAAATATAAACCTTGGCATTTGATAGCGCAAGGAACCGGCCATAATTATATGGTTTTAAAATTACATGAAAATAGCCCATTAGAAAATATACATGTAATTTATCCTTCTATCGAAACACTTCATACTTATTTCTTATGTAACTTTTAATTATAGTTAGTAGGTACCTAAAGAATGATATTTAGTTGTGTAAATAACTAGATTTTTAAAAGCAAAAGCAATCGTAAATTAATGGTTTAAAAATCATTTGAAATCTAAAATTAGTGTAATCTCCAGTAAAATAAATTTAGTTTTATAGCAGATAATATAAAACACGTCATATACAAATTTAAAAAACACTATTACCTACCTGGAATAGTACTAATATTTTGTAACAGAAGTAAAAACATAATATATAACCTGCATAATATAAATGGAAGAACTTTTAAACCATTGCTCACTTCAATTTGTTTGATATAAATATGCAAAGTTAAATAAAACTGGACAAACAGAACTGAAACGGAATGGGATCTAAAAGTTTGTCTCAAATAACCCTGCGAACTAATAAACAAACTTTTCCATTTATGTTGATGATCTATCAATTAATATGATTGGATTTTCATCTTATTTAATGCTCCGTTTATTTTGTAATTCTTCTCTTAGATAAGTAAAGTTCTGGAACACTAAGGAGTCTTGTAGTAAGAGGCGGATTAATATTAAGACTGACCATTTTTCTTTTAGGATGGTGAAGTTTTTGCACGCCTCATAAGCGAAGCGTTGAGGTGGGAACTACTGTCACTTCGCGCAAAACATCTGATTTTTCAAACTTAAAATGTCTTTATGTATCATACATTGCACTTGTAAGATAATACATACACACACATATTAAGAAAAAACACTATTTTTAACGTTCATGATATTTTTGATGTCATTTTTGTTATTTAAACTAGTTAAAAAACAGTTTAAAAAAGTTCTGTCTTGGACGTCCGTGTGTCTGTATGTGCGGATCCTTTTTCTTGTTAACACGATAGCGACCGAAATACTTTACTTATCGAGTCTTTTTTTTTCTCTTACGCTTGAGTATGCTCAGGAATAGAACCCTTTCATTTTTCAGGGTCTGATTCGATGTGGTTTAATTGTTATTAAATAAACAAAAATAATAATTAATAAATATTTATTAAAAAAAAATTATGAGGCGTGCACTTTTGGATTTTCCAAATTATTCTTAACTCTGCTCAAAACCTATTTCTATTATTATTTCACACTGACACACTATACATAGTTCCTTACCACTGCACCTTGAATCTACTAACGCACAACTTTATTTTTTTTCCAACTTTTTCATGGTTTTTAGTTTTTACTGAACTAGAAAATGTTGAATGCGTTCTCTAAAGTCCACCAACCTTTAACCAAAGTCTATTATTACTAATCGTTAAACTCGCAAAACATATCTTAAAATACATCAGCAAAAGTTCTTAATTCCCTAAAATTATTGCCACAACACGCCCCACACCACGCAAACGTCATATTTCATTCAGCTATTAAAATGCAATGAAGCGTCATTTGGACTTTGATTTCTGTCGTAATGATGCTGAAATTGGTATGCAACTTTGCTGCTTAGTGCTATAAGTTAGAGTTTCAAATCGTTTAACCGCATCAGTATTAGGGAAAAAGTTTTTAAACATTTTTGGTACGATTATTTACAATAGAAAGGGTCACAATACTATTGACCAATTACTAACACCTAATAATAGTTATAAAATATATTATATATTACAATTGTCTTAAAACCAACTAACTCTAGCAGATGTTGCTTTTCAACTCTTGAAAAGTGTTAAAAATAAGTGTTTTAATCCTGTGTTTAATATCATTTATTGAGTTTAAATATAATAAATAACTATGATAAAATAACGACTTGTGATATAAGTTCAACACTTTTACAACCAAACATCTTATATTTTTATATTGATTGACAATAATTTAGAAATACCTTCATCATAAAAAATTCTATTGAAAATGAACATAAACATTATTACAATCACGATAGAGTATAGTATAGTTTGCCATCACTCACACATAATATGAAAGGTCGCTATAGCAATAATTCTAACTCCATCAGAATGCTACCTTCGACCTGAACTCACGAAATGGGTCAAACAAAAGAACATAAATCTTTATAAGACTTATAACAAAGGAGGAGTTATTTTTCAACTTTCGGAATCTCGATATCAAATTGAATAGAAAGATACAAAAGTTGAGGACGTGTCTAAGTATCTGTAAACAAATGTAATGGTGTGTAAGTTAATTAATACTCTTATGGTTTTACGGAGGAATAGTTCTAGAAGTTGTATAATAGTCTCGTGTATACAGTGCCGTGTATTTTTTCAGTTCTTAGCGTATCAAATATTCCATTGAACTCAGTACACTTTTGTCTCTATGTATGCTTAAAACTTAACAACGGATTTTGATGCAGTACTTTTTAATAGAAAGAGTGATTAAAGAGGAAGGCTTAAGGGTATCTTAGGCAAGATTTCCCCACTTGAGAAAAAAAAAGGTTTAAGTATAAAATTTAATAAGATTTCTACAAAGCGGACGAAGTTGCGCGCGGAAAGCTAGGGTTATGTAAGACAATCACTTCTATATAATCAATGTTTAAGATCTTGTAGGTATATTACCAACTGCTCGTATCGACCCCGCCAGGGTTGACACTTAATAAAAATAAAATATAGCCTATACACTCACAGATGATGAGGCTTTCTATTGGTAAAACCATTTATAAAATCGGTTCAGTAGATCCGGACCACTCTACAACGTCATAAAATCAAAAATTCACAAACTTTACTTCTTTAATTTATAAGTAGGTAAAGAGGTTTGAAATAAGTGTAGATCATACTTAAAATTTTGAATTTCATTTTCTTTCAATAAGTTGTTATAATTGTAAAATGATTTACATAAAACATAACCTATAAAAGTTTTAATCAGCTATGTTTTACGTTGCTTTAGTAATAAAAACGCGATTTAGTCCGCCTTTATTTGAATGAAATTTACGACTTTTTATTAAGGCAAGTTCTTATAGAATTATACTCTATTTTATAATATGAAATGAAATGAAATGATTTATCGCCACAATAATATGGGTACAAAAAACTTAAAATCTACTTAACCGAATATGCTAAAATATATAACCACATAATATAGAAATCAGCCAATGAAAGCCTTTTAAATAAAATAATAGTGATGTACTAGTTTCCATTATCTCATACTTTGAAACTGGACCACAAACTATATCCATCAACATATCGCTAAGAAATATAACTTGTTTAGTCCGGTTCAAACTAGTTTATCCTGGGTTAAACCGGTTCCGTCCAGGTTAAACTAATTTGGTTCTCCTGGTTAAATATAGACGGGAAATCGGTGTTAAGTTTTTCAATAAGTTTTCCGATATTAACGTTGGTGCTGTATATTTTTCAGCTAATTTGCTTTGTTTAAAATGAATAGTGTTTTAAAGATATGATGAAGATATTTCGGTATTTTTGCTGACATCAAATGTGACATGACGATGACACATCCACAATTAAAAAAAAATTGGTATATTGTGTCTCATTATTCTTCCGCCTTTTCTGAGTTCCGTAACAAAAAGTTAATTGTGACTCTATAACTGAGCCTTCGCTTTCTGTCTGTCTATCCTTCTGTCACCAGACTGTATCTAAGGAACCGTGGTAGGAAGACAGATAAAAATTTCAGAAATGATGTGTTTCTGTTGTCGCTATAAATTGTGAGTATTATAGATTGGATTTATATCGCGAGTTCGATTCGTACTTGACCAATTTTTATCTTATTATGTTTATTCAAGGCTTCTATTATTACAAATTAAAAGTTACGTTACATTTTCACGTTATACCATGTTCAGTTCTCTCCAAAGTACTGGATAAAATCACTGTTTAATATTCTCCTATTTAAACATCATAATAGAAAGATACGCTTAGTTAAATTTATAAAATATCCAAACAGTGAAACACTTAACTAAACAATAAACATTTAATTTGTGCCTTTCTTAAATAACGTGTTTAATTAGTAAGTTAGTAAACATAATATTATTGTCTAAACAAACACTCATGTACATAATTTGTTATATTGTACATTATAATACATATGTACATTATACATAAATAAATTCACCATGACCAACTAGTTTGCCAGAGCGAGCTTTTTCTTATAAATATATGTTAGGAATATTTTCGGTGTCTTACTACAAGCTATGTTGAACAATTACTATACATATTACGTCTTATAAATAGTTGAGTACACAAACAACTCGGTTTTATTTTCTTTAAAATGTTTTGATACACTTATGTCTACTATAGGTAAACCACTGGACGGTTATTGCAATTCTACGGTTATTTCCTATCACATTATTGATAATATACGATAACTGCCTTCTTCATTCTTCTGCAAAAAACTTATACATAATATTATATAAATATCCATCGTATTTTCAATACTATAACGGCGAACATATTCTTCTTTTACAGAAAAAGAGCTTATGTGCCGAGCACACGTGTCAGAAATGAAACTTCTTTGGCAAGATTCAAAGATGCCAAAATTCGTCGCCCTACATGACGTGGCGGTATTGCGTTGACGCAACCTTAAAATTTTACTCTCAACGCGTCTAAAGAAGTTTCTACAAATATATACATTGTTTATTCAACACAATACGCACCTATACTGAAACATTCGTAATCACAAAGCTTCGAATATACAACTATACCCAAAACTGATTAATCTATGTCCTCCACACAAATACGCAAATAATTTATTTAGTTAATTTCCTTTCCCATCGCTATCTGTCCGCGGTGTGAATGAATCGTTATGGCCTCAGAAAGCGACTCGCTATAAAGAAACCGGTGCGTTCCAATTTATTATTGGAAGTTACGTAATCTATAGGGTTCCGAATAACTTTTTAATAAAGAAGGATTCGTACAAGGTCAATCTATTTCAAACTGAACTTTCCCTGTCGATTAATATCAATTCCTGTGTTTTTCTTTGTTAGTTTGATAATTGGTTTCTTTGGTAGAGGTAATGTTGTGGTGCAATGTAGTAGTATACTAGGTTTAGAATATCTTCTTCTTCTTTATATTAGGAAGGTAAAACTATAATATATTCTTACTAATAAAATATGTACTGGATTTAAAATGCACCAAATAAAACCTTTTCTTTCATATTTTTTGTAAAAAAATGTCAAAAAGTAAGGGAATCAGTTACTAACAAATCACAGTTACTTTGTTACTATGAATATTAATTATCGGAGGGTAGTTAGGTCGGTTATCGATCAGAAAATGGCCAAGACACACGCTACAAAATATTATTGTTTATAAAGAATGATTTGTTTCTGTCTTTTGTTTTCTGACGAAAAAACCAGCTGGAGCATCGGATAATCGTTCTTTTATGGACTATGAAGTATGCACAACGCTACATATTAAATTATTTTAATAATATGTAATAACAAAATAAAAAAAAATATCCTACTAATATTATAAAGGCGAAAGTTTGTATGGATGTATGGATGTTTGTTACTCTTTCACGTAAAAACTACTGAATGGATTTGAATGAAACTTTACCACAATATAGCTTATACATCAGAATAACACATAGGATAGGTTTTATCCCGGAAATCCCACGGGAACGGGAACTATGTGGGTTTTCCTTCGAAATCTAGTATATAATAAATCCTCTTATCTACATTGCGCTTAAATCCATACTTACTCATGACACGAAAATTATACATAAGAAGCAATTTCCACCATCTAAAATGTCACTATTCAACATAAGTAAAGATTCATGTATAAATTCCTCAATCCAGTCTTTAGGAGACGTGTGACACATATTTTGGGCTTGTTTCTGATCGATTCTATACAAGTAGGTCAGCCTATACTTTCTTCGAACAATACAATTTTGACCCACTATTCCGGTCCAAGGTGAGTTTTGGAATTCCAATCTCCATTATTTGCAAAACGCATTTTATATAAATTCTATGTAACGTTTTTTAAAAGATAATTCTTATACCTTCATCTTGTAATATACGCACTTACTATACATATATATTCAATATTTTCTTACATAATACAAAGTTATATTTCATATTTTGTAAGAAACCTATGTTGTCAAACTTGATTGATAACAGTTCAGTATTTCTTACTTGATTCTATAACCAATTTTCCTATGATTTATGATGCTTCGACAGGACATCTGTTTTGTATTAATTAGGTAGGTATAAAAATAGTTATTTATTTTTAAAGTATTATACGAAAATACTCATCACTTAAAACATACTAATATTATCAAAAATAGCTCAATTCACATTCATCAACAACATAAAACAAAAAAGAGCGTTTGTGCCGAGCACACGACGGAAGTGAACTTCTTATCAAAATTCAAATTACCAAAATCGTCGCCTTACATGACGTGACGGTATTGCCATGACGCGACCTTGAAATTTTACTCCCAACGCGCCTAAAGAAGTTTTACTTTACAAAAAGTATTGGTTTTATCACATGCCATTACTTACGGTTATTTTCAATGAATTAAAAACTAAGAACTAAATCTATATACAATTATTATTTTATTTATTCTACCACAAATGTTAGAAATTTACTACTGTATAGGTCGTACTCAGAAAACCTTGTCAATTATAGTACTCCGTACTAATAACACTGTACTTAATTGTATATTGATTAAATTTACTTTATTGATTCCTATCACTTACAAAGAAGGTATGCAATTACTTTTAATTACGAAACTTCGTAGTATATTCAGTTATTAATAAGTAATTGAAATGACTTAGAATTGTTTATTAATTCGTAAAGAAAACCCAAGGATTTCTTAAAGTTTTTTAACTTTAAGAAATCCTTGGGTTTTCTATCCTTTTAATGAAAAAGCGAACGTGTTAATAAATTAGAATGTCGACCAGAGTTAGCTAATTTTAAAGCCATAAAAATTCTTTAAATAATATTAATTTGTCTAATTATAACATAAATAGGGATGCTATATATTTTGTATCTAAAGATTTGTATAGGTACAAATTGCCGACACTCTAGTTATGTTTAAAGGCCTAGTAGACCGTAGCTTGGAACATTATGATAATACTAGCTTAAACTTGCATACTTGCATACTATCCTTATCGCGTATCTATGTAAATTTGCTACATAATACAATATGCAGTTATCTATATACCTACACTTCTTTGTATCAATACATTTTTGACTGAATGATGTGCTTGCATGAGCTCATGAGGGTGTAGCAGTAGTAAAACCAGGCTGCACAGCTAGTATAATATGAAGAGTAAAGGTTCGTCTCTTAATTTTAAAGTTAGTTCATAATGGACAAACTAAATCGATCTCAAAAATATTCTCTCAAAGTGAAAAGCTATTATTTCCAAGTGATATTGGCTCAATTTTTTTTTTATTTTTTCCAGGGTCGTCCCGGGCAGAGCTGGAGCTAACGGATGCTATAAAATAAAGTACTTTCTAATCCGATAATCCGTTATTCATTCAAGAGAGGATCAATTTACATGATCTTTGATATATTGGATTCATAACCTGAATAAAACCTATTTAAATATCGGGTAAAACACAAATAACCGGGCTAGAAAGTTAAATCAATATTACGCCATATTCATAAAAATATGTCTTTTCATTTAAAAGTAATTTGACTAAGTTTTTTATTAAGAGACAAATTATCAGTTCTTATGAATAAACCTAATATTTTCATACGTAAATGAAACTAATTTATGAATTAATGAAATCGTTTTCTTTCATGTTAGCGGCTGTATTTCTTACAAATAACGCCCTGAATGAAGTATCGGTTATACGCGATTACGCTACTTCGTAGCGTATTCGTAGAAGCGTAGAACAAGTGCGTAGCTGGGGGCTACGGTACGTTCTACGCGTGTCGTTGATTGTTACGTAAGTAATTTAGGAAAGGAGTTATTTAATTTATTCAATACTAGCAATGCCCTGCGGTTTCACCCGCATAGATAGCGATATCGCTACAGTGAAAAGTCTACTATAGGTCGGACTATAGGTTTAATTTTTAATCACATGAAAATCACCTTTACCCCGTCCCGCACTACGGCCTTTTTTTTTTTTTGTTTTAGTGGGGAAATCTTTCATAGATACCCACGGCCTCCGGGGGAGGGGCCGTGGGTTATGTCGGATTCCTACCGACCAAAACCCCACTGTGTTCCGTCAAGACGCATATTGGTAGAATTCCTCCGTGACCCCCGCACTACGGCCTGCTCGAACAGTATACCTACTATTTTCTGTAGATTGACACTTAAAAATTCGTTATATCTTTTGAATGGAATATCCAATTCTTTTCATTTAAAAAGTATTTTGCTGGTATTGAAACAGTCTATAATAAAACATAATTTAATGGGATAAGGATTAATATATGTGTATGGATAACATGGTTTGATTACTGTCGGCACTTCTATTTACTTTGAAAACGTAAAAAAGTTGTTGTAGTAACATAACTACTGAAGATAGACATATGGTATCGCGGACTTTCTTGTAGATATTGATCCATTCTATAATACCGTAGAACATTTTTTTGTTCTATCTTCAATAGATTCCGCAGCGCACGCGATGACAGAAGTTTTATTGAGGATTTTTTAACACCTTGGGTTACATTATTGCATTTTTGGTAAGGATCTCTAATTTTTTTGAAAATGCAATATAGCCTATGTTGCTCAGTAAAGATGCAGCTTTCTAATGGTGAAAGAATTTTTGAAATCGGTCCAGTAGTTTTTGCGTGAAAACCATACATACATACATACATACATACATACATACTTACAAACTTTTCCTCTTTATAATATTAGTATAGACTAGCTTTCCGCCCGCGGCTTCGCCCGCGTTTTCAGAAAAAAAACCGTTCCCGTAGGATTTCCGAGATAAAACCTATCCTATGTCCTTTCTCGGGTATCAAAATATATCTATACCAAATTTCATGCAAATTGGTTCAGTAGTTCAGGCGTGATTGAGTAACAGACAGACAGACAGAGTTACTTTCGCATTTATAATATTAGTATGGATTTTGGTGTGACGTGATAAGAATAAGTATTCTTTTCAAATTATGAAAAAAGCTGGTCGCACTTGCTATATTTTCAAAAAATATTTTCAATAACACTGCAGACATTTAAAAGGAACATCATGTTCATTCAATTTTGAAAAAATCTGCATGTTGATTACGTGTATGTAAAGTAATATCAAATCATTACTATAACTATAATAAATAACCATTTGACGATGTCCATTCGTTTAACTCGTACAGAAAATAAAGGTTTCTTTCAGTTAATTCTAAACAAACATAACCCTTCATAAATCTAGTCATAAGGGTAACCCTTGCAAATAATCTTATTACGTATTCATATTGATTCAATATACACCAAAACAAACAGAATAATTGACGACCCGGTTGAAAGATGTTGTAAGTACATAAATAAATATTGTGTTATGAATATTTTTTTAGTATGCATTCGGTATTCAAATTTGTGTTTATCGCATATTTTACGAGGATATTATGGCTATGAATTTAGCATTATATATCGTAAAGTGTCTGGAATTCTTATTTAAGCATAGAAGAACCGATTTTAATTGTTTACTGCAACAAAAAATGTTAAAAAATCACACTCAAGCTGTAATTTTTGAAACTATCTTCAAACACGAGAAAGACGAGAAAGAGTAGTCATTACGACTCTTTCTCGTCTTTAAACAGACCCTTGTCAGTGAAAAAAGAAATTCCAAACTTTTGCGAATACAACGTATTTTTAGCTAATTTCCCTGCGCAGATGTAATCTCACGGGCAACCCTCCGAACATCCATCTTACAATGTATCCAAGTAATACCAAAACAAATTCGAAGCCGAAAGGATTAACACCAGGGACGTACCTCTGTAATAAGGGGCCCCGTATTATTTTAAATATTAGTGTAAATAAAAGAAAAAAACAAGTGCCTAAGTAAAAAAGTCGATTAACTTCATAAAAATAAATATTGAATGTTATTATTGATTACAATAATTTATTATCTATAAAATGAATCGCCATGTGTAGCTCAGCGTAAAACTTGAGAATGGCTTGACCAATTCGGCTTTGACGTTTTTGTTAAGGCATAAGGAAGGTTCTTATGAAGAGAGAGAAACATGAAACAGGGGCAATAAGACCGAACGACGTCTGCTGGGGCTGGGGCCAGCTAGTTATAAATAAAATAAAAAAGAGCGCGTGTGCCGAGCACACGTGTCAGAAGTGAAACTTCTTTGGCAACAGTCAAAGATACCAAAATCATAGCCTTACTCCATGACATGACGATTTCTATGACGCGACCTTGAAATTTTACTCTCAACGCTCCTAAAGAAGTTTCACTTTGATAATATAAATTTAATGGGCCCCGAAATTGTTTGATACAGGGCATCCTTAAGGTATATTACGGCACTGAATAACAAACCGACAATCGATCATTCGCCGACATGTTTCTTTGTGTCACCAACAAAGGTTGCTTTAATGAACAGTGCTCTTGATCTAATACGCAATAAGGTCGATGTGTGACCTTTGGAATTAAATATGGACTGTTTGACTTATGAAATCGTTTTAATATGTTTGTTTGTGTAATTGTGTTTCTGCAAACCATAGATAAGAGTAAGAACGACGACGACACGACGAAAGAAACTAAGTAAGAAAGGTATATTTTATAAAGGTTATTGGTTATTATCTTTTGCAATAAATGAGTTCATTTACAGTACCTACAATAATCAAAATGCTATCCATTTTTATTACCTGACTATGAGTGTTTTAGCGCTTTTTGTAAAACGGTAATTCTATTTAATGTAATGTACTTATGGACTAAACTAACATAATATTATAGTTTTAATTTTCTTTTCATTAATCTCGTCTCTGCAAAATTTCTTACTATAATAACAACAGTTAACAAAAGCCTTTCAAACTAACTTAATTGTGGCAACAATAGTTTTTAAATTCAAGTTAGATGGAGATAATAAAATAACAAAATAATAAAGTTAACGAAAACCTACATATCTCCTTATTTCACAGCTATTATCTGATAATAACTCGTTAGGTAACGAAACAATGTAGTTGAATAAATACCTACATAATATAATCTTATTTCACAGCTACTCACTTCGATAATAACTCGTTAAAACACGTAATCTTATACTTTCAGCGTACATTGGCTTCAAATTCATTTGTTCCCTAACACGCGTCTAACAAGGTACTCTACGGTTACTATAAGATAAGCTCGGTCTGCCTTAAGCTGCTGTTACATGCAATTTTATTAGTGTGATTATTTCACATTTTTTTTTTGAGTTTAGCTGATAAAAAACGTCTATGTCCTTAATTATCTATCTATTTATCTACAGTTTATACATGACTAGCTGTGCTCCGCGGTTTTACCTGCAGTGCTCCGCTCCTGTTAGGCTTAGCGAGATGATATATAGCCTAACCTAACCTTCCTCGATAAATGGGCTACCTAACAGCGAAAGAATTTTTCAAATCGGAAAAGTAGTTCCTGAGATTAGCGCGTTCAAACAAACAAACTCTTCAGCTTTATAATATTAAAGTGTAGGTTAGTGATTGAACAAGGAATGGCCTATCTATGCATTTAAAATAAAACGAATATCTTATATAAATCAAAAGAAATGAACACACTAACAATATCATAATCATCATTGAATCTAATTTATCACGATAACTGACTACACGTACCATGACTATCTCCGACATATACATTATGGAAGTTATAAAAACTCTCCCTCTCAACTACGAGTTTTATAACTACATTGTTACCCTATGTATACTTCAATCTTTAAAACTACACAACGGATTTTGATTCGATTTTTTAATAGATAGAATGTGTCAAGATATATAATTTGGCAAGTTTTCTAGAAAGCTAGCAAAGTCGCGAGCGGTAAGTTGAATATATTTTGTCACGAAAACTGACCAAACTATCCTACACTGTCCTTCTCTACTACGAGTTTCATACAGTATAAAAGTTATCGCTCGTGTACCGAATGTATAGTCGTCTTAACTCGTTATAAGGAGGTTATACATACAACTTAGCCGGGCCTTTCACATCCGCCGACACTAATTGCACTGTATCCGCCTGGTATATTGGATTTTATACTTATACGTGTTTCAATATCGAGTTTAGATTAAATACCTGTGGTGAAGAACCAGAATGGTTATGTTTTTAACGAGGTTCTTTACAAGTTTGTTAACCGGCAAGATATTTCTAGACAATTTTCTTGTATTTTGCTTTACTTTTATGTTAACAATTATATAGGTAAATATTTTTGGAAATAAAATATTATGAATTTAAAACAACTGAAACACTGTCCATGGTTGGGATAAAGTCTTTTTACTTCTTTGTTTTTTCGTCTGTGCAAATATTTATCATGTAAAGTGGGTAAATTAATTATTATATTATATTGTATTAATTCAGAGTCAATATTAGTTGAACTTCAATACGAATACTATTAACATCAATTAAAATCAAGACGGTCAGACAAACATTGCTCTAAACTATATTCAAATAAATAAATATTGAGCGTCTAAAACGTTTTCGAGTTCTAACTGTATTATAACATTAATCATTTAATTAATAAAGAAATAGGGGTGGCACCGTCAAAATTAGACCTTTATCATTAATAATTCAAACAAAACTTAAGTTTGTTTGAGTTTTAGCAACATTTACGCGAATTTGAAATCGTTTGAAGTTGAGAGTTGATACGGATTACGGTTATTTGTCTTTTTGATCACTGATCTATAATTAAATAGTTTTAAAGGCTTTCAGGGTTGCTATCGGCCGCAATCGAGCAACCGAGCAAATGTTTGTCTGTTTATTTATTGAAAGTTGTATTGAAACTAATATTGGACTTATTATTAGATGAGATGAGTAATACGGGGTATAGGGGTCGTATTGTGTGATATTGTAACTATATATGTATAGAAAAGGATTAAAAATGGAAATTCTGTACGTGACTCGGGCATGTATGCGATATTGAAATACATACAGAAAATGATATGAAAGGTTTATATGGAAATATGGTCAATGATTATTTACTTTTTCATTCAGCTTTTTTACAAATAAGAATAAATGCCAAAAATATAGCTATTTCTAAAAATTAATACCCTATCTTACTTATCTTCTTATATATAAAAATGAATCGCAAAATGTGTTGGTAAGCGCATAACTCGAGAACGGCTGAACCGATTTCGATAATTCTTTTTTTATTATATTCCTGGAAGTACGAGGATGGTTCTTATGTAGAGAAAACGTAAACATGTACCACGGGCGAAGCCGGGGCGGACCGCTAGTAATATTATAAATGCGTAAGTTTATGAGGATGAATGTATGTATGTTTATTACTCTTTCACGCAAATACTACTGAAGCGATTACAATGAAATTTAGCACACATGAGGGTTACTTGGATTAATACATAGAATAGATTTAAACCCGGAAATCCCACAGGAACGAAAACTAAAAGAGTATTGAAAAGCACGTATATTTATATAAAACCATAAATAACTTGCTTCCGAAAAATAACAGCTGTAAAGTCTATAAGGAAATAGGGAATTTGTATTGACGGCGAAAATGGAAAACCATGATTTGAAATGCACATAAAAATAAGATTGAATCCTGATACGACATACAACTGTTTACGAGGTAAGAAGGAACCAAACATGTTATGTAAAACTTATTGAAATTTTTATTAGTTGTTGTTCTATTAAACAATTTAGTCAAAGACAAACAATACATTGTTAAACAAAAGAATGTACCTATCAAGTAAATGAAGACAACATAATGCAAATAGAATAACAAAGGAATTCTAAAACACACAAAGAATTAATTCCCGTCTTGAATTTTTAACGAAACTTAGTACATTGACGCAAACATTGGCAATGAGAATGCACTGCATGAAGACATATTGATTTTTTACCTTTTAATATTGGACGTTTGTTTCCAAAGAACTATTGTTGTAACTAGGAACTGAAAATAATATAATATGAGGATTCTTTGTAAATTGAAAGATTGTATGGGAAACAGGACACACAATAATTTGTCCCATATTAGAGTGGACAGGTGCTCTTTATGAAGTATTTTTTGTAGAACAAGAGAACCGTCTATACTCAACAGGGCCGTTTCTCAGTTTCGTAAAAACCTAATAGCAAAGATACTCTAAAAGTAGAGCTATAGTGTGTTCGGTGAATTGGTGGTTCTTAAACGACAAAACAAGATTCATTTTTTGATGGCATACTACTTTAAACATTTTTTTAGTTTTATAATGATACAACACATACCTTGAATTAGTATAGTCATTCGAAACAACCTATAAGAAATTCCATAAAGCAATTACATGGAGAAATGATTAAAGTACCAAGTAAAACAATATAGCAGTGTAGATGATATTACCATGCAGATTGCAGGCTGCATAAACAGAGCCAAGATCGCAGTATTAAATTCATTACCTCGGGCTTACAAAGACCTTGCGGGTTTTAATATGTTATTATTATTAAAGAACACACGCTGCAAATCGTTTCATATTCCTGGAAAGTTAAATGTAAGTGAATGTTATTGTATGTTTGTTCTATTAACTTTGTATCTTTGGCTCTTGATGGAACTGCATTTTAGAGGTTATTAAGCTATTGCATAGCTTCTATCGCGGGCCTTGAGCGCGGGGACCGAATCGGGAAATTCCGTAACGAAAAACCCTCACGCTCCCCACTCCGACGGGCTCGGAGGTGTGGCTTGAAGGCATGCTATGCAATAGCTTTACCGCTGCAGTCCCCGAGTGCCACACGTCTTTTTTTCTAAATTTTAGCTATACCTGATGATGGTGCTCATAAACCAATTGTAATAAAATTAGAAACAGAATAAAAGTGGAGCTACTTATCTATACTCATATTAAGAAGCTGAAGAGTTTGTTTGTTTGATCGCGCTAACTTCAGGAACTACTGGTCCGACATGAAAAAAATTTTCAGTGTTAGATAGCCCATTTATCGAGGAAGGCTATAGGCTATATTCATTACGCTAAGGCCAACAGGAGCGGAGCCATGTGGGTGAAACCGCAAAGTGCAGCTAGTTGTATAATTATTATATTTTTCACACACACATTCTAATTGAACAAATTTTTGCAATAAGCTAGCGAATTAAACGTTTGTTTATTGAAAAAATGTAAAACTATCTGTTAAGTAAAATATTGTATCGTACTAATTGTGTCTTTAATTAGAAATTATTTATAAACTAAATAAAGGTCGGTGTGGAAGGTCGTGCAAGAAATAAATTCGTGAGGATAATTTAAACACAATCATTAGTAATTCTTGTTATATCTTATATACTTATATAAGATCTGCAAATTTATATTAAATTGAGTACAAATGTATTTCTCATGTAAAACATTACTAAAATATTCGTAATTAATGAGTAATGTGTTGTAAGCAGGCACAGACAATATCTTTTAGATTCTAAATTAAATTCTAAGATAGAAATGTGAGGAATATAGCCTGCCTAAATATTATATAGTTATATTTATGTCATTAATAATGACAAAGAAGACTTGCTTTGATAACATTTGGATAAAATAAATTATAATAGTCCATAATTGTATTCGAAAAAATTTTTAGTTTTATCTAGAAACCTAAAATAAATATTTTATTATAATTATTCTATCATAAAATTGTTATTCCTTTTCTTTATTTTACGTTACATTTATCAAAAATAAAACGAGAGACATTATTTTAAGGTTGAATCTAATTATAAGAGCATTCTTTCAAGAACTTTGAATGGACAAAGCAGACCTTTAGAAATTTTAAACGGCAAAAAGATTGTGATCATAAAACAAAAGAAACTATTGAGATGGATTGTCAAAGGCAGTCATTGTTGGATCATTTAAAAATTTTCACGATCAAAAAGGTTTTATATAATACTGGTTGGAATTCTCGTTAAGAAATGTAATCCAACAATTATCAGTCGTTTTTAGTTCTGTGGAGGTCGTTCGACGTTATTTAGGCATTGAGATAATATTACTACGTATGGAGGAGACACCACGAACAAAATCTGTGCGCCATTTTTTTGCTCTAACTAAGTTTTAAAAATTATTATCTGGTTAGGTACTTACCGATTAAAGTTATTCCTTTGCACTTTTCCGTATTATTTGTATTATTTGTGTAATATCGTAACACACACGAAGGCATATTTGATGCGTTTCACTTTAAAACCATAAAAAATAAAACCGGCCAAGTGCGAGTCGGGCTCGCGCACAAAGGGTTCCGTAGCAGCAAATATAATAAATTACAGTTAAATCAACCTATCTCAAAAACTATAAGAGATACTTTGATCAAACCAAAAATCGTTGAAAGAGTTAATTAGCATGCATCACCTCTATTTTTTTTAGAATTTTATACCCCGTAGTTATAAAAATAGAGGGGGGGGACATACTTTTTACGACTTTGAGAGCTGATATCTCAAAAACCGTTCACTTTAAGAAAAATGTTTTTTAGAAAACTTTATATCATTTTAAAAGACCTTTCCATTGATACCCCACACGGGTATGTACATCGAAAAAAAAAATTTCATCCCTCAGTTACATGTATGGGGGGCCCCACCCCCAATTCTTTTTTTTACTATTTAGTGTCATATTTTTGTAGCGGTTCATACAACACATATTCCCATCAAATTTCATCACTGTAGTACTTATAGTTTCCGAGTAAATCGGCTGTGACAGACGGACAGACGGACAGACGGACAGACGGACATGACGAAACTATAAGGGTTCCGTTTTTGCCATTTTGGCTACGGAACCCTAAAAACCGCTCAACATACGCCACATGGCGTATGTTGAGCGGAACATAAGTGATGTAGGCGGTGTCGTCTCCATATGGCCGATTTTTCAATGCTTGGATAAAACTTATTCGTCGAATAATGTATATAAAACTACCATTTTAATAACATGTTGACAGTTTACGTGACATTTTAATAATATCGTGTAATACTTTATTGGACGGATAAGTTTTATCCAAGCATTGAAAAATCGGCCCTTAATCGAATAAACGAAACATAATATATAAAAATATCTATGCCACACGCATTCACTAAATATTCATGGATCACGTTAAAACGTTTATTTTACGACGGACAAAGATATTAAAAAAAGCTTTGAACCGGCAGCATTTTGCGGTTCATCCAAATAAATTGAGCGTGAAGTTTAGAATGCCCGAATAAATAGTCTTTGCTGACAGTAAAGAATGAATTGTGCAGGAATTCATTACACGGCTCCAGCGGGGATTGTGGCCTGTAGACGGCTATTAATAAACTTTGCCTGGAAATGCGCGGAATGCTCGTGTGTTTTTACGGTTTACCTCTGAGGAGCACTCCATTGCCTGTCACTTTTCCCGCGCTTGTAGAATATGCTCGTGTTAACGTTATAAGGGTGATTTTCCACCAGAGATGTGCAAGGATACGTAGCGAGGGATGTATTTGTAAAGAAATAAATAAAAAAAAAATCATTTATTGAGTACCAATACAGTGACATAAAATAATACAAACTCGACGATCGCCTCAACTAGGTATAAACCTGTGCTAGAGACGACCGACGCCTTCCACATTAGACTTAGCCATAGCCAGTATTGTACTATAGTCTATACAAATTTAAATTTCACTACACTATAAATAAATAAAAAATGTACAAAAACAAAAAATAAAAAAAGTACAAAGACCGGAATTAAAAACATTCAAATTTCAGGCATGCAATGTGTGTGTATGAGTATTTGAGTGTGAGTGCGAGTGCGAGTGTGTGCGTGTGTGTGTTTGTGTGTGTGTGTGTGTGTCTGTGTATGTGTGATTAATAAAATTATGATATGCGGTTCTTTTAAAGTGTTATATTTGCGCTTTCAGAAAATCTTCAGTTTCCCCGTAAGAGAGGGTAAGTAATAAGTTTGTTAGTTTGTTTTTCAGTTCAGTTAATGTCAAATTGCGAATGTTTAAGATTTTATTGATTTTGTTGTAAAGAAGTGGACCTAAGAAACCGTGGAAACGTTTAGCAGCTGCGGTGTGTACAAACCGCAAGTTAATAATTCTGTCCTTACGCCTCCTTACAATGCTTAATTCCTTCCAGTTCGTCTGCGTGTGAGTGGCAAAGAAATAAGTATTGCTTCAAACGCCAAAATAATATGTTACACATCCTCCCACATCTCTGGTGGAAAAGCAACCTAAGAACACTGCAATTTAAACGAATATTAGGAAATGCATGTGTTTTGTATGTATATTTGTAATATTTTCTTACAAATATACGTAGATAACACAGCTATCACATGAAAAGTACTGGACCGATTTCGAAAAATGCTTTCACCAGCTGAAAGCTACATTTTCTGACACACATAGGCTATTATTATTAAGATAGTTGGGCATATAAATTGTATTCCTTTTTATCCTGGGTCAATCTAGGATGAGCCGGGATGAGCGGCTAGTATTAATTAATAATGTAAAAGGAATTTATTAGTTGCCAACAATGTTTAATTAATAATTATTGCCAAATTTATTCGTTTACACAAATACTATAATGAGCAAAGTTTTGATTACCTTGTACATTTGTAAGGACATTTCAAAAAGCTTCTAAAGATTATTAGTTAGTTCAACGACTTTTTCGACGACTGACAAATTCGTTTAGGAATTTAATAAATATCTGAATAAGTGAATTAAGCAAATTATTCCAGATTTCTTGAGCGTTATTTATTCTTAATTTAATTTACTATTCAATACGTTTGATGGAATAATATGGATAGATTGAACGTATTCCTAATGGGTTTCGTAGAATAGACCTGAAAAATACGCTCAAGTCTTGTGAGTTTTATATTACCGTTGAATTTTAGAGTATTTTGCGTTATTCTTATTTAGCCTGTGTAATACAAAAGTATAACAGGTAGTTAATTAATATTAAATTTCACTTACACAAATTGTAAAATTGTTAAAGGTTGTATGGAAATAAAAGGCTTTTTTATTATTAATATGTACAAGAGTATGGTACAAACTGCCTTCTTGGTACAGTGGTTGACGCAATAGCGTAGCACCGAGGGGTCCTGGGTCCGATTCCCGGTGGAGACAAAGGGACACGGGACTTCACTTTTAATATAAAAAAGTAAATCGAATGAAAAATGTAAAACTAGCTGAAGTTTTGAAGTTGTGTTTAAAATATTGAATAAATACTACAGTGAAAAGAAACTTCGACATAAAACTAACAAATAACAAATTCCTACATCCCTCATTATTAATTAATTATACGAATACTACAAATTTCACGATACTGCGACCGTTTCGAAACTTGGCTTTATTTTCATATAAAACACAGAAGGTTCATTATCGTACAAATTCGAGTGACACTTCACATTAAAATAATAACGATGAATATTATGATAAGTATATTAACGAACAGGTACATGTTTTATTCGGTACAAAACAAGCGTTCCCGAAATAATCACATTATGGATGAACGGTAAATTAATGCTGTCGATGATTAAAGTAGCCGAAAGGCTGAAAATTCAATGCTTAATGAGTTACGGGAAGAGTAATTATAAATGTATATTGATATATTAACCAGTAACAAAAATGGTATGAAATGTATATTGTCATAAGATAAATACAGTTGGTTTAAAAATCAATGAAGCTATACTTGGTATTATTGTTTCTTGAAGCATTCAGGATTTTAGATAAAAAATAATTGTATTCTACAGCTTACCACTTTTATCTACTCTTTAATTTTTAATTTCAATACAAAAACTAGGGTTTTCCTAAAGGCGATGTTCCGAAACCGACAAAACTGTAACGCAATAAAGCTTTGATATGTAGATACTCTACATAATGTAAGTACCAAATTGAGTTTTTATTAATAACAACAACGTCCAACAAACTTGTTGTTATACAAATAATATTACAAAGCGGAATTTGAAGCCATGTTTTTGTGTCAATAATGAGCCAGAAAACATAATGATAATAACCCATAATTATTTATGACAGAGGAAAAAGTTGATAAAAAATATGATTATTATCTGTAATAAAAGACATCAATACGTAATTATTTAACAATCCAAATAAATATGAACGAAATGACATTCCAATTCTTGTAGACAGAAATCTATACATGGAATATCCTTACTAATATTATAAATGCGAAAGTAACTCTGTCTGTCTGTCTGTTACTCAATCACGCCTAAACTACTGAACCAATTTGCATGAAATTTGGTATGGAGATATTTTGATACCCGAGAAAGGACATAGGCTATCTTTTATTGCGAAATATGTACCACGGGCGAAGCCGGGGCGGACCACTAGTTTGGAATATAGCTTAAAATATATTTTGAGTCGAGAAATTTAATAAAATGTTTCATTATTAATAAGTCATGTACAATATAATATATTTTCATTACATAAATATTATCTACACATAAATTGACTAGCTTTAGACAGTAAGTGAGCGCGGGTCATATACAGCTGCGTAATGTGTAATGTGTTATGCGTATGTGCTTAAACATTATCTATTTCTGCCAAATTTCATACAGACCAGCCCCCTAGTCAAGTGGCTTTCTGTTAGCGTAGCGTTCAATAGAATAGACTACGAATGTATGAGATTGACGTAGGCTGTAGATAAACGTATCTACAGCTTACGTCAGTCTCATATATTCGTAGTCTATTCTATTGAACGCTACGCTAACAGAAAGCCACTTGACTAGGGGGGCTGATAAATATGTGAATAGTAGGTACTTGTACTATACAAATTTAGTTCTAATACTTTTTCTAATACTTATGTTTTTTTTCAATATCCTTTAAAACGTTTTAAACGAAAACTTTAAAGCAATTCTCACTCTTTGTAAGTTTGCGATTACAAATGTCAAAAGGAATGACCTTAGAATACTCCGTAGACAGAGAAACCAATAGACAAATTGATATCTTATGTCGCATTCACACAAGAAAAAGAGCAACTTATGCCGGTGTTGTGTAAAGAAATGAGAGAGAACGATAAAATTTTTTGTTTCACCCAGCGTGCCACTTTTTTCAAGAAAAGCAACCTACTTTGCTAAACAAAGTTTGACAGCTAACTATCGTCTTCCCTAAAAATATAGTTTTTACATGTTATAAGTTAGAAGTAATTCATTGTGTTTGGTTTTGCATAATTTAAACTTACCGTTTATACCTTATAAAATAATACCATGGTGCGGTGTAGTGTTAAAGGGTGTAAAAGTGATAGTGGAACGAAAATGCCTGGATTGTCTTTTCACTCGTAAGTATACAACTCTTTATCAGTTAATAGGCCTTCGTGATATTTTAGCGTGTTAATATATTGTGTATCACGTGCTGTTGACTTGAATACATTGTTTAAAAACCACAAAAATAACAATTATAAATTTTAACCTAAAAAATTTTGTGTTGCCAGCTTTTCTACAAATTGTTACCCACTATTATGGGAAATCTTAATATATATAAATCTCGTGTCACAATGTTTGTCCTCAATTGGACTCCTAAACCACTTAACCGATTATAATAGAATTCGCACACCATGTGCAGTTCGATCCAACTTGAGAGATAGGATAGTTAAAAACATGTAGGTACCACGGGCGAAGCCGGGGCGGACCGCTAGTAATAATATATATTCTGCAGTGTGTATTTAATTAAATATCTGAAATATTCAATGGCTTTTTCCAGTTTTCCTGGACCGGATAATTTACGAAAAATTTGGATTGTAGCTACAGGACGAACAGCTTGGAAACCAAAACCGTCATCAAAAATTTGCAGCAACCATTTTGAGAAAAAAATGTTGATCCAAAAGAAAAAACTTACAATGCTATATCCTTATGCTGTACCTATTCTGGTAAATATTTAGTGGCATATTAATCTTATCAATTAAAGTCTCAACTTTTATATGTTTTATGTTTTTAAAATTTAATCACCTGTAGAAAAACATTATTTTGTGCATTTTATTACTTTTATAGACATTTTATTATTATATTATTTTATTATATACTAGATTTCCGCCCGCGGCTTCGCCCGCGTTTTCAAAGGAAAACCCGCATAGTTCCCGTTCCCGTGGGATTTCCGGGATAAAACCTATCCTATGTGTTAATCCAAGTTACCCTCTATATGTGTGCTAAATTTCATTGTAATCGGTTCAGTAGTTTTTACGTGAAAGAGTAACAAACATCCATACATCCATACATCCATACATCCATACATCCTTACAAACTTTCGCCTTTATAATATTATAATAGGATATTATTTTACATTTATAGACAAATGTTAACTAACGAAATTTTTTTGAACTTCCGTCCTTATTGCACATTAAAAAAAATGTTTAAATAATTGTCGGTAAAATATTTCACTTTTTGGAGCCCTTCATATAAATATACTTAACAAGATCGCGCCATAAAAGTTTAAAAAATGTTAATACTTTGTTTATAATATTTTTTTCAAGTTAAGTAACTTGAACAAAAAACTAGAAATTTCTAGTGTTTTGTTAACTTGAAAAAATTTTTGCGGTTCCAGAAAGTATTACGGCAATCACCACCACCGCGACGCTGCCCCGCCGAAGACAATGGACACTCTTGGTTCCAACATTGAACCGGAGGGACGTAGTTAATTAAGTTAGAGATAATTTAAATGTAATTTTTTTATTACAATAAATTATTATTAAGTAAATTTCGTTTTTTTTTGCGCCTTCGCGGGTTGGTCAATATAATTAAAGTGTGTATCTGTTAATTTACGAAAATAAACATTATTTTATTTTATAAAAAATAATAAACAATCGAGTTTTCATCTGCATTATCATTACATACACATTTTCATATGGGATTATGATAATGATATATATTCAAATTATATAATATATAGGTATGTGTATATACATAATATGTATTACCCATCTAAAAGTAATATGTTTATTATATACTAGCTGCGCTCCGCGGTTTCACCCGCGTGTCTCCACTCCTGTTGGTCTTAGTGTTACGGTACAATATAGCCTTCCTCGATCAATGGGCTATCTAACACTGAAAGAATTTTTCAAATCGGAATCAAAGTAGTTCCTGCGAATATCCCTTCCCTACTCACCTTCACCCCGTCCCGTACTACGCCTCCTCATTGAATTATACAGTATACCTACTATTTTCTGTAAATTGACACTTTTAAAAATTCGTTATATCTTTTGAATGGAATATCGCGGACTTTCTTGTAGATATTGATCCATTCTATAATACCGTAGAACATTTTTTTGTTCTATCTTCAATAGATTCCGCAGCGCACGCGATGACAGAATTTTTATTAAGGATACATTATTGCATTTTTGGTAAGGATCTCTAATTTTTTTGAAAATGCAATATAGCCTATGTTGCTCAGTGAAGATGCAACTTTCTAATGGTGAAAGAATTTTTGAAATCGGTCCAGTAGTTTATGCGTGAAAACCATACATACATACATAATTACAAACCTTTCCTCTTTATAATATTAAGTATAGACATGTAAGTATGTATCTACATAATATCATTATGTGGATATCTCATTATTATCCACTTATGTGAATAATGATATTGAGAGATTTGTATCTTACAAATTGTGGGGTAAATTTTCCCTCATACGGTAACCCTAAATATTGTGACGTAATCTTTTCTATCCCTTTCTGCGACACGCATTGCCGGTGTCTATTGGATTCTCCGTCTACGGAATACTCCGTCACAGTCCGTGAACGATATCCCCGTAAAAAATTATTCTGTTACTTCTTCTGACAATTTTTCTTTTCTATCTTTGAATATTTTGCTTCCTTTCCGCTTTAATTTATTCAGTTTCTTTAATATATTGCATATTTTTACCTAGTAAGAATTTTATAACTTGAATTACAGATATATCTACATTTATTATATAGAAAATCAAGACGGTATGTTGGTTGTGTAATCTAAAACCTACGTTGAATATCAAAAACCGTGTATAATTTTGATAAATGGGAGGAAGATATACATCAAATATAATTCAGTACTGTTCTCATCCATAGACCCAGGCAGAACTCAAACAAGGCTCACAACAAAAATATTAATTTTAGTGTAATACACATACTTAAAACAAAAATTTTACACATCTTAAATTTGAGGCAATTCATTTCAATTACTTTATTAACTACAAGTATTTTAACCAATTGTATAACACAACTAGCTGTGCCCGCGACTTCGTCCGCGTGGAATAGTGACTGCATAGTAGGTGACTACTTAACTTTTATTGAATAAACACGTACTACCATAAATAATTAAAAGAACTGTTAGAGCGTATACGCATTATGCGGGTAGCCGTCCGGCTGACCGCAAGCACAATTATGTACGTAATATTCATTAATATCAATATCATACAGTGCGCATAGAAATGAATATTACGTACATAATTGTGCTTGCGGTCAGCCGGACGGCTACCCGCAATGCGGTTACCCGCATAGTGCGTATACGCTCTTAGTAAAATTTATTACTAAACTGAGCTAAAAAATAAAAAATAAATGCCTAGTTAATTTTCTACATAAAATTTATTTTAAATTATGTCATATTATTTTTAGGCACCATGAGGGAAGGGAGCAAATTTATTTTTCTTCCTTCCTTGTATGGATGTTTTTGACAATATATCATGCAGCAACTGAGCGCCGAGACAAACTTCAAAACGCAAAGGAATAGAATCCGCTATCGATACTAATTGACATAAGCGTATGATGTTTTGCTAAGGTACAGGTAGAAACGGTAAAATTATCTATAAAAAACTTCAAATACATTGTTTTCTAGGAGCCACCGTTTCTACGAAAAATCTATTTTTTCATTCGTTGATCTCAAAAATAAAAATTCCAATCACCAGAACGACAGGAAATTTTAATAATTTATTTTTAATTGTGTTTAGCACAATTTTGTTAAATTACGACTGGATGAAAATTTTGTTCGTGGTCGTCGTCGTCGTTGGTAAGGTGAACAAATCCTTAGCAAAACATCATACGCTTATGACAATAATTAGTATCGATAGCGGATTCTATTCCTTTGCGTTTTGACGTTTGTCTCAGCGCTCAGATCTTTCCTGTCTCACGCCTGTAGTAACTAAACCGTTTAGACCGTGCAATAAAAATTAAATAAAAAAAAAAACCAACGCAACGAAGAAAAGTGCATAGAAAAAGGAATAAATAATTTTACAAACTTCCCGAAGATCTTTAAAAATAAATACCATTTTAAATATTTATAAAAATAAAAATGTTGTGTGGTTTTATGAAACCACGGTAAAAGTGAAACTTAGGCACAAAATTATCGTATTTGTACGATAATAATTATCGTACGGTTCCGAACACTGCTTTATACCTACTCGGCAGCCGACCGTCACGCGACATGCGCTACACAGACCAAAAAGTTTGAGACGATAAAATAAAAGTTTCACTTTAAAAAAAAAGTCATCGGGGCTGCCATACCATCATTATCATATCATATACAATTATATTTTTTTTATACTTAATGGTACTTAATTTTAAAGATCGTCGGGAAGTTTGTAAAATTATTATTTATTCCTTTTCCTTCGTTGCGTTGGGTTTTTCTTTTTAATTTTTAAATTTTTAACTTCGGTTTCTTATTTTCATGTGATATTTTCAAGTGAGTTTTTGACCTCTACCTCCATATTACATTCCTACATCATATTGATATCTATAAGTTTGTTGCTCCTTGACATCTTTTAAGTTGGGCCGTAACCGTGCACAAATTGTAATGGATCACAGTGGCAAAAGAAGTGGTATCTTTAGGAAAAAAAAATTGCCAAGAGCCAGGCCTATGTGGCTTTGAGTAGAGTTCAAAATTTCCAGGGTGTGGCTATCCTCCCGCTCCCATATCCCCCTCTTCTTTCACAGACTTTCAACCCTTCTCTTTCCACACCTAGTAAATGGCAGAACCGATTTTGATGTAAACCATATTATCTAATTATACCTATATGTATTATGTACACGTCATATCCTGTCGTTTGATGCTCCATTTGGTTTATTTATCTAACCACTGTCACCCCTAAATGTAATAAACGGATGAACCGATTTCGATAAAATACGTTGCTCTTTTATATTTTAATATGCCGCTTGAGTATATTATTTGATCACATTCGATTATTGTTCATTCCCACTTTTACCGCTGTAATCTAATAAATGGATAAACTGAATTGGATAAAAATATAACTAATATTTTTTCCCACATTCCCACTTTTACCTCTATATACCTAGGTATAATAAATGGATGAACCGATTTTGATACACTTTATCTAAGAACCAGCGTCGGAAAATATGCTGCCTAACACGCATCTAATTCGTATTACCTGTTAGCGAGCTACAGTGGCACAAACAGACACACATAGCGGTCAAACACTTATCACCCATCTTTTTGCGTCGGGGGTTTATTTTATGTATAAAATTTACCTAGAAGTAAGCATAATTCTAATTTGACCCCTCCCCCCCCTACTACCTCAGCTTACCCCCCCCACCCTTGGGGACTTTCAATATGATCACCTGGACATTTATAAGGAAAAACTGTAGCGTATAACAGATAACTTACGTTTTATCGTACACTGTATAGTGTACAATAGAATGCCTTAGCAAATGTTCGCCGTGAATACTTAAATGGTCATAACTTTTTTTTTATTTACGAACCGATTAACATGAAATAAACTCTAAATGTTAAATGAAGATTACCACAATATATTAATAAATAATAATAAATCGCATCTAAATCGGATAAGCCGTTTCTGAGATTAGCGTGCACAAACATACAGACAAACAGACAAAAAAATTTATAACTACAGTTTTGGGTTTGAGATCGATTTAATAATAACCCCTGCTATTTTTTTTACATATTTTTATTGTACAGACATCACTTTTCTAGAATTTTATTATAAGTATGTATTGATTGACCACGCGCAAGGTTACTAATTTCCACTACATCCTCACGCAAATCGTCAATTTTTATGAACATTGAATCTGTAAATAAAAAAAAAAATCAAAAGATAAGTACCTAATTTTATTAAAAAGCTACTAACAAATAAAGTTTTATCAAGAACTAAAGTGACCTTCTTTGGGCGTATAATATAGTCTTGTAAAAGTTATACATAAAAATAAAATTTCATCATTTTCTTATTTTGTCATAACTTTAACTAATTAAAAACATGAGTCTAACTATATAAAAGCTACAACTTACCTTTTGTGGGAACGCAAGAAGGCGAAAATTAAAAAAAAGCCGAAGATTTTTAAAAATGTAACCAATGAACTATTATTATAGTACTCTTTGCAATGAACACAATCACTGTTATCTACTATTACCCAAAGAGAATACAAATACTGCGTCTATTACCTATATAACTGTAATGGTGTCTTGCTTGACATCAAATAATAAACATCTACCCTCACTTATAAAAATTTAGTATATTCACATGAAATATAAGCGCACCTGAAATGGACTCTGGGAAGATATGAATTATTTATTTAACTTTAAAAAAAAAACAACCTCACCAACATCATAATTCATAATATTTAAATTATGAATTTCCAAGGAGCGTTAATATTATAGGTATATTAAGAAGAGCTGGAACGTCAACACATTTACACATTGCACATGTTAGGCCGGGAGATACTTACACAAAATTTCGGGTCATTTGTAACAGGATGGCGGTCTTGAGGGGTCTTAGTACGCAATGACAAATAGAAAAATGATGGTCAGAACGCTGGTACCGGCGGACTAGTCGCGTGGGCGTTAGTCACACTCGTCGGATAAATAGCGAAAGTCCAACGATTTGTAACACAAAAATTTTAGAATTTACCGATAGCCCTTAAAAAAGATGTAGGCGGTAGTGTCATGCCATACTTTGACGATGTGACTTACAGTCCGCCATACCGACGTGAATGCGTTGATTTAAAAAAAACAATTCAACCATTTGTACCCAATGATATTATATATAGAAACAAGAGGTAGATACGTCATCAACGCACCAAAACTGATTCCGTGAATTGGTCCTATTTGGGACCAATGCAATCAGTCAGATTGTCACCGGTCCCAGTGAGCGTATATGCCGATAGGTACATTAAAGTTGTCGAAAATGCCTTCCTGTGTGTTCAGAAAGTGCACGTATTCGTGCAAAAAAATAAAAGATAAAGGAATATCATATTATCACAGCAAAATATATTAAATTATTACAGTTTAAGAGTAAAAATAACAATTTACAATTCTTTATGAATGACACTTGCTTGACACGTGTATTGAAATAATGAAAGGGATAAAACATTGCTTCAATCACTAGTGTGACAAAGCTAGCGTACACTGTGTTCAAAGATTATCATGTAGATACGATTATTGAAAATAGAACGGTTATTTTATTAATTTCGATTTTGGTAAATACTTGATTATTTTTATATTTAAATCCACAGTTTACATCCAGTGCATATAATTAACAAATATAGCTATTTATTATATACAATGAAATCGTGATGGCAAAAATGTTTGTATGCAATAATAAAATGATTAAATATAAAAATAAAATGATGTTGAATATACGTAAACATTAAAGAAAAGATTATCGCTACTGACGAAAAATGCTATTTGCTTTTCTGTAAATAGCTATTGAACATAAATTTTATTTGTGTTTTAGATAAAAAAGGCTTATTACTTCATCCTTTCTTTTATTTCATCCTTTTTTTCATCTAGGCACCACTATTATTATAATTATCCTAGAAGTTGGAGTGATGACCTTGTACGGGTTTCGGGAACTGCCTTGAAACGAATAGCGTAAGATCGGTCCTTATGGAGTTCTATAAGGAGGATTATGCAGTATGCTCAGCAGTGGGTGTTTATCGGGTCAAATGATGATGACCGAAAACGAACACCACAGCTAGTAATAAATACTTAATACAGTTATATCTCCAAAAAAAATTTTTTTTTTCATTGTAATACGACATCATAATAATCATAAAATAGTAAATGAAATTGTCACATTTATTTACTTGTGCAGGAAACCTAACATCTATATTCTATAACATTGAACCTTCTGTGTCGTTAGTCTATGCCAATTACCATGGCAACTACTTGTTTATTTATATTTAATTGGCGAATTCTTATGACTTTTGCTTACACCTGCGCGGAAGTGACAAACTATCTTTGTCTTTTTTATTTATATCATTTTATTAGAGCCATCTCTCTTATACAGTCTGTCAATGTAATAAATTAAGTAAAATGAAAATTGTATTTGTGTGTGCCTGACACTGCATATGAAGCATTTTTTTTGGATATATTGTGAGTATATAACGTATCTATACATAAAATATCATTGTTTGTACCGGGCATAGTCAGTATCTCCCGGCCTATGTATGTGTCATATTTTGCAATTGTTTATAAATACAGGGTGATGTAATTGGTGTAGTACGAATATCTAAAAATCTATGAAGAATTTTGTGATACAGTAAATGGAAGAATATTTTACAGTATTTAATAAAATCATTTAATTTTTTGTTCATTTTTATTAGAAATGTCAATTTTTCTCACCAAGGTGGAAATTTGGATGATAAGGATCTTGTTAGAAAAATATAAATTTTGACTAAAATCGGCATTTTTTTTTTCAAAAATCAAATTACTAATTAATAATCAGAGTTATCACATTATTAAAAAAATAAGCCAAACTATACACCATTTTTACCTACTTGATGCAATCCTCAAAGATCATGGACATAGTGTATTGCGCCTTCCACCATCCAGAACTCAACCGAATAGAGTTACTATGGGGCATAATTAAAGGGAAAGTAGCATCACAAAATGTGAACTTTAACTTGAAAACTGTGGAAGAATTATTTAGAAAGGAAGCAAATGCTATTAGTCTGGATATGTTTAGTGACGTTTGGAGAAAGACGCGAGAACATGAGGAAAAATATATTCAATTAGAACCAAAAGTAGATAATTACACTGACTCATTTCTAATAACATTAACCTCAAAATTTAGGTGAAATATTCAAAAAACCAAGTTATTGGTTTTTTATTTCTTTTTCAAAAATATTCTTCTCCTTTTCTAATGGGTTTCATCCTACTACTATTTTTTTTAGGTTTTTATCATTTTGGAAGGGATTGGCCCTAGTGTATGTTGGGAGTGAGCGCACGTGTTATTTGTATTGTTTTTATGACCTGAAATTTAATTATTATTTGATAATTGAATAATTATTAATACTTTTATCCAATTGATTATTATTAGAATAAATAATTAACTTCATCAATTGATTTACTTTTAAATTATAATTTTACAGGTAAATTATGAGAGCTTTCATAATTATATTTGCATATATTTATCTACAACGCACCCATTTTACAATTCAAGTCTAAAATGAAACTAGAGTCGCATTTATTTTTGAACATACTGTAAGTGAAATTGCATAAGTGTGAGTACTGTGAACATGCCAGCTTTCCTTAATTGACCGATATGTAAATTGATTTAATTTTAATGAAATCTCATAGATGGCGCTGTTTTAAATTTGTCTTTATACTACTAAGATTCATTATACTGTTTCTCTGCCAAAATTACTTAAATGATGTAGTTTTTATAGTGTAAAGGTAGACAATAGCATGGCTTACTCAAAAACAACATTTAAACATGAGTCTTTATATTGTACGCTGTCGTAGTACAGAGAATACGTAAGAAGAATAAAGGTTCACAGCTCCTCCCCCGCAGGTGATAGCATGATAATATGTATATAACAGCCTGACCCGACCTGTTAGTAATATTCATGCAAAATTTGAAGTAAATCCGTGCAGTACTTTCTGAGATTAGCCTGGACAAACATACAGACAAACAGACAAACAGACAAACAGACAAACAGACAAAAATTCTAAAAACTATGTTTTTGGCTTCTATATCGATTATAGATCATGGATTATGTATTCTTTTAAAAAAATATTCAATGTACAGTTTTGACTTTCCTACGATTTTATTATATGTATAGATAATATAGACATAATCGAACAGCTTTTTGTCTAGACAATCTCAGAAGTAATCATTTTACCTTAAATCGAGTTCAAATAAAGTCCTATTAGAGTTCTTTTTCTTTGTAATCTAATTACCAACGTTTGGCGCAGATGGATTTTCCCACGACAAATTCTTCGGATGTCGTCCTAATCTTATTGAAATGCATTGAATAATCTATCCTCTTAATTCATTCGAATCGAATGTTGCGTTTGTTATTTGGAGACAAAGCTATCTCGGGAACGTCAGAATGTTTTAGAGCTAGCGCGCACCACGACTTTCTGCAGCGTGATTATTTTATCGCAGAAATACAACGTATGAGTTACTATGACAATGCGCGCACATGCGATTAAATAATCACAGCGATTTTAAAATTGTGATTTGTCACATTTTGCTGCGACTGCTCGCGACGCGATTGTCGCGAAAATCAAATGCAGAATATGAAATTGTATGGTACCGCGCGCACTGCGATAATAAAATCGCACACTCGGGCCCGGCCGGCACTTCACTTGTGTTTCGTCTGTCCAACAGTAAACATCGTAGTTGTATAGGTAGGTACTGTTTGGTAAACATAAACTCAGTAATCTGTCAAAAGTTTGAATTTATTTATTTAACACTTTATTGTGCAAGAAACAAAATATAACTAAGTACATAAAGGTTACAATAATAAAAAATAATAAAAAAGCACAATGGGCGGCCTTTTGGCGGAATTTTTATTCTATAATAGCCAAAGAATTTTTTGGGATACATCCGAAGTTCATTGTATTTCTGATAAAAGAAACCATTGACAATTCTATCTGCTGTAAAAGGATGAGTCCAATATTGACGAATTTTCTTTTTTTTTTTCTTATCCTCCGAAGTAGTAAATAAAGACAAGCAACTTGTACGAAATCAATGATGAAGTGAGTAATGATCACTATTAAATTATCGCTGTGCGCGCACCGTACTCTCTGCGATTTTCTACAGCGCGATTTTGAAATCGTGTCGCAAAAATTAAAATCGTGGTGCGCGCTTGGCCTTAGCAAAAGTTTGGAATTATTTGGAGTTCGTTAAATGTGAAATAAGATCCGGTTGGTTTGAAATCAGTTTCGTACATGTCATGTTTATTTGAATTTGATCTGAGAATTTTTAATTTCCGCCTTCGTAAATGTATTTGTCTAGTAAATGTATTATTATTGTTGTAATTGGAAAACATATTCATTTTATATGAAAAAAAATATTATAAAGCTGAAGAGTTTGTTTGTTTGAACGCGCTAATCTCAGGAAATACTGGTCCGATTTGAAAAATTAATGCGGTGTTAGATAGCCCATTTATCGAGGAAGGCTTTATATCATCACGCTAAGACCAACAGTAGCGGAGCAATGCGAGTGAAACCGCGGGGAACAGCTAGTATGAAAATATAGGTGCTTAACGAACGTTATATCCTTCTTATAGGTTTAGTGTGAAAGCTTGCATTAGAAGTTTCTCGTCGTCGTTTAGTTTTGTTTGAATAGAATGTAGTAAAAGATCGATTTACTAAGAAATCGAATCTCTTGCAAAGCACACAGCATCCAACACGCCAATCTGGTTAGGTACACATTCACTCACATTTCAAGACATATCCACTAGGATACCGTATAAAATAAATCTCACTAGAAGCATTATATAAATCTCGGTACACAACAAAGTTCGAAGAATATTGAACGGAGAAAGTATTAAATATGACACCAATATTACAAGAAATATGAATATTTCTCTTCGCGTAAAATATGTAAATTTCACGAAAATAACGGAGCCTCTTATATTTGTTAATCAAATTCTTTATCATGGTAGCGGCACCCACGTTTCTTCAATAAGCCAACATATTTATTTTATTGAACAGGAGAAAGTATTAAGTCCTAGCTATGCCCGCGGTTTTACCCACAGTGCTCCGCTCCTGTTAGTCTTAGGGTGATAATATTATATAACTTATAGACTTCCTCAATAAATGGGCTATCTAACACCAAAATAATTTTTCTAATTGGACCAGTTTCAATAATCACAGGTCGATGTTGCTGGCCTGTGGTAGCCACTAGTCGGAGTGACCTCTATCAAAAATATAATTTGTTTTCCATCTAATTATGCCAAGTTACACTAAAGGACAAATAGCTCAAAATAATAAAATTATATGACCCGAATCCATTAGAGCCTTGTTTTACGTCAAGTTCACAGAAGAATTGATAGAAGAATACTTGATTTTGTCCGCCGTCTGCGAGTGAAACCGCGCGGCAGAACTAGTTTTTCTAAATTAATTTAGATTCATGCAAAATTGATTACTCGCTATTCCAGTGCACTTCGGTTCTGGATAACAATGGCCGCTTTGGCGGGAATAGATTGAATGTAATGTATTTGATACATTTAAACTTTGGATTCGCCAAATGGTGGGTTTGAATAGGTTGAATATGTAATTAATGCCACAGATAATATAACACTATACTAGTTATTTAGTTAATACTATGTTACGTGTATAAAGATGATACGAGTAAAACATTAGGACCTAAATATTGGGGTCAGATCAAGCTAAACATTTTCGAATTAGGTAGGTGTATTTTTTGATATAATTTTATTTGGAAGCGCATTTCAATCATCAAAATATAGATGAATCATCGAATTATTAACCACCAGTTCGGAACGCAGTATCTAAAGAGAGAATCTGGAAAAACAACGATGTAATATAAATATCGTTTTTAAAAGTATTATTTAAAATTTTACAAAATTTGTAATCCTGATATTTACTTTTAGAAAATCGTCTAATTATGTGGTATTATTATGTTTTTGGTTGTGTATATTTAAAGTATAAGCCCTGTCCATATCTCACATTTTAAAAGTTTTAATAAAAATAAGTTATTTTTTACAATAAAAAAGTAATAAGCCCATTATTATCGATTGCTTCAATAATTACACTATATTCTTTGATAGATTCTTTTCTATAGATCACGGTCGTAATTATATCTACGACAATTGTCCAATTATCTTATATATATAAAAATGAATCGCAAAATGTGTTGGTAAGCGCATAACTCGAGAACGGCTGAACCGATTTCGATAATTCTTTTTTTATTATATTCCTTAAAGTACGAGGATGGTTTTTATGTACAGAAAAAGGAAATATGTACCACGGGCGAAGCCGGGGCGGACCGCTAGTAATTAATACAAATAATTGGTCTACACGATATCTATTCAATTAAAAATTATACTTTAAAAATGTAACGTTCTATTTATAGTTTCATCCAAAAATAAAATACAAATTGATTCTGCGAACAGAATTAATTAAAGACCAACCAGCCCTTATTTTCAAGAACAACCCCTTATAAGGAAATTTTATACGAAATGTCTTTCCCTTTTCAATAAGAGGAAATTCACGCAAGCGAAGCCAGTAAAATATCTAAGCCGTATAATATGGTGCTAAAAATAACTTCTGAAAAATATAGAGTATATTTATACAATACTAGCTTTCTGCTCGCGGCTTCAACTGCTTCGTCTAAATCCTAATAAATTATATACTAAAATCTTTCCCAAGAATCACTCTATTACAAAAAACAATCATGTGTGCCGTGCACACTTGTTAGAAGTGAAACTTCTTTGGCAAGTTTAAAGATACCAAAATCGTCGCCCTACTCCATGATGATAATATGATATTGCCATGACGTGATCTTGACATTTTACTCTCAACGCGCCTAAGGAAGTTTCACTTCAAAAACCCCATCTAAATCCATTGTGTAGTTTTAAAGAATTAAGCATACATAAGGATATAGGGACAAAGAAAGCCTATACGCCGCCCCGGCTTCGCCCGTGGTACATATTTACGTTTTCTCTACATAAGAACCATCCTCTTACTTCAAGGAATATAATAAAAAAAGAATTATCGAAATCGGTCCACCCGTTCACGCGTGATGCCGTGACCAAGGAAAACGTATTTCATTTTTATATATAAGAAGATGTGTGTGTGAGAGTGATAATTGGTATTTTCATTACAAAATCACTTAGATAACGAACGGTCAGGCTATATCACTTAACGAATCGAATAGAAACATGTAAACATTATAGGTTTTATAGGTCTCAATCTAGGATAAAGCTTTAACAGAAATTGTTATTGGATATTGCTTGTATATTATTTTTTTCTGTATTTTCTTATGTGCACGTGTAGATTTTATTTTTATTATTTAACTAGCTACGTTCTGCGGTTTCACACGCGTGGCTCCGGCTCCGCTCCTGTTGGTCTAAGCGTGATGATAATATAAAGCCTATATAATAGGCCTTCCTCGAATAATGGGCTCTCTAACACTGAAAGAATTTTTCAAATCGAACCAGTTGTTCAAACAAACAAACAAACAAACAAACTCTTGAGCTTTATAATATTAGTACATTTAGGAGAGTTTTCGTTGAATTTCAATATTTAGTAATAAGAAGATGAGATAGCTCTTGGATATTGGTGTTGAACGTGTACCTACATAATTTTTCATTTTATTTCTTTTCCAAAATCAGATAATAACGGATCTGATCTATTAATTTTTCTATGAATATCAATTCTTTGAACTATCAGTATGAGATATAAATTAATTATATTAACAACTTAAATGACTATTTGCCTGGAACTCAAAATATTGATACTTTTGAATATTTATTAGACATCTATAGTTGATTTTGAACTTTAAAAAATGCATTTCCATTAAAACTGTAGCAATAGGAGGTAATTTACATGTCGTGTATGATGCAGAAACCATTACTTACAAGGATGGAGGTAAAAAGCTGGTTATGTAATAATATGTCAAGGTGAATTTTTTTTAAAGTAAGGATTTCACTGTAACTGGTTGTGAGAAAATGCATTTATTATAAACAAACATTTCGATATCTTTAAGGTTTAAATTTATGCGTAATTTGTAAACTATCATCTGTCAAAATACTACTTAACTTTCTTACATAAAAGTTAAAAGAAAGCAGGAATGCTAGGAAGAAAGAAAGAATATTCTTGAGTGACGTCCTGGGTGTAGCCGGGCTGATCGACTAGTTTTGTAAGTATTTTAATTAAGTTAAGTTAATGTTAATTCATTAAATTAAATTGATAACCGCAAAATTATTATCCCATATTGTACATCATTTAGTTAAATAAGCCTTTATTATATAATTCTGTGAAACATATCCTTATCTATCATAAAGTATAATGTTCAAACATATATCAATAATGGTTCTCATTGAATGGAGAGACGAACATGTCAATCAATATAAATTGCCGGCGATCTGTCTGTATGGAATATGGGATTAACGTCAATCATAACTACTTTTTGGAATTAACTGGGCTTTTTACATCGGTTTGCAGGAGTTAAACTGTTTTTTTAATCCTTGTTGATAATTAAGTCGTTGAATATGGTTTTAATATTTAGTTTCATTGCATTACAATCTTTTGTAAACGAGTTATTTTTAAAGGATAGTAATTGACAAAAAGAAGCGGGTTCGAATCCCTGAAATAGATACCTACACAGTGCTTTCTGAAAAAGAAAAATATTGAAAATCTACAATACAATCTACCGAAAACGTTTTAACTACTAGTTCAGAAGTCGGTGTTTTGTATAATAAATAATGATAGAGTCAAATTAAATCCGTTTAAAAAATATTAATAATTATGTTCAGATATTCATCCTATATAACTATTTCATATATTTATGAAGTTAAACAAATTCTATAAATATTATCCCGTCCATTAAAATTATTTTTAGAAAAAGAAAATATTTCACTACACAAGTCATATTTATTGATAAATAATGCTCTTTTTCTTTCTAAATAACAATTTCTATTACGTCTCTACTCTCCCATGATTACGTGCATTACCCTAATTTCGTAGCAAATTGGAATCGCAATCTACTTACTATTATTTAATAATATTATTTATTGTTATTAGTTTATTCTGTTCTATTATTCATAGAAATCTTCTGATCATTTCAACTCAACTAATATTGTTACTAATCTTATATGAATTTCGTTGATCTGAAAGCTGTTTTAAAATATTAACTAACTTCAACCCATAGTTTACTTTGCTTGGTAATTCATTCAAAAATCCTATATTATGTAATCGTAAAAAAACATGTTATTTCTAATTATTCAGTAATTTTCTATAGATAAATCATTAGGAACTAAGAAATAAATGTTATCCTGTGTTTAAGACATATATATATTGAAGGAAACTTTTTAATATACTAAAAGATAATAAAGCTAAACTTACTCACGGTATATTTAACTTAAGCAATACAATAAAACCGTTTTATAGCGCTTAAGCTGTGCAGTTACAACGCAAGTGACTTTATTAAATGTATACAGAAGTTAATATACGTCTTATTTGAATATATTGTGCATTTATTCTTAATATAATGTGTAGTCTTGTACTAAAATTTTCGGATAGAATTCAGCAGTTTTGATCGTAGTTTAAGCTGAACCTAAAATAAAATTATCAAGATGAAGACTTCGTTGTAAGGGTTAAAAATTGTTTGACGAAAATATGAATAATTTTATCAGTCTTATAAATAAAATTCTGAACTCTTAAAAAATTGTGTTAATTAATTATTAAACATAAAAATGTGTGAAGAAAATATGTGCAATTTTAAAGCTCTACATTATTCCATTTGTCGTAGATATTAACCAAAACATTAAAATATACATCAAAAACCATTTACCTCCGCGCTATCCAATCTGTTCCAACATTCACACTCAAAGTTTATGTTCTTGCAATAAACTTAACAGCGACGTTTCGTCTTTACCACTCACACATATTCATATAACGGCGCGAATTTAATTTCCAATAAAACTTTATTATTCAGAGCTTTTTACCGCATGAGCATACGTCCGTCATCCACGGCGGTTGCCGCCGACTGATGTTCAAAACGCACCTGTTGCCTCACACACTGAAATCAGTTGAATTTCAGCAGCGACTCTTCAGCTAGTGCACGAATCCATGGCTGCTTTTACACGAGAAGTTATTAGGAAAGTCGTGGTTCAACGCGCAATGTATTGCAATGCTACGTGGTTGAAAATGTTCATTCTCAATATAAATTCAGGGCTGTAGTTTCAAGACGACCCTTAAAAATTAATTGAAGTTTTACCGACAGTAGTAATACCTCTATTTTTATTTTTTCCCATTAACGATTTCACCGCTGTCGCCTGCCTTGCTGTTAATGGAAAATCGGGACTCGTAGCGTACCTAATAAGCGAAGAGCACTTGTCGTAAAATTATTTTGATATTTTTGTAGAAAATTCGAAATATAGCAGGATTTATTGTGAAAGGAGTGGGGTTTTAAAGCAACGAAAATGTGAAATTAAATTAGTTTGAGAATTACTTTGAGATGTATTATTTATAGTTTATATGTGGAATTTTGAGACTCAAGGACAGCGCTAGCCGCTGGGATAATTATTTGGACCTTTCATATCCATGTGGTATAAAGTATCGTTCTTTAGTCCGGTTGCAGAGCTTAACCGACCATCAGTGCGTACGTCAGTCGCGCTTGTCATATGTATGGAAATTCATAAAACCGTTCATTATAGCTAGACCGACCATACGCCCGCGTATTTCCATACATATGAGGCCGGTTGCAGAGCTTCACCGACCATCAGTGCGTACGCCAGTCGCGCTTGTCATATGTATGGAAATACGCGTGCGTATGGTCGATCTAGCTATGAATGGTTTTATGAATTTCCATACATATGACAAGCGCGACTGACGTACGCACTGATGGTCGGTGAAGCTCTGCAACCGGCCTGACAAGCGCGACTGCCGTACGCACTGATGGTCGGTGAAGCTCTGTAACCGGCCTGACAAGCGCGACTGCCGTACGCACTGATGGTCGGTGAAGCTTCACCGCAGAGCTCTGCAACCGGTCGAGTTGACATAATTTTTATAAAACATGATGCTTTAATATAAGGAGTGATTTAGAAATTAGATTAGGTACATGTAAATTGTAGAGGCAGTAGACATAAATATATTATATTATATAGAACCTACTGCCGGATTAATTCTTCGTAGATAGTTACCAAAAAAATTAGGAAGCCCAAATAAACAATCTAAATATAATAAATTGTTGTATGTGATAAATTCTTTATTATCCCAATACAATGTAACCAGAACATTTTCATTATAAACAATATAAGTCCCAATCCGACAGCGACTCTCTCTGGATTCCCGTATGACGAGGGTAAGGGATTTTTCCACGAACTGTCACCTAAGCTTAGCTTATTAAATGGTGTATTGTGTCAATTGGGATTTATTGCATTTAACAATAATTAGAATACAATAGAGAAAAGGGAATAAAATAAATGATATGAATTTCTACGATTTATGATATTTTATATTTTCTTATATTTTATAGAGGCAGTGTGTAACCAATATAAAAATGCATCTCACGGGTGGTACATACCATAGTATAAAAATGCATACAACATATAACTATAATTTAAAGGACAAAAATATCATAAGAATATCATAAAAATATCATAATTGACAGTTGCTTTACGATGGAAAGTGCTACGTTTTCAATAGAAATTCATTCTGTGATATGTTATTTCTAGCAAAAAGAAATAATAAATATGGTAATAATTCACATTTTAAATGGTTTGAGGAATACCTCTTATATACGAATTACTTAAATATAAGTCATACATACGACAGGAAAATGAACGATTATTCTCTATAGTGCTATTAAAAATAACAACTGTCCAATACACAAAATAACACAAACATACTCGTATTAAAAACTTAGTACATTTTCCATGTCAATTATCTAATGTGGGCTCTTTCAAACGATGTCAGACGTCCAGCCTTTCATATATCTTATAACTAGGTCCTATTCCGATGAAATTGCTACTATCTCTATAATATTTTATATCAGTACCTAGTTGATCGGTTTAATAACATGAAACTATTTATTTTAGGCTCAAAATACTGCTATTTTTTGTAACTACGACATTACTCATTATTATTAATAATTGTAATGATGAGTAATATCATTTTTTTAACACCATTTTTCTATCAGAAATATAAATTATAAATCTTTAGAATATTCCTTTTAGACGATTGTAAAACAACAACAATAATGGGAAAAACAAAGAAAATAAAGTGGATTAAAATATTTTTTTAAGAATACTTTGTGAGAGAAATTTGAGCCATCGAAAAAAACAGGATTCATATTGTGATGGGAAAATCTTTGGATTTTCCTTTAATTTATTCGTCTATTCAATTTAAAATCGTATTACAATACGTACATATAAAGCGTATTTTACTACTATCGTTTGTCTTTATAGACGGTTACTGCTTTGGGTCGTTAAATGAAACTATGTTCTAGATTGAACCGATTTAATAGTATGGGTTATGTTAGATATTACAATATAACGACTTGTACGATAATTACTAAAATGTCATATAGTAGAAAATTGTAAAATAAGTATGTGTATCTTGACTAAAAATGCATTGTATAATGTATACCTTATATTTTTGTATCTACAGAAAATAATTCGATGCTGCAAAAAACATTTAGAGAATTACAATAATTGCTCTAATAATTTAATTATTTTTTTTCAACACAATATTTCAAGTCTGTTTAAGAAATTTTATTGCATCCAATTTACTGTGGTATATTTAATGAGTATTTTAAACAATATTTATCTTAGGGCTGATTTTTCAATCCTTGGTTAAAACTTATTCATCGAATAACGTATTAAACTACCATTTCGAAAAAGTATTCGAATTGTCCGTATTTGACAGTTTACAGGTGACATTTTAAAATGTTCGTGTAATACTTTATTGGACGGATAAATTTTAACCAAGGATTGAAAAATCGGCCCTTAAACTACTTAATAATTAAAAATGTATTTAAACTAGATATTCTAGATAGAATTATAAATTCATTTATTTCTCTACAATACTTGTGGAACCAGCTAAGTGCAGTTAGTTGTTCCTAGAAGTTTCAGGGTGCGGTATTAATTTTAATTGAACTTAAGTATTCCCTAACATCTTTATAATACATGTAACAAGAACAAAGTAACTATTATTTTATAGTGTTTGATTTTACACGAGTATTATACATTTAGAAATTAAAGATTTTAACGATTATTCATTACTAGCTTTCCGCCTGCGGCTTCGCCCGCGTTTTCAAAAAAAACCCGCATAGTTCCCGTTCCCGTGGGATTTCCGAGATAAAACCTAGCCTATGTCACTCAGAAATGATGTAGCTTTCCAACAGTGAAAGAATTTTTCAAATCTGCCAAGTAGTTTCGGAGCCTATTCAATTCATACAAACAAATAAAAAATCAAACCTTTCCTCTTTATAATATTTGTATAGATGTATAGACTAGCTGCTGCGCGTGGTTTCACCTCGTAGCTCCACTCCTGTTGGCCTTAGAGTGATGTTATATAGCTTATAACCTTCCTCGATAAATGGGCTATCTAACACTGAAAGAATTTTTTAAATCGGACCAGTAGTTCCCGAGATTAGCGCGTTCAAACAAACAAACAAACAAACTCTTCAGCTTTATAATATTAGTATAGATATTATTTCGTTTCGCACACTTTGCAGCGATCCGCTGAGTCTCCCCATAAAATTTGTTCAAATTTTTAATTTCTAAACAAAGTAACTATAGAAGAAAAGTTTCGTTTCGTTTCCTACTATATATTTTTTTCGTTTAAACTGCTCTATTTATAAAAATAATAGCAAAGCTTTAAGCAAGAAGGAATACCTATTACAAGTATTATTGTCTCAAGCAGAATCGCAGGAAGTTTCTTGGCGACACAAATTTAGGGCAAGACAACAAAACAATGACCCGAAAAGAATAAAATCGGATAAACATTCACATTTTTACGAGTGTTTGTCGATTGTTTTAAATGTTTATTTTCAGAAGATATGAAATACAAGTTTATTTTCAGAAAATTTATGTGTTTTTGAAAAAAAATACAATTTTAAGATTAAATTAAGCTAGTTAATATGGTAGAGGTGTTCAATAATTTGTTATTTAACAATGTATTAAACACAATAATATAGAAGAAAGCCAGATTCAGACACAAGTCAGTTAACATGACAGAAAGGTCTTCAATAATTATTTAAAATTGTACTATTGACAATTAATACATTTACTTAAGTTTTCCATTAATTAGACGAGACTTAAACAATACTATATATATACTATATGTATAAAAATGAAACCCGTTTCGCGTTGTCACGGCATCACGTGTGAACGGCTGAACCGATTTCGATAATTATTTTTTTATAATATTCCTTGAAGACGTACGAGGATGGTTCGTAGAAAAAACGTAAATATGTACCACGGGCGAAGCCGGGGCGGACCGCTAGTTGTTTCATAAAATACACAGCGTGTACCAAACAAAAAACAGTAAACTAACATACTAACAAATATAACAATATTAAGCAAATACACAATAATATATGTAACATTTTCATATTTACGACGTACAGATACGACTTAGTCCCAAAAACGACGTGCCTCCATGATTTTACCTATGGGATTAATTTTCAAATTGGATCGCGTCGGGTCCCCTTTCACTAGCTGATAAGTGCGAAATCAATTTTTCATCCCACATAACTAAAGAACCTTATTCCTCAAGACATTAAGTTCAAACTCCTACAACTCGCTTTGACGTGAGATTTTAATCTCAACTTTTGAACGCCGCCACTCATTTCGAATACGGCTTTAATTTTGACGGGATTAACCTGATAGTTTAACCTTGAAAACTGTGAAATTTTTTAAATGTATTGTGATTTATTATGTGAAAATATTCTATACTTTCTTTTCCTTTCCTTTTAAAAATAATAATAATAATTAATACGTAAATAGTAATCAAATCTCATCGACTCTATAGTAGGTGCGCTCATTTAAAAAAATTGTTTGTGCCGAGCGCAAGTGTCAGAAGTGAAATTTCTTTGACGCGTAATGTCATGAGGCGACCTTGAATTTTACTCTCAACGCACCTAAAGAAGTTTCGCTTCAAACATATTATGCGAACAAAGTCCAAGTTTTTTTTAAAAAGATAGAGCGAAATTGAAAACACGTACTAGAATAAACCCTTTCTATATAAAATAAGTGTTTTTCCGTTGATTTATTAAGGATACTTGATTAATTACGATTAATGTAATGACTGTATAAATTGAAGCGATGGATAAGAAAGTGTTAAATAAGATTTCGCTATTTATAGAGAGGATAACGCCGACGCAAAATAAATGTGTGGGTTTTCTATTGTGTTTCTCGTCTCGTGAATGAAATTTTATAGTATTTTGTAGACACTTATTGGGTTTTCATTGTATTGTAAATAAAGAAAGGACGCATTTATTGTAGTTATAAACAGACTTTTGTGTACTTGCCACTTTGTGTCGTTTGAATAAAATAAAACTAAAGCCAATCGTGTACTTGTAAAGATGCAACTAGAAAATACACCACTGCAAAAATCGATGAATAAAAAAAATGTGTGCGTGTACTAGTGTACACGTGTACGTAAGAAGTGAAACTTCTTTATGACCTAATTTTTCAAAAAATAATTTACTATATGCAACTTTACAGAAATACGTCGAATGACGCGTGGTAGGGGTAAGAAAAAGATGGCGCGTAACGGAAAAATGTCACGCGTAACCTGTGCGCGTAACGAAAAATCTGTAGTTGTTGGCTGATTTTCAATCTACCTAATAGGCATACAAAATTTCACCAGAATCGGTTCAGCTGTTTCGGAGGAGTATGATAACTAACAAAAAAAAGATGTTGGCTGATTCTCAGGTCTACCCAATAGGCATACAAAATTTCATCAGAATCGGTCCAGCCGTTTCGAAGGAATATCGTTATTAACAAAAAAATAGATGTTGGCTGATTTTCAGGTCTACCCAATAGGCACACAAAATTTCAGCAGAATCGCTTCAGCCCTTTCAGAGGAATATGGTAACTAACATTAGAGAAGATAGACAATGTGGACAAAATACCCACGCTTAAACGTGGTTGAATGGAGAGCAATCGTATTAATATAGCAGTCAGTTCTCAATAGCTAATAATACTATGTCTCCATTGTTGTATGTCTGTTGCATATTACTCCTACGCTGTTTGCTTTGCGCTATATTCATACAGAATGCCACAGTTCACTCTAATACTAGGTTTAACTTGTACAATAAATGGTACGCTTTAGATGTATGCGGGTATTCATTTAGATCGTGTGGTTGGATATTGAATGAAGTTTCAATGCCTTTTACTGAAGAAATATTATGAATATTACAATTTTTATGCATTTATTAAGAACTAGATATGCCCCGCGGTTTTACCTGCAGTGCTCCACTCCTGTTAGTATTACCGTGATGATAATTATAGCCTTCCTCAATAAATGGGCTCTCTAACACCGAAAGAATTTTTCAAATCGAATCAGTAGTTCCTGAGATTTCCACGCGTTAAAACAAACTCTACATCTTTATAATGTTTGTAGGAAATTGTTTCACCAGTAAAATGCTATAAACATTTATTACGCAGTAAGTGTATTATTGTATTAAATTATCTTCCAAAACTAAACACAAACAGCGAAATGAACATAAATGTTATCGGATACCATAATTCAATTGAAGTACTATCGAATCCAAATATTTGGGCATGTTAAGGCAAAATAGTTAACTCGAGCCAAATGCTAGAGCAATATTATTGCAATCAACACTCGCTGGGTTCAGTAATAAGATTAACATTGATCCAAAATTCGGGGAGATTTGTACCAACTTTTTCGAGTTTCTAGCAAAAATTTCAGCGTTCCATTTAAGAAAGTTTATGAGATGGAGATATCTTCACGTACCGAAGTTTTGCAAACGCTTGCTCAGCTAGTAAGTTACCTCTTAAAATTTGTTTCAATCGTTACTGTTACATATTTATCGAGATTATTTCAATATTTTATATGATATAAAAATATTTATTACGTCTAGTAAGTAACAGATGCATGTCTTTTTTCAACTTTTAATAGATATTTTAATAGAAGGACTGCAAAGATTACACAATGTGTTCCTTAAGTAGTACTAGTAGTGTCTTAAAGTAATTATTTACAATAAAGTTCGTTTCTAAAGTAGTTTGTATCGCTACGTATAAATGTTTTGTATGTAACATAAGCACGTTATGATATGCCGTATGGCGTATGTACAGTACGTATGTACGTATGTACAGGCGACTGTACGTATGTACAGTCGGAACTATAGTGTAGTACTAAGTCAATGTTTGTAAATTTCAAAAAAAGAAATTTTCTTTATAATATTATGAAATAAGTCTCACAGCATTCTAATAATAAATAGTCCTTGTACGAATGTAGACTATTTCCTATCCTCAGTTTTAGTTCGAGAGACATGAATGCGGCGTATTTTTACAGCTCGAATCAACTAGCTGATGTTTCGTTTTCATCTCAATTCAATACGTTAAAAGCTGACATGACATTTCCCGGATGCCAACGAGTGTCACATTGGCCTTTCTATTTTTGACATTTTTTAGCTGAAATAGCGTTCTTTTGCTTTTTATAATTGAAGAAAGAACAATGGTTTTTATCTTTATTCTTCTTTTCTTGATTATAATTTCTTTGTAGGTATTTATTAGTGTGTGAAATTGATGAATTTAGTGTATTTTATTTTTATAATCTAGTTTTAAATTCGGTTCCATCAAGAAATAATAATTCAAAGTATAACTAAGACAACTATCTAATTGAATTAATAGTTAGTTGATAACAAATCGCAGTTCTCTAAACTATTAAGATTAGTAAGTGGCAGTGGTTGGGTTGGATCGTCGATTAAACAACAACTAATCAAGGGTCAACCGCCTAGCGCAGGCGTATATAATTCTTAATATTATGATTTGATTTCTGTACAAAAATGTTTTGAAATAATAATTACTATAGTTTAAAAAAAACTGAATTAAATTATTGTATTGTCACCGATCCTTGATGTGTGTACAAAATTTGAATTAAACCTGTCCGTTTAAAGTGGGTCAAATAAAAATAAAGTCTAAAGAAAGGGTTTTAGCTTTACTTAAGTAATTTTCATTACCAATACCACCAATTGATAATGAGTAAATATGGTGTACTTTTCAAAACTCTAGTATATAATTAATAATAACAATACCTTCACAGAGAGGAAGAGATAATTTTATGCCTACAAAACCTTTAAAGCATAGATAAGAGTCGCTTTTATGTATTGTTTTACAAAATGGTTTTCTGTAATTTTATTGAAAGTGATAGAAGCTACACATTAGCGGTGTTCTTGGACAAAAGGCATGATAAGTATTAAATCAAAGGAATTAAATATAACTAAAGATACAAGGTATTTCTCGCTTTACTAATTTTACTAAGCAATAATGTTTATATTTCATGTTCTTTGATAAATCACAACGATAAACAAAAAAATTATGATTAGAATTTAAATTCTTTTTACTTTACATTTATTAATTAATAGATTCCATTTTATGTTTAATAAGATTTTAGCAAACAATTCTAATTCGATTTTACAATCATTTCACCAGAAAAATGCTACCTTATTCCTGATCAAAATAAACCATATTTTTCCGGGTTAACCCGAACAAAGCCGGGGTAAAAGCTAGTTTCTAATAACATGAATTCGGTTCAACAATTTAGTTCCATTTATTGGGTCACAATAATATGATCTTTTTGAACCCCAATTCCCGCAATTCGACCCAATACACTTCACAAAATTGCCTTTACGAGATCACATTATTGAATTTAAGCATTTTGTTTGTATTATTGACGCATTCTTTATAAATACGATTATAACAGACTAGGTTTCCGTCCACGTAGTTAAGAATCTGCATTATTCCTGTTTCCGTGGAATTTCAGGGATAAAATCTATCCTATGTACTTTCTCAGGTCTCAAGCTATCTTTGTACCTAATTTCATCCAAATCAATCCAGTGGTTGAGGCTCAAAGAAGAGACAGACAGACAGAGTAACTCTCGCATTTATTAGTTAGGATTAGCCTGTTCTTGCTTTGACGCCAGACCTGAAAAAAAGATTTTATTAGTAAAAAAGACTGTAGAATTTACTACGAGTTTTAACAGATATATTAAGTCAGCAAATCCATTGCACTATCATTATGCGCTTTCCATTTAAAAATAAAGAAGTTTAAAATATCTAGGTTGTTTTTTTGTCGATGCATTTCTGCAAAACTATTCCACTAAGTACAATCATGCTTTTATAAAGTCATATATTTAGTACAACAATTATAATGAACGTTTCATCAAAATTAAACGCAGAAGATAAACCAAAATGTTATACAAAGGTTTAAATACTCAGACATCAATTTTTTAAAGAAAGAAAGAAAGAAAAAAAGCTTTATTCCCAACAAAAAACTACCTTAACTTAAAAAGTAAACATATATTAGGCAATCGGAACAGACTCAGCCATGCTGTGGGCTAACACTCGAACAGCGCTGATTTTCAGTCTACCCGCGTATTTTCCGAGGTCCTAATATAAATACTAATCATAAAAATTACATCTACAGTTCTTATCATCAAAAAAATTACATCTATCAATAAAAATAATAATTTCCATAAGTATTTTTAAATATTTATTATATTATGAATAGAAAAAAAAAAACGCATTAGAGCAGTTATAATTAATACCCAGAAAGATGTCATTAAATTTTTCTAAGACGGAGCCCGCAAGAGGATATAGAGATGGCCATTAAAACTTTTATGAATTTCAACCATTTCAACATATCTAATGTTAAATGTATTTTCTTTGACTCGGAGCAAACAGCAATAAATAAAGATTTATCCAGCGAAGTTTGTTAGAATTTGAAATTTGTCTCCACGTTGATCAGTTGAACTTAAATATTATATTGTTCTTATAAATAATATCTTAATTAAATGCTGTCCAATAATAATAAAACATATAAATATTTGTATGTCAATTCGTTGGCGAATAATAATTATTGTGCGGACGTAATTTTCTTATAAAACCATTGTAACCACAATTCTGACAAATAAATTTTTCATTTAATTTCTATATAAATAATATCCACAACAACCAATCTACAAAATACCCAATACATATTATATTGCGTAAACCATCTAACCATTTTCAAGGCATTACAAGAATCACATTTATCGTTATCGTTGCAATTCCATCGTTTCTATACAAGTGGGTCATCCGTTCCCGCTCTACAAATAACGAAACGTGAAAGCACTTGATACTAAGTCTTTGGTACGAATTAAATCTTTAAAAAGACTAGACGTTTTAGGGCTGATTTTTCAATCCTTGGTTAAAACTTATTCGTCGAATAACGTATTAAACTACCATTTCAAAAGTGTATTCTAATCGTATTTGACAGTTTACAGGTGAAATTTTAATATGTTCGTGTTAGTACTTTATTAGACGGATACATTTTAACCAAGGATTGAAAAATCGGCCCTTAGTGACTGTTACTTGTTTAATCTTGCGTATTTTGATTTTGAATTATTTCATGTTAAGAACTCTATAATATTAAATATCTCGTATTTTACAATATTGTACCCCTTCCTACCTACTACCACAACACTGTCAATATAACTAACTGTGTTCCCGGTTTCGCCCGGGTCGTCAATGAAAAAGATACTCAATAAAGAGTGGTAAAGGTACGAGTATCTGATTGCAAAATATTTTTTTAAAATCAATATAGCAGTTTGAGTCTAATATTTAAAAACCTAAAAACAAATTTTTGCTCCCTATAAAATTATAGTAACACTATAATATAAACCTGTTTGAACAAAGTGTAAAAATATAACAAACTAGCAAACTAAAACAACAATGAAAATATACCGTAACTTTATTGTGATGGATGACCATAAAGTTTTCATATCTAATACGTTCCCATTCATAATTTTATGGTCCGCATTTTATTCCTTGATGGCAATGTTTCATGGCAATCTTCGAATAACATTGTTGATTTTATTATCCTACTCACTTGTGCCTCCTGGATTCATCTGTAAGAGTTTTATTTAGAAAAAAATGTATTTTAAGTGATTATACATATTTTTATAACATAGGTGTGTATTTTTAGGTCGACTTCGTCATGAAAACGATCATATTAAATTATAATTGAAGTTATACTTCTTTTGGCGCGATGGAGAAAAATGATGAGAGTGAATTTTTACGATGCGCGCGCACACCGACACCTAAATTTAACAGCATGAAGTTAGTTCCAGGTGGTATGAAAATTGATAACTATGTTCAAGTTGTATATTCTAGTATTTTTTATTTAAATAAAATCTCTTTATTAATTTTAATATTTATCGTTAATCACTACTGCATTTTAGTTCTTTTTTTTCCATACGCCAAAGAAGTATAACTTCTAACGCGTGTACATAAGTACACACACTCTTTTTTTTAACCAACCCATTTTTAGGTAGTCCTTTTTAACTATCAGTGACAAAAAGCTCTTTAACTATCTCATAACTGATAAACACCTAGTAAGTAATCATACTGCAAATGTATAGTAAAAAATTAAAAACTTGAAGAGAATGATTATTAACTTACGAACAAACATATATAAAATAACTTACGAACGTATAGAATTTACAATACTTACAGTCCATCCATAAAATACAAAACTAAGGAATTACCATAATACTTTTGGCCGAAAAGAATGGTTCCTTCGTTCAACGTCAAATACTCAATTTAGAAAGTGGCCGATCTTTTTAATTCTAGTAAACTAAGTTTAAAAGACCATTGCTCTAGTGAGCCACTGGCTAGGAACAGTGGTCGTTAGAATGTAATATTAGGAAATTACATGCAGTGATTTATAGAACCTACGCTAGCCGGATCGTTGACCCCGATAGATAGCGCTCAATCTTTATACTGGTTAGTGTCTGCGTACACGAATGTATACTTTCTATGGTGGAAAATGGGAAAATGTTGCTGGAAAGGGTATGGTGAAAAAAAATGGATGTGGAAGTTTTTAATGTAAACAGTAACATATAATTTAGGTTTTAAGTGTATGTTTTTAACATATTATAGTTTAGGTTGCTGGAAGAAATCGTTAACGAGAATGCTGCGAAATTGTGTAAGTTGCATACTGTAAATCCAAAGTATCACGAATATTTTGATGTTTTTACTATAGGCAAAAATATAAATACAATTACGTAGTTTAACAAAAGCCACTAATATTAGATACATATTATTGAAATACAATTGGGAATTGATTTTCGCAAAGACGGTTAGCATTAGAAAATTTATATGACTTGAATGAATCGGGGAAGAAATTGAAGGCATATTATGTGAGTCAGGTACAAGGAATGAAGAATTAGAGCACCCTATCACAAAAAAATGCTACCGTACAAGTTAATACTTTTATACCAATCCCTCTATTCTGAAATTTATTACAGAATTTAGGAGAATATGTACCAAAATCTTATTAAAAACGCTACGAGTAAAATTTTACCCCAACTCTATTTCAGCATGCGAAAACTTTTTATCGAACGAAACGTGAACGGTGCACGGAACTCCCAAATAGATTAAATAGTCAGGGCACTGTCACGACACGAGTCCTCGTCTGCTAATGTAAATTGAACCTTACATCTTTCAATCGTATTCAATTACTGTGTGCTCCGTGGTTTCACCCGCATTTCTCCGCTCCTGTTGGTCTTAGCGTGATGACGTATAGCCTATAGCCTTCCTCGATAAATAGGCTATCTAACACCGAAATAATTTTTCAAATCGGAACAGTAGTTCCTGAGATTAGCGCGTCCACACAAACAAACTTTAATAAATAAATAAACAAACACACGATCAAATATTTTAATCATTTTCAGAATAGTTGATCACTACTTAGTATAAAACAAAGTCGCTTTCTCTGCCCCTATGTCCATAATCCATATGTATGCAATCTTTAAAAATGCGCAACCGATTTTGATGCGGTTTTTTTAATAGGTAGAGTAATTCATTAGGAAGGTTTAAGTATATAATTTATTAGGTTTAAAACAAAGCGAGCGAAGCCGCGGGCGGAAAGCTAGTTCGGCATAATATAATACGAAAACAGAAGACTTTACACTGTGTTCAATTTGTACGGCAAATTGAACATAGTTAACATAAAAACTAATCTCCAACCACTTAAAAAGCAATACATCCAGAACCCAAACTTGTTCGCAACGATCTTTTAATCATTCCTACATTATGTAACAGTGACGTAAAGAAGGTAATTCCTCTTGAACAATCTCGTTTGACTAAGAGGCTGTCAATAGTGGGAAATTGGCTGGCCTGATTTATTTAGGACCGTGCAAGTAAACTTTATGAGGAATCGAAGATGTACGTTCCACGTGTGCGAGGAGTATATCGTGCATAGGTAAGGAGCATTTTAAATTAAGTTTATTTTCGCCTTTATTTAGACTTAACAGACTTCAAAGAGGTAGGAGGAGGTTCTTGGTGATTCGAGTGCAATTTCTTGAATTAGTTTGCTCAGAGCTTTCGACTGGGTGTGATTTTGAATGATTGATGATATTTTTTAATTTGAAAACCTCCTTCCTCCCGTGTAGTCTCATTTAAATTCAGTCAGGGTCTCACAACTTGAAGGTGGTTTAGTTTTTTTGTTAGTAATAGGTAGGTAATTATATTAATTGCAAACTATCATGCGGAAACTAATAAGTGCTAATAACATGTCTGGTAATTTCGATATTTCTCAATTAATTAAATTAAGTATACTGTTATTTCAATGAAACATGGTATACTTAGGTATTATAATTTATAGTTTGTCGTGAAATTGTTTGTAGCTATTTGCTCACGAAACTTCTAAATCGATTTACTCACAGTGGAAAATCATTATTATGTAATGAATGATTCCTATGTTTTACGTACAAGAAGGGAATCTTTAAAATTTTCCAATACATATCAGATTATTAGCAATGAAAAAGTTTTATAGTATGTTCATTGTTCTATAGCTTCATCAATGGCCCTTTGACATGCAATAAATAGAGACAGCTAATAAAGACTGACAGAGCGAAAGAGATAGACAGCTCAATCTGATAGCCAATTTTGAAGTTTTATGGTGCATCATGAAATTGTTTAGAATCGATACATGTTTCAAAGGTAAAATTTGTTCGTTTTTTAGAAAGTAGCTGACCCGTAGAATTTACAGTGTATCATGTTAAAGTGATTTTGCAAACCCTTTTGTTATAAATATTAGTTAGAATACAACATAACTTTTTATTGTGTTTGGTTTTAAGCGAAACTACGCTTGAAAGACACAGAATAGACAGAGTTATACTAATTATAAATAGGTATGTCTAAATTTAGAATTTGTCAAAGTAAATTGGTGTCCAAAATTTCCTCCCCTTTCGTTCCGGATCCTTTCATTAAATATGTATACAGAAACTCTTAAGCAAAGTTTTCTGTATAAATTATGGATTTTTCATTACCAAAATACTTTTTTGGGAGATAAAGGGAAATGTAGGGGGAATTTTGGTTATAAACGATGCAGATTATTTAGTCCATTAATAGCCAGAATTATATTTATGAGAATACCTATACGTTTTATGATTCCTACTAGAGATGGTATACAGCCATGATATTATGCATATCAATTAAAATAGAAAATAAAGAATGAATACGAAAAAAATCCATTCTTTCAAAATTTCTGACGTTTACCTGTTTTTGTATTTAGCAATAATATTAAGATATTCATACTTTAAGAGAAATTTGATATAACATGAACATTATCATTCAAGTTTATTTGCCAACCGACATCGACAGGAGTGTTTGAATATGAGGGCTCTACTATAGGAAAATTCCATACCTTTATGACATTCGTCTTCTATGAAGGTAAGTAATTTACTAAAAAGTGTGAAGTCATGGCGCTATAGAAGGAAAATGCATGTCATACTAGTATAGTAAGTAATAGGCATATGTGTATATTAATGATTGATTCTTTAACTTTTATTAAACATCATTCGCCAAGTATAGATAATCTCTATGACCGAATCAAAGTACTGGAAAGCCACAATTACATTACTAGTAAAAAGTGTGTAAAAAGGTAGGTAGGTTACCAGAACAGCATTCAATATTCAAAAATAACTGCGGTAAAAAAACCGACTTCAAAAACAGAAAAGTAAAAGATAAAAAATATTTTATATTATTAATTACTACATAATATATATAAATTTATAACATATTATATACCTAAATGTGCTATAATTACTGTTAGGTTTGATGTCATGTCGGTGACAAGCCTCCTCCTTTTTTTAAGTCGGTTAAAAATAGCACGCTAACGCACGCATGACTATAGTTTTCACAGTAAGAAGGCAAGATTCAACTATCGTGAGAGAAAAAGAGACAAATGAAGTAAATTGTAACTCATCAGCCACATTTCAACATGCCACTACCGGAGCGCTAATAACATAACCCTTTTTAATACAATTTGGAGTACTAGGACTTCAGAATTCAAGGATATATTTTGCCAAGAGTTAAAAAAAGTCTATTCTATAAAGTTCTTTATCGTTATGTCTTCCGTGTAGCGTCAATCGACCTTACACCGATTAACGTAAAACGCTTCTGCTTATCAAAGAGTAAATACAGTGTAAAATAGTGTGGTGTAAGGCACGAGCTGAAGCGATAAGCGGATGGAAACGCTCATAGATTTGGATATATTTTTTTCGTCTGTTAGTGGTTAGTGATTTTTAATAATATAATTATAAAAATGTTTATTGGTAGAAAAGGCACAAAAACGAAAAAAAAATGTTTTCTGGAATGAAAAAAAAATGGTTTATTGTACAAGAGCAGAATGCAATTTACAGATATTATTGTTATCGTGAAATTATTCGAAATAGAAGATAATATAGTTAAAGTGGTGGTATATAATATAGCTGTTACGCTCTACATACTTTCAAAACACTTTCTAATATGAAAGTTCTAAAATAAATTTCTTGAAAAGAAGTATTTAGTTTCAAGATTCATTTTAGTTCGTAAAATGAATCTTGAAACTCAGCTCAGGATTCAGCTTGTAATCAAAAAAGCTACCATTTTATTTTACTCTTCATGTATTTATTGATTATAAAAACAATATAAAATCACGTAAAATTAAATAAATATCATATTACTGAAACTTTCCTATAGTCACGTCAAAATTTTAATGTGCCAATTGACTATAGTCAAAACGCACCTATACTTTTTGTGCGTGTCACCGGTACTGAACCAAAAAAAATATAGGCAAAGTAAATTCAGTTAGTAGATAAAGGTGTTGTATATTTTTAGGTCAAACAGACTTCTCTTATCTTTGATTAAAATATCGCGTGTGTTGAGATGCGCTGCGTGAAGTTTTCTGTGAAATAGCTAAAAAACTATACAATAAAAGTATTTTTTGTGTTTTTAACAATGAAGACGCCATGTTTGATGCCTGGATGTTCTAAAATTGTGAGTATATTTTACATTGTGGTGTTTATGAGTCAGAAAGTTTCGAGAATTTAAGTGTGGATATCAATTTTTGATACGCTTGGCTTCTTGAAGTAATTTCGTGTAAGTCTTTAGAGAGTAAAGTGAATTCACGTTATTTTTAATATGAGCTTTGATTCATGCTTAACTGCAACACATGTATGCCATGGATTTAGGAATAAAATAGTTCAGGAAATCATTACCTCTTCAGTACAAAAACATCTGCAATATCTCATTCAAACTTATATTAAATTTACATACATTTTATAATATTTACCGGTATTCTCGTATATAGGTAGTGATTTAGAAATAACAATAATTGTTGTATATTCAATTGAATTATAGTAGAGTAAACAATAGAGATTGTTCTAATAGAGATCGTAATATGAAGAAATATTTCACAATAATATTTAAGATCTTACAAATTATTATTAAATAGCAACAGAAATAAATTCAAGAGTTTTTATACGGAAAAAGTATTTGTACCTATCTGCGTTAAATACAATTATTTTTCTGTATCTGTGTTAAATGCAATGAAAAGATAAGAGATAATCAGACAAGTACAGCCGTACTTAATTACAAATTAAGTTACTTATAATTAGGCAATACTTATGACTCATGTTTGTTCACTTATTTAAAATGTTTCACTTAAAACATTCCGCCATATTTAATATTTATATCTAATAGAAATAATGGAATCATTGACCTTAGAATACTTTCTGCTCTAAAAATTATTGTAAAAATAAATTTCATATTTGTTACTAGCGGTCTGCTCCGAAGGCTCCGGCTGCGCCCATAGGTAATATTATATCAGGGATTAGTTCCTGAGGTGAGGTGATTCAAATAAACAATCAAATTCTAAGCTCTACATTGGCTTAAAATTTTATATGTCAAGGAAATTCCTAGGACTTACTTTAAACATCAAACTGTATATTGTACATATTTATATGTTGAAAACTTTAACTCGCTAAAATTTTATTAATACAACTAGCTTTCCGCCGGCGGCTTCGCCCGCGTTTTCAAAGAAAAACCCGCATATTTCCCGTTCCCGAGGAATTTCCGGGATAAAACCTATCCTGTCTCTCAAGTTGGATCGAACTGCACATGGTGTGCGAATTTTATTATAATCGGTTAAGTGGTTTAGGAGTCCATTGAGGACAAACATTGTGACACGAGATTAATAATAAATATTAAGATATGTATACAAAAATGCTACATCGTTACCATAGAACTTTTAAAAATTATTGCCATAATTTCAACGTCTTTACTATTTATATTTTGACTGAATTTTTGAAAGAAAAACGGATTTTTTATTGTTTCAAGTTTAGTGCTCTCTTAACGATCAAACTCGTCAAAAGCGATGACGAATACAATTTGGGGTCGTTGACATGATAATAACATTAAATACACAAATTTCCATTTTCATTCATTTTTTAACTGGTGGTCCTCCAGTGACCATGACTTCCGTTAACATAATAGTGATGTGTGCGTATATCGTCAAATATGCATTTTGCTAGTGTGTGAAATGATTTTTATTGATATAATTTATTTAATATGAGCATTTTAAACCATTAATTAAGTGTGCCTAATTTTCAAACTCAAACTCAAACATTTATTTATCCAATTAGACTTCTTCTAGAAGCACTTTTGAAACGTCATTACATATTTAACATTTACCACCGATTCGGAAAGCAGTATCTACGGAGAAGAACCGGCAAGAAACTCCATAGTTGCTCTTTTAATTAATCATGTCAATTTTACAATTTATTATACAATATACATATGTAACATCATATATTATAATAATATATGCCAAAGATTTTTTATTTATACTCCCCCGCGCAATTTATGTCAAATGGGGTACACTTTTTTGATTCGCCTATTTAATATAGATAAAACAAGTAAGATAAAATATAAAACAAGCAAAGTAGGGGTGCTTTTATATTATTGACATTTTATTGGTTAATTCCACGTGGATTGAATGAACTATGACTTTTCAATGAACCCAGTTTCTAGGAAAAACTCGTATGCATCTCACATGACATTATAGTACGCAATGTAATAAAACTACGTTTATAAACAATTTTAATAAGCAAATATTCAATATATAAATAGAGAAACGTTTAAGATTTATAAATAACAAGCTTTTATTAGGCAGCAAACATATTTAAACCAATATCATCATAAAATTGAATCCCTTTGATTTTAAATTAGGTTCATAAAGCAAGTACAAACATTTAAATATGTATATCAAAGAGATAGGAATAAAACAAATTTCCCTATTAATGAAAATACAGTTTTTAATGTACAATATTAACTTGATATGAACTAATAGGCCAGACAGTAGGAATCAGTGTCAAATAAAACATCAAAATATTATGAGATGGTAAATGTTTTAATATTAACGAAACTTAAAATACGAATTTTTAATGTTTATGTACTCACACTGTAAACACAAAGTTAATGTTCCAGAACCCCAATAAACAACATACCTACCTTAAAATTCCCAAACTCCACAACATTTTATGGGCCCTCTTCACAATGGGCAGCGTTGGCCCAACAAATGATCGTTGATGTTTACCGCCATTACGGTGATTATGAATAAACCTGCAATGACGACCGGCCATAGACATTTAGGCCCTACCCTATCGTGATTGCCTCTACTTGCCCAACGCTGCCCATTGTGCAGAGGGCCATTAAACATCATCGTAAAGAATAATGCGTGCCAAAACATTGCGAAACGATGACGTTGCACATTAAGATTCGGGAAAATAAAGTGAAGGTATAATGTAATTAAAATTCATGTCACATGCAGGTCACTTGGTTAGCGGGGAAAATGTTAGGTTGCCTTTTGAGCTCGCTTTCATCAGCTTCACCTGTATGTTTGTGTGTAATTGACTCCAGACTCGAATCGACTCGACTCGATTAAATTCAAACTTTGTATTCTTATCCAGGATTGATGACTAAACAATATTTCATGAGTTTAATTTATTTATTAGATAATGTATTCTTTATTTAATGAATAGATGATGCGATGATAATAACGTGGTATTCATGGAATAATTAAATTAATTTTGACGTGATTTTGACTATCTTTAATTAACTTTAAATACAGTCTATATAAATAGCAGATAATATTTAACAAAAATTCGATTAACCGGCATTTAAATTGGCATAACAGCCATAAAAGCCTTGTTTGCACCTTTATTCCGATGGCTTTTCTTGATAACTCAATAAACAGTCCGACCTGACTTCACTCGACTATAAAATTGTTTATCTTAGCAAGAAACTGTGTCTATCTACAATAATGGATCTTTAAATACAAATCGACTCTTTAAAAGATAGAGCCTCCAAATGAATACAGATTTGATTCTTAGTAATATTATATTTTATTGGTCTACCTTATAATTAGGGTATTGTCCTTATATTATTACAATTTAGATAACCATGGTTGAATTATTTACTTTTTTTACTATTTGGCGTAACTTATAAACACTTGAACCAAAAAAACTTACTCCTAAATTCCTTTTTGTTTAATCTGCTTGTAGAATTAGAATCTTACTAATTTTTAAAAATTACGTTTTATGATTCAAAATTTTTAAGATTATTGAAAATATTATGTAAGTAATGACGTTTCAAAAGTGCTTCTAGAAGAAGTCTAATTGAATAAATAAATGTTTGAGTTTGAGTTTGAATTGTCCAAGATATAGAAATACATTAGAATGTCTATGATAACCTAATCAAACATTATGCAAACACAAAAATTAATTCATTATCACTGATAAGAATTAAACACGAAGTTTCATTCGTAATCTCTGATAGGACCAAGGGACCAGTCATTGTTTGATTCCATCTCGTTCTGATATGTGGATTTAGAAAGAGAGGGCATGATGTGGTGATAACGCTAAATTTTATAATGGTAGCACTCTCATTTTAACGTACGGGTTATGAAGAAGTGGGTCATATGAATTGGTCAGGAGTGTTGTGATAGTGAAATTTAAAATTGGAATACAAAAATGGTAATGTACTTCTTTTATCTGTGCTTCTGAAAAATTGAAAATCATGTTAATGTAATTTTGAAAAAAATTAAGTCAATTTTAAGTTGGTTGAAATAGCAAATTTAAAAAGTTCGCAATGTTAATTTATTTTTACAGTTGGTAGAGCCAATAAATCTTTGATATATTTGATTTCTTTTTGATTTATGTTTAATGAAAAATTTAGTCGTAAAAAGTTTTGATTTACACAAATTGAATTAATATAAAATGTTTTTAATGGAGTGATTATTTATCTCATTTATGACTAACTAGAGTTCCGCCCCGGCTTCGCCCGTGGTACATATTTCGCAATAAAAGGTAGCCTATGTCCTATCTCGGGTATCAAAATATCTCCATACCAAATTTCATGCAAATTGATTCAGTAGTTTAGGCGTGATTGAGTAACAGACAGACAGACAGAGTTACTTTCGCATTTATAATATTAGTATGGATTACGAAAAAGATAAGGTTTATAATATGATACATATTTTTTACCACATTTTTCGTTCCTATTATAGATAATAGAATAGATTATATATTAACCTTTCCCACCATATTATCACTACGTATCTAATTATAATATACAGTATGCTTAGATATTTGAAACTACATAACGTATTTTGATGCAGTTTTTTAATCGATAGAGTGATTCATGAGGAAACTTTATAATTTATTAGGAGTTAGACAAAGCGATTGGAAAGCGAGTTTCTAATAAAAATGCTCCTTCATTATATGGACATGGTAACTGCAAAATTGCAATTCTGAATATTGAGGAGTAAAATTAGGCCAGGCACATGTCAGCTTGTAAAAGAACAAAACTTCCCCTCTCTCAGTTTTGTTGTTTTTTCTTGGATACTGTGGTGTTTCTTATTTCTTATACTTGACGAATATTTTTGGCTGATGGATTTATTTGTATTGTAAAAACTAGCTTAGCACCCGCGGCTTCGCCCGCTTTGTCTAAAACCTAATAAATTATATACTAAAACCTTCCTCTTGAATAACTCTATCTATAAAAAAAACCGCATCAAAATCCGTTGCGTAGTTTTAAAGATTTAAGCATACAAAGGGACATGGGGACATAGGGACATAGGGACAGAGAAAGCGACTTTGTTTTATACTATGTAGTGATGATGATAATGATAGTTGAAATAGTAAAATAGTAGTAATACCAAAAAGCGAAAAAGATATATTAAGTAGGCAAAGAAAATAAACAGCTCGTATTAGTTCATTTTGATAATTCTATCTCTTATCATAATTTATAATATCAAATTGATATTTAATTTACATAAAAATCCATTGTGCACTAGTCACAGATTAAAATTTTATCTCTGCGTGTGCGCATACTATCCCGCTATAAATATATAAAAACTCATAATTGTATGATTCTTTTAATTTTAATATGAACACCTCAACTTTATTAGCTTTTTCTATATCTATCGTAATAACAAGAAGTGTATAAAAGTCACATTTATTCCCCCTTTAAAATTATTTTTCAAGCAGAATGTTTTTTACTTTTTATTCCAAACTGGAAAGTAAAAGAAAATCGAAGAATCGTTGACATTATTTTACACCCTAAATGCAAAACTGATAAGCGTAGGTGTTATCTAATAAAAACCAATATTGCGTGGGAGAAACATCTATTATGGTACAAGTCAATCTTAACTTTTTAACCAAATATACTTCGGCAATCTATTAAAAGATGACTTTCATATTGATGACATTCTATATCGGTTCAAAAAGATTAGTTCCAAAATACACGAATTGACAAAGAGTTTTATTTTTGTTAACTTTATTGTTTCAATAGGTCAGGTCATTCAATGCCAATAGTTGGAAAACTATAAATAAATTGTTTTGTTTTTACTTTGTAGTACTTAAATAATATTGTAGAGAAAATAAAGCTAGATTTTAATTAAGTTTGTTCTCTATGAAGTGATTTTTCTCAGACACATTTAGGCCCTTTAGGTATGAAACTTTCAACATTTGTGTTGAATGTTGCCTATAAAATTTTTAATATGTGTGTATTAAAATGTATTTTGTTATAAATTTAAATAGCATAGCATAATATCAAGAATACATTAGTGTCTTAAATAATTATTATCACATTACGTAGCAAAATATTATGTGCAAAGAAACCAGTTAATTATTTTTGAATAGGTTTTCATAAAATTATATTCACAATTTTAAAAGTTATCCAGTCGTTAACTTTGTAAAGAAGAAGAATTACGTCGAAACTTTTCCAAAATTCTATGAAAACCTATTCAAAAATACTTAACTGGTTTCTTTGCACATATTATTCCAATCCTATCACACATAGCGTGTGTGTGACCGAGTGACCGCCTCCTTGGTACAGTGGTTGACGCGTGAGCGTAGAACCGAGGGGTCCTGGGTTCGATTCCCGGTGGAGACGAAAAAAAAAATGTCTCGGTCTGCCAGGGCACAGAAGGCTGATCACCTACTTGTCCCTAAAGAAAACCGATCAGTGAAACAGATGTATAATGCATCTGCCCCTTACCCCACTAGGGGACATGGGACTTCACTTATCATACATACCACGTTCTATCTATAACAAAATCAAATTAAATGATTGCTACCTGCATACCGCAGTAAACCTAGAGCTATTATGGTAGTGTATAGGTTGCTAACTGAATTGACCCTTGTAGGTTACTTCATAAGATTGCTTTACTGGTCGTAAAGGATACTGCATTTTCCTGCACTCAATCGATTAGATATTTGACGTTATCAAGAAGTAGGATTTTCAATCTGTTGTAAGCGTAACTGTAAACATTAAATATTATGTAGTTTAAACAAAAAACACCATTTATTATAATTTTTCATGAAAACTATACAAAGCTTGAATTTAATCTGTCGGTTTTTGTGCTTCAAAAACGAGTCGCTTACAAACATACAGGTGAGCCCAAAAAAGCGTGTTAAAAATCTCTTGTATAGATATATGTACCAAAAGTTAACCAATCAGTCACTATTTTCGTTCACTTTTTTCTCTTAAATTCTTCGTTTTTCGCATTAAATTCTGTACCATTGATTATTATCAAATAATCCAACGATTCCATAATAACACTAGCGGCCCGCCCCGGCTTCGCCCGTGGTACATATGAAAAATAGATGTTGGCCGATTCTCAGACTTACCCGATATGCACAGAAAATTTCATGAGAATCGGTTCACCCGTTTCGGAGGAGTATGCAGACTAACATTGTGACACGAGAATTTTCTATATAAGGTATTCATTTTTTTCAACATAATGCACCTAAAATTTGAAAACGAAGAGAATAATTTTGCAACAAAGACATACACCAAATAACAGTCTGGGAGGTAAAGCCAAACGCAGGTGCCTGTATTATTCCCTTTCATAGCGTCAGGAATGAGCAGTCTTGGTAGCAATTGCCGTAATATTGTACTTCCTATTGCATTTGGTCTTACTATAGTAATGTTCAATCGATTCTCACTGTAATGACTCTGTATGTGTATGATGTTAATATTAAATCGAAAGTTCGTTCGTTCGTTCGTTTCAGCCGTATCCAACAAGAAAAACTAAACCGCCTTCAAAGGATTATAACTGAACTTGTGAACTTTAAAATAAAAAAAAAATCATAGTCAATTTACCTCCTTTTTTTAAGTCGGTAGATAAATTATTGAAAAGGTCATTTTAAATAGAGAAAACATCGAATTTCTTAACCATTCTTCTTTTTAGAATCGATATTTTGATGAGGTTATTATTAGTAAATACAACTATGTATTCATAAAACATAATTAAAAACTTATTGAGTAAGTACCTATTATTTTGGCTAATAACACTGAAACTATTGAACCAAAGACGTTCATTATAAAAGCATCAGAGTTGACACGAAATTCGATCATCTAACATCAAATCAGTAACCGGTGATGTTGAAATTCGATGACTTTGATATGAACGTAAAAAACCGACAGCTTGTTTAAAGGTACAAATACACTGAGCGCTTTATGAATTCAACCATATTATTACGTATCTTTGTCTTTTATCTTTGAATTTTCTTGGTCACATAGATGATAATTGCCGCATCAATTCCAAAGATTGTGAAAGAAGTGCAAGAAGTAAATAACGTATAAATCTTATTAAATTAAATACCTAATGGTATTTTTTTTACATTTTATTTCCTTTTAACGTTACGTTAAACAGTTTTAATTTTTAACGGTTAACGCAGTAATCACATTCATACAATACAATACAATATTGCAATGATTGTTGATATCATTATAGCGTACCTAATTAACGAGCTTTGAAGTATGCCATTGTTATTTATTTAACAGTATAAGTTGATTCATAATAATAATAAAATGTTTAAACAATGTATTTATATGTTGACCACCTCCTTTGCCCTGCTTTCGATATTCGAATTGAACTGTCTGGCAAATTAATAATATTATATACCATAATCATCCACGGCTGGTCATTGGGATCATAATATTAATATGAATTTGCCATTCAGTTCAATTCTCGGCGTACACTGTCTGGAAATAAGAGGTTATAATACGGCCCTTGTCCAACTAAAATAAAGTTAACCACAGAGCCCGGTGTATCTACGCCCTTATCAAATACGTGATGTCTAGATATGAGTGGCCATTTGAAGTATTCCCACGTCCCAGGCCATATTAATTAAGGATGAGGCGTAACGTAGATTGGTCTAATCTACTTTATTAACGAAATGAACCTTGTTTTGAAGTGGCCTATTGTGTTTTTGCGGTATGTTGCAAAAGAGCGTATTTTAATTTGTATGACCTAAAATTGACAGTAGTGTTAATTATAGGAATGTGTTTTAATGAAGTTATTTCCTCTCTTGTTATATGCATTTTACACGTACAATATCTAATTCAATTTATCTTTCTAAGGTTTGGTACGGGAGCTATTAACGTTGAAAAAGAAGTCATTTTAGTATAGCTGGTTTTTTGATATATTGTTCCTCTAGCTATTTCGGTTAGAGTCCGCGCAGTCTGGCTGGCCGGAGTGGTTGCGTTCAGTAGTGCGCATCTTATCTGCACAGGAAATTATCCTTAATTTAAAGTCATTTTTTAACGCGTAATTTTTAAACTTTTGCCTTTAGATAGATCCATCAATCATAATTTTTTTATTGCAAGACGTTTTTTTCGTTGTTAAATAGGTGCCAGACGCAATTTTTAATTTCGTTTTTATAAAAAATTCAAATTATTTTAGAATGTCTGTAAATTTCATATTATGTTCTTCAAACATAATATAATCTAAAATTAATTAGCCAGACGCTAATTCGATTGTTAAGTATTAAATATGTACAAATAAAAACGTAGTGAAAGTAGGTAAGTATAACAATTTGATGATTGTGTATATGGAGAGATAGTTATATAGAAGAAAATTAAATTAAATAACAATAAAAAATAACTTCTTTTTTTCGAAAATATACCTAAGATGCATAGAAATTGAATTGTTCCTACTCTAGGATTCCCTGTGTTGTGGGAACAAGTACCTTCCATTGGTTCATTTTATTCCTTAGGCTAAAAAATAAACTATTAGGGTACATCAACAATCTTCTATACAAAACAATTTTTTTATTACTTATCTATTAAGTTATGGGTTTAAATGAAAACAACGATTACATAAACTTATGTATATTGTTTCCAATAGCACATTGCCTAATACCACACATTACACACCGCGTACAAGAAGAAAAAGAACCACAGACAAAATACAGTGTTGCCAATACAAGTTAAATTTTCTAATATATATCTAATATTAACTAGCGACCCGCCCGGCCCTGGCTTCGCACGGGTGCAATAATCGCTAAATACACTACAGAAAAACTGTGAACGTTGAATATAAAAACATAGCGGCCCGCTCCGGCTTCGCACGGGTATAAAATACTAGCTTTCCGCCTGCGGCTTCGCCCGCGTTTTCAAAGAAAAACCCGCATAGTTCCCGTTCCCGTGGGATTTCCGGGATAAAACCTAGCCTATGTTACTCGTGGATAATGTAGCTTTCGAATGGTGAAAGAATTTTTAAAATCGGTCCAGTAGTTTATGAGCCTATTCATTACAATCAAACAAACAAACAAAGCTTTCCTCTTTATAATATTAGTGTAGATATAGCCGGGCGGCCGGCTGGTACCGCCGCAAACGCTACGTCCCGCAATTTTTAAATCTGTAATATCTTCGAAAATATTCACTTAAATCCATGTGTAAAAGGCCATATAGATCTATATTAAATGAACAATGTATTCAAGGTCTTTCCGAATCGGTGGTAAATGTTAATTCTGTTGTGACGATTCAAAATTGCTTTTAGAAGAAGTCTAATTGAATAAATAAATGTTTGAGATGAAGATAATCCCCCAAATGATACCGATGAAGCCGCCCAAATACCAGAAAATGATTCTTCTTCCATTCGTCCAATGAGTATGAGTCATTTCAGAACAGAATCGTCACTATGTATGTCATCTTCAGTTGTTGGCAGACCATCTCGGGGACGCACATGACGTGGACCAAGCATAAGAGGAGGCTGACCGAGAGGATGGATTAGAAATAAGACCTAGGGGTGGACGTGACAATATAAATACACCGCCGCGCCGGTGCAAAATACTTGAACTGGTCGTTTATCACCCTTATATATACCTATCTTTGAACCAAGGTACAAGAAATAGACACAGAACAATGGATAGAATAATAAATATTTCGATTCAAGGTTAAAAATATATAATAAGTAAAAAAACATGTAGTTTTTCTTCATTTTCATAAACTTATTACACTTGGAATTGGGACCCCCTGTAATATATACATGACATAAAGAAAATCCAAGTTTTCCACGAAAGATTTTTTTTTACCATTTTTTTTAATATCTATAATTGCATTAGAACAGATACAGCTAATTTTTATTAAAAAAGAAAGAGAAAAAAATCCTGGGTCTCAGGAGGTTAAACATGCGTGTGTGTGTGTGTTCACGTGTGTGTGTCGTGTGTGGTGTGGTGTGTGTGTGTTGTGTGTGTGTACGTGTGTACATCAATATTGAAACAAACTTTCTAGTTGTTTACAGATGATGGAATATTGGAAAACAATAACAATTCCTTAGACGATAACATAAATAATTCTGACAGTGTGAGGAAAGATGATGATGATGATGATTATGAAGATGGCTTTTTAAATTTAACAATGTAATTGTTTAACCTTCATTGATATAGTTTTTATTCCATTCTTTTCAATGTATGGTAACTTTAATTTATTTTTCACTTTTATGTTTTTTTTTTCATTTTAGCTTTTATTTATAAGAACAAGTGTAAATAATATTGTATTCTTGCAATTATTTCCTGTCGCATAGTTAAAATACACTAGCTGATGAGCTGCATGCTTCATTACTTTTTTTTATTTATACACATTATTTAATACTTAACAATCGAATTAGCGTCTGGCTAATTAATTTTAGATTATATTATGTTTGAAGAACATAATATGAAATTTACAGACATTCTAAAATAATTTGAATTTTTTATAAAAACGAAATAAAAAATTGCGTCTGGCACCTATTTAACAACGAAAAAAACGTCTTGCAATAAAAAAATTATGTCTGATGGATCTATCTAAAGGTAAAATATTAAAAATTACGCGTTAAAAAATGACTTCAAATTAGGGAAATTATCCTGTGCAGATGAGATGCGCACTAAAAAACGCAACCACTGCGACCAGCCAGACAGCCCGGACTCTAACCGAAATAGCAAGAGGAACAGTATATCAAAGAACCAACTATACTAAAATGCTCTCTTGTCAACGTTGGTAGCTCCTATACGAACAAACATTAACTTCTCATTAGTTTAAAATATTTCATAATGCAATATAAGTACCTAGGTTTCTATTTTTATCTACTACATGCTCACAAAGTAAACATAGAGCTTATAATATTACCTTCGTAGTTAAACGCAAATGCCAAATAGAATTTCTATTTCATTCTTATATTTCAGTTTTACGAGACACACTATCTTTTATAGTTAATACCTATTATGATTCGCACGTTTCATTTTAGTTAGAAAAATATAAACAGAAACATAATTTTACTTTCTTTCAGGGCACGGCCTTTCGCATTCATAAATCCACTTCAATGTACAAACTACAATTAAGTGTGCTATCTCTTTCTCTCGACTGGTGTAGAAAGAGATGGAAGAAAGAATTTATGAATGTGTGTCGTAGAAGGGTTGTTTACTAACGTGGGCGAAATAAGGCTGTAATAAATATGGCGATAGTGTAGAAATAGCGGTTTTAAAAATAATACATTTTTAGAAACAAGTCTTATCTTAACTATGTTAAAAAGAAAGACAAGGTTTAGACTCGTTTTAGACATAACAAAAACGACTAACATTTGCATATAACAAAACGGAAAAACACAAACCGTTTGACGGATAAAAAAAATAGTTGCAATTTAAAAAAAAAAACTTAAAATTCTAGAAAATGTTTTTATTTCGCTTGCAAAATTAGGATCAACTCATTGTATAGCAGTGTCTGAAATATAATAGTTACCTATATTAATGAGTGGTTTACAGTAAATGGACCACAGTCCACACAATTATTGTAGGTAATGATGTTTATATCAATTACAATTTCATATTATTATGTGCATTACGCAGAAAATTCGCACTATAAAGTTTCTGATTACACAGAAAACCATATTCTTTCAATAATAATTTTTTTAGCAATAAAGTATTATCGTCAATTATTTGAGTTTGGTAATATTTAATTCTCTGACTAAATATTTCATCCCTCTACTTATAAGAGCGAATTCAAAGAATGTACCTACGTATTGATTTTCTACAAAAATGGCTGATAGAAACCAAATTAGTCATAGAGATATTAATTATAGACTATACTTTGGCTACTTTATATCCGAATACCACACTATTTAAGTGACCCAATTTTATTCTTCATAAGTTATAAATACATATAGTGTTCTTCTAAACTTTTGAATCGTATTTAAAAAATCGCTATCGCTTACATACAGACCATAGCCTTAGGGATTCGGTGAAGAGTTAAGTGCTTTTTAGAATTTTACCGCTTTCATTGTATATTATTACAGAATAAAGAGTTGTAAAACTATTTTTCGAATATTTATCCACATACAGTCGACATAAAGACCAAAAAATATGCGTACGTTAGTAATACAATGTATTAAAAACACCGGCCAAGTGCGAGTCGGACTCGCGCAAGAAGGGTTCCGTAATAAACAAGTAAAAATTCTGTGAAAATTTGAAGCGTCCTTTGGGTACGGAACCCCAAAAATATTTAAGCATGTACAAATGTAACGTTTTAATGTCATCGATGACGAAGTATTTTATCTTTGGTCATATCGATTTCTTATCAACATACCAAAATAACATTATCACATTAATTTAAAAGTATCGAAAAGGTAATATAAACTCTGCTTTGAATGCAATTGTTTTACGTTATATTATAACTACGTGGGTAGAATAATTTTATATGATTTAATATTATTCTGTATTTATAGGAGAAATTGGTTGTCTAAAAAAGGTTTTTGATCCACGTGTGAACGCCCTCGTTGATCGTATGAGTACATAATTTTATTACTCAAAAATTCGTTATACTTAATGAATAACTATTAACCGAAACAACGTATAAGGAAAAACACTAATTTGACAAAACAATTACTTAATCACATCCGCTTCCCATAATTTACAATAAAAAAGTACAAACACACTTAATGTAAAAGATATGAATCACAGTTAATGCGGGCTTGGTCTTATGTTTTGATTAAGTTTTAAAATGTATTTTTTCTATTTTCAGAGTAAACTTTTCCGGTTGAAGTCAAGTGACTTCGAGAATGAAGCCCTGGAGGTCCACAATGAATATCGACGCGAGCACGGCGTATCACCTTTAGTTCTTAATAAGGATATCTGCAAAGTCAGTCAGAAATGGGCAGAAGAACTAGCCAAGAGAGACACTATGTCCTACAGCCTCAACCCTGACTTCGGAGAAAGCGTATATTGCGGCTGGTCCACAGATCCCAACGTTAAAATTAAAGCCCGCGATTGTGTAGAACGATGGTATAACGAGATCAACGATTATTCGTTTGGCAAAGAGCCTGAAGTACTCAACTGTGGTCACTTTACACAAATCGTCTGGAAGAGCACGAAGGAGCTCGGAATTGGTAGTGCTAAGAGCAAATCAGGCAAATTGTACGTCGTTGCAAATTATTATCCACCGGGCAATTTTGGTGGACAGTTTGTTAAGAACGTTCTACCTCCGGGCGCTCTTCAATTCAAAAGCACTTCCAGTCTCAGTACATCGAGTTCCCCTCGAGAATCCAATAACAATTTAGCACCACCTTCACCACAAAGATGCAGCAAAAACTTGAGCGATTACGCATCAGAATTAGTCACGAAATTCAAATCAACTTCCATCTCCACTGAAAAATTTGAAGAGGAATTTCTCAAAGCTCACAACGAGTACAGAAGTAAACACAGAGCTCCTCCACTAGAACTGAACAAGAAACTCTGTAAATACGCAGAAGAATGGGCGAAAACCATCTCAAAGAACGGAAGAGTAGAACATAGAGATCAAAATGAGTATGGTGAAAACATATTCTACGCTTGGTCGTCCGATCCCAACTTTACTTTAACCGGTAGGGATCCAGTTGACAAATGGTATAGTGAAATAAAGAACCACGAGTTTGGCAAGGAGCCAGATAATTTGGGTTCAGGCCATTTTTCACAGGTAGTATGGGAAGACACTATGGAAGTAGGTGTAGGCGTAGCTAAAACAAAAGAGGGCCAGGTGTACGTTGTGGCCTACTACGACCCCCCTGGGAATGTTCTTGGCAGTTTTGCAGAAAAAGTACGACCGCCTGCTTATTTTTAGCTTAGACTAGATCCTACCAAAGGTGAACATTCCAAAGAATTGTATCTTTTATTTAAGTTTACTATTTATAATCTATTTTACATGAGATTGTATTAGTGTGTAATTTTATGTGTAGTTATAATATAGTTAAGGAACATATTGAAATTATTTTTGAAAGATTTTTAATACTAAGGTTGTCGATAGCTATTTTTATGATCGCATCCATTAAATAAGCAAGCTGTATAATTAGTATATACTTTACAAAGATAAACTGTGATTTTAAGTGCATTTCTTTTTATTTATTATTATATTATCAATTTACTTTTGTTCACAATTTTATAATAATCAAAATAAATCATTATTAATACCTAGTATTTATAGATATGGTCAATATCAAATATCACCTTTAAATTATTTATTCATGGATATTGTATTTAAAAGAAAAGACAAGAAACGTTCCATAAAATATATTTTATACGTATGACTTTTTTTACATTTTAGATATCAGAAAAGTTGACGTTAAACTCGTGTTCGAAATACCGACTTTCGACCTATCCCATTTCACGGTTTGCGTTTTAAATTTAAATTCAGCACCGTGCTTTTAAAATTTATAAGACATGTGATCTAGTAAAATATAACTTATGTACTTCATTATAGAGGCTATAATTGTATATTCAGTTGATTGTATGGTCACCAAACTTGTGGTTATGATTGCTCCATGTAAGTTACCTTTAGATTGTATAATTTCAGAGTATAATGTACAAAGAAAAGTAAACGTTAAGGTTTAGTATTAAGACATATAATAGATTGAAGTGTTTGTAATATCGAAGATATATTTGGAGCTGTGTATTTAATAGATGAGGAAAGTTATTGCAATCAATGCCCTGGAGTTATGAAAGCAGTTTAATGTTATTGAAAACCGATAAATTGTAAACTAATAAAATGGATTGGGGTGTATTTTTTTATTTATTTATTACAGTAAGTTATTTTTCACAATAATTATAGCATTTAAATTATTTTACTGTTCATTTTATTTGATACTAGCTTTCCGCCCGTGGCTTCGCCCGCGCAGTCAAAGAAAAACCCGCATAGTTCCCGTTCCCGTGGGATTTCCGGGATTGCGTCATTTTCCCGGGATAAAAAGTAGCCTATGTCCTTTCTCGGTTATCAAAATATCTCCATACCAAATTTCATGAAAATTGGTTCAGTAGTTTAGGCGTGATTGAGTAACAGACAGACAGACAGAGTTACTTTCGCATTTATAATATTAGTATGGATATAATATGCCTTCCAAAAAGAAAATTTATTACAAAAAAGCCGTAAGATAGAGATCTTTTTCAAAAATTTGCTAGAGGCTACCATAAACATTGACAAGTTATCAGTAAAATTGATAAAACGAAGTAGCTAGTACAAAAACTACGTAATTCTTAAAGACAAGACAAAGAAAAGCATTTCTCATCTGAGAGGTTGCTCCATTGAATCTGCATTAAGCGCTTAGAAACAATACGGAATCTTTGAATGCGATAAAATCTTCGTTGCAGTATTGAGTACCTATCTTACAGAATATTATTGACTAGTAGTTACATATTTTTACGAATTGTCTTGAAATTAAAAGTGTTTTAAGTTTAGTTTTTGATTTACTTATACATTTGCTCTCAGTACTGTCAAATTATGGTTTTCAGTATAATAATCATAAAACAATTTTGAAGTAATTAATTTAATAGCAAATTGTGTAGCAAATTAAATATTTTTGGACATTTACCCCTTCGTTATAATATACTCGTGTCTGAAATTTATACAATACTAGCGGTCCACTCGGCTTCGCCCGTGGTACCTACATGTTTAAACTATCCTATCTCTCAAGTTGGATCGAACTGCACATGATGTGCGAATTTTATTATAATCGGTTAAGTGGTTTAGGAGTCCATTGAGGACAAACATTGTGACACGAGATTTATATATATTAAGATTTCCGATAGAGTATAATATTATTATATACGTTTGATTAAGTATTCCGCAAATCATTTTAATAGTAATTAATTAATTGACATCACTACATTATAATAATGATATTTTAATTAATTGCAATCTGTTGATATTGCTCACTCTCTATATGAATTAAATGATTAACAACTAGCTGTACCGCACGGTTTCACCCGCGGATGAACCTGCGTGCAAAATCAACTATTTCTTATAGATCATGTGTTATTTTGATATACACATTCCTGTAAAGTTTCATACAAATTCGTTGCATAATTTCTAAGTGACAGAGTAACAAACATACATCCATCCACACTTAGAGATAGAAACCTCGTTTGTATTATAAGTATAATCTTTCAAAATAAAGCCGCTTCTTTATCATTAAATACGCAGGAAATATTTGACTTTCCTTCATAAATAACGAATTTGTATTTTGAATGAAAAGCAAAAATGACCTTTTCAATTAACTGTTTTGAAAAGTTGCGTCTTCATTTATAATTTAGCATATTTAATAACATAGAAATTCTAATTCGAGTTTAATAATTTTGGGCTTTCTTTGAATCAACTTCACTTTGCATTTTATGTTTCCTAAATTACTTAGTATTTAATGAGGAAGAACAAATTACAGATGATAGAAAATATTATCCTTAAATATAATAATACTAGCGGTCCGCCCCGGCTTCGCCCGTGGTACATATTTACGTTTTCTCTACATAACAACCATCCTCGTACTTCAAGGAATATAATAAAAAAAGAATTATCGAAATGGGTTCAGCCGTTCACACGTCATGCCGTGACCACGCGAAACGGGTTTCATTTTTATATATATCTAAGATAATCACTTGATTTTTACAGAATTCTTTCTCTTTTTTTTCTAAACTAAACAAGGTTTTAAATATACTTACTTTACTTCGGCTCAATATTTTCGTACGTCACAAAAAGGTTTTATTTACTCTAAGTAAATGTAGTACTTACGATATACAATTGTTCAGTAATTCATCACACCATAAAAGGTCCATATATCACTAGAGAAAGTCCCCTATAATAAAAGGACTATATTGCGTTAATTCGGACATTCCTATCTCTCGTATGCTGAGAAATTCCACACAGAAACATTCCAAAACACAATGTATATTATTTAATACTAGTTGAGTCGAACGGTTTTATCCGCGTAAATGAGTTTTTCCTTTTAATGCTTATGTTTCTATTGAAATATCAGTACATATTAAAAGTAGTTTAAGTAACTCCTTATAACATCAGTTATCTGTCTTTGAAAGTCCCGTCAAAATCGGTTGGGCCGTTCCTAAGATTAACTGGAACAAACAGATAGATAGACAAAAATTGTAAAAAAATATATTTTGGTAAGTATGCACCGTGTATAGATCCGTATGGTTTATAGTAAAAAATCAGTTATATAATATTACAAACCGACACACCAATTTTATTATTGGTATAGATAAGACTAGAACTCACCCTTAGAAACGCGCATTTTGACCCGGTTCAAAACAATAATTAAAAGAAAATCAAAATGCTCTGAAACGTATTAATTTAAATCTTTATTTTAGAATATGGTTGTGTTATATGGAAGAAATATTGTCAAATCAGTGGATTTACGCAATCTCTTGGATTTTGTAAAGGTAAGTACAATTTTTTTAAGACTGTAAATTGTACCGGAACAGTTTTACAAGAATTTAATAAATTGTCTACGTGTAACGTCTATTATCTGGTACATTCTAGGGAAGCGCGCTCCATCTTAGGCCAGATCTCAGCTCACCATCAGGCGAGATTGTGGCCAAGCGCTCCCCTATTGTACAATAAAAAATAAAAAAATATTAAGAGTAAAGATCACGTTAAATATTTATACATATGTGTATGTTTGTGCAATCTAATTCACCTGACTGAAACATGTTTAGGTAAGCGATATTAGTCTTGTTTAAGCCCGAAGGCACTTTCCTGAATTTCAAAGTGATTCAAGTTTAACTCGACATATTTTGTCGAATAGTTTCCAAGTTTTCACTAAGCAAATGTAAATGGTTTAAACATACCTTTGATACGTTACGTATGAAACTAAGTCGAAAGAAAATTGCTTCCATTTGAGTATCTTTTACTATGAGATATACATTTTCAGGGAATGAAAGTTTATATCCGGTGGAGGGAAATTTGATTTAGATATTTTATTTTTGAATATTATTATATGTACATGTCGTTTCAGTACAGAATGGATTAAGCGTTTGAAACATATAAACAATAAAGTACAATGAAAACGATTGCAAGGTCGAGACATTTCCCATTTTTTGTTAAATTCTTTCCTATTTTTATATCAATTTAATTATTTATTTTTACATATATATTTATTTTTGTTTCAATATAAAATATCATACAACTCTATCTCCCATCCCCTAGTAAGGTATGGAAATCCCGTGTCCCCTAAGGTTAACCACTGTAGGAGGCGGTCTAAAACGTAGAGAACTACCTATATAAATTTTGTTCAAAAGTCTACGATCGGATGGCGATAATACTATTACTTAAGCGTGCTAAACTACAATCCGTACCATACCAACCATATCGGACTGTTCCCACTGATAATTGATAAGCCATGTTCACACTAACTTGGACCAAACTTTCCGTAACTATAGCACACGCATAGTAAAGAGAGAGAAGTAGGCCAACTCCCAGCGTTTTAGAGCAGGCTCCGAGGAGATGTTCGTTTGCAAAAATAGCGGACCTAAATCTGACTTCTGATATATATTGTATAGATCCCAGACATCCTATAGACAGATGTTGCCAACCAGTTTTGTGGTCCCCCTCCCCGCACCCCGGTAATTAAATATGGCATACAATGAAAAAAATAAAAATTTCCAAAACATGCCGTGTGGGGTATCAAATGAAAGAGCTTATTGAGTAGATCACGAATATATAGCATACTATAACATTTCTAACACTTTCTCTAAGATTTTTTAGAAAATTTACGAAAATGCTCCATTTTTGAGTTAACTTTAAACCATCGTAATATAATATAAGTGAGCTATGTGGTGGATTTGATGACCCCACAAAATGTTTTAAATTGCAAGGCGCAACTTTCACTGAAGTTACCGATTTGAAATCTAATCACACAGAGGCTGATTCAAGAATGTTCTGCCATATTTTTCACTCTGTCAAACACAACGACAGTGACACCGATATTTTTGTATTAGGCCTTTATTTCTGGCATAAACTTGAAAATATACTCGCCATCTTTGAATGCTCCCCCCACTCCCCCATGCAACTATTTCACTATACGAACTATTGAATCGTAAACAATGGACTATTGTTAATTATTTAAAATAATAATTTTAAAAATATATTCATGAGTTTTCAATCTATAGTGGTTTAAAGTTAACTCAAAGATGGAGCATTTTCGTAAATTTTCTAAAATATCTTAGAGAAAGTGTAAGAAATGTTATAGTATGCTATATATTCGTGATCTACTTAATAAGCTCTTTCATTTGATACCCCACGCGGCATGTTTTGGAAATTTTTATTTTTTTCATTGTATGCCATATTTAATTACCGGGGTGCGTGGAGGGGGACCACAAAACTGGTTGGCAACATCTGTCTATAGGATGTCTGGGATCTATACAATATATATCAGAAGTCAGATTTAGGTCCGCTATTTTTGCAAACGAACATCTCCTTGGAGCCTAGGAGCTCTATTTAGGAGCGCACCTTACCTAAACTCGCGAGGGGCAAAGTTGTCACTTGTCATATTGATATTTTCAATAATTGTATAAACAAATACCAACCGCTCACAGCACTCGCGAGACAGCTACCAGAGTGGTAACCGAACGGCGTTGTATGCGTGTGTACATACGTACATGAACGGAGGGCGTGACCAAGCGCTCCGCGTACATACAAACTTTTAGGCTTTATTCGAAGATAACATACTTCTCTCTTTATACTATGGTACACGCTAACCATCAAGTTAGAGGACTGAGTCATGAAGCGAATATTCGTGTACATTGAGCAAATCCTTTTGTCTCGCGAGTTTCTGATAGTGTACAGTTGCGGACATATAAATGGGCTTTGGTAATTGGTGAATAGGTGTTATAGTTAGTTTTTCGGAGGATTCTATTTGCATGTGGTGATTCAGTTTGGTGTATACTATATTCCATTTATAGATTGTTTTTTTAGCAAATAAGCAAAAATATTTTATGGGCTATGTAATACGTAGTTTAGTTGATTTGAGTTTATCAAATTATTTAAATAAGATCCTTATGAGTTGGAGTTATGTTATTATCATGCAATTATCGTAGCATAATATTATAGTAATTTCACCTTTTGAAAAAAACTGCATAATAAATTATTTAGCGGCCTTATATCACTGTTCCCCGTTCTTTTATTTAATTGATCTATTACACTATTAATCAGTAGTTATTGATAAATAAATTATTATGTCTATAATATTATGTTACTTTTTATATCCTCCGAGGTGTACATTATAATAAACTTGTGTATTTATAAAGGCCAAAGTTCCGAATGGCGACTGACGCTTCCTTTGTTTCATTATCTTCTCTGACTTGAGGATTCATAAGTTATCTCAACGTTCCGATAACTTCAAACTTATTAAGCAAACTAAAATTGACCAATTTCGTTAATTGCAAAATTAAAATAATTAGCTAAGGTTTTAAATTGGGTACTTACTTTACATTTATATTGTACCTACCACACAAGTAAAGCAGCGTGCTGAACCCATTAAAATCGAAGATTTTCAGAATTTCTTTCCATCTTTATTTTAAAATCCAAAAAATAATTAATGTGTTTTTCTTGCGCACATTACACATACACATACATTATTTCACGAAAACAATAATAAAAATTCCACGAAACTAAACCATAATTATTATACCATAAACCATATTTAATTTGAAAACTGATATTTACAGAGAAGATCCATATTTTCTGATGACGAAATACTGGGAGTTCCAAGATACCCTGAACATTTACCCAGGGCTGAAAACATCCTACCAGGCCACACGTTGCTCAAGCCAGCGTTTGGCATGCTAAAGTCTGCTGTCAAATTCCCTCATAGAGATATCAGTCAAAGCGTTTACGGGAATATAGAAAATATTGGAATATCGTAAGCATAGTGTTAAGATGAAATATACTATAATATATCCCTTAGCTGGTATCGCCTTTTTTGGCAACACTACCGGTATCGTGGGTCAAATTTTACCCATACCAAACAATCTGTTGTAGAACGTTGATTTTTTATAATTTGTATAAAATATGGTTAGTTATGAAATAAACAAATATTTTTTTACAAAATTAACTTTGTTTAATTTTAGAATATAAAAAAAATATTATGTTTTACACGCATTTGTAAATAACCTTATTTTTTGGCACTTTTTGGTTAGTGTGAACTTAAAACATAAAAAAAAATAGAAATGTAAGAAAAAATTTAAGTAAAAGATATTTATGGCACTTCTTATATCTTTATAATAACAAAAAAATAAATTGCTTCTGAGATCAGCATAAAATAAAAAAAATGACAACCAAAACCAAAATGACTTCTGACTGACCATCTTCTTCGCTCTCATCTCTCGTATTTTCTCTTATTCTCGTATTCTACTCTTCGTTTTCACTGTCGTCAGAACTTACTCCAAAATACAAGTCACAATACAGTCTTCTGAGCAACTAACAGGTTAGGGACTGTCTCGATCGTCGTCGATGATTTCGTCGTCACAAAGTTGGGTTATATTTGGTGTCCTTTCATTTTCCGATTCCAAATCATCACTTAAGTCGTCTATATCAACTCCTCGATTTGTCTGTCGTTCAGAAAGCCGCCATTATAGTACAAATAAACACTAAAACAAAAAAAGTACGTAATTACACTCTGTGAAAAAAGTTACTTATTTGGTGTCGTGGGTCAAACGTGACCCAGACAGCTACTTACCTCCACTCCTAAGATAGTCCCAGCGCTGCACTTCCACCCCCCGCCGCAGATAGTGACGTACTGAGAATACGTAGAAGCGCACAGTCGTTGCATAAATATTAAAAGAATTATAACCGAAAATGTTCGCTTCTGGGTCAAATTTGACCCACGATACCTGCTAAGGGATATTATAATTTTTGAGATCTTGGTAATAATAATTAAAATCTACATAATATTTAACAAATCTCTGTAAGTATATGAATTTGGAGGAATTTAGCCTCATATGAAAATTAATATTCGATCTTCAGGCTCAAGCTGTTATCTCATGATACAAGAGCTTCGTATTAAATTTTGTAGAGTTAAATGAACAGGTTTATTTATATTATTGAAGTGAAACTTCTTTATCGGGGTTGGAAAAAAATTTAGTGTAACATTTTTTCGTTACGCGTGACATTTTTCCGTTACGCGCCTTCTTTTTCTTATCCCTACCATGCGTGAAGTGCATATAGTAAATTATTTTTTGAAAAATAAGGTCATAAAGAAGTTTCACTTCTTACGTGTATATACTAGTACACGCACACATTTTTTATATTTTTTATTAGAAGCATAATTATATTTTTATTAATTACAAGTTAATATTTTTTACAGTTATGGCAAAAATAATGAACGAGTTAGATACACTGATTTCAGAAAAAACAATAACCTCGCGGTATGTACCTCAGTACAACCCAATTTCTTTTATTTTTAAGAAAACATTATCATAAAGTCTAAAAATTTCTAGACGAACAATTTTATCTATTCGATTGTTTTGAAGGATCGTTATGAACATGCCATACTGAAACTTATTACTATAGATTTAATTCTAACATCCTGATATTTCCTTGAGCCGATTTTTTAAATCTTTAGCTAAATTTATCCAACCAATTAAGGATTACCAGTATTACACAATAATATAAGAATATCACCTGTAAAATATCAGTGGAAATCAACACATTTCTGAGATGGTTGAATAAAAATATCTACCCTAAATGTAATAAATATTTGAATTCAAAATATGGGGTATCTTATTAAGACCAGTCTTTCAGTCGATCAAAAGACCTTCAATAAGCGGTCAGTGGTCGTGTCCCAGATTCCTTATTATGTAATATAGGATACATCTCAAGTATTGGAGATTGCGTTATCAAACTCAATAATATATTTCTTTAATAAAAATAATTTAAATGTTTGTCAGTACTTTTAGAATAACCATGGTTTCTGGTTTTATTGTTAACTAGCTTTCCGCCCGCGGCTTCGCCCGCTTTGTCTAAATCCTAATAAATTATATACTTAAGCATTCCTCTTTAGTCACTCTATCTATTAAAAAAATCGTAATCAAAATCCGTTCCATAGTTTTAAAGATTTAAGCATACATTTGGATAGAGAAAGAGACTTTCTTTTAAACTATGTAGTCTTTATGTAGTGATTATTAAATAGGCATGTAAAGAAAAAACATTCTTAGATATTGTTTTGCTAGTCTTATGTAGTTTATTGATAAGTGTATTTGATGCTAAGCTCTAAGTCACAAAAATTAATAATTTAATTCGAGAAATCCATATGTATTGAAACATCAGTTGTTTTTTTGGGACTAGTAACTCTAGTTACTAGTCCCAGTAGTAACTAGTTTGTAGACTAGTAACGCAAAATATAACATCATTTATTACAATGATTATATAAATAATTAAAATCATTATAATTTATTAATTATTTGCTTTCAATTGCACGGCTGTAACTGATAAAATAATTGTAAAATAATTAACATTCGTATTTCATTAGGCAACGATAATTGGAGCTATTGAAAATATACAAATAAAGAACAACGCGTGAGTTATATTTTTGTTCAGTAATCGGTTATTTATTTAAATGAATATATTTGGAGAATAATTTATTTATTTTGTTGCAGCAAGACTCCTGTAGTAAGTAACTATAATTAATATTAGATTTTATCTAAAACTAGCTGTGCCCCGCGGTTTTACCCGCATTACCTACTCCGCTCTTGTTTGTTTTAGCGTGATGATATTCCTCAATAAATGGGCTATCTAACACCGAAATAATTTTTCTAATCGGACCAGCAGTTCCTGAGATTAGCACGTTCAAACAAACAAACAAACCCTTCAGCTTTATGATATTATAGTATAGATATAAAAATGAATCGCAAAATGTGTTGGTGGTAGGGATGTAACGATACATGATTTTGCCGATACGATACCGATACCGATATTTGTAGTAATGTATCGGCGATACCGATACCGATACCGATATCGATGGCTTGGTAGAAAAATAAATAGTGAATTATGCATAAAAAGTTACCAACATGTAACAGAGACAACTGTTAATCGTATTCTTTTAAATAAAAATGCCAAATCAAAAAACAACAAAACCATTTATTTTAGTATTATTATTTTACGAAGTCAGTTAAACTTTAAGTAATACACATACAATCAGTACCTAATAAAAGTTTACTATAATTGAGTATTTGAATAATAAAAAAATATTGATTTTTTTTTATGTATTTTGAAACTTTATTATTAATAATATTGATATTCAATGCTAAAATCTCCAAAAAAATATTTTTCAATTAATTATAAGCAATTAAAAATTGATAAAATTTAAATTAAAGTCACGTGACTATAAACGCGCCATGACTGGTCACGATAGATGTGACGTCAAAATGTTATAGTTGTATACGTTTTTCTATCAACTGCAATGAGTGAAAACTAACATTATGACGTCACACGCGTTCGGGTGACGCTTCGGGAGTTGTCGGTGTGTTTTCGGTACTGGATTCAAAGACTAATTTTTATTTTGAAATAACTTTTGAATTATTGCAAAAAAAAATTAAAAAAAAACAGGTTTGTTATATAAAACTAATATTTTTTTAAAACTAATAATTTAGCACAAAAAAAAATTTTATTCAAATACTCAATTGGTAGAGTTTTTTCAGAAAACAAAGTGCGCACGCGCGGGCGGCCTCCCGCATCGTTCATTGGGCGCGGATTTTTGAATTATTTGATATCAAAAAAATTGGTTGTTTGTAAAGTAGGTTTACGATCGAGATGTTTACGTGATTACATAATGCAGTGGCAGCGCTCGAGATGAAACGGGAGATCGGTCCGTCTCTCTCTCGTTATACCTGCGATCGCGCTCGTGAGGTTTTGGTGTGACACAAGTTTATGAACATGTCACCCGACTAAAACGATTTTAAAAACGTTATCACGTTAAAAATTAAAAAAATTCAAAATTATTTATTTCTTTCCTTTACATAAACAAATTTGTGATTGGAACACTCCTAGTAAGCAAATAAAATGCTTGTGTCAGGAGGTTCCGCTCTTCCTTAACACTATTACAGAAACAGAAATAAAACAATATGAATGAATACAATGCAAAAACATAAAAGAAAAGAAAGAATTTAATAAAAAAATATCGGTATCGGTTAATTTATTATCGGCGATACCGATATATCGGCTTGCCGATATATCGGCCGATATATCGGTATCGGTATCGGTATCGTTACATCCCTAGTTGGTGGCATAACTCGAGAACGGCTGAACCAATTTCATTAATTCTTTTTTTATAATATTCCTTGAAGTACGAGGATGGTTCATACCACGGGCGAAGCTGGGGACGGACTGGTGGTGGGTGATAATATAGAATCAAGAGTCATTTGCTGGGAAGTGGCTTCTTCTAAAAAACAATAACAATTTTTGACTGACAGCAAACTAAAATAAAACATAAAATATAAAATAATAAATGATCATAAATATTATCATTATCTTAAAAAAAAATAATGTTTTGTCATGTATGGGAGCGCCTATCTATTATTAGATACTATGATTAGGACCTACTTAGAAAAATCATGTTTCTTTAAACTGTGAATTATTTACACACCTTGTTTTTAACCCTTTCAGACCTGAATTATTTTTTTTTAGAATACATTAATGCTGATTTTTTTCGAATGAAAGTACCAACAATTAAGCTTGGAAAAAATAAAACAAAAATTATTTGTTGTTCATTTTTCGAGAAAATTAATATTTTCTTTATGTGCTCAAATGCGGACATTCGGTCCAAGTGGTATGGCTCAAGTAGTATATGCAAAGTATGGGAGATTTTTCAATAAAATTAAAAATTGTCTGTATTGAAATGTTTTTATTTTATTTTAATGTTTTTATTACAGGAATGGAATTTTGGTAAATTATAAAGTCATACGCACGACCATTTTTCCCACACAAGAAGAATAATTTGATGCCCCAAGGACATGGTTTGCCTTTTACATACTGTTTAGCAGAATGCTTTCCCGTAAAAGGAACGATTTGTTCATCAACACACAGTTCTTTTTCTAACGGTATTTTTAAGCATCGGCTTCGGATTGCGTCATACATGGGTCGAACTTTATAGAATGCATCTTTACAATTTGAAGGCATTTTCATATTATCTACAAGATGTAAATTATTCCGAAGTTCGAAGAATCTGTCTCTCGTCATATTTTCTGTGAATAGTCAATAGGGGTATGCTTATGTTGGTTTCCCAGTACATTTTCAAAACCGGATAGTTAAATATCCCAGTTGCCATATGTAAGCCAAATAAGACTTCAATTTCATTGCTGGTAGTAGGTCGAAACCTGGTTTTTCCCGACTGAACAGCATATATATTTGTCATTTCAGCCATTTGACGAAATAACCCTTCAGGTACATACTTGTGATAGTAATCTAGAGGACTTTGTACGATGGGATCAACAGCTATTGGTGGGGAAAAATCAGTCGATATTGTATTTTCAATTTTTCGGTGCCTCCACTTTATATTATGTTTAGGTGTGAGATAGTCAAATGTCTCACCATTCGATGTAGATTCCTCCTCCTCAATATCCATATCTGCTCCTGGTTCCTCCAAAACTGGCTCGGAATCAATAGGCAATCTTTCTTCGTCCTCGCTCTCGTCTTCATTTCCGTCCGATAAGTCAAGTGGAACATACTCCCTCTGATTCTGACTTATGGCATCGGCACCCAAGCGGACATATCTTGTATCTTGAGCTGTACAGTACTGTGTGCTTGTACAGCCCACATCCTCATCATCTGAAGACAGCTCCAAGTCCGAAAGATTTCCATCTTGCAGAAGCTTCCAGGCCTCTCTTGAGAACATATTTAAAAAGATTATCTGAAAAAATATATCAGATTTATTTATTTCGTTTTAATTTAAATAAAATTAAATTTAAATGAATGTGCATAAAAGAAAAAGTTTATTTTGTTCCAATAAAACCGTTATTGAACGTTACGAAAAATATATCCACTTGAAACCGCACGTCCACATTCGTAGACATTACGAATATTCACGTTTTTGTGTACAAATAACAAAATTTTTACACATAAAATACTTTGATCTATAACTTTACACCATAATTAATCGATATATATTTTTTTTAATACCTATCTTAGGAAAAATCTTAATATTTTCAAATAAAGTAAATCACTCACCTACGCAATTCTAAGATTCACCGGTTACTGGTTCAAAAGTTGTCGACTAGTACGAAATCGCGGCAAAACATGGCGTTAGTGGTATCGAGTTTCGTAGCTCATAATGTTCTCATGCGATTACATTAGGATCTGGTTACATGACACTTGTTTTTGGTAAGATAATTAACAAAATGCTTTATGTCCTCAATTGTGCACCGTAGGTTTGAAAGGGTTAAGTCTGTGTTATGCATGTTATATCTAAATCTTAAACTATAACTACATTCATTAAAGTAATATATTAATATTCATACAATTTTTAAGGTTGTTATAGAAATAGATCCGTCAAGCACAATCAAAAATACGTAAGTACAACAACTAAAGGTAGATAAGATTAAGTTTTTTCTGGCAAATCACACCATACTAATTTACAATGATTTATAGGCAGCCAGATATTGACACAAACGTAAGTATTAGAATGTAAAAAAAAACCTTCGAGCCATTTTTGAGTTAAAAATATCCCTACCTAGTTAAGAAGTAGCGACTGCCTCCTTGGTACAGTGGTTGACGCGCGAGCGTAGCACCGAGAGGTTCTGGGTTCGATTCCCGGTGAAGACGAAGAAAAAAAATGTCTCGGTCTGGCAGGACACAGAAGGCTGATCACCTACTTGTCTCCAAAGAAAATCAGATCAGTGAAACAGATGTATAATGCATCTGCCCCTTACCCCACTAGCCACTAGGGGACATGGGACTTCACACTATAGTTAAGAAATAGAGCTAGAAAATAGTTTTGTTTCAAATATTGTGATTTTCCATTAAAACATTTCTTATAGATTATTAATTACTAGCGGTCCACCCCGGCTTCGCCCGTGGTACATATTTACGTTTTCTCTACATACAAACCATCCTCGTACTTCAAGGAATATAATAAAAAAAGAATTATCGAAATCGGTTCAGCCGTTCTCGAGTTATGCGCTTACCAACACATTTTGCGATTCATTTTTATATCTATACTAATATTATAAAGAGGAAAAGTTTGTAAGTATGTATGTAAGTATGTATGTATGTATGGTTTTCACGCATAAACTACTGGACCGATTTCAAAAATTCTTTCACCATTAGAAAGCTGCATCTTTACTGAGCAACATAGGCTATATTGCATTTTCAAAAAAATTAGAGATCCTTACCAAAAATGCAATAATGTAACCGAAGGTGTAAAAAAATCCTCAATAAAACTTCTGTCATCGCGTGCGCTGCGGAATCTATTGAAGATAGAACAAAAAAATGTTCTACGGTATTATAGAATGGATCAATATCTACAAGAAAGTCCGCGATACCATATGTCCATCTTCAGTAGTTATGTTACTACAACAACTTTTTTACGTTTTCAAAGTAAATAGAAGTGCCGACAGTAATCAAACCATGTTGTCCATACACATATATTAATCCTTATCCCATTAAATGATGTTTTAATATAGACTGTTTCAATACCAGCAAAATACTTTTTAAATGAAAAGAATTGGATATTCCATTCAAAAGATATAACGAATTTTTAAGTGTCAATCTACAGAAAATCTGGGGGCACGGCAGTGCCCCCGCCAAGTCGAGCAAAAAAAAAGCGGCACGGCCGTACCATCCTTTTCTCGAAGCAATTCGGGCCTTTTTCGACCCCCCATAATTCGGTTGTGGATAAAGCAAGAAACCTGAATCTTCAGTAACTAATCCGGCATTGTATAAACACGGAATATTTAAAATTTCAGTCAATTTGAACCAGTAGTTTAAGAATGACAACTTGTTAAAGTTTCTAAATTTTGTCACTCACTGACTCACCGATCATCAAAAGTCCAAGGCACTTCTAGCAGACTTAGAAGCTTCATATTTGGAATACATATAGAGTTTAGTGTCTTAATCATGGGAAAACTTAAATATTTTGTAATTTCGGTCCAGTTTTCCAAATACACCAACTGCATCAATAACTTTGTAATCCCATATAAATATATGGGATTACAAAGTTATTTATGCAGTTGGTGGTTGGTGGTGGTATCAAAAAGAAAGGCTCTACAAAAAGAAGTGAGATCCCATCAAAAACATCCTGTAAAAAACCCAAGTCTCGCAGCTCAGTCTTTCTACCGTCAAAAGTTGTGAGATCCATGTAATACCAAGTCGGTTAATCTATTTAGTGTCTACTTGAAGGACCTTCTGTCTTAAGTTATTACATAAGTTATTATCATGCCAATATTAAAAATATTTAACGTTTTAAACAAATAGATCGACTTGGACATCGCATGAAAACAAAATGAATATTACAATATTATATTAGATTCTTTAGTCTCTCGCGCCTCACGCGATTGAAACTCTCGTTCCTGTTGGTCGCTGGCCCGTCGTGCTGTGTAGTGTGATACATACTAATAATCAAATCAAGCGATGTCCAAGTCGATCTATTTGTTTAAAACGTTAAATATTTTTAATATTGGCATGATAATAACTTATGTAATAACTTAAGACAGAAGGTCCTTCAAGTAGACACTAAATAGATTAACCGACTTGGTATTACATGGATCTCACAACTTTTGACGGTAGAAAGACTGAGCTGCGAGACTTGGGTTTTTTACAGGATGTTTTTGATGGGATAGTAGGTATACTGTTCGAGCAGGCCGTAGTGCGGAGGTCACGGAGGAATTCTACCAATATGCGTCTTGGCGGAACACAGCGGAGTTTTGGTCGGTAGGAATCCGACATAACCCACGGCCCCTCCCCCGGAGGCCGTGGGTATCTATGAAAGATTTCCCCACTAAAACAAAAAAAAAGGGCCGTAGTGCGGGACGGGGTAAAGGTGATTTTCATGTGATTAAAAATTAAACCTATAGTCCGACCTATAGTAGACTTTTCACTGTAACGATATCGCTATCTATGCGGGTGAAACCGCAGGGCATTGCTAGTATAAGATAAACTTTTCCGTGTTTTTTTTGGCAATTGACCTTTGCTCGTGAGTTGCGTAAACAGATTATAACATACAAGCAATTAAAAAAAAGAGTGTGTGACGAACACGTGTCAGAAGTGAAACTTCTTTGGCAAGATACAAAGATGCCAAAATCGTCGCCTTACTCCATTCCTTACTCCATGAGATGACGGTATTGTCAAGACGCGGCCTTGAAATTTTACCCTCAACGCGTCGAAAGAGTTTTCACTTAAAAAAACGGAATGTTTTTATTTTTGCGTTATAGTATATAAAGAAAATTGTAATTATAGCTATTGAATTAAAAAGCTATCATGCTAAAGTATGAAATCAATTACAGACATTGCAAGTGTGTAAGTAAAATTAAAATAGAAAATAGGAATAATTCAATAACCCATTTGGAATCTACTCAGTAAGAAATTGGGTCTTGCATGATAAACAATATAGACATTAATTGCATATCACAAGACCTATTTATTTTCAAGATTGACATGGTACGTACAATTTTTTTTCAAATAAATACAGACAGAAAAATTGTTTTATATTTATATTAAAAAAGCTACTTACAAATAAAATTTTATCAACAAACTACTGTTCCCAACGCACCTCAAAATCTTGTAAAAGTCAAAAAGAATTCATCATTTTATTATTTCATTCTAAAAGTGTAATATAAAACCATTATAAAACCAATAAAAAACATGAATTGCTATCATTATAAAAATAAATACCTATAAAAGTAACAACTTACCTTTTGTGGGAACGCATGGTGAAAATTCACAAAACACGAGAATGGATTTGATATTTTTGGTTTTATGACATTTATTTTAATTTTATTTATTTATTTATTCAAATGCTTTATAAATATAAATTTATAAATAATAAATTTATAAAGAATAGAAACATTCGATCACGAAATTATGTGGGTTCGAGTCCCGCCTCGTGATCGAATTTTTTCTATTCTTTATAAATGTATAAAACACGAAGATTAAAAATGTAACCAATGAACACAATCAATAGTAGATTAATTGTAATGGTGTCTAGTTTGACTTAAAATAATAAACATCTACCCTCACTTTTAAAAATGTAGTATATTCACACGAAATATAAGCGCACCTTATAGGGAAGGGAAGATATGGGTTAAAGAGTTAAATAAATAACATGATTATATTTAAATTATTAATTTTCAACAGTTGTTCAGTAGTGATAACATGTAAATTGATTTGATTTTTACGAAATCTCATAGATGGCGCTGTTTCAAATTTGTCTTTATACTACTAAATTCATTAAACTGTTTCTCTGCCCAAATTACGTAAATGACATAGTTTTTATTTTGTAAAGCTAGATAATAGCATGGCTTACTCGAAACCAACATTTAAACATGAGTCTTTAGATTGTACGCTGTCGTAGTACACGGAATATGTAAGAAAAATAAAGGTTCACAGCTCCTCCCGCGAAGGTGATATCATGATAATATGTTTAAACTATCCTCACCCGACCTCTTAGGAATATTCATGCAAAATTTGAAGTAAATCTATGCAGTACTTTCTGAGATTAGCCCGGAAATACATACAGACAAACAGACAAACAGACAAACCGACAAACAGACAAAAATTCTAAAAACTATATTTTTGGCTTCTATATCGATTATATAGATCATGGATCAAGTATTCTTTTAAAAAAATATTCAATGTACAGTTTTGACTTTCCTACGATTTTATTATATGTAATAGATTATTGTTAAATTCGCTTTTGAATTCCAGATCCTGGAGTATGAAAATAATGCAAGTGAAATTATAGATGAGTAAGTTGTTATCAACAATATAAGTGCTTCATAACTCATGCAAAATGCTTAATTTTTTACTAGACTACAGGCCCATGTTGAAAAAAATATGGGTCATTTGAACCACCAGGTGACCTATCTAGAACGATTTAAGAGCATAAAATAATAAGATTCAGCACTATGCCGTCACTTGTAAGCTCTCCAACTGAGTGCAGATGAGAATTCGAAAGTACAGGTAGAGATTTTTCCCCTTGTCTTTATGATTTTTGTACGGCGTTGCAGAATAATGGATTAAAAGCAGCTTATACAAATAGTATGGTGGTTCAAATGACCCATATTTTTTTCAAGATGGGCCTGTAGTCTATACAATTAATTTTCACGATGAATTTTCATTTCACATTTAAATACGTTTAAAAATGTTGCAAGCTCTAATGCAAAACATATTGATATTTTATCTTGGATGTCTTTTTATTTCATAAGGTTGTATAGAGTTATTATTAAAATTGATTCATTATTTAAAATGTGTTTTATTTTCAAATGTTATCGAAAATAAAATGATTTGTCTAAATATTAGTCAGCGTAGATTACAAGGAATGATTGTTCAATGATTATAAACAATGTAATCTTTATTACCTATTTATTTTCAGTGTTGATTCATTACCTTCTGATGAAAATGTGAGTAACTCAACACCAAGAACCAAATAGCAAAACAAAGTCATTATAACACCTACAAATATTCTACAGATACACTATGCATATTTTTATTTATGCTAAACTTTGTGAGGATGGATATATGTGTATGTGTGATTATTACTCTTTCACACAAATATTACTGAACCGATTACAATTAAGTTTAGCACACATATAGAGGGTTTTATATCGGAAAACCCACGGGAACGGAAACTATGCGGGTTATGCTTTGAAAACGCGGGCGAAGCCGCGGGCGGAAAGATACTATACCAGAATTAACCTTAATACTTGAGATATACAATATTGGAAACAAAGTTAGTAAATTAAAAGGAAGAAAGGGTTTCGAATCTCGTAATAGACCAAATCAGCTAAGTCTTGCAATTACTTATCTATACATATAATAAAATCGTAGGAAAGTCAAAACTGTACATTGAATATTTTTTTAAAAGAATACATAATCCATGATCTATAATCGATATAGAAGCCAAAAATATAGTTTTTAGAATTTTTGTCTGTTTGTCTGTTTGTCTGTTTGTCTGTTTGTCTGTATGTTTGTCCGAGCTAATCTCGAAAAGTACTGCATAGATTGACTTCAAATTTTGCATGAATATTACTAACAGGTCGTGTGAGGTTTTTTTAAACATATTATCATGCTATCACCTCCGGGGGAGGAGCTGTGAACCTTTACTTTTCTTACGTATTCCGTGAACTACGACAGCGTACAATCTAAAGACTCATGTTTAAATGTTGTTTTTGAGTAAGCCATGCTATTATCTAGCTTTACACTATAAAAACTACGTCATTTACGTAATTTGGGCAGAGAAACTGTTTAATGAATCTTAGTACTATAAAGACAAATTTGATTCAGCGCCATCTATGAGATTTCGTAAAAATCAAATCAATTTACATGTTAACACTACTGAACACAATGTTAAAAATTAATAATTTAAATATAATTATGTTATTTATTTATTTAACTCTTTAACCCATAATAAATCTTCCCTTCCCTATAAGGTGCGCTTATATAATTCGTGTGAATATACTACATTTTTAAAAGTGAGGGTAGATGTATATTATTTTAAGTCAAACTAGACACCATTACAGTTAATCTAATATTGATTGTGTTCATTGGTTACATTTTTAAAAATCTTCGTGTTTTAATAATTCGATCACGAGGCGGGACTCTAATACAAAAAGGTTAGTTCGTTGATAATTATTATTCCTTCATCATTTACATGTTGTTAGTAAAAATATACTTTGACTGTTAATACTTTTGTTCAGTATTTATCTGTATGATTATTGCTTGGTAATTAATATATTTTCATGTCGTATACCTAATTATAAACATAAGTGTGATGTGAAACTAGCTGGATTTATTTTTACACACTTATAGTCTTATATTTTGTGTTAATGTTAAAATAGTATTAATAGTGTAAATCATAATATTTTTTCAAAGTTAAAAATATTTCCTTTTTTCTGATGGTGTTGCCATCGAATTAAACCGCGCTGTCGTTTCGTTCACAAAAAGTCATGTTATTAGGACCGAATATGTAGCCGCCTCAACTTACGGAAACGAGAGTAACCTGCGTTGTCTGTTAGTTATTATATAGTCGAATTTAACGTTACATGGAAATTGGAATCTAAATATATGTATACCTACTTATATTAAATCTGTAGAGGTCAATTCTGCACATGAAATATATTTCCTAAATAACTATCACGAGGTGATTAGAGATCGACATCGACGTCAAAAATGTTTGTCCGTCTGTCTGTCTGTATAACCGTTATAGAAACAAAAACTACTCGACGGATTTAAACGAAACTTGGTACAATTATTTTTCATATTCGTGAGCAGAGCAGCAACTCCATTTTTAAGCTTTCGTCGCGTGTGCGTTCTTAATGCGTGTATCTTAATGGTTAAAGCTACACAGAAATCAAGTATGAAAGAAATGTTCTCCATATTATATAAAAAATATCTCCCGACATCATAAATGTCTATCTTTTATGGTTGAGCTTAGCTTTCTGATTATATTTGTCTACTAGCTGTCCCCGCGACTTCGTTCGCGTGGAATAGTGACTATGGGAAATATGACCATGGGCTCAGGGTGGGGCAACAATAAAAAATCATTTTTATTTTCATGCTCCCACTCCCGCGCCCACTCGCACTCCCACGCCATATGCCACGTTCAGTCCCAATCCCACGCCCACGCCCACTCCCCTTCACAATTAGTACCTACCAGATCAAAGCCAGGGTAAGCGCCCCACCCAGCCCCACCGTGGCTACGCCCATGCTGAATTACTATTTAACATACAATTATTGAGTAAATACGTACAACCATACTGTACTGTTGTACTACCATAAATAATTAAAAGAATTGTTATTAAAATTTCTTACTAAACTGAGCTAAAAAACTTACGTACCAAATTATTAAAGAAAATCAAGAAATGAAATGCCTAACCTATACCAAATAGTTACTACATATTGTAATTAAAAATTATGATTAGTATATAATATCGAAAATCAAAAAAGAAATGCCTAACTAATTCTACGTAAAATTTCTTTTAAATTATGTCATATAATTTTTTAGGAACCAGGGGGGGGGGAGAGGAGCAAATTCTATTTCCTTCCTTTCTTAAACGGATGTTTTTAATAATCTATGGTGTAGCCAGTAGCCACTGATCAGCTTAATCGATACTCAGTTTTTATCAAATCCAGAAACAAATCCAAATTAGATCTTTCCTGTCTCACGCACGTAACTAAAGGCTGAAGAGAGAGAGAGAGCACGTAACTAAACCGTTTAGACGAAGAAAAGTGTATAGAAAAAGGAATAAATAATTTCATAAACTTCCCGACGATCTTTAAAAATAAATTATAACTTTCATTTTTTTCATTCCCACTTTTACCCCTATGTAGGTATAATAAGTGGATGAACCAATTTTGATACACTTTATCTAAGAACCAGCGTCGGAAAATATTCAGCCTAACAAAAAAAACCGCATCTAATTCGGTTTACCTGTTAGCCAGCTACGGTGCCATAGACAGACACACACACACACACAGAAATACATAGCGGTCAAACACATAACACCAGTCTTTTTGCGTCGGGGGTTAAAAATATAATACGACATAATTTAAAGGACATTTTATGTGGAAAATTTACCTATACACCAGGGTAGATAATTTTTGAAACAAAAAAAAATCGCAGTAGGATGAAACCCATTAGAAAAGGATATGATAAAAATGTAAGGAAAAATAAATTACGGTCAATCGGAGTTCGGGAAGTGGGAGGGGGGGAGCTTTTAAGAGAAAAAAATGGTTTCTCTCGATTTCTCGATAATAATAACACCTGCTAATTTTTTTCTACATATTTTAATTGTGCAGACATCACTTTTCCACAATTTTATTATATGTATTGATGATGATGATTGAGATTATAACACTCTTAGTCCTTTTTAATTTTTATTCACCCGCATCAGTGCCACCTAAAAAATCTTTATATATCGAAATTCGAGCAAAGTTAAGAAAATGAGAAATAAGAGTTCTCAAGGATCGTTAGAGATAAGAGGCTTACTATTGACCGAAAACAACATGTGTTATGCCGAACCTGAAACCGCTTCACAACGAGAATTGCGGCTCACAGCTGACCGCGAACGGCATGTACTATCCTGTGAGACCGAAACCTTCACTGAGGGTATATATAACGTCTCACAGCTGATCGCAAATGGCATATTGTACTATCCCGTGAGACCGAAACCCTCACTGAGAGGGAATTACGTCTCACAGCTGATCACGATCGTCATATTTTATCTCGAGAATTCTGAAACTTTTACTCAATATGAAGACCGTTTGACAAATAATAGGGTGCACCATAATATTATTCGATCTCTCGAAGATGAACATGAGCATAAGCAATGACTAGAGTAGGGACGCGAATATTACCATTATTTGAGACAAGAACGATTAATAAGTTTGTTTAATGAAAGCTTAATGAAAGATTAAGAATTGAAACTATTGGTCTCTTTAAACGGACGAATAGCGAGAGGCCCGTCTTATTGCAGACAGATTTCGACATAGTCTTAATGACTTAGAGGTAAACATAGAAGATCAATCTACAAATTCGGTGGTGTGGTCCGACAAAATAATATAAAAGTGGGTTTGCTTATAACCTCACAATTGATTACAGATCATCTTCTGTATAGGCGATATTAACGTAGTATGTTCTTTTTGTAATGCTTTAAAGTGGAGTAAGGAGTCGGCTTTCGTTTGAAGATACGCCGGAACCTTTGAAATCACTACTTTTAAGTTTTAGAGGAACATGTGCAATCTAAACAGTTCTTAGACAATATTAGCTCTTATAGTATTGCGTTTTAAATGATCCTTTGGTGCTCAACAATTATTAGATGCTCCTTTCATTCTTACTTTTAAGATACAAGGTCAAGTTTATCATTTGATAGGATCCCTTTTGCCTGAAGGCCAACCTAAGTTTCTTTAAATATATTTTGTATTCGACTACGACGAATAATCGAATACAAGAAATCAATATTTCTCGAATTTAAAACTGAACTCATTTCACAATTTTAGAACATGTTAATTCATCAGGTTAATCCGTATATATGCGTTTTAAATCGACATTAGAAGCTTTTCCTCAAGATGGTGATATTAATATAAAATTGGTATAAATGCCGATAGACGGAAGTCTATCAGCACTCAGGAATTCCCTGAGCGTGTTATAACGCCCAGGCCGCAGTTTTACAATTTTTCCTACAGTAGGGCGACGAATGTATTTTTGCATAGCAACGGAGGGGAACTCGTGGGGGGTAAAGTGACGCGGGCCACGTACCACAAACATGTTTAGTTTGTGGTACCGAGCGCGAAAGAAAGTCATCGTGTTTTTAGTAAAGTTACTATGTAAACTAACGTAATTTATTACTTAGGTACATATTCTATAATGGTGCGCTCAAACTGTTAATCTACATTTAATTTAGATTATTATTTTAATTACTAAGAAATGTAGAATTTAAATCACATTCATTCATGTTTTCCTCAGATATTCGATGTCTATGATTTTCGATGATTTTAAGATTTTCTTATCAGAGAATTCAATTTTAATGTAGTTAAATTTTATAAGAGACAATTAAGAACATTCAAAAATAAAGTGTCACGTATTTTTTTTAAACGACGAATGACGAAAAACGACCGAATCGCGGACGAAGTCGCGGGCAACAGCTAGTAAAAAAAATATTTATAACTAGCAGTCCGCCCCGGCTTCGCCCGTGGTTATTTACGTTTTCTCTACGTAAGAACCATCCTCGTACTTCAAGGAATATAATAAAAAAAGAATGAACAAAATCGGTTCAGCCGTTCTCAAGTTATGCGCTTACCAACACATTTTGGGATTCATTTTTATATTATAGATTATTTATAAAAAAAAAAATTAAAACATAGTAACTAACTACAGATAGAATATGTATGAAAACAGCAATTTAATAAGCAAAAAAAAGAATATCTAGGTACATAGAAACTGCACCTTCGCTTTGCGTCTAATTAAGGTCGAAACACGCCTCCTTTTAAGTACAAAATATTTTAAGATGTTATAAAACATCATAAATATTCAAGATTCGTTCCGATCGTTACGAACATTGTATAACGAATATTAAAATTAATTAAACTATTTCGCCTAGTTATTATACTAAATTATTAATAATTAAAGTATTAGTATTTGTTTCTTCGTAAGAGAGCTTTCATGAAATAATTAAACTATACAAATTGTAATTAATTATAGATAATTGGAAGTTTGATCGAAATTCTAGTGAATTTCGATCTAATGAATGAACTAGCTGTGCCGCGCGGTTTCATCCGCATTGCTCCGCTCCTGTTGGTCTTAGCGTTATGATGGGCCTTCCTCGATAAATGGGCTATCTAACACCGAAAGAATTTTTCAAATCGGACCAGTAGTTCCTGAGATTAGCGCGTTCAAACAAACAAACTCTTCAGCTTTATAATATTAGTATAGATAAAATAATAATGCCGCGGTTGGTAACCAACCGCATAATATATTTAGTTGTAATCATGTCTGGGCTTGACAATGCAGAAATTCCTGTATTTCTGAATGCAGAGCTGTATTTATGGAGAGATTTGTGGGAACATTTTTTTGTGAAAATAAAATAGGAAAATTAAGCTAACAAAAAAATGTTCGTAGAGTGGTAGATAGAGCTTCCTTCTTTTGAAGTTGTTTTTTTAATAGTAGTAATAGAGATGGTACCTATAACTGATTTTTTTCCATACGGCATTCATGGGAATCTATAATAATATTATAAAGCTGAAGACATTGTTTGTTTGAACACGCTAATCTCATGAACTACTGGACCGGAACAATGCGGGCAAATGCAAAAACCGCGGGGCACAACTATTTACTTATAAAAAATTACTATCACGAATGCAAACAATATAATAATAACTTGGTAAAAAGGACAAGCAACAGAACCGACTAGCTTAACAATTTTTTAAGGTAAATCTACGAAGAACCAGAAAAATAAAGTCAGCATACAGGATCCGTCATTCCAGTGAATCGACGTCTTCCTCTGAAACGTCTCCATCATCAGCGAGCTCGGATTATGAGAAGAACCCTGGAAACCCGTATACCCTGCACAAGGATAAATATAAACAAAACTGGATGTGGAACCATAAGGTCATTGTATAAGATATATAATACATAGATTTTAGACAAATACACATATGTATATATTTAAATATATTTATTAATTTGTATTTAACTTATTATTTTTATTTAATTTGTATGTATAATATAAATATAACTTGATTAATACATATATACTGAATTATCTATGTCTTTTCTTTAATTAGTAATGAATTATTTGTATTATCTATTCTTTTTTTTTAATCTTTTTGATGCGCCCTCGCTTTTTACCAATGTCTTACATGTCCTTTATTTTTATGGTTGCCTGGAAGAGATTGCTTTTAAGCAATAAGGCCGCCTATTGTACACTTTCCAATTTTATGTATTCTCTTATTTTAAATTCCTGTTATATGTACAATAAAGTGTCATAAATAAATAAATAAATAAATAAATATGTGAATACTATTAATATAAATACCTACACTATCTACTTTTTTAATATACCTGAATGGGACATAGGTACATTTCAATTTGGAAAAATAAGTACACTACTGTTAGTAGGTATAGTGAAAAGTATAATGTTTTTGTTCTTAGTAAAAATATTAATTAAATTTTAATTTCAAAAAATGGCAACATTTCAGTGTGACTCGTTAGCATAGCGTTACATTGAATTATGAAATTTAATATTGAATAACCAATTTTAGATGGACGGTGACCACATGAACGTTAATCCTTACGCGCCAATTTTCAGTAATTATGGACCATCCGGCACTGCGTTGTTCTTTGGCAGAAAATGGTGGTATTTTAATCAGGTATTTCTTTTAAAATATTAGAGAGACATTAATGATCATTATACACTCATTACAACAAAAGTACCAAGACCGTGTGTTAGTGCTCATTGTTAAGAATTTGAGCTCTAAAATAGTGCTTTGTGTAAAGGCCGCCATCTTGAATTTTGTGTGACGTGACATAATTATTATATAACCAGCCAGCATATTAAAGTTATATTCATTTTTTGATGCATATACATTATACAATAGAGCAGTGTCATGAAATAATTTTCTATTCAAATATACCCACATGTTATTATACATATAAAATTTTAAGCTATTGCATAGCTTCTATCGCGGGCCTTGAGCGCGGGGACCGATACGAGAAATTCCGTAACGAAAAAACCTCACGCTCCCCACTCCGACGGGCTCGGAGGTGTGGCTTGAAGGCATGCTATGCAATAGCTTTACCGCGACAGTCCCCGAGTGCCACACGACTTTTTTTATTAATACGAACTTGGTAGGTAATTGACCAAATAAAATTGTTATGTTTCAGGATGACTTCAAGCCGTTAGAATAAAACCAAGAATCAAAATCAAGTAATCTAAAAATAAAACAGCAGTTCATCAACCGAATACGTTTTATTTATTTCTGGGCAAGTTTCAACGAAAAAACACGTATAAAAATTAATGAACGCACCGTGACATTTTGGAAAACTTTTCCTGAACAGTGTCAAGCAATTTTCTTGTACGAAGGGGTTTTTGTTTACGTCATTCAATTATAGACCTAGTTCTTTTATAAACATGATGATAATGAATTTTCTTTTACTTTTTCTATATACGTTCTTAATCTAGACATCCGATTATGAATGAATGACTGTAAAATTACTTATTGCATGCTAAATACAGTATTACAAAACAAGAGCGATGCAGGTATAGAGATCTTGTCTCTATAAGATATTTCTGCCAGACAACCCTAAAAAGAAAGAAGCATTGTTGTAACGTTAGGTATTTAATATATTATTTATTTTATAGATGTAGGTAGTTTATTATAATATTATAATTCATAATTTATTAATTGCAAAATTAAACATTTCTAAAATTAAATTTATAATAATTGATATAATTTATAATTGATGATTTATTAATTGCAAAATTAAACATTTCTAAAATTAAATTAATTTATTCTAACATATGAATAGAATATATTTTATAAACAGAATCGGACAGAGAAATCAGTTTCTTTATTGTAAAAAGAAGTTTTTATCGTATCGCGTACAATACACGCCTTTCTATTCGTATTGGTGCATTAAGCATCTAATAAGGAACGTCACACACTCAACTATTAAAACATTTTTTGTTACATAAGATAACTAGATGGCGACAGGAAATCTCATTTATATGGTAACTAATTGTGTCGTCGTTCCTACACGCAGTTATTTTTCATTGATAGAAATACCTAATATTTTTTAGCACCTATCTATTAAAGTTGTGTTATGTTTAATTAAATTACTTACCTACTTTTTTGATTCATCGAATACTGTTTTTAACGTTAGTGATTACTAATATAAAAACGGTATTTGATGAAATTACATATTTATATCATACTGGAATGAATATAAAGCCTATTAGTAAAAATCACAATAAAAGTTTAATTATAAAGATATAGATGATGCTCATGTCTAACAAAAGTTATAATATATCATTATTTCGTTTACCATTATATAACTGTTGACAATAATTTAATTTATAAATAAATGCATCAAAATAAATTATTATCTCAGTGTAAGCTTACCTTTACAACAATTTCCTATTCTCAATTCCTCCAGTATTTTCTGTGCACTACAAATGTTTTGAAACGAATCTTTTCTAGTATTTCTTCGCCTCTGGGTAATTGAAGAGCATACGGTTCAATTAATATACGGGTTTATTTTTCAATTGGAAATTACTATTTATTTAATTTTTTCGTATTTTTGAACTAACTACCTACCTATATTGTTGTATTATGTACTCTGACATTACATAATTTAGATTTTAAATTCATCGAGAGCAATAAATAATTATATTTAAAAATCGAATATGTTGGCTGTTGCGGAAAAATATAGAACATAACGTGCTCCCTCTTCAACGTTCCTATCCAAAGTTCTTAATTATATTTGGAGCAAATGAGATAATTAAACAGATTTACTCATACTTTACTCCAAGAAGAGTCTTCACTCTATACTCTTTAGTATTAAGTAAGGATCTTAATAAGATGACTAATCCAAACGTAAATAAACCCTTATTCCCATATCACACACTCTTTGCGGAATTTTCCGCACACTGCAATTCATTGCTCTTGACAGTAATTGATAAGAATAAAATCGAAGCATAAAGCTTTGTCAAATAGAAAGCGTTATTAGCGCGTCTAAAGCAGATGCCTCGCTATAACGCCAAGATGTAGAGCCATTTCAGACTACCGAATTTTTTGCGCGTCATTTCACTATGTACGCGCTTACATTTACTACGCGCTAATAGTCTTGCACACTTAATTTGACGGTATATTACCGTCACCGTCACGGCGTCATAGCGCGGCGGCTGTTTAGCGCTCTACCGCGCGCTATGTACGCTTTCTGTCTGCCAAAGCTATAAGATGAAGCAAAAAATGTGATAGATCGACGGTACTTGGTACGGACGTCTGCGAAACAAGATGTTCGCTAAATTTGCTCCGATATGTTGCTAATGTTATGACAGGAATATGTGGTAGGTATATTGTTATGAAGATTTTATGCTTAGCGTAGTAGGTAGGTAAGTTCAAATAATATACGGGTTTAATCAACAATAAGAAAACGGATAAAGACTAGGTAATTTTTTTTGTTTACAGAGACTTTATAATCGCAATCCAAAGTGCTCTTTAACATACTTAATTCTCAAATGCAATTTGATATGAAAAGTAATTAAATTAAAATATCGATATTCGATTGAGAAATGCGTATTCTGTTTTCTATATTTCTTTATTTATACTTAGGAAAATAATTATTGTAGGTATTTGATATATTCTGTATAGATTCGTTTAAATGTTCAATATAATGTTAACGTTAAAATATTGTCTTTTCAATAGACAGTAGTTTTAACAACAACAAACAAAACAAACTCCCAATCCCAAAGCATTAACCGACCCAAAAATATTTACTTTACACCTTTCGATTCCATTTAGCCACTCCCCGATACATTTTACTTCCTGTCTTAAATGCATAGCTTTAAATTAAGGTATTATATCAAAAAAGGAGAAGAAAAAAGGGTAAATATGTTAATTCTTCATTATACACTAGCTTTCCGCCCGCGGCTTCGCCCGTGTTTTCAAGGAAAAACCCTCATAGTTCCCGTTCCCGTGGGATTTCCGGGATAAAATATATCCTTTATGTTAATCCAAGTTATGCTCTTTATGTGTGCTAAATTTCATGGTAATCGATTCAGTAGTATTTGCGTGAAAGAGTAACAAACATACACAATTTATACATCCATCCTTAGAAACTTTCTCATTTATAATATTAGTAGGATTTGCCAACAAGGACGATTTTGAATCAAAACTATAAACAAAATTAAAAAATTCAATTACTAGATGACCCAGCAAACATTGTATTTTTATCCATATAGATTTATTTGATGGAAAAGTTCTGTGTTTTTATTAATAAAAATATCTGTACAGTTTTAATATCTCGAATGTATTTTTATTTTGACTGAAAAAACTGAGCTTTGAGTCAAACGACTGTGGTCCGGAAACCAATTAATATACGAACCTAGACGTGGTCATGACAGTTCAAAATAAAAGTAAAAAGAATAATCTTTTTGTTTCCAAGAGTATCGATACGATAGAGTTATTTTAAAACATCTCAAAGGATAGTAATCAATGTTTTATAGTAATAGCTATACTAATATTATTAATAATTACTGTATGTCTGTTTGTTACGCTTTTGCGAAACCGCTATACCGACTTGGATGAAATTTCGAATGAAAACAATGAAAAACATAGAGTAATAACGGCTACTTTTTTTTAAATGTATCCACTAAAACTATGAAATAGGGGGCGAAGTGTTATGCCCCAAAATGTTGAAGATATACTTAGTTACTATGTATATCCACAGGTAAAACTGCAGGGCACAACTAGCTATACAATAAAGTTACAGGTGATCACTGAACCGAGAAATTAATTCGGAAAGTCGTAGAAATTAATTTGCGCAAACCCGATTTTACGCGCTTCCAAACTTTTTAATCATAACCAATCAAATTTTAATAAGAAAACTTTGATTGTTCATGACGTAATTCGTTATCAAAACTATGGAGTACAAAATGGAGATACAGAAACTTTGGCTTGTTGTTTTTGTGAGTATAATTGAGTTATTTTGACGTTATTTTTGTATCATTTTCGTCGCTGTCGATTGAGGTTAAGTGATGTTCTTATTTATTAATATAAATTGGACATAAATATAATGTTATGAAAGTAATTTTTAGCATTTTGGTAGCGATATTTTACGATGGATTATGTTTATTAGAACCTAAAGTTAAAATTTATATTATTTGTTTTATGGCATTCAAATGCTTTATAAATATAAATTTATAAAGATTTATAAAGATATTTTTTCTATTCTTTATAAATTTATATTAATAACCTAAAGTTAATCTTAATAATATATTTTTATGTATAATTAATATTAACGAGTACAGGTTTATAATCCTATATTATATTTTAGATTATCGGATGTTGTAGTGGAGTTAGTTTGAGAAGTCAGCTGGACCATATAGCCGTAAGATACCAAACTATTACCATAATCTTCTTATATATAAAAATGAATCGCAAAATGTGTTGGTAAGCGCATAACTCGAAACCGGCTGAAGCGATTTCGATAATTCTTTTTTTATTATATTCCTTGAAGTACGAGGATGGTTCTTATGTAGAGAAAACGTAAACATGTACCACGGGCGAAGCCGGGGCGGACCGCTAGTTATAAATAAATATTATTATCATCGACAACGATATAATATTATGTTATTAAATTATTAAATCTTCAGAAAGCACGTGCAGAGAGCCAAGGCATAATATACAATGATAAAATTCTAACGGTAGTTTAAACTAGTTTTTAATACTTACTTCAACATTTCTACTGCAATGGACTATTATAATAAATACTGACTATGTTAATATATATAATTATATAAATCTCGTGTCACAATGTTTGTCCTCAATGGACTCCTAAACCACTTAACCGATTATAATAAAATTCGCACACCATGTGCAGTTCGATCCAACTTGAGAGATAGGTTTTATCCCGGAAATCCCTCGGGAACGGGAACTAAGCGGGTTTGTCTTTAAAAACGCGGGTGAAGCCGCGGGTGGAAAGCTAGTGTATTCATAAAACATATTCACCGGTTGGTACAAAAAAATAAAATAAAAACTTGTCATGGCTTTTTAATATTTTTTTATTACCGTTTCTGTCAATTTAACAGGCTCTAAATGTCTTTACTTTAAAACAATAGATGCACAGATTAGAAAAAAAAACAGAAATTTTTTCCAGCAGGAGAATTACAGAAAAAAAATACCTACCCAAAATATTATGTCAATTTTTTCTAGAGACGCAGATACTACCAATTTGATCCTCGAGAGGTGTCCCACATAGTTGGAGTACCAAGTCTTTTTTTTTTTTTTTTTTTTTTTTTTTTTTTATGTAAGAGCAGGTAACTGAGCAGGTGGATCACCTAATGAAGTGACACCACCGCCCATGAGCACTGACAAAGTTACCTTTGTGAGGCTGTTACCGACTGTCGAAGATGGATGTAGGCTCTCTTTTTAAAGGAATTTAAGTCATACACGTGCGGGAATACAGAAGAGGGTAGACTGTTCCACAAGGTGGTAGTGCGGGGTAAAAAGTGTCGCGAGAAGCGTACGGTACTTGTTCGCCAGCGGTCCAAATGGTGTGGATGGAAGTATGCTTTGTGACGGGCGGAGCGGTGGTGAAATTCCGCTGCAGGTATGAGCTCGAATAACTCCTCTGAACACTCCCCATGGTATATGCGATAAAAGACACACAGTGAAGCAATGTCTCGTCGCAAAGCAAGAGGGTCAAGCCGATCGCTAAGTCTTGGGTCGCCAACCATTCTGACTGCTCTACGTTGAACGCGATCAAGTGGAAGGAGTTGGTATAACGGGGCGCCGGCCCAGAGATGTGAGCAGTATTCCATGTGTGGCCGTATCTGAGCTTTATACAGTGATAGAAGATGGTCAGGCCTGAAATACTGCTTCGCTCTGTATAGGACGCCCAGTTTTTTTGAAGCTAGAGAAGCTTTGCCTTCCAAATGATCGCGAAACTGAACATCGTCAGAAATATTGACGCCAAGAATCGCGATGCTAGACTTGACGCTGAGGGGAGTGTTCATAAAGAGGGGAGCTGATTCGAATGGCTTTTTTTTGGCCGTAAATGCACATAGTTGTGTCTTAGTGGGGTTAAACTCTACGAGGTTTTTACGACCCCACTTTGAAACTTCTTCCAAAAGAGTTTCAATCTTGGACACCAAAGTGTTTCTGCACTCATCGACATTTTCTCTCGAGAAGTTAGCATGGCCAGGGTAAGAGGCGTCACCAGTACTATCATCTGCATAACAATGAATGTTACTAATTTGTAACATGTCATTGATATGCAGAAGAAATAGTGTGGGTGAAAGAACACAGCCTTGGGGGACGCCAGCGTTTACGGGCATAAGCTCCGAGCACGATCCGTCAACCAAGACCCGAATATTTCGTGCTGCAAGAAAGCTGGCTATCCATGTGCGTAACTTCTCGGGGAGTCCATATGATGTTAGCTTCGATAGTAGAGCCCCGTGCCACACCCGATCAAAGGCTTTTGCGACATCAAGACTAACGGCTAATGCTTCCCCTTTACTCTCAATAGCCGCAGCCCATCGGTGAGTTAGAAAGGCCAAGAGATCACCAGCCGAACGTCCATGGCGAAAACCATACTGATGGTCACTGATCAGCTGGTTCTCCTCCAGGTAACCTAAGAGCTGACGGTTGATTATGCTTTCCATGACTTTTGAGAGCAAAGAGGTAATAGCAATGGGCCTGTAGTTAGAGGGGTCTGATTGATCGCCTTTCTTAGGGATCGGGTGCACGGCGGCGGTTTTCCACGAAGCTGGAGCAATGCCGACATCATAAGAGTGCTGAAACAAATGCGCAAAAACGGGAGCCAATTCTGGAGCACACGTTCTCAAAACAATTGCAGGGATACCATCAGGGCCACTCGCTTTATGGGTGTCAAGAGAGAAAAGTACCTTACGCACTTCACGTTGAGTAAAGCGTACATCGGACATAAAGTACTGGCACCGCGAGATAGTAGGCGGTACCTTTCCCCTGTCGTCCAAGGTGGAATTGGACGCAAAGAGAGCGCCCAATAAATCGGCTTTCTCTTTGGGCGAGTGGGCTAAGGTATCATCTTCCCGGCGCAAGGGTGGGAACGTCGGCTGACAAAAGTTTCCTTGGATGGCTTTAGCGAGCGACCAGAAAGCTCGGCTACCAGATGGGAAACGTGTCAGTTTTTTGCCAATATCGCGTATAAACTCGGACTTAGCTATGCTCATTTTCCTTTTGTACTGCCTGGAGGCAAAGTTATATTGTTTTTTAAGAGCACTGGCATTCGGATCCTGTTTTAATAATGCATCTGCCCAGTCACGGAAACATTCTTGCTTATGGCGAAATGCCTCTTTGCAAAGATGACCGTACCAGGGCTGAGACTTGCCGCCGATGGGTACTACAGAACTCGGTATGAAAAGTTCCATTCCCTGCAGAACCACATCCGCGACAGAGTCAGCATAAGCACTAGGATCGTGTGCAAAACAAACTTGCCTCCAGGGATAGGATGAAAAGAACTCCCGCATTCCATCCCAATCAGCCGCTCTGTAGTGCCAAACGCGACGGCAGCCACCAGATCGGGGCCGCCTTGAGCGCAAGATTGGCACCACACTGCGGACCAGGCAATGGTCTGATGTGCCTAAAGGGGCATCAGTATTGACCTGATAGTTATTTGGATGGGAGGTGAGCAGGAGGTCTAACATGGAAGGGGACCCAACCATTTGCCTGAAGCTGAACCGATCCTCCCGGGACACACGCTGATCAGACCTTCCCTGGGAATGCTGAAGTCTGCTATCAAGTTTCCACATCAGGAATTAGAGGATGGCGCTGGTGTTTATGGGAATGTAGATAATCTTGGTATAAGGTAAACGAAAAAGTATTCATCTTTTATAATTGTAACGATCTATGTAATACAAGTACAGGGTGTAAGTTTAACAGAATTTAGTCGGTTCGAATTTCGGGTGTGATAAGCGAATTTTAGGAAACATTTAAATTCAGTTTTCTTTGTTTTTTCATAAATAATGAAATGGATTTTTGTTGATTTATGGACGGAGAATAAGTACTTCTCCTTTAGATGGTGATACAAAATTTAGGCATTTATATGCTTGTTATATAAGACACAGCTGTGCAAGTGGCCTTTTCTGTTCAAATAATGTTTCTTTTAACGAAGATATTGATAATAATTTAACAACAAAAACAATCTGAATTTAATCAATAAATTAGTTACGTCATGATTGCTTTTTTGCGTTATAACTATGAGTTATGAGTTGCTGTAGTTTAAAAATTATATACCATACAGATTGCGAAAGAACCTAGTATAGTGTTTCATACTTGAAACTGATTTAAAATCAATTCACTTTGGTTGGCATTAGAAATAGTATATTTTATGGTTTTAAATCGTATAATTTTACATAACTATATCATTTATAACGCTCGACTAAAAGTTCTAACTTCTAACAAACGAACGGCATGTTGTGAACGGCAGAAGCTATTTCAATCGTGTCCACATGTCGACGGCAGTCGACGGCGCGTCGACGGCAGCAGTCAATATGTCGACGGCTGCCGTCGACACGCAAAAGCGGATGCCGTCAAACGTCAAACGCTTGCAGTTTGCCGTCAACACAAAACTGCAAGCGTCACAACTTGCCGTTCGTCTGTTAGAACGCTAAGTTATCACACAATTTTACACTGTTTATATAAATAAAGCTGACATAAGTCAGAACTAAAAATATTCTATAAAGAAAACTTGAGTAAAGTATGAAGTGAAACTAGAATAACTTCTATTTTCATATCCGAAGTTTTATAAGTTATAGTGTTACCTCTGTTACGTAAAACCTTACAAAGAACTGCATAAAGTTTCAAGCTGTGTAAACTTTTCGAATGAGTGAAGTTGCTCCAGTTCACGGAAAAGAGTGACCTTTTTCTTGAATGTACATAAATAGAATTTATATTATTTAAGCTACTTTAGACATAAGATAACAAAAATAATAATAATAATCTCCTTTATCCAACATGTCAATTTAGTTAATCTTGTATTATTATAAAAATCTTCATTTCTTCATTTTTAACCTCTCTCGCCTGGACTGCCTTGGTACAGTAGTTAACGCTTGACCTTAGAACCAAAGGTCCTGGGTTTGATTCCCGGTGGTGACTTACAAAAAACGTCATGGCCTGACAGGACACAGAAGGCTGATCACCTACTTGTCCGTACAGAAAATCGATCAGCTAAATCGTGTTTAATATTGGATATATATATATACAAGGGGATATACGGCTTCACTTTTTAACATCTATAGTAAACAAAATATACAGTTATGGAAACTGTATATTATATTTTAATAAAGGTTTTCCAATAAAATCCCCCATTTGATCAACTCGAAAAGCAACCTATATTAAATTTCATATTTCTTGAAGGTACGACGCGAAAAATGAACGAGTTCTGAATACAGGATTTCGAAGAAGTACATCGGATTATATTATGGTACGACATATTCATAAAATGTGCTTCATATATTTATAATGAGTAATACTTTCAGAGAATCGGTTGTGTCATATTAAATAGCTTCTTTTTAATTCGACTTGCATTACCTATGCATGCATTGGCATTGTATCAATTTGAAGAAGTTCTGAATGGTGAATATAGTAATAACCAGCTGCGCTTCAACTTTCACGCGGTTTTCTTACCGTAATGATATAAATGGCTTATAGCCTTCCTCGTTAAATGGGCTCTCTAACACCGAAATAAATATTCAAATCGGACTAGTAGTTCCTGAGATTAGCGCGTTCAAACAAACAAACAAATTTTTCAGCTTTATAATATTAGTATAGAAGTATGGATACGTAGCTGGATAATTAATCTTTACTATAATTTGATTTAGAGTGTCTTTAAATAGAATGAGTCAAGCAACTTTATTCAAAGACCAGCAAGATACTTCCAAGATTTCTATTATTAAAAAATACTAAACCTTACAGATATTACCAACAAAATCTGAACGCAGTCAACCAAGGTATCTATATAGGAACAATTGTTAGATTCTTACAAAATATAGAAGTATTGATACATTGTAATTTATAAATTAATCTATGATTGAAGATTTCAGATCGCATCAACTGTTTTAGATGTTGTAAGTTATTGTCATGGTTTATTAAATAATATTACAACTATAATAATTTCATTGTAAATAGGCAGTTTTTGAATTACGTACGATGTTTTCCTGCACATGAATTTATCGAACTTTTGAATTAGAATAATATGATTTAAAATAAATATTTATATAAATACTTAATGGCGTAGAGAGATGAGATTTATTGTCTCATATTAGAACATTTTCTTTGATTATTTTTATACAAACCTACGGTTTGCAAGGTAAGGTACGTAGAAAAGATAATGCTCTACAATAATAAAACTATAATAAGCTTGGTATGGTTTGGTTGATATATTATGAAAGAAGAGCATCCTTTTATTACTTTCCAAAATTTTTAAAGCAATTCAAGGAATCCTTAGAAATCTTTACAGGGTAATTTAACACTTATTTTAAGACGGTCTAGGTCTTATTTTAGTCCTTCCACGAATTTCAATAAGATAATTCTTCGTATATTATTTATGGTTACATATAATAGACTTTGAGTGTAATTTGATTTCAGGATAGACAAGACTTTCAAAACAAGTTATTGACAGCGATCCATAGCCTCAACATCCCTTTTAACAAAGGGTAAGTCTTGTAATAAAAGCATTATTTATATAAGGAAATAGCGGTCCGCCCCGGTTTCGCCCGTGGTACATATTTACGTTTTCTCTACATAAGAACCATCCTCGTAGTTAAAGGAATATAATAAAAAAAGAATTATCGAAATCGGTCCACCCGTTCATGCGTGATGCCGTGACCAAGGAAAAACGGGTTTCATTTTTATATACCTATATATAGACTCATACATCTATGAAATATATAATAAACTAGGTTTCCGCCCGCGGCTTCGCCCGCGCAGTCAAGGAAAAACCCGCATAGTTCCCGTTCCCATGGGATTTCCGGGATTGCGTCATTTTCCCGGGATAAAAAGTAGCCTATGTCCTTTCTCGGGTATCAAAATATCTCCATACCAAATTTCATGAAAATTGGTTCAGTAGTTTAGGCGTGATTGAGTAACAGACAGACAGACTACTTTCGCATTTATAATATTAGTATGGATTTCTTTTACTGTATGCATCATGAGGGAACAGCGTCAACTAATTTGATTCAATTATTGACCTTTCATCGTTTTGCTACTAAAATATGTACTTACTAATTTCATCACAGAGGAGAATAATGGTTCATATTTAATCAGATGAATTTGTGTTATTACAATGCACATATTACGATATTTTTTTTTAGTAAATTGTAGAGAGCATTATATTTTTATTTAGCTAAAATGTAATTATAACATTTTAATTTCAGAAATTTTAAGATATACATTGCGTCTGTTAATCCAGATGAGGTAAGGATGAGGTAATCAACAGTCCGATGTGCAGGTGAGTAGTGCAAGTAGTGTCCAATTCGCGACGCTACACACTACGCTAAACACTAAACACTCCTGTCCAGACGTGTTTAAGCAGGCACACTGCGAGTGAGGGGGAAGGGAGGGCGCGCGGGACGTGGCTACTCGCAGTCCACTCGCAAAAAAATAGAACACGCTTCTATTCACTTTACTACACAGCCTACTAATCACTTGCACTAAACAGTCGCTGTCCACACCTAGTCACTAATCACCTGCACTCGCACTAATCAAAGTGTAAACCAGCCATTACACTTTGATTAGTGCGAGTGCAGGTGATTAGTGCAGGTGATTAGTGACTAGGTGTGGACAGCGACTGTTTAGTGCAAGTGATTAGTAGGCTGTGTAGTAAAGTGAATAGAAGCGTGTTCTATTTTTTTCGAGTGGACTGCGAGTAGCCAGTAGCCACGTCCCGCGCGCCCTCCCTTCCCCCTCACTCGCAGTGTGCCTGCCTAAACACGTCTGGACAGGAGTGTTTAGTGTTTAGTGTTTAGCGTAGTGTGTAGCGTCGCGAATTGGACACTACTCGCACTACTCACCTGCACTCGCACTAATCACCTGCACTCGCAGTGAATTGGACACTACTCGCACTACACACCTGCACTCGCACTAATCACCTGCACTCACACTAATCAAAGTGTAAACCAGCCTTTAAGACCAACAGGAGCGGAGCCACGCGGGTAAAACCGCGGAGCGCAGCTAATAAAGATTACTTACATTTTTAACAGATAATTTAAACCCTTTTTAGATAACAACAAAACTAATGTCATTATTTTAAATTAATTGTTTTCATTTTACAGGAATCTGTAACAAATAAAGTTTTAACCAACAAGTAAGTCTTTATTCAATTTAATAAAATCATAATAGAGCAGATATTTTTATATACCTACAACAAATTAATGGAAATTTTATAAATAATATTTTTTTATTTATCTACAGCAAATACAAGGACCGTTATTGGGGACATATAGGGCATAATGAGGTAAAATGCTTTTTATATTTACATATTTTTAATATAAAATTGTTCTAATGTAATAAACGAAATCGGAGGAATATGAAATAGATAAAAATCCTGGATTAGCACATGAGCTTTATCGAGGTGTTGTAGCTACTTTTGTTAAAAAAAATATTTTAAAACGAAGTCAAATGTTATAACTTATAACGGTTTTTACGAATCTGAATCTTTTTAATTTTCTATTATTACCTACCCAATGTAATACCTAATAACTTATTTAGATCTTAATTACCTAATACCGAAAAATAAATGCTTTAAAATCTCTTCCTTCTAATAATAATTTGAATATTTTCAACAATTAGCATTATAAGCAGAATTCATCAGTATGCAATTATATTCAAATGTATGCAAGCATACAAAATGTGTTTAATGTTTATGTGTATTTTAGGTATACGACGAAAGACCGAAACGGTAATATACTTTTTTTCTTCAGATTAATCATAAGTTATGTATTTCTTCTTTAAATTTAAGTATTTATTGTGGTTGTCTCTATTTTAGAACCATAGAACTAGATTCCCGCCCGCGGCTTCGCCCGCGTTTTCAAAGGAATATATATCCGCATAGTTCCCGTTCCCGTGGGATTTCCGGGATAAAACCTATCATATGTGTTAATCCAAGTTACCCTCTATGTGTGTGTTAAATTTCATAATAATCGGTTCAGTAGTATTTGCGTTAAAGAGTAACAAACACACACACCCTCACAAACTTTCGCATTTATAATATTAGTAGGATTAATATAAGGCAAAATAACAACCACTGATTGACATCATAATTTATGCTTTACTAAATTATCTTTTTTATTTGAAAAGTTATTTTTATATAATTTGTATATTTTATTACTTTCAATTCTCAGCTTTGTAAATCGCCTATTCTCTGAATAGAAAATTTATCTGTCAGTATTTTTTTTTATGAAATATTCATTATTCGACATTCTTTTAACACAATCACCTGAGTATTTAAGCACATAATATTATGAAGATATATAGTTCTTAAGTACACCTTCATCTTCAGAAAAAATAACATATTATAATTTATGAAATAGGTATGTAGGTACAGTTTAAGTACATTTCAACTGTCTTACCCTAATCTAGTCTCACCTTAATACAAGATCTAAATTGAAATATTTCATACCTTACATCGCAAATCTGATGTTACGAGAAAACTTTTCGATTTGTTGTAGAAAGAGCAAATATAATATATTATAATGTAGGTAAAAGGCCATATTAATTGGCACTTTGCTTACTCTGCCATGAAATAATGGCTATCTAAGTATCTAACCCTGTATTTTTAAAAGGATATTTCTTACTTACGAACTAACTAACGAACTTTTAATAAACAAACACTTTTTAAAATGACATTAACCTAGCCATTACAGTTTTAAAACGCTTGTTCACCTGCTTGTATGTAACTGACTCTACGGGCAGATTTAATCTCTGTACAGTGTACACTTATCAAGGATCAATGACAATAATTTCATTATTCGATCTTATTGAAGCGCCTATTTATCTTACTACATAGATATTTAAAATTGATATTCACTGCCAACTACTGCAAATATAATAACTACACGCCTCTTTGATTTTGTCTAACGATGACATTTTCAGTTTTTTCAGCGCAGTTCGAAAATACACTTGTACCTAATTCGCAAATGACGCTTAACTAAATTACTTCCCCTTCCCTAAGAGATCCTTAATTAGGGTAAATGTAAACGACTTTATGGTGGTACTGTACTTTTAATTAACATCTAAGGTCATAAGACGGTCTAAGGGAAAACAAGTTATTTCCCTTGTTTTTTCGACGTTTTATTACATGTCACAACTGTTGTGTAAATGGCTTATGGTGTTGGTATTTCTGGTACACCTTATCATAAGGCTTTATGCAGTCACGTGGCAAATACAGTGAATATTTAGGTAATAGGACATGGACCATGGACATGACGATCCATAACACTGGTCTCCCAACGGTAGTAGGTATGGTAACATAATTAACAGTAGCTGAATAAATGTATGACCCTTGAGTTCTTTCTTTCCATGAGTTAGGTACCTAGTTCTTTAGTAGGTATTACAATAATTCATATACTACGTAGTAGGTACATACTACTACAACTCACAAGATATAACTTCCAGAAATCTTGAGGAAGACGCTTTACTATTTATTTTAATCATGTCGTTTTTTTATAGATTTGTTCCAGTTCATTCTAAAGTAAGTTTACTAAATAATACAAGTATTATAATTATAACTTATATTTCATTAACTTAATACCAAATACTACGTATCTACTAGATAATAATTATGTTGCTAAAACACATAATGATGCATAATAAACATTATACCAATTAATTTTACAGTACCTTTACAACATACGCGAAGGTATCAATTATTTAGATACTAAAGAAATACTTAGAAATCATAAACTAGAGTCTCTGTCGACGGATAGTTCAGAAGAAGTTACTACTACTACGACAGTTCGAACAGTCACTAAAGATGATAAAAAATCGGACAAAATGAAATGGTTTTTAAACTCAAAAGTGAGTATGGTATTTTGTGGTGAAATCTATAAAATAACGATTGCACTGGGAAAACAAATCCTATCCTATCCTACTAATATTATAAATGCGAAAGTTTGTGAGGATGGATGTGTATGTTTATTAATGTTTCACGCAAATACTACTGAACCGATTACAATGAAATTTAGCACACATATAGATGGTAACTTGAATTAAAACATGGGATAGGTTGTATGCCGGAAATCCCACGGGAACAGGAACTATGCGGGTTTTTCTCTGAAAACGCGGGCGAAGCCGCGGGCGGAAAGCTAGTTTCGTCTATAAAAGGGTCACACAAAAATTATTTAATGAAGAAATATACATATAACTGGATCTATTCAAAAAATAATCGTGACTTATTGAATTTTCAGAACAGTTTTGACCATATTACAGTGAACAAAAACGCACCGGATCATTCGGAATTTATCCCGGGAGATACAAAAGAAAAGTTGAGGCAGTGGTGGTTTTTCAGTCAGGTATACTTATTAATAACTAGCTGCGCTCCGCGGTTTCACCCGCGTGGCTCCGCTCCTGTTGCTCTTAGCGTGATGATATAATAATATAGCCTTATACCCTTCCTCGATGAATGGGCTATCTAACACCGAAATAATTTTTCAAATCGGACCCGAGATTAGCGCGTTCAAACAAACAAACAAACAAACTTTTCAGCTTTATAATATTAGTATTGATGATACATTCAATAAGAATTCAAATTATCTAACTTCTAAAAAGCTGTAGGTATTTTACTTTTAATTAAAATAAAATGTTTTGTATCCATTAATATTAGATTCTAAATCACATTTTTCTTTTTCAGCAAGACTACAAAACATTTTCAGAAGAGAGATGATTGAATTGAAAACTGAACAATAAATTATTTATGAAGACTCAAAAGTGTTTTAATTTACTATTTTTTATAATAATATTAAGAATTTTATGTAATAATATATTTTGTCTTACATTATATCTGTGGTATTTGGTACGTACCACTTAAGTGCAAAATGGTGATTTTTGGGTATGAGCGTTTGAAAGTTTTCACGGTTGCTACCCTGTTGATACAGATCGGAATAAACACTTGAGTAAAACAAATTTATGATATTTAAATGTCTATTATGTTCAAGTTTTGAACACTTACAAAAAAAATAAAAAAAATGTTCTAGTTCAAGAGTAAGTGTTACTTAACATGTTTGTACCAAAAGAAAAAATGTGAAAATGATGTGAAAATGTCTAAAACGTGTGTACTTAAGTGGATTAGAGCATATTTATTTGTACTCTTAATTAGTATTTATTCCTATTTTTACCTTAATGGAAAGGATTTTTCATATTTTTTTTCGACGGAGACATAAACAGACATTAAAAAACAAATATTATGGGGAAACGTCTTCCATACAAATAGATTTAACCATATATAAAAACAAAAACGAATAGGAGTGTGATTTGCCACAAATAAGTACTCATAAAAAAGCCAGGAAATATTGTGATTTTCGTGCAATATGCAATTCTCTGATACTCTCTCTACAAAGTAAAATCCTAAAAGTAGTGTGTGTGTGTGTGTGTGTGTGTTGTTCAGAAGTCACGGTAGTTCGCTTGCCCGCCGTGCTAGATGCTGCGGGATCGATCCCATCAACCGACATGTACCAATGTGTCTTTTTCGGATGCATAAGTAGATTCTCTAATAACCAGAGATACATCTTCTATAACAAGAAAACATCATCATTTCTAATAACACGAAAACATCGTGATGGCAACCGGGATTTTGGTCTGAAATCACCAACCAGCAGTGAGCAAGCGTGGTGATTACTGCTCATGTCTTCTCCTTGTGAGAAGATGTCTTTACCCTGCAAATAGTTTTGAATTTCAGAGCATCGATATTGATAGGCTCATTAGAGGCCAATGGCAAAGCCACTTCGGAGACTTCTATCTTTTCTCAGTTCTCTTAAACCAGAAATACAGAAACTCTTCATTTTCACTCAAAGAGTATTTAAAATCTACGTCATTAGACTTTTCATACATCAACCAGAAAATACAGTTCTAACCAAATGTAGTTTTGTCTGTTGCAGTATTTCTTTTGATAAAATGAGTAGGTAGTCAATAGTTTCGAAAATGGAAAGAAGTCAGATTCATTCATTAATTTTACATCATGGCGATTGCTGGTCATTTTCATTTATCTCGGGGAACGGAGATGGTGCTGTTTCTTTTTTGAATGAATCTTTCAATATCTGCTTAACAGGCAAGATATTATACCGTTTTTGACCTGGAAAACACTGAATATAAAATAAGCTACTCTACTTCTTCTGCCAAACGGTTAATAAAATGCCATAAGCATGATGCGATTTCATCCGCACCTCTTTGAGCTATTCCTTCATACATAACATAATGGAATGTTCGTTTAGTAGTAACTTTGCGGATTTTTAAATTAAAAGTCCAAAGTTTCTTTTATAAAAGGCTACAGATGCAGTTAAATTTGGAATCTGTAAACAAACAGCTTTTATCTTTTAGTTTCACAGTGAAATGTTGCCTTATGCTCCGATTTTTCTAAATCTATTCTAATCTGACATGAAAGAATGAATTTGAAGAGACAAAGAATCAAACCTTGTGCATGTAGGTATCGTTATGTGGCTTTTTAAACGTTGACCAATCTTTAAATCGATTTAAAGATTGGTAAACGTTTCTGAACACACTAATGGCTGGTTCACACTTTGATTAGTGCGAGTGCAGGTGATTAGTGCAGGTGTTTAGTAACTACGTGTGGACAGCGACTGTTTAGTGCAAGTGTTTTGTAGGCTGTGTAGTAAAGTGAATAGAAGCGTGTTCTATTTTCTTGCGAGTGGACTGCGACTTGCGAGTAGCCACGTCCCGCGCGCCCTCCCTTCCCCCTCACTCGCAGTGTGCCTGCCTAAAAACGTCTGGACACGAGTGTTTAGTGTTTAGTGTTTAGCGTAGTGTGTAGCGTCGCGAATTGCACCATTGACCTGCACTCCCACTAATCACCTGCACTCGCAGTTGAATTGGACACTACTCGCACTACACACCTGCACTCGCACTAATCACCTGCACTCACACTAATCAAAGTGTGAACCAGCCATAAGAGATCTTGCATCACATGCATGTTTCTTTATAGATAATAGGCTTGAGACCTAATGTCTGAAGATTTAAATTATGTGCCAAATAACGTTATATTTAAGTAAGGAAGAGGACCTGTTAAGTTCACAAATAATTTTATTTGATTTGGTACAAATAAGTTAAGTGATGATAATAATTATTCAAGTTTGGTCTAATTATGTTAAGTGCTCTTACGTTGTAAATGACCGTTCGTTGATTGAGTATTCGTTTTACAAGTCTATGATAAGTTATATTAATATATTTGTATCAAATAAAAATATTTTTTTTTGTACTTAAGGGGTTTTGATACAACCTATTTAAGGTATTTCTACTATCAATAGGCTTATGTGACATAGACCAAACGAAAGAGGACGTTTTTATCAGTATAGATGGCCAAAAAACAAAAAATGGCCATTTTTGCACTTACGAGGTATATACCAAACACCACAGATATTTTCTAAATTTTTAAATTTTACGTGAGGTTTTCTTTCTGTTTCTCCCATAAGAAACTTCTTCTAAGAAAAACATACAGAAAAAAAGACGTGTGGCACTCGGGGACTGCCGCGGTAAAGCTATTGCATAGCATGCCTTCAAGCCACACCTCCGTGTCCGTCGGAGTGGGGAGCGTGAGGTTTTTCGTTACGGAATTTCTGGATTCGGTCCCCGCGCTCAAGGCCCGCGATAGAAGCTATGCAATAGCTTAAAAATATATCTAATTGACACCTTGCTACTTTATACCGTGATCGAAAGAATCTTACCTTTTCACAATAGTTTTACCTTTTCATATAAAATTTCATTTTATTTTTATGCCATCTAGTGACAATATTAGAAACTATTTAATTTATTATAATTGGTTTGCACGTCATCTAGTTATACTTTTTAGCAACAGTAAAACTCCGTAGCCATAGCAACTAAAGTTAGTTACCAAAATAACGCATAGATGTCGCTATAATCAATTTTTTTATATCAATATTTAGCTAGGAAAATAGTAAGTAACTAATTATGTAGTATTGCTTGTATATAATATACTACGTATACAATGTATACGTAATATATTATTATTAGTCTGTGGTATTGCCTTATCTAACTAATTACTATTTACTTATCAGTGGTTACGGTATTTTTTTTTCTATCACATCAAATTTTGGTTTTAGGGGGAATATAATACATAAAGCTTTTCTCTCTTCGGTCTAGTTACTAGACACCGTTTCAAATTTCATAGTAGTTCAGTGTTTAGGAATGAAACAGATAGACAGACTTTCACAATTTTAATATTACAGCGTTTATTTTTTATACTATGTGCCTTTATTGATCTTCGGGTAAAGTAATTTTAAACATTTTATTTTAAGCTATTGCATAGCTTCTATCGCAGGCCTTGAGCAAGGGGACCGAACCTAGAAATTCCGTAACGAAAAACCTCACACTCCCCACTCCGGGCGGAGGTGTGGCTTGAAGGCACGCTATGCATTAGCTTTACCGCGGCAGTCCCCGAGTGCCACGTTTTTTTTTTAATATTGCCACGAAATCAGTGCCAGCGTTAGGGGGGGGGGGGGGGCGTGATGGGGCGATGGCCCAGGGCGACAAATTTTGGAGGGTGCCAAGGTCTGAAGTTGGACTCTCTTGCCTCTCCTGGAGCAAACCCTCAGAACTGTGCTCTACGCTCTGTGCATATGCATATTTTTTATTGAGATTTTTTGAGGATTTGTGGTCGAGGAGCGACCGAGTCACTCCTCGACCACACGGTGCTTAAATGCTTACGATTGGTGCAATGCTTCCACCGCCAAACCGATACGCGTGCCACACGCGATTACAATGAAATTTATAGGATAGGTTTTATCCCGGAAATCCCACGGGAACGGGAACTATGCGGGTTTTCCCTTGAAAACGCGGGCGAAGCCGCGGGCGGAAATCTAGTAATATCTATAAACAAACTGAACTTATTCTTTCTGAGCTCTGAATATCATTGAATTATTTTAAAATATTGTTTGGGTAATGAAATAAGAGAAATTGAATTTTATCAATCTAAAATATTCATTCTTTAATTATTCTAAATAAATACATACCAATAATTATTATCAAATAGGTACTTAGTTACTTAGGATAAAAGCAAAGGATCAGTCAATTTTTTTTTTTCAATATTGCAGTTTCCTGTTTCACTGCAATTAAATGCGTTATCTTCAATAACGTGATAAACAATTGCATTTCTTTTATATTTAAAGTATCATTGATAGTTATCACTTACCTAACTACTTCCATAATTTTGCTTATTCTTCCATGTACCATGATCATTACTATTTGCTTCGTGATTCTTATCCTTTACCACGTACATTGCTGCTTTTATTAACCAAAAGATCATACAATTTGATACACACTACGCAATGTAACACAGACATACACGTATTTGCGAACATTTCGCCTTCAATACCGGATTAATCTACATATACACTGATAAAAGGGTGTAAAGATAAGCATATTCGCCTTGATACGCATCAAAGTATAGAAATTTCTAACAATTCAACACCATTTTATACATAATTTCGTCTATCAACATTCCACACGATTTAAAATCAGTTCCCGCGTTTTCACAAGTCACCGAATACGTGATTTAGATAATATATAAGATAAGATACGTAATTAAAACCCATTTATTTATTCTCTATGTAGCCCTACGAGTAAATAATAAAAAAAAGTTAAACCGCTAAAAATAGCCAGTAGTCGTGACACAGGAAAATGTAATTATTATGTGTGGTGTTTTAATATGACAAATACATGTGTTTTGTATAGATAAAACAGTTATAATTGAACTATGGAAACGAAATATAAAAATATTATCTATGTGATACCAGCTCTATTGGTTGCTACAGCCGTGTGCGTATTTTTAGTGCTATTTTTAAGAAGGTGAGTTGTGTAATATTGTGATAAAAATAGAAGTAAATTCGTGTTGTGTTTTTCCGAAAATATGAGTCCCCATCCTACCGCAGGATTAGTGCGTTCATAGTTTTTTTTTGATGAAGTGGGTAAATAGTTATTTTATGTAAATTTATAAAATTTAGGAGAATATTATAGGTATTGACTAGGTTTCCAGTCAAAATTTGGCCGCAAGCATGTTTGATTAAATTTTTTCTAAACAATTTTTTGGAAAAAATGTCTGTTCACCTGTTATATTTTATAGTCTACATCACGGCAAATTACTATATAAAGATTCTAAAAAACCACGGTCACGGAGGTGAAATAAAATAATAATAGATGTAGGTACTTATAATAAAAGATAGTAACTACGCTAACAAACGTTGACCTTATAATTTAATCCTATCATGGTTAATGGGAACATTACATTTTAACACTAGGATATTGAGGACCTTCATAATTTTATGGGTAAATATTTACAACGTTGATACAAAGATAAAAAATGTGTGCGTGTATTAGTGTACACACGTAAGAAGTGAAACTTCTTTATGACCTTATTTTTCAAAAAATAATTTACTATAATATGCAATTTTACAGAAATACGTCGAATCAGGATGGCGCGTAACGCAAAAATGTCACGCGTAACGATAAAATGTTACACTAAATTTTTTTCCAACCCCGATAAAGAAGTTTCACTTCAAAAAGAGCGTGTGTTCCAAGCACACGTGTCAGAAGTGAAACATCTGTGGCAAGATTCAAAGATACCAAAATCGTCGCCTTATTCCATGACGTGACGATATATCCATGACGCGATCTTGAAATTTTATTAAAGCCTAAAGAAGTCTCACTTCAAAAACAATTGCGAATATCATCCAACACAATATGTCCAACACTAAATTGTGGGTTTACATATTCGTGCGAATGCAAGTGACTGGTAAAAGGCAGTAATAAATTTTAATCGATTCATTCGCTAAAAAAATACCCTGTGTAAACATTTCATATTTTACTCGGTAAAGATGGAGCTTTATACTGCTGAAGTGAATAAAAAAAAATCTTGATGCGGTTTTTTTTAATAAATAAAGTGATTCAAGAGGAAGGTTTACTATATAATTTATTAGGTTTTAGACAAAGCGGGCGAAGCCGCGGACGGAAAGCTAGTAAACTATAAATCACTTAACAACAGGTAATTAATATGACGAAGATGTATTAATTACGACAACGATAACACAGTACTTAATATGATCTCAATTATTATTCTATACCTTATTTCTACACTAGCTGCTTGCTCCAGCTCCTCTTGAGTAAACCTTTCTCAATAAATTTGTTTACAGATAAAACATGACGTTATTGGTTATAACAAATCCAAGAAACCAAAACTTTGTACTAATAATATTATAAAGCTAAAGAGTTTGTTTGTTTGAACGCGCTTATCTCAGGAACCACGTATCCGATTTGAAAAATTATTTGACTGTTAGATAGGTAGTCCATTTATCGAGGAATACTATAAGCAATTAGGTACGCGTAAGTGGGTAAAATATGTAAATAGTAAAGTGGGTAAATAGTAATGTGGGTAAAACCACGGGGCACAGCTAGTAATTTATATCAGTTCTTCACTATCACTACATAGTATAAAACAAAGTCGCTTTCCCTGTCCCTATGTCCCTATGTCCCTCTGTACGCTTAAATCTTTGAAACTACGCAACGGATTTTGATGCGGTTTTTTTTAATAGATAGAGTGATTCAAGAGGAAGGTTTATATGTATAATAACATCCATTAAATAGTGGAGAAGTACTGTTATTTTTGAGGTTTCTAATGTGATGTCGTAAAAAATTACATTTCTTTCCGCTTACATTGCAAACGCAGGCTAAACCCTACGAGTTTTATCAAAATAATGTATTATACACATTGAAAAGGTCTACAGAAAAGTCCGCGATGGTATATGTCTATCTCTTATGGATAACCCACAATAACTTTTTTTTGTCATTTACTTCTTACGACAAATAATGGCTAATTTTCGAAGCGATTTTAACCAATACAGCATTAATCCTTAACCAATTAAATACCTTGAATACATTGTTCATTTAATATAGATCTATATGGCCCTTTACACCATAAGATTTAAGTGAATATTTTCGAAGATATTACAGATTTAAAAATTGCGGGACGTAGCGTTTGCGGCGGTATCGGCCGGCCGCCCGGCTATACATATATTTTATACCCGTGCGAAGCCGGAGCGGGCCGCTATGTTTTTATATACAACGTTCACAGTTTTTCTGTAGTGTATTTAGTATAAGCATTGCACCCGTGCGAAGCCGGGGCGGGTCGCTAGTGATTTATTATAATATTAATTGGTGTTATTACTTAAATCAATAAGAAATTTTTAGTCATTCTAAGAACTCGGTAATTTGTAAAATATAAAATTACCAGCGATTAAATAAGAAGACAATAGTAGGTACTTACTTTTAAAATAGGCAATAGACACAAGGTTTCGATAAATATATATTTTTACATTAAATTGTCCATACAAATTATTACGATTGAAATGTCTGCTTGGAATTAAAAAAATACCGGGTTTTTTTTAAACGCATATTTTTTATCCACAACGTTGTCAGTTGTCACTGATTATGAATATCATTGGCATAATCTCTAGGTATAATCGAAAGAAAGATCAAAGAAAATACTAAAAGTCGAGAGATGTCACTTGAAGAAAGAAGAAGAATTTGTTCTTGAAATTTTTGTTTTTGAAAGCGATCTAGATTTTTATTTATTTATTAAAAAAAAAAATGTTTCCCGTTGAAAATTATTATTTATCGTGAACGAAGCCGGGCACGTCCAATAGTATTTAAATTATTATACTAGAAATGTCTCTAACCATCCAACCATTACAAATGATCAAATCTATTAAATCAATCAGTAATAAAAATTCATTATATTCATTGTTGCAATTACAAAACAAAAATCAGGTTTCATAAACGTGCGTTTAAAGTATCGTTGTTTTTTTTAAATCATTAATATTTATGAAGGTATAACAAAGTTCTTATGCTATAAACGGTATGACAAGGTATAAATTTCAATTTTCAATGATATTTTTCGCTTGATTATGTCGATGAAATCCATACTAATATTATAAATGCGAAAGTAACTCTGTCTGTCTGTTACTCAATCACGCCTGAACTACTGAACCAATTTGCATGAAATTTGGTATGGAGATATTTTGATACCCGAGAAAGGACATAGGCTACTTTTTATTGCGAAATATGTACCACGGGCGAAGCCGGGGCGGACCGCTAGTACTAATATAATGTTATAAATGGGAAAGTTTGTGGATGGATGTATGTGTATGTATCTATGTATGTATGTTTGTTACTATTTCACGCAAATACTACTAAGGCGACTACAATGAAATTTAGCACACATATAGAGGGTAACTTGGATTAACATAATATAGGATAGGCATCCTGGAAATCCCACGGGAATGGAAACTATGCGGATTTTTCTTTGAAAACGCGGGCAAAAAGCTAATAATTTATTTATCCGTGCCACTAACAAATTATACCCGATTAGACTTCTAGACCCGTGTTTATATTGAAAAAATAGTCATCGAATTAGCTACAAATATTTATATTTACTGGCTATAGTTTACAGATTTATTTATGGCCTGGATGAAAACTAGTCTAAATATTATTCCAAAACGTAAACCATCTGCAAGCAAAATATCAGCTAAATACGTTTATATTTTTTCTAAGAAAGCAAAACAATTATTACATAAACTTTCGTATTTAATAATGGATGACCTTTCTCGTTCTATTTATTCTATTTAATAATTATGAGTGTTGCCGTATTTTAATGTTGATTTCCTTGCACCTAAATAAATAATATAATCAACAACAAACAACTCAGGGTTGCTTGTTTATGACATATTACATTTTGTGACTTATTTCCTCATTTTTAAATCTATATGGCCAAGTATGAATAAGGCAATTCATAAAATTTATATTCCAAACAAGTTTTTTTTCCATTCTTAATTAATGCAGTAGGTACCAATTTAGATATCTTGACTTTTTCCCGTTACAGTTTATCGAAACTTTTAGACTAGTTCTAAAATATTTAGTTTTTACGTTTTAACTTTGTGTAATTATCTTTGCTAAGAATATATTTCTGACTAGCTGTGTCCCACGGTTTCATCCATATTGCTCCGCTCCTGTTGGTCTTAGCCTACAGCCTCCCTCGATAAATGGGCTATCTAACGTACCGAAAGAACTTTTCTTTCTGACTAGTAGTTGCTGAGATTCAAACAAACAAACTCTTCAGGTTTATAATATTATCCATACTAATATTATAAATGCGAAAGAAACTCTGTCTGTCTGTCTGTTACTCAATCACGCCTAAACTACTGAACCAATTTGCATGAAATTTGGTAGGAGATATTTTGATACCCGAGAAAGGACATAGGCTACCTTTTATTGCAAAATATGTACCACGGGCGAAGCCGGGGCGGACCTCTTGTAGTATAGATATTCAAAAAATAATAATTTGACATGTGAATTTGGAAAGTAATTAACTTTTTACTATTAACTTTTTGATAAATATTTTTGTATAATGCTAAAAAGTAGTTTCCTACATATTATGTAATAGTTTTATCTTATGTCCGATATATCGAGAACATGTTAAATGCTAGAAATTGGTAAAACTCTTGAAAATTAAATTAGCTAAGTAAGAATTGAACTTTACATTATTTCATGGTTCCGTAGTTAGATTGAGAGTATTTCCTTCTTACCTATTTAGAAATATTTTTCATTTATGCTCGACTCCTATAAGTTAGGCCTCTCCCTTTACTCGATAAATCAACTTCAGTTTCATTTTGATACGTCTTGTTTGGTTAGCATAAAGGCTACTTACCGGGTTTACAAACGAGTGGCGACTGAGATTTCGCTTAGTATTAAAATAGAAATAGAAATAGAAATAGAAAGCGTTTTATTTGCTACCATGTAACTCTTAGTAATTAATACACAAAACAGAAAAAAAAAGATAGTAATGGAGGCAAAAAGGACTCCCCGTCAGCAAAGCAGCAACCATTATTTAAAAATAATGTATTGCTGCACTGATTTTCAGAGGAGACCACGTGACGGGACCTACTTACGACGGTACCCTAAAAAGCCGGCCTTCAACCACTGAACCACAAATCCAGCTAAAAATAAAAACAGCTGAATGATTGTCGTAATAAGCACATTATACATCGTTCATTCACATCGACAACTCGTTTCATAATGTCGAATCTGTTAAAATTCGTGTTCCTTATAGCCCTATTAATTATTTGGTAGGTGTAGTGTAATTATCCTTTAAATAAATAAAAATATTGTGTGCTGAAATATAAAAAAATAATATAGAAAAAAAATAAATACATTTCGTGAAGAAATTTAAAGAATAATATTCGTGATTAATAAACTTAAAAGTTGTGATGTTATTATTGAAAAGTTTAAGCAGTGTGTTATAAGTTTTTATATTTATTTTTTGTTCATTAAGTGGTGTTTAATTTATAATATAAATAATTTGTTCATATTTTAGTGATGGAAAAGATCCGAGACCAAAATTAGTGATAGACCATGATGGAGGTGCGGACGATGCGATCGCAATTTTTATGGCTTTATTGTACGAAAAAGCTTTTAAAGGGTAAGTGAAATTATAATCAAAATTAATTATTTCAATTATAATTTATTTATTTGAGAATTATTTTTTTAAACTAAAATAGATATTATCTATATTACCTTCAATTTTACATACGCAATAGAGATACATTTTATTGAAAAATATATTATTATAACATACTTATTTGGGAATTTTTATTAAATAAAAATATTTGATTGTAGTTTTAAAGACGTATGTGAGGAATTTAATATTTATTAATCACGACTAAGCAATAGACTAAACGTTTGTAAAAATTATTTTGTAGTGTTGTTTACATCAATGTGTACATAATAATATTATTATGTTGTTATCCATACTAATATTATAAATGCGAAAGTAACTCTGTCTGTCTGTCTGTTACTCAATCACGCCTAAATTACTGAACCAATTTGCATGAAATTTGGTATGGAGATATTTTGATACCCGCGAAAGGACATAGGCTACCTTTTATTGCGAAATATGTACCACGGGCGAAACCGGGGCGGACCTCTAGTATTTCAATAAAGGCTTGCGTTTAACTTATAGATAGAAGGCAAATTAGGAATTTAACCCAATAGGTATACTTACAGAATTATATACAACAAAACAATAATTCTAAGTTAACAATAAATTCACACTTTTTTTTAACTCTACCTACACAGTAGGTTGCCTGAAAGAGATCACTCTTAAGTGATAAGGCCGCCTTCTGTACTGGACTAGTTTTAAGTTTTAATTTTAAGGATTTATTTGTATGTCAGCACACTAAAGTGTAAATAAATGAAATTCACATTAAAGTATTTTTACAAAAGTAAAATTGGCAAATTAATGAAGATGACGTCAAGTTCATTTATTGTAGCTACAGCAATTATATATACAATTAAGGATAACAATTATACGCTCGCAAAACTCATGTACAATTGCTTCTAAATAATGATGATCGGTTGTACTTACATCCGATACTGTTTGTTACCATTTCGAAAATTAGGGCACATTAATTTTATGGATTCTAAAATTTATTTAGTAAGGATTGTACATAATATGAGTTAACGAAAAATCTTAAGCCACGTAACATATTTTTTATTATTACACGCTTTATATTAGCTTCACCTGTATGTTTGTAACCGACTTCTTTGGGAGCGATTTTGACCCACTTTAAACGGCCAGATTTCGTTCAAACTTTGTAGATTTATTGAGGACCGATGACAATACACTAATTTGATAAAAATGTTCTATTTTTTAGTTCGGTTTTCTATAAAAAGCTTTAGTTTTTTTTTAACTATTATTTTTACGAGTTGACTTCTTCTCCGTAAAATTTGCCCTTTATATTTTAACAACTTTTAAACACCTTTTTCAATTTTTTTAGGCCTGAAGTAATTGCACTCACAACAGTGCACGGGAATGTCAACGAAAGCCAAGTTTTCACGAATACTCAGAGGATATTGAATATCGCCGACAGACAAAATGTAAGTAAGAGATTAGGGGAATCCCCACTCTTGATACCAAAAAACGTCTGAGTTGCATAAATATGAAACTAACTAGCTTATTGCCCGTAGCTTCGCCTGCTAAAAACTATCGTATGTGTTAATTGAAGTTACTCGAAGGTTCAGCAATTTTTGCGCGATGGAATAACAAACAAACATACAAACTTTCGCATTTATAATATTTGTAAGACATTTAATATACAATATCTCAATTATTACAAATCCCTAGCAATATTATTGGAAAACTCGAATTTAAAACATTTTTATAAGACACAGCTTATGTCCATGAAGTACCTAAGGTCAGTACCTAAGTTAAGAGTCAATAAACTAAACGATACATCTAAATGCTTTTCTCTAATGAAAAACAATACCCATAACAGAAACAATTCGTATGCATTTTGTACACATTCAAATCGAAAACGACAAGAGTCAACGACATAATAAAAGTGACAGTAACATGACATTTCTTTTCAAACTTCAGTTGACATATGACATACTGGTAAACAATTATTATTGGAATCAGTAAAATACTGAATAAACAATTAAACATATAATAAATATTTCAGGACATTTATCGTTCACTGCACGATCTGATCCCATACAAAGCTTTTCGCTTGTTTATTGGAAACCAAATAGCTGATAAACATACATATTATTATTTTAAATATATAAATACTTATATACTAGCTTTCCGTCCGCGTTTTCAAAGAAAAACTCGCATAGTTCCCGTTCCCGTGGGATTTCCGGAATAAAACCTATCCTATGTGTCAATCCAAGTTACCCTCTATATGTGTGTTAAATTTCATTGTAATCGGTTCAGTAGTATTTGCGTGAAAGAGTAACAAACAACTTTTGCATTTACAATATTAAGTAGGATAGGATAGGATTAGTACTTAGTAGGCTAGAATTAACACCCAGATACAGAGCAAATATCGATGCTCATCACACAAGTATTTGTGTGAGAATCGAACCCACGATTCCTTGCTTGAAGGCAGGGCCACTACCAATTAACCGGTCATTCAATAAAATCGAAATTCTTAATATAGAATCGAATCCTTATTCTCTCATTTTTCTGAACATTTCGGACATTGATTGAGCATTTCCAAGAATAATTTAATTTTGTCATGATTAAAACTTGTTACAGGAATTATTCATATTATGTAATTCAACATAAATACGTCAATAATAATATTTTTTTAATTTCTATGACGTATACATGTATACATACATAATAAGATATCTTACTTGAAACGCATGTAGGTACATAATGATCTTTTGTATGAAATAAATAATCAACTCAACTGGCAAGTATTTCAATTCATATTTTTTTGTCAAACAGCTCTACATGTACCGATTAATTTGTTTTTGCATACCTACTTATATGACAAAAATTACGTTAGGCGCGGGTCAAACACAAGCGGCGCGGGCGCGGGCGTGCCATAAGCGCACCTCTTGAATCTGTTTTGCACCACGTCCTTCTTATACATTTTGTATGAAATAATTTTGGACAGGCGTCGAGACGGCACGACACGGTTGTGCCAAGGTTGCGCCTTTCCAAAATTATTTCATACAAAATGCCAACAGCCGCGCACCCGATGCACGCCGGCAGCGCGCCCGCGGCGCGCCGCGCCGCTTGTATATGTCCCGCGCCTTAGGTACCTACACGTACTTACACGAGTTGATACGACTATTCACCAAGCGACAATTTTAAAGTGTGTTCGTTTGGCCCTCCTTTAACGTTACAACGGATCGATTTGATGATATTTTTTTTTGGTCCAAGGTAGTAAGGAGGCTAGAGGCCCTTTTTACCGTGAACGTATTGCTACTTTATAACGCGATATAACGTCGTATTACCATGCCAACTTACTTTGATTACAAGGGTGAAGTAGCGGGCGGAGAGCTAGTCTATAACAAACTACCTGAGTCTGCTTACATACCTACATTAATATATATCTGCCCGAATTAAAGAATTACCCAAAACACCATATTAATCCCAGGTCAAATTCTTATTGTTATTGCACACAAACAGTTCATGAATCCTTCCCTATTACAGGTACCCATATACCGGGGTAGTAAAACCTCGTTCATAAGTAACATAGAATCAGATTACTTCTTCGGTTACGATGGTCTTGGAGACAATGAGGTAGAAGAATATGAGCCGATAGAAGCACAGGATGAACATGCTGCAATGGCGCTTGTTAGACTGGCTAGGAAGTATGAGGGTAAATAATTTGATACATTTTACTTTGATATTTATGAAACTGATAATTTGTACTTGTAGTCTGTATAACATAGTCTACTGTCTAGGTTAGACTACGGAACATTACTGAACTGAAAAGTTCATAAAGAAAAACATTAAATTTACGTTAGGATACTGAACTATCACGATCACAAAGAAAATCAATTTACCTACTAACCTTGATATCTGAAGACTACAAACGATAGATGGTAAAAAATAATATCCTGTCACTCAAAAAACTGCAGAATTAAAATTGAAAGGAATTCAAGTAGAAAACTACGTTTTAGGTAGTTAACCATGTTGAGTTTGATGAAACTTGCACCTTTTAAACTGAAGTCAATTGCACGCCTCATAAGCGAAGCGTTGAGGTGGGTACTACTGTCACTTAGCGCAAAACATCTGATTTTTCAAACTTAAAATGTCTTTATGTATCATACATTGCACTTGTAAGATAATACATACACACACATATTAAGAAAAAACACTATTTTTAACGTTCATGATATTTTTGATGTCATTTTTGTTATTTAAACTAGTTAAAAAACAGTTTAAAAAAGTTCTGTCTTGGACGTCCGTGTGTCTGTATGTGCGGATCCTTTTTCTTGTTAACACGATAGCGACCGAAATACTTTACTAATCGAGTCTTTTTTTTTCTCTTACGCTTGAGTATGCTCAGGAATAGAACCCTTTCATTTTTCAGGGTCTGATTCGATGTGGTTTAATTGTTATTAAATAAACAAAAATAATAATTAATAAATATTTATTAAAAAAAAATATGAGGCGTGCACTTTTGGATTTTCCAAATTATTTTGAAAATGTAGTGACTTTACACTATTGCATAGTACCTACTACCAATTTTTTTTATGTTTGCTTGGAAATCCTTATACATTCTGGATAATATTCCTGCTATAAAACATTAATACCTTGATTTCTAAAACGATAATACAGCAATATTAATTTTCCAGGTAGATTAACAGTGGTTGCTATAGGAGCGTTGACGAACATAGCTTTGGCGATCAAATTGGACCCGAGATTTAGGTCCCGGCTTGCACAGTTGTATGTAGGGGCAGGACATATACATGGTAAATAATATAATATCACATTTTTGTAGTAATATCGCATTTTAATATTGTCTAGTTACAATGTGACTATAATTATAGTATGAGGAAAATTAAAATACTGATGTAGATACTGAACAGTTGTTGTTAACTGATGTGAATATATAGCTGCGCTCCGCGGTTTCACCCGCGTGGCTCCGCTTCTGTTGGTCTTAGCATGATGATATTATAATATTATAGCCTAGCCTTCCTCGATAAATGGGCTATCCAACACCAACATAATTTTTCAATTCGGACCAGTAGTTCTTGAGATAAGCGCGTTCAAACAAACAAACAAACTTTTTTTTTTCATAAACAATTATATTAAAACATTTGCAAGATATTTGTCAGAGCATTTTGTGTAATTACTTTTAGTTTTGGTTTTATCTGCGATAAACCACTTTTGGCGCTCTTTTTTTCTCGAGATAAACGTTTGATTTTGTCACGATAAAAGTGGTTTATCGCAGATAAAACCAAAACTAAAAGTAATTACACAAAATGCTCTGACAAATATCTTGCAAATGTTTTAATATAATTGTTTATGAAAAAAAAATCATAATAAGTATTACCATGTCAAGTAGAAAACGTAAAAGTGTGAAAATTAGAGCTAACTTGGTGATTTTTTTTTATCGAGTAAATTTTAATATTTTATGTTTTTGATTACGACGACGCGGTTGGCGCAGTGGTAAAGTAACTGCCTACTGAGCCGACGGTCCCGGGTTCGATCCCCGGTCAGGGCAAATATTTGTGTGATGAACTCAATTATTTGTTCTTGGGTCTGGGTGTTATTATCTATATATGTATTTATTAAATATTATATTTATCGTCGCCTAGTACCCACAACACAAGCCTTAATTGAGCTTACTGTGGGACTAGGTCGATTTGTGTAATAATGTCCTATAATATTTATTTATTTATTTATTTATTAAACAGAATCGTTGAACATATCATCTAGTTTGATATATATTTTATTTTTTAGATTTGGTCTTGCATATTACACGTATCATCTAATAGAAGATTGGTTATTTTGCTTTATGCGCCCCCTTAAGATCGTTCAAGAGTCGGAAGTTTGATAGCAATAAACACTTAATATACAGTATACACAAGGTTTTTGTACCGGTAACATTAACCGGTTATTTTAGGCTGTTTTTGTAGTGTTTTTTAAACCGCTCTCATAGATTATTACATCCTTAATCCTTTAGATATTAAATTCATTGAAATAAGATTTATATATTAATAATATTGAGTAACTAGCTGCGCTGAGGTTTCGCCCGTATTCCACCGCTTATAGTTTGTCTTAGCATGATAATGTAGAGCCGGTAGCTTTCCTCGATAAATGAGCTATCATAAACTACATAAAAGAATTTTTCAAATCGGACCCATAGTTAGAAATTATCGCGTTCAACTAAATAAACTGTTCAGCTTAAAATATTTGTATAGGTTACTGTTATTTCTTTCTATAGCTTTTCTACCACATTTTCCCAAAAATATCATGCAACTTTTATTCCACATAGTATCAATTATTTATATTATCTTTTCAGATGAAAATTACAAAGAAGCAGAATTCAACGCAGCCATGGATGCTGAAGCGTATCAAATCATAACAAATGGCAGTAAGCCTGATGATCTTAGCATAGTGCCCTTCTCTCCAATACGAAAGAGCGTAACTGTAGAAACGGTAAATAAAGTTTATTTAATACTAGCACCTGCTACGGCTTTGCTTGTGGTACATAGTCTATAGCATTCAGAAATCACGTTAATATCTGGCGGTGAAAGAATTTAAAATCAGTCCAGTAGTTACTGAAATAAATTATTTGACTTGATAACTGCATAGATACTATAAGAAGTCAATAGCGATTTTAAGTAATTAATGACACAAAAATTTTTTCGATGGAATGTCAGTAAAAAAAGTAATTTTCAATTGTATTGGAAGTAATTAGATTCCTAATTAAAAACCCCGAATTACATATTTGTCGTTACAATATGTATTACTTCCTAAAAATTCTTCTGCCAATAAAATTAGTAAGAATTATAAAGTCCCCTTTAAAATGATTGACTCCCCACTTTCTAGAAATCTGCACAATTAAAATGAAAAATAGAATAAATTGAATCCGTGTAATCTCATAAAACGTATATCAGACAGGGACAGGGTACCGGACCGATATAAGATAAGAGTCTCTTGTCGGTTCTACTGCTTTCCGAATAGATGGTATATTGTTAAACTTAGCTATGACGTCTAAGGTGCTTCTAGAAGAAGTCTAATTGAATAAATAAAAAGTTTGATAAAAAAAACAAAGTGTCTTAAAAATAACCTTAAAAATTTCAGGACTGGCGTCTCAACGTACTTGGCGCAATACCAAGCACAGTGATGCAATATTTGAACAAATTTGAGCGCCTCTCTATCCCGGCACAAGCCCCTCAGTGGGTGCTTTTGGATCCCGCTGTCATGGCCGCCGCGATCAACGACAGCATGGTGGATTGGAAGAACTCGTACAATAGTATTGGTTTGTGTGGTGAGTATATTTTAAATCTAAACAAATTATGTACTAAAATTTCCCTCGAGACACTCTTTTATTTAAAAAATTGCATCAAAATCCGTTGCGTACTTTTAAAGATTTAAGATAACATAGGAACAGACATAACGACAACGGGAAGCAACTTTGTTTATACTATGTACCTAGTGATACTTTTCGTAGTGTTATCAGGGAATGAAAATAAATGCATAAATTATACCATTCAAGATTATATTTGTCAGTGATAAGCTTACAACTTATTGGAAACAGCGTCTGAATTCAGTTAAACTTTTAAGGATTGTCCTAAAATATAAAAATGAAATAGTTTTCCCATTCAAATAATATTATAACGGGCAGGGTCTGATGAAAAAATATTTTATTAAAATTTCCTTTTACCATTAAGTATTATAACAATACGTTTTTGTTTACAGAGAATAGAGGAATCACTACAAATAACTTCACATCAGAGAAACCAAATGCCAGAGTATTGTATTCCATGGACAGAGATGAATATAAGCAACTTCTGTATAATATATTTTCCCATGAATAAAAAATAATCTCAATCAAAAGTATGAGTGAAAAAATAAAATAGTAAAATCTATATATTATTATGGCTGGCTAGAAAAAATATACAACTGCCATTGAGTTACTATGTACTACGTACTAGAGAAGGCATCGCTACTACACTATTTGTAACACTAGTTAGAGCCAAGCGTCTCAAACATCGCTTATATTATGACTAACTAGCCGCCCCACGCACGCCCCGCACCGCCGAAATTGTCGCACAGATTTTGTTCGTGATGTCCTCTCTATACGAAGTAATAATACCTCAATGACAACTGCCCACAAATATTTTTTCATGAATTCATAATCTACTATTTTGAGTGAAAACATTTTTTTTTTATTATGTGATTGAGTTTTGAGTTGAGAAAAAATTTTGAATTCTTCGTTAAAACGTATCTTTCCTGCCGTGGCTTTGGATTAAGGATTTTGATGGTTTCACAATGTTCTCATACATGTTTCACATAATTTACTTGGTATATTTTTTTGAGAATGTTAATCCAACATTATCCCTAAGTGATAAAATATAATAGTAATACAACGTAATAACTATTTAGTATATACTTGTCTGTACCATAACTGATAAAACAAATTTGAACAAATTTTGATATGTTGATAGATGAAATCTGTGTAAGAGTACTGTAGCAATGTAATAAAACAATATATTATGTATAAAATACATTTTAAATATTGTTATGTGCGAAATTCTGTACAGTGTTTAATATCTACTGTGATATTTGATTCTTGTAAATTTGTTTATAATTTTTGCGCTGATAAAAATATAGAATGATATGAATAAATAGTATTAAGAAAACGTTTTGCTTTTTATTATTTTTTATCACACACGTCAATTTAAATGTGTTTTAGCAAGAAACATAGGTATTTTTACGATAAGATGCTAATTAAAATTTAATCTTTTCCATTTAAAGTATTCTATAAACACAAATGCTAAACCGAAAAAGATAATTATAATATAAAAACCTAAAAATAATACAATACCTTCAGTTTGTCTCTAGTTGAATCTGAAAAACCTTCTCAAAAGTAATTATTATAAAGAGGAAAGCTACTAAAACAAATTATTTCATGATATTAAATATATAGTAACTAAATAATTTTATGTCTATCGTATTATCAAATCATCAAAGATAATTAAAACATCGTTAAAAATACATCTATTTCACCACTAATTATAAATCATATTAAATAATTTCTACGTTTAGTTTTAAATCATTTCAATTTCTATCATTTAGTTGAAATAAGCTTCTTCTGTTCCATGTAATCTAAAACGAACATAAAATAAAAAAATATTTTTAAAATAAAATATGAAAATATAAAGTGTAAAATAGTTTTTAAAATACGTAAAAATGTTCACGTGGAGGTTAAAAATGGATAACCCAATAAAGTGTATTCTTTTTGTGTGTACATTTAGTGTATTCTTCAGGTAAGTACCGATAGTTATTGATTTAATATAATAAAAGTGAATTTTATTCAAGACAACCTCAAAAGTAATAAAACCAAACAGCATAAAATTCCAATAAAATTTGTAAGCCCTTGTTATGTATTTATTAATTCTGTATTTTTCGCATTATGGATAATAAAATACCTAGATTATTAATTATTTTATTTCATACAAAGGTTCATAAAATATATTGGAAAAAAAGGATGCAATTGTGTAACAATTTTAATGAAAAAAGACGTGTGTCACTCGGGGACTGCCGCGGTAAAGCTATTGCATGCTATGCCTTCAAGCCACACCTCCGCCCGTCGGAGTGGGGAGCGTGAGGTTTTTTCGTTACGGAATTTCTGGATTCGGTCCCCGCGCTCAAGGCCCGCGAAAGAAGCTATGCAATAGCTTAAAATCTTTTTAATTTTCAGTGTATCATACGCGTCGAATTCTCAAAAATTACTAATCGACCATGACGGTGGTGCAGATGATGCTATGGCTATATTCATGGCTTTATTGAATGAGAAACATTTTGATGGGTTGGTATATTATAATAGTTTTAATAACACATTTATTATTTAATATATGTATCGCCATATAAACAAAAGATTTAATTTAAGATTAAAACAAACTGTTTTAACTCTAATCCAAGCGTTTCTTTTAATTAATAAATTAAATATGAGTCTAAACTTCTATTTAAACTTAAGCCTAATATTACATTATTATATTTTTAAAATGCTTTTAGACCAAAAGTAGTTGGCATCACAACAGTCCATGGAAATGTTAACGAGCCACAAGTCTTCGAAAACACTCAAAGGATATTGGACATTGCTGACAGAAGAGATGTAAGAATTTTTTTATTTGCTCTACGTGCCACGTTGTTGTAATTCGACCCAAACATTTTGACCAAGTTGTTGCTTCTATATTCACTGACCTGCATACAAATGAGTCGTGATTAAAAAAAAACAATCGACTCATTATAAGAAGAAACACACGTATCGTCGACATAGAATAAAAGCTAATAGATCTAAAATATATTAATATCTGTGTATTTAATATGTCTCCTACCGATGCTGTCTGTAAGCAATAACACCAAGCCAAGATAAAAAAAGTGTGTGCGTGTAACCTTTACGCGCGATTGAAGTAAAACTTCTTTGGCGTTGACGACATATATCACTGAAATGATTAAATATTAACTTAAATAAATAAATATTATATTATAATTTAATTATATTTATTATTCATGTGCTTTACAAAGATTATTTAAATGTTATATTAATATTATTCATTCGAAACAGGTAATTGAATGTCATAATAATTTCTTACGTACGAAATTATAGGTTTGTGGTAACTATAATGTGAAACATAAATTTTACTCTCTAAATTTGCTACTTTTCTTGAAAATACAGCATCTATCGTTGTACCGAAACGCGTTGTTGAATGAAGTCGAGAAGTATTCATAAATAAATCAAATTTTTCTTCTAAAAAATCAATTAACGGCTGAGATTCCTGAGAGCGAAAATTAACATTAAAATCTCCAGTTAGAATCATCGGTAATTCATGATAATTACTATTTAAAAGTCGAGAACCTTCAATTGTGAAGTGAAGTAATTGCTGATGAATAAATTTTATGATATTTGTCAGGCTAGTATTTGTAGAAATATAAATAACAACGATAATCACAGGTTGGTCATTCGTATTAACACATCGAACCAAGGCGATGTCACCAATTTGTGAAACCTCATCGGAAATTTGTGATAATATAGTTGGTGAAATATTTTGAATTGGTGTTACATTGTTCAGTGTATCTGTAGATGAATGATATACAGCTACTCCACCAGCAGTTGAGTTGGGTCGTTTGTATTGGGTAACGCAATAAAAATTTTCAATAAGAATTTGTTCGTCATTTTTCATCCAAGTTTCGGAAAATAACAGCAATGTGGACCTTTTTAATACTTTATCATTCAGATCAGAAACATGAGCACGTAAACTTTGGCAGTTGAAGGAAAATAGTTAAATAGGAAAATGTTACTCTCATTTACAAGGTTATATAATTCTTCCTGTTGTGTTATTAGGCGAGAATTTGAAAGTCTTTCAAATTCACACTGTAAATCAACTATTCCCCCTGGACGCTTTCTTCCATGATAAAATTTGTTGTCATCGGTGTTTGAGACAATGAACAATCCATTTATATCAGTTACTCGTGATAATGCTACATATAACAGCTGCTGACTGTGACTTTTATTGTATTCATAAACGATTTGATCAAAAGTACCACCTTGAGACTTATGTATTGTAAGCGCACAAGCAGATACTAATGGAAAGTGATTTCTCTTTGCAAATATTGTCTTATTTCTATTCATTGGTACAGATGACGATCTTCATAAAATTGGGACTGCTGTTCTACTAATGTTTAGAGTTTGAATATGATGGGCAGCTTTTTTCCTAATTTTCTCTCCTATCTTACCAGGAAACTCAAGCCATAAGCGTATGATGTTATCACTGTCATCACGTTCAATATACACTAACTTTCCAACACAACCGTTGGCTAAGCCATCAGATACATCAATATTGGTTGTAATAATGTAAAATTTGTTAAGAACTAATATGATTTCATAAGGCGATCCTCCTGTATCAATAACCATTTTATGAAATTGTTGGCGTACATATGCTTCTTGTTCAACTGAATGACAACCTATATACATATCTGTTGCTATGGATACTACTTTGTCTCAGCAATATTTAAAATAAATTGATTATAATCCGCAACATGTTTATTTTTATTTTTAATTTACTTATTTTAAAAGTAATAAATAAACAAGTATATTTAGAGATTTTCAAAAAATTTTGCAATTTAAAATAATGTTTTTAATACTGTTGAATTTTTCATTCACTTTGCTATTCACAATTGATCCGTTTGAAAATTTGAAAATAAATAATCCTAATTGATTATGATATTTGCCACTAGCTGGCGTATAAGTCAAGAAGCGTGTAGTATATGACATATACTTACAACCAATCAGAATTATTATTTTTAAATGGCGGAAACTACACAGTAAGCGTTACTTCCGTCAGAAAAAAAATCTGAGTTACTCCCTAGTCGCGCCTAAAGAAGTTTTACTTCAAAAGTGTGAAGTCCCGTGTCCCCAAGTGGGGTAAGGGGCAGATGCATTATGCAATATGCATACATGCTGTTTCACTGATCCATTATCTTTAGGGACAAGTAGGTCTAGGCCTTAGGCCTTCTGGGTCCTGCCAGACCGAGATATTTTTTGTCTTCGTCTCCACCAGGAATTGTGAATAAGCCAAGAATAATAATATTAATTTTATAGTTGATATTTCATGAATTAATACTATTATCTAGGTACTACCTATGGTACTACTAAATAATAAACTATTGAGTAATATTATTTACATTAAGAACGTAAAAATGTACTTATAGATAAGGTAACTCAATTACTAATAGGTATTTGAAATTCTGTAAATCACTCGAAAGAAGTATTCTTATTCTTCCAGGTACCTATATACCGCGGATGTCAATCAGCTCTCATGAAGGATTATCCCACTGATGGTTATTTTGGTCACGACGGACTAGGAGATAACTCAACGAAGTCATATAAACCAATCAAAGCGAAGTCTGATTATGCGTCAGTTGCTATGAGCAAACTGTCGAAGAAATATAAAGGTTTTTATATTTGAATACATTTTTGTAATTAGTGATACCTTTCAGGCGCGTTGAGAGTAAAATTTCAAGGCTACGTCATGGCAATACCGCCATGGAGAAAGGTCTAGTATCTAATCTAGTAAGGTACGATTTAGGTATCTTTGAATCTTACCAAAGAAGTTTCACTTCTGACACGATCTTTTTTGTTTTTTGTAATGTAAGACCTGCTTCTGAGAATACTTACCTTTACGCTTACTCTTACTTAATACCTAACAAGATATTTACAATATTTACAAATCGAATCGTCACAGAAATTAATTATATTGTATGAATAATAAGACAGACTACATTGTTCGCACAAAATAATGAATATTGTAATTATTACAAGTTTAATTAAATATTCTTCATTTTATTCTTGCCTCATATTATAATGTTAATGTGTATTGTAATTTGTAAATGAATTAATAATATTGTATATTTTTATACAAATCATAATAAATTCTTTATTCGCAGATAAATTAACAATTGTAACGTTGGGGCCTCTTACCAATATGGCCGTAGCTATAAAGTTGGACCCAGGGTTATTAGCTAGGATATGGCAATTGTATGTTGCAGCAGGCAATATTTACAGTAAGTATTTCTCTAAGTATTCAAATAATAATAAAAAAACGTTTATAAGCGCATATCATTTTTTATTTATCTTCGTTAGTATCGAATGAAATTTTTAATTTCAATAATTGATGTCATGAAGTATTGTATCACCGTGAAATAATATAAGTGTTTGCATCATTATCACGCTAAGACCAATAGTAGTGGAGCAACGCGGGTGAAGCCGCGAGGAACAGCTAGTTAAATATATTTCTTACAATTACAGCTAATGGCATGAAACTAGAATTTAACGTTAAAATGGACATAGAAGGCTACTTCGTCGTCATTCACAACGGCTTGGCAGACAAGCTTACACTCATTCCGGCTAAAGTTAAAAAGTCCCTAAATTTAGGGAGGGTGAGTAAAAGATTTCATTTAATTGTAGTACTTGATATACAGCATTTTTTTACACTCTAGCACTATAATATTATTCTGCAGCAAAATCGAAGCCCCTTATTTATTTGAAATTTTGAAAAATGTTAAACTTATTACTTTGGAATTGGCTTCATTATTCCTCCACTCAAAATTATTTTAATAGAAAAGATAAATTAAGTACTTAATTAAATAATATTTTATGTTTTTACAAATTACTAAGGGGGACAGTAGTCTTATTATAAACTTCAAACAATCGAAGACAATTGGGAAGTTAAAAAGTTGTATTTATATTTTTGAATGAAAAAATATGCCCAAAAAGATCCAGACATTGTTCCTGTTAGAACATTACTATAAATTAAAAGCAAGAAGGCAAATAAGACTGGTCATCGTCCAATATATTTAATATTACCTAGTTAATTAATTAATTAAAAATAAATTATGTTTTGATATACATTTTCCAGCAATGGCGTAAAGATACCTTCGGCGAAATAAACTCAGATATAGTCCGATCTCTAAATATATTTGAGCGCATATCCCTGCCTAAGACCAAAGATTGGGCGCCACTAGACCCTGTAGCGATGTCCATTGTTCTGGACTCATCGGTTATAAAAGAGCTAAAGTATACTCTTAATGGAATATTTTTGTGTGGTAAGTATAGCCGTCAGATTTTACTACAGTTTATTAACAGCTAGTGATTTAATTTGGGAAAAACTACAGACCATAATATCGATTTATTCCGGTCATATCCCCCTAATTTTGATTCATCTTGCGCAGTTATTATTAATAATTTCCGGACGGATTCCCCTTGTCTTTAGTTCGTCCAAACTGATCCTCCTACAAGTCAATTAAATTGAGTATGTTAGAACAGTCTGGGTTAAATTGAATGTTTAGCAAATAACATGTTCAATACAAAGGTTCTCATTTTCAATAAAATGGGATTCATAAAACTTATATACATAACGTCGCAGTTAGGATAACTAATTGTTTTACTAATAAAACCCTTTGTTTACAATGACTCTTTTGTTTACAGGAAATTCGAAAGGCAGAAATACTAACGATTTCAAGTCAAAATCGCCGAAACAAAGATTGGTGTTCTCTTGCAACAAGGAGCCATTTAGGGAATTTTTGATGAAAATATTTTCAGCTGATGACAATAAGCATGACAGTGATGAAAATGCAAGTCATGATAGCCACGATCACCATCATGATCATCATCATGATCATCACCACCATCATCACGACGATAGCGACGATGATGATGATTAAATAAAGAATTGTTTAATTCTCTTTTATAAAATATGATTAGCTTCATCATAATGACGACGATGATGATGATAAAGATGTTTAACTAAATAATTTTCCTTATAATTCTCTTTTATTAAATACACAATCAGCGTCATGTTCATCCATAAATCGACAATGTTGTCATAGTGATGTTGATAAAATAAAATTTGTTTAGTGTAATTCTGTTTTATCGATACACGATTATCAATATGACGACGAAGGCCATTGCACCTTCGAACTTGCAATGCTTACAATAAATTATTCGATTTCTATTGTAGTAAATTAATTATGGAGTCTACGTAGGAGTTTGCCATAATAAAAAAAAACAAGTTTGGGTAAATATTCGGACAAGTTGGCAACACTGGATATTTCTGAGATGAGACAGTAGACTAGACTAGACAGTGACAGTATTATATCGCCCTTTGATGGGAGTGCACAGTGTTAATGATTCAATAATGTTTAGATTAAAATAATGCACAATTTCGCTTTGTTTATAGTACAGTGAATGAAAATGTCAGAGATGTACGTATTTAAAGTTGTGATTAAATATTGTTTTTGTATCTATAAGTCATCTGTGGTATGTAGTGCTGTCCTATTTTAAAATACTAAAGAAAGAGGCGGCGAAATTAAGCCCAAGACCTAAATAATACTCATTGTATTGGTTTTTTTTTTTGGTGACGTGAAAATGACTAAACAAAAACGAAGATAGTAAAGACAAAAGTAGGTTATGTAAATTCGAGCAATTAAAAGGTAGGGACGACTGAGTACAAGTATAACCCTCCAATTTACGGTTTTGGGAGGGGGGAGGGGGGGCTATGGGATGGCCTCTATGGGTATGGGATGGATCGCTTCGCTCGGGAAAAAAAGTAATAATAATATATTTATTTGTATACAATTTTTTGTGAATGTATCCATATTGATGAAGGCAATTAAAAGCTCCGCACACTTAAAGTCTCAGATCCTGACTGCCGTTTTCAATCATACAGAGGACCCAATGTCCTTCAACGCGGCGCGGCGTCCTGGATTATACTTTCTTTTTCCAAATTTACTTTTGTCTACCTGGACAATTTTCTTAGGTCCACCAATTTTTCTCTCATTTTCTTGATGCTCCCGACAATATCGATACCAATCTGCTATTGTTTTCATTGATAGCACTGTATCTCTGTCTCGTCTTGCAGTTTCACGCTTAACGGCATTGTAGTCTGCTCTCACACTAAATAAATACATAATGTGGAACACTTTAACTATGGAAAGATGTACATTTTCAAACCAAGTTCCCTTGGAGCGACTCTGTGTCTTATGTCTACAAGTTCTCTTGCGGTAACAGAATTAACCAAGTTGTCCCCCTAATTTTGTAGAAATTTCAGACCCCGCTTCTCAGCAAAGTGCAGATACTGCTCAAGAGTGTTCAATTCTAGAAAGAGCCTGCGATCGTTCCACTGAGATGTAAAACATAATAAAAGACGATAAATTCCTTTCCATACCATTAAATCTTAAACAATGATTAATAATTAATGGCACACAAACCTTATCTCCTCCACACAATAATAGCACTGAAGAAGAGCTCGAAATAAATGGCTCATTTGAGTCCAACACTTGAATTACACTCGATTCAGTGCGATGAAGGTGCAGAGCACGAAACCAGGGGCTTCGGAGACGCCATGGTAGGACACGATAATCGCTCTCAAGTCTCAACTGCACTGCGCACAGGCGCACGAATAATGTCTGACGTCAAAATGGCGTCAATTCGCACGCGTTACCTCGCTACGTTACGTTTCGACTTTTTTTTATTGTGTTAAAATACGTTAAATGTGTTAAATTGTAATTAAATAAAAGTTAAACATAATAATATTATACAATGTAATGTAAATATTCCTATCCAAATAACTTAATTAAACACAAAAGTTACGAATTAAATTCATTGATTGACAGGCTAAAATGGAATATAAACCTAAATAAATAAAATAATAAGGGACCTACTTAAGAAATTAAAATGTTCATGAAAAAATATTTCCTAGAAAGTTTTACCAGATCAAGCAGTCAGTGTGCCAAAAATAAATTTGGTAACATAGTTTGGATAAATACGAATCAGCTCCCACATGTCACTTGTTGATTATTTTTATTCATTCGCTCACTAGTTTTCACGCGTGTATGAGTTTTTCCTTTTCCCTAGTGTTCCTGTGTTATGCTGTTACTGAGTAGTTAAAAAACCACGAACCTAATTTTACCAACCCCGTTTCCAAACCAATGACAATGCTAAATGACTTAATCAGTCAAGAGTCAAGACGTTGAAGATTACATGAAACAACTTGTGCCCTTTAGTCATTCAATCAAATATCAGATTCAACCAGATGACTGCGACTTACATACATATTATAATCATTTTTAATCTATGCCATTACTCAGTTGACCGCGTGCTCCTTGGCGTGCGCTCGAGTTATGAGACAAAATGTTATCAAAGATAATTTTATTGACAGTTTTGCCTATAGCTGTGTTATCTTTCGCAAACCGAGATGTGTAAGTACTTCATTTTTTTTAATAAAATATAAAATAATATACACTACTACTGTTAAAAAATCTATTTAGGTATCTACCTATGTTATTTCCGAAGATAAATGCTACTTTTATTGTTGTTGTGAAGTTAGGAACCAATTTTTATCTTCTGCGGTCGATAAAGATTTGACATGTAGGGTACGTAACACGAGATAATGTTTTTTTTTTCTGGCAGTTTTGATGTTATATCTGGATTAGACAATAGACAATATAAATAATTAATTACTGCTGCTACAGTGGAATACCCAATAAATACTATTTAATTCATTTGATGATAAATGATAACTAGGTAATATTCGTTACCTTACTGAGATATTATCTTGCTACATATAAATATAAAGAGAAAAGTAATCAATGATAAGATGATAATCTATTGAAAATACAAAATATTCGCGAAGACTGCCCTCAATGGCCCTCAATTCCAACCAAAAATTTCTTATGCAAGATTGATTCAGATCGTAATTACTTTTGTAAACAATTTAAACATTATGACGTATTTAATTAAAATTGATTAATTATTTTTATCAGAGCTGCACCTTAAGTAATTTTACGTTACGTTACTTTTCGCGCGAAAACGGCTGATTGAACCATCAAAATTTTTCGCGTAAACGTATTTTTTCGTATTCAACTAGTAGAGTCTATTCGACCAGATAAAACACGTTTATTTAAAATGGGGCCAAGTGCATCAAGATGCCATAAACAAGATGCTTACAAGATTATAACGTGTCAGAAACTCATCATACCTGTTCCTTCGATCGACTCTTTGTGAGTGAATTAAACAGTTTGAGATTGAGAGTTTTCTGTTCCCACCAAGTATTAAAACTAATCAAACCTTTAGATGTATTCCTTGTTGAGGCGATTGTCGTGTCTAAATTGTTTTGTATTTATGTATTGTTCCTAAATAAACGATTAGGTAAACGATTACCTATAGCTAGTCCACATCGAAGTCGAATGATTGCGCTAGACGACCTATATGGCACTGTCATTTTTCCATACTGGGATGAATACTGCGTTAAGACAGCTGCAGCATGGTAACCCCCCGAAACTAACATTTGCGTTAGTTATAGTAGTTTTTTCTAAAAACCATTAGAATACATGATGATGTCAGCATGATCCATCAGTAGTTAGAAGTAACACCAAAAACACCATAATTGCCAATTTCATAGTAAGTATTTACACATAAATTATAAAGGGAAATTATACGTAAGGAAAAAAATCAAAAACTATACTAGCGATTTAAAAATAACTAGCAATAAACGTTATTTTTATTAAATGTATTGTTAAATAAATAGTAATTTCCTTTCAGATCAGAATCAGTGATAGTGATCGACAATGATGCAGGTGCGGACGACGCGTTGGCCATTTTCCTGGCTACACTTTACGAGAAACATTTTAACGGGTAAATATTTCAATAAACTCTTGCTTTTAGCGATTGTGGTTGAACTATTTGGTGCAAGAAATTTATATATGAATGTTTGAGCTGCTGTGTTACACCTGGAATATAAAGAGGCGGTAAAGTAAAAAAATGTAATATGTAAATCATATTGTTACTATGTGTGAGCCGTCAGCCGATTGATTGAAAATTGAGCCGGAAATTCATTGAAAATATAGGTAAAAATAAAAAACAAGACCTTTTAAAGCAAATAATAATTCTGATAATAATTAATATCAAGTAATTTGGTACTGATTAAAATTTGAGTGAAGTGACTGAATGAAAAAATAACTTTTGCGATTCCAACAGGCAGTCCGACAAATAGTGCAATGTTTATTTTGTAATCGCCGTCTGTAATAACCGTGGTCTGAAGTACCTATCCGTCTTGCAAAAACCATCGACCTTCTCCAGAATAGAGGAAAAAGTGGGTTCGAATCCCGCCTCGTGATCGATTTTTTTTCTCTTAAAAATTCAGATTTATAAAACGCATTTGAATGATTTAAAAACTAAATATCATATTCGTCTAAATGTCTTACTTTCAGACCTAAGCTAATTGGACTAACGACTGTCAACGGGAATACAAATGAAGACAATGTCTGCACTAATAACCAGAGAATACTGCAAGTTGCCAAACGACAGGATGTAAGTATTTTAAAAATATTATTTTATGTTCTTGAAATAAATACAAGATATACCTTTTAAAAATGTATCTATTTTAGTAGCCGAGTGGTCTTAATGTGATTATGAATTTATGACTATTGAGATTTACTTAGTAAATTATTATTTAAAAAACTTGTTTTATAATCTTCAGTTCCCGGAGTAGTTAATTGCATTTTTATATCCTAAAAAATGGCTAGTTTAATTTTCTTGTGCTGAAGTTTTTACTTAGGTACGTCAGAAATTCAAATGATAAACATAAATTAACTTAAAAGGAAAGTTATCTATTCTTCTACATCTCTTATACATCAAAGACTCTATATTTGGAAATAACCTACAGATTGTTAATTTCTTCTCATATTATCTTCCAGATACCAATATACAGAGGTGCAAAAGAATCGCTGGTAATCACACCATACGCTGGCGACTATTTCGGTCAAGATGGTCTCGGAGATACGGGGGAGGTCTTACGAGATCTAGTACCGCCTAGACGAGAAGCAGCTGTGAATAAACTGATTCAGCTATCGAAGCAACATAAAGGTATTTCATCACACCTTATATTAATTTATTTAGTTTGTGTGTTGAAATAAATTCTTTCTTTTTTTCTTTCATACTTAATTTAAAGTGTAGTAATAGTAACTTCCTACAAATTAAAAAACAATAATTTTAAATTCGAAAATATGTCTAAATTCTGCATTTAGTTTTAACTGTTGCAATAAAGACGAATCCCTTATTCTAACAATTCATTTACTCCATAGCATATAATCTCATGTTTGTAATTAGATTTGTGGTATAGATAAGGGAGTATTTGTGAAATGCCTCCATGAAATACACATATCAAAATAAGTACGTAACTAATATGTACTACCTACTACATGTATAATATAATTATTTATTAAGGCAGATTTAGATAAGCTACAAGACTATTATTTCTTTTAACAGGAAACCTAACCGTCTTATGTTTGGCATCCTTAACGAATATTGCATTGGCCATTCAACTGGATCCAAATTTTTTGGGCAGGTTGAATCATTTGTATGTTGGTGGTGGACACATACATAGTAAGTTATTATATTTTATTGTAATACTAGCGGCCCGCCCCGGCTTCGCCCGTGGTACATATGAAAAATAGATGTTGGCCGATTCTCAGACTTACCCGATATGGACAGAAAATTTCATGAGAATCGGTCCACCCGTTTCGGAGGAGTATGCAGACTAACATTGTGACACGAGAATTTTATATATAAGATAATAAAGAAGGAGTTAAGAAGCAACACTCGCAAGACTAGTGTAGTTGTAGGTTATTTGCTTTTTAGTGGTAAAAGAGCCTTCTTGAAGGTTATACCTAATGTATGCTAATAAAATTGTCTTTTGCTCAATAATGAACCGTATTATAGGTTGAACATGTTTTGTGGGATGTCAGCGAAAACGGTAGATAACAAATGTTAGATTTGCTTATAGTTCTTGAATTTTAATAGAGTTTAATCTGAAATATTTATTCTCGGTTCAGTGTGTGTATCATGCAGTACTTATATAAATTTGTTTCGTTATAATTTTATAAAGCATGTTTCAATGAACTATACTATGTTATAGGTTTGATTACATTAGCGTGACCTCTTGATCGATAATAGAGAACGAAAACATTATTAATACGATGTTTTACATATTTCATCACGTTAGCAGTTGGGTATCTAGGCTTTAGAGTAATAAATACATTAGAAATTAGCTAGAAAATTCGAGATCATTCCGTTATTCTTTTAAAGCAGTACTATAGCTACTTATGATTAGATAATTACTGATTAATCCATCAGTCCTCGGAATCACAGACACAATAGAAAATCTATTGTGTCGCGCCCCGATCGGGGCTTACGGTGGTCAATGGGTTAAATAAGTAAAAGTTTGAATAATAATATACATCAATCATTTACATTTATCTTAAATTGAAGTCAATTCAGATAACACAATAGCTACAATGCCAGTGTTGATACCAAATAATAAAAATTCAATAATGAATCCAGTATGCTAAAGTACCAAAACTAAAATGTTTTGGTACCAGTAGATTACTTTAAAATTCTTTATTTCTGTATAAAGTCGTAATTAGGGTAGGAATCTCCAGAAACTATGGAAGAGGTCGTAAATAAACTCAAACTCGAAACATTTATTTATTCAATTAGACTTCTTATAAAAGCACTTTTGAATCGTCATAACATTTTTTAACATTTAGGTACCACCGATTCGGAAAGCAGTATCTATGGAGAAGAACCGGCAAGAAACTCCATAGTTGCTGTTTTAAAATCATGTAACTACATAATATTATATGCCAAAGAACTGTCCTGTGGTTCTTACGCGACAACCCTCCATGGATTTTCATCTTCCATATATTCCTTAACGCTGTAATATTTTTTCTAGGTCAGCTAGTAATATAATATTTCGTTACACACACAGGTGAACAATTTCCCGAAGCAGAGTTCAACGCACACATGGACGTAGAAGCGTATCATATTATTGCCAAACACGCAACACCTGAAAAAGTGACGATGTTACCTTTCTCGCAAGTTATGTTACACTTAAACATAAGTAGGGTGAGTATTTTTAACTTTAATGAATCAAAAAATATTAAATTACCAAGCACTGATTTTTTTTTTAAAGAAATAAATTCATATTTTATAATGTGGTTTTTAAGTACATACGAGATTTATTCAAAATTCACTTAATTAAATTATCATTGTGTGCACTGAAAATTGTATCCGCTATAAACGCAAAACAAATCTGAACTATTTTTCATAACCTCACTAAATTAAAAGAACCAATTCTGATGAATTTATAAATGAGACTTTGGAGATCGATATACAATAATTTTTGTCTTATTGTAGTCACGACTGGTCTCCAAATACATCAATGAAATGCTATATTTATATAATTTGGTAATACAAGTATTACATATCACTACAACTCGTACTATGGCCATAGAATTCGAAAAAAATCACAATAAAAATAAATACTTGTCCCCATATTACCTATCTATTTCAGCAATGGCGAGAAGAAGTCTTCGGCGTATTAGACACAGACATAATAAGGGCCCAAAATGGTTACGAAAGGATAACTCTGCCCCAAAGCGACAGGTGGCAGCAGCTCGATCCAGCAGTCGTGGCGCTGTTTGTGAAACCAGAACTGGTCAGCGAGTATAAGTACTCGAAGAACGATATTATTTTGTGTGGTAAGTATCAGATACATAATGCTAGAGGATGGAACGTTTTGAATGAATAAGTGAAAAATACTATATTGTACATTTTATAGAATACATTTTACAAAACTTAATAATATAATATAACAATGTACAGTACCTTATCGTTTTGATAGGAAGTTTTAAAATATTACCAAATTAAAATTGTTGATATTTTAAATTGTTTAACGATTACAATAACAGTAGACCTATAAAGATGCAATACTGATAGTTTTTTAAATAAGTAAGAATCCTGAAAATAAGACTTACTTAATAGTTAATATTATAGTTGGGGTTATTATTTTTTTTATTGGTCTTTTAATTAGAATTGCGTTGTATTTAAAATTGTATCAACGACATAATTTGATATTATAATTTTAAATATTTATACCCTCCATTTACAATAACTACTGAAGTGTTTTTTTTTTTTTCAATTCTTTAATTACCTAGCCTAATAGCTAGTACAATATTCCTGAGGAACGTGACAACATATATTTATTAGGTTCTACGTCAATTTATTCAAGCGAACTAGGACAAATGCCTAGGTTTTTCAATAAATATGGAAAACAGGAAAAACGTTATTGGCAATCCTTCCTCATAAAAACGACTAAGCAATGTCCTCCCAGCCTTAATTATTCCTGAACACTACAACATATATATTTGAAATTTAACAGCAATCAAATGCTTTATTAATGAGAAAATCCTACTTATAATATTATAAATGCGAAAGTTTGTGAGGATGTGAACGTGTGTGTTTGTTACTCTTTCACGCAAATACTACTGAACCGATTACAATGAAATTTAGCACACATACATATAGAGGGTTACTTGGATTAACACATAGGATAGGTTTTATCCCGGAAATCCCACGGGAAAGGGAACTATGCGGGTTTTTCTTTGAAAACACGGGCGAAGCCGTTGGCGGAAAGCTAGTTTTAAAATAAACACGTTTAGAATTCTGCGGTTGGTCGAAATTTTTCTAATCTTTAAAAATTTCTCAACAATTTTCAAAGCTAGGTGAAGAGGTTCCTAACCTATCTATACTAATAATATAAAGAGGAAAGGTTTGTATGTATGTATGTATGTATGGTTTTCACGCATAAACTACTGGACCGATTTTGATGAAATTTGGCACAGATAATCTTTAGACCCTGAGAAAGAACATAGGCTACCTATTATTGCGAAATATGTACCACGGGCAAAGCCGGGGCGGACCGCTAGTTGATTATAATATGAAATAAAATACTTATTAGATTATGAAAATGAAATATTGTAATGTTTTAAATTATTATTTCTTTACAGGTGATAAACGAGGAATGAACACAAATACTTTTGTCGAGAAAGAAGACGCTAATGTGAGAGTAATAGATTCTATAAAAATGGAAGAATATAAACAGTTCCTGTTAGATGTATTTAGTGCTGATTTAAATAAATAAACTATTTACATATATACGTTTTTGTTTGATTTTATTTAAGTCCTTAGATTATTTTAATTTTTGTCTACCCAGATAGAATGAAGTTGAAGTATTACTAGTTAGGAATTATGGACCAAACTGTCATGTACATTATTGCAATATTTATATATATTAATTAAATTATTTAAAAACTAGCTGCTCCGCGCGGTTTCACCCCCGTGGCTCCACTCCTGTTGGTCGTAGCGTGATGATGTAATATAGCCTATAACCTTCCTCAATAAATGGGCTATCTAACACCGAAGATTTTTTCAAATCGGTCCAGTAGTTCCCAAGATTAGCGCGTTCAAACAAACAAACAAATTCTTCAACTTTATAATATTAGTATAGATAATATTTATAACATGGAAACAATAACATTTTGTTTTAAGTGTTTAATAATAAGATTTATTTCCTGTTACCATTAAAATATACCTAGAAATTATACTATGTCTAGGTATGTTATGTTATCTGGCTCTAGACTTTCCTTATAATTCTAATACGTTTTGCTCGGATTCCCCAGAAAGCAAAAAACAGAAACAACTATATACATTGTTTCTATGTTTATGTACATCGATGTCGTCTCGTGTGCCGCTTATGGCCAAGGTGAGGTCAAAACTGGTTTATGAGGTTAGCATGCAGACGAGGCGATTCAAACGTAGCGTTTTTTTAATATGTATAATCAGAGCAAGCAAAGGAGCAGGTGGGCCACTCAATGTAAAGTGGTCACCAACGCCCATAAATAGCGCTATATTTGAGTTGATATAGCTTATTATGATTTAATTATGTATTTTGAGGATATCGTTTTAGATTATTTTGGTTTGTTTTCATAATGTATCTATTTCACTGCTCGATGTTTAACGAACAAGTAGATTAAAGGTCTTATGTGTCCATTTAATAAGTGTCCGCTGGGAATCAAAATTTAAACTTTCAGTTCTAAACTAAGGCTTTAACTAGTGCCAAAGAAGACGTCATTAATAATTAATTTAGCTTTTATATACTTACTTAAAACTATTTGTCATTATTAGTAATAAAAATCATTAATTTGAATATTAGGTACCCTACTTAGCAAATAGCTAGGGACTCAATTACTTCGAATCTATAAGATAAACTTTTGATTAATATTGTGACATTGAATACCATGTATTTGGAGGACAAAGTAAGCTCTTTAAAACGTTCTATTTCTCTTTTTCACTAACTACATAAAATGAACATATTATTATAAAGAAATTCCGCACGCCCGGTCTGTACTCAGCCTAAACCTGCCAACTAACCTATAAATACACCAACATAATCCACGGCACGCAATCAACAACCAAAAACGGGTAACAACGGGTCAAAATGAGAACCAGTGTAGTGATACTCTTAGTAGTTAGTTTAGTGATGGTTAGTGCAGATTATACTACTACAGCTCGACGCAGCTTCGCCGTCAGCTGTGAACAGGCTTGTGAATCTGAGGCAAAGTCACACCACCGCTGTTCCGTGTCAAGTTCTGGATTGTTCAGCTGTTCTTGTTATTGTCAAGCTATTAATCTGGATTAATAAATAAATGAGATAATGTGTTGGTATTATTTCATCTTGTACTAATAGGGGCTATAAAAATAAGGCTACCTGTGTACCTACCTACAAAGTGTGGATAAATCTTGAATTTTACCGGTAGCTTTTTTTTGCAATAATATAATACTAATACCTGATGCGAGAAATTCGGCTAGTGGTTCTTAAACAGGATCCGTAGCTGTAGGTATAGGTACCGTATAACAATATGAATAATAATAATATAACATTTCGCTGTCAGGTTAGGTAATATTGTATTTTTACTTGAAGGAAAGTTATTAATGATTATGGTAAAATTATACGCTAATTGTTGAATAATAATTAATAAATGCATGCTGCATAATATTCTTTTTCAATGAAAATAATAAACTAAGACGTTGTCAGTCGATAAAAGCTATAAATGAAAACAAATATTCACATATAAGGCATCTACATTCAATAGCCAAAACTATCACATTGTCTACAAAGTGTCTACAAATGAATGTTACCTTAAGGTTTCTTCAATAGATGGCGCTGCTATCAAATTAACATCAGATTATAAAAATTTAATAATATTATTATTTCTAAAGCATCACTACAAGGTATAAAACAAAGCCGCTTTCTCTGTCCCTATATACCTATGTCATGTATGTATACTTAAACCTTTAAAACTACAAAACGGATTTTGATGCGATTGCTTTATTAGATAGAGTCAGGAGAAAGATTTTATGATTTGCTTTAGATTAAAAGTATTTCATGAGAATGAGGTTTTTTATTATACTACCCTTAAGAAGTCTTACTAAACATACTATAAAAAATAACACCAAAGAATAATATATGCCAAAACAAGATAGACCAGACCCCTGAAACAACCCTTAAAACCAATAAAACTTACGTATAGCAGATTCAGTTGTAATTAGCAAATCTGAAGATATTTGCATAATTGTGGCAAAATTCTCGACTTGTAATATTCCTAATTTGCCGTTAAATCGAGTTCTTGATATGCGAACATCGTTCGAAGTTTCCAAATTGTTGGAATTATTCTCTCATCTCACTTCTAATAAAGTTTGAGATGGAGCAGGACTTACGCTAACTGTAAATGTTCTAAAAAATTGGGTTAACGCTTTTTAGCTGCCTAAATATGGGACATACCTTTTTATTGACTACTAGCGGTCCGCCCCGGCTTCGCCCGTGGTACATGTTTACGTTTTCTCTACATAAGTGCACCCACCCATCATGCACTCAATTTGTTAAATAAATTTTTACGTGCTAAATCTGAAGTGGACCTATTTAATGTTAATATTGTATCGTTTGTCTCTAATTGTACCTTATTTTTAAGTCAGACTTTGTAATAATTGTTATCTTTGTGCGTTTTGGTATGTTTTGTACTGTAAGTCAAAGATGTATAAATAAATAAATAAATAAATAAATAAATAAATAAGAACCATCGTACTTCAAGGAATATAATAAAAAAAGAATTATCGAAATCGGTTCAGCCGTTCTCGAGTTATGCGCTTACTAACACATTTTGCGATTCATTTTTATATATAAGATTAATGTTGTACATATATTATAGTCTTTTAGTTTATTAATATAATGTATGTTAGAAATTATATCGTCTAACATAGAGTCTCGATGTCAATATAATCTACGTATTTACATAAATTGTTTAAGAACACAACTAAAGTGTTTAAAATGTTTCTTTAAGAAATTGAGTAGTCATACATAGTAGTCTGTGTACATAGTAATATTTCAAAGTATAAATAAATAAAGATAATTACTATTATAATGTTACTTTTATAATTAATTAGGCTTAATTAAATCTAAATTTCCTTATCTTGTCTCTAACTAAGGCATAGGTTTCTGAGGCGTCGAAATACGCCTCGGATTGAATAATTCAAGCATAGTAATCTTGGATTGAAACTTCAATATTAGTTTTGCAATGCAATAATCCATTGAATTATATTATAAGTTATTTTTAGTAAGTGGGTGTTACTTGCAAAGGCGTAAACGTATAAATTAGCTATTGGGTTTTTGCTTGTAGAGTCGAAGGAGTTAGGCGTATCTAAACATTTAAGTATGGCGTATATTGAAATTTTAGTTCACTTAAACATAATCACGTGATATTCATAAGAAAATAATTAATACACCTAGTTTAAAAACCTAAAAAAATACGATTAAACTCATGAAATTATTGTATTGTCACCGATGCTTGATGGGGACAAAGTTTGAATTAAATTTGTCCATTTAAAATGGGTCAAAATCGAATCTACAGGAGCCGGTTACATACAAAAATACAGGTGAAGAACAGTGATTTAACGTTACTATTGTTTTGTATCAACAATTTAAAAATAAAGAATACCTAATGTAAAAAAAGAATTATGAAAAATAAAATGAATAGATAAAAAAAAGTAAAAAGAAATAAAACGACGTGTTGTATTGCAAGTGCCATAATATATAAATAGGCTTTTAGGCAAAAAAGTTTTTTCATTAAATTATCTTAAAGTAGATATAGGTATGTAAAGTTATAGCATAAGGTTATAGGTAACAATTAGGTAATATAGCTTTTATCGTATACTAAAATTTGTTTAACCTAGACTCTAGACTCTAGTTTCACAATAGAAGGAAAATGAAAGCAAGTTACCTAACGGATGCAAGGGACATCCTTCCGGAGCGGGGATATTTTCTGAGATTTATCTCACTTGTGCTTCTAATATTGTTATTGGAAGATTTTTCTGATGCACTATTTTCTGCATACAACAATAATCTATTTAGCAATACCTCAAAATTACTATAGTTGTACTTTGTACGTATCCACAGGCTGGGCCGATTTTCATAAATTTTAATTTATTGATTTTGTCCCTGACTGCAGTATGCATGCATCAGTGTTTAAACGTAAAAATTCAAGATAAATAAAAATGATATAAAGTTGAATTTTTGTAGGTAGTCTTAGTGTTTATTCTGGTAATTTAATTTATAACCGACTTCTATATAATAATAATATTCAATCATATACAGGGTTACAGATTAAGTCGTCCTAGATCCGTTAAGAGATTATGGTTTCAAATAAACAAACATACAGATATCAGAATCGTACACTTAAATTTTATTTATTTCTACACATACATAAGTACTATATTAATTAACTGGTGCAGTACTATTGGTCGATGGTTGAGGCGAGTTGAACTGGAACATCACTAGCTCATATGTCACTATCGTACCAGCTACCTGTCGAAATATTAATTAATTGTAAAAAAATATATTCATACAAATATTGGAAATACAAAAAACTGGTGTGCTCAGTTTGTTTTGGATTAATGTTTTAAAGTTAAATATTTAACTAACTAAATATTATTTGACGCCCGGCGAGATGGGAATGAATTAAATAGTATTTAATATTTATGTAAAAATGTTCGTGAAGCTTCCATAGAAAATGAACGTTACATTTACCAGCATTTGGCATTTTAAACTTGTGAATCGTATTGTGTAATAAGTATATGGACAAACCACAACAAATGCCTACTCCCGTAAAGTAAAAAGGATAAGTAGGTATATTATAATCATTATATTAAAATAATACATTAAAATAAATTAAATTTTTATGATTAACAACAATCTATCAATTATTGTAAACTGTAATTGAGGTTACGTACAGTGAGAAGTAAACTCCGAGTTACGCTGAAGAATTGTAAGCCACTCAGAGCAACTTTGTCTCCATTCACTTGGTCCAAAAATCTTTGCACCTAGAAAAAGATATATTATGCAAAATTTACTTTATTGTGTATCATATGGATTTAATATTACGATACAAAATATATGAATAGTAAAGCTATCAATATATCAACGGAAATTTTATAGGTCTAATAATTCTCGTAAAGAAAATTGGCCAATCCATGATCGAATGTGAAAATGAAAAGCACCTACCCTAAACATTTGAGACATTTTCATCATAGCCACCGAAAATCGTTGTACTGGATAGGTTGTATCTAATCTCAGGTACTACTGGTCCGATTTGAAAAATTATTTCGGTGTTGGATAGCCTATTTATCGAGGAAGGCTATAGGCTATATATCATTACGCTAAGTCTATCAGAAGTGGAGCCATGCGGGTGAAACCGCGGAGTGCAGCTAGTAGGAAATATGGCACCGCTTCGTAGCCGCCGAAGATCGTTGTATCACTAAATATATAGAGACTAGCCGCTCCGCGCGGTTTCACCCCCGTGGCTCCTCTCCTGTTGGTCGTAGCGTGATGGTATATAGCCTATAGCCTTCCTCGATAAATGAGCTATCTAACACCGAAAGTTTTTTTTAATTGGACCAGAAGTTCCCGAGATTAGCGCGTTCAAACAAACAAACTCTTCAGCTTTATAATATTAGTATAGATTGGCTATACAATACCTCAACACAATACACCGGCGAGGGCACATCATATAGTACAGGAGCCGGCGTGTCCGACGCGCTGTTCACCTGGGACGCAATCAGCGACACCGCCACTGAGCGGCTGATGAGGTAGATCAGCGAGAACAGGAAATATATCGCCGCTTCGTAGCCGCCGAATATTGTTGCTCTGGTTGGTATGGGTCAAATAGTAATATAAATAAATAAATAAAAAGACGTGTGGCACTCGGGGACTGCCGCGGTAAAGCTATAGCATGCTATGCCTTCAAGCCACACCTCCGCGCCCGTCGGAGTGGGGAGCGAGAGGTTTTTCGTTACTAAATTTCTGGATTCGGTCCCCGCGCTCAAGGCCCGCGATAGAAGCTATGAAATAGCTTAAAATAAAATAAATGGATCTTATTGTTTCAAATAAATAAATGAATGCTTTAAACCTGACAACCTAAGAAAGATATAAAGAATTGGCGGCTGTATAGCTATGTAGCTTTTCCTTAAAAACAACGAAAAATTAATAAAGAATTAGTGGTATAGCTAAGGTTTTCTTAATGTTAAGGTTTAGGGTGCATTGAAAGTGAATAAATTAATAATTATAAGAAATTCCTGCACAACGTGTAAGAAAAATCATAAAATACTTATTTGAATCTCCGAATAAAAAATAGCGTAGGACTCAATTTAATGGTATGTGGGTATAAAAATATTTCGTTATTTTCCAAAGAAAATCAGTAATTTTAATAGGTCATCCTAAATTCAGACTTTTTTATTTCACATGGCTATCCCCTATCAAAACGGATAATATTCTTTTTCAGTACCTAGTTGTTACAAAACTCTATACAAACAAGCTACAGTCTCATCAATAACATCATGAAGGGCTTAATTAAAAAGATTCATACCCTTGTTGTCGACTGCTACATTCAGATGTGCCTTTTATTCCGTGCCTAGAAAATGAAAAAGAATTCTAGATTATTCATCAACAGTTCCAATGGAAATGTATTAATAGGCAGTACCATTGTTAGAGTACCTAACCCAAATTTTGTGGAAACCAATTTATTCTCAACGGTTTTCAATTTACTTCAACTGTCCCAGATGCTAATGAATATTGGTAATTATCATGTCTTGATTACGTAAGAATTGGAAAAATGGCTTTTCTGTTTACAAAATGATTATTGGAAAAATAATTTGCATAAATTGTTATTATGTCGTGATTGTATGACTACTATGCCCTGTGTCCCGAGTCCCGACTTTGTCTTGATTGAGCCAGGTTATAAATATTGCCTTTGGTACTTTATAAGAGATAGATGTACCTTTCTTGTAAAAAAAATGTTTGAAATTGGTCGAATATTTGTTGAATTCAATCGTTACAATCAAACAGAAATACAAACTTTTCCTCTTCATTCCATTAGTTGAGATAAAATATCATACATCATTCATCGTTTGATCGATTGATACGGTTAAACTACATCTATGCTAGACGCATTCAAGCCTTTGAAATATATATTTTGTAAACAAACGTATATTTTAACAACTATCACATTTTAATTTCTACGTACTAAGTTCAACAAAAATAAGTTATTGTTCACCAACAAGTAAAAGCAAAATTAAAATAAATATGAGCACAAAGTATCACAAAAAAGAACAACAGGAGGTCTTATCACTAAGGTAGCAATTTATTCCAGACAACCTGGTGATCAAGGTGAAGCATTAATAGTGTATACGAGAATACATACATAAAATAGATACGGTACAACAAGTTGCATACTTAATTATAAACATACATACAAAATAGACAATTTAAACTTATTTAAATTGAACTTACTCCAAGGTGTTGAACAATTGCAGACAAATGAAGAACAAATTGTTAGCAAAGGAGATGAAGACGATACCACTGATGACGTCATCAACTTTGCGAACTAATTGCGCAGCGCGGCTGTACTCTTCCCTTGTGTTACGCCAGAATACTTCAGGCAAATACTAAAATTTATATAAAAAAAGAAACTGAAATATATTAATAGATAAACTGGTATTTTCGTTACTCATACAAAAATTTCAAGCGTGTGTAGATCTACCTATATAAATAAATGAATTAGTGTCCCTAATTTAAATTAATCTTGTTGCATTCAGTATTTTTTATAACACAGCGAGAGCGTCTGTTAGATTTTACGTGTAATTTATACATATAGCTCTTAATATAAGATATTATCAAAAATCTTTGCTATCAAAGGAATAATTAAATCTGACAGAAAACGATTCATTCACCAGATATTTTTTATATCTCATATTATTATTTCTTTACTGTTTTTCAAATGTTTAGTTCGACTGGAATAACAGCTAATAATACTACAACACTTAGGGCCGATTTTTCAATGCTTGGATAAAACTCCGTCCAATAAAGTATTACACGATAATATTAAAATGTCACATAAACTGTCAAATACGGGCAATTAGAATACGTTTTTAAAATGGTAGTTTTATACATTACTAGATTTCCGCCCGCGGCTTCGCCCGCGTTTGCAAAGGAAAACCCGCATAGTTCCCGTTCCCGTGGGATTTCCGGGATAAAAACTATCCTATGTGTTTATCCAAGTTACCCTCTATATGTGTGCTAAATTTCATTGTAATCGGTTCAGTAGTTTTTACGTGAAAGAGTAACAAACATCCATACATCCATACATCCATACAAACTTTCGCCTTTATTATAGTATTAAGATTAAGATAAGATTAAGATTCGATGAATAAGTTTTATCCAAGGATTGAAAAATCAGCCCTTATTACAAATAGCAATTTATAATAACCACATGACCCAACTAATCTCAAGCAATATTAACATGCGCCCATCTTACCTTGCCCTGGGCTCCAAGCAATTTCATATTAACATGCTCGAGGCGTGACGTCAGGTAGTAGCTCATACATATCACGAACAAATCAGAGAAGTTCCATATAAAAGTGGATTGGAAGTGGAGAAACTGGAAGTAAAAATGAATAGCAATAAGGAAGGGATATAAGTGCGCAATTTGTTGGAAAGTTTTCCAATTTTTTGGGATGTAAATTGGATGTGTTATGTATAAATTTGTAGCTACACCTGTAAATCTTAATCCTGTGTATTTTAGACTTATACATAATTTATATGATAAAATTACAACAGATTTTACGTATTTTATAGATTGAAAATTATCTTTTGTGGTTACTAAGCAGTTTATACCCTCATTGAAATTGGAATGTTTTCGAGATTATAAAATCTACTAAAATAATTTACAAACATTTTTTACTATTGCACATAATATTATATTATAAGAAAACAATCACAACACATTACTGACCGGTTGGCTTGGTTGGTAGTGGCCCTGCCTTCCAAGCCAGAGGTCGTGGGTTCGATTCCCACCCGGGGCAAATATTTGTGTGATGAACATAGATGTTTGCTCTGTGTCTGGGTGTTACATAATATCTATATAAGTATTTATTTAAAATTATATATGTATGTTTATCAGCCATCTGGTTTCCATAACACAAGCGAAAGCTTAGTATGGGATCAGATCGTGCCGTGTGTGAAAATTGTCCTGAAAAATATTATTTATTATTATTTATTTATTTACATTATATCAATTTTATATATATATTTTTTTAAATTTCAAGTATTTAATGGCTGTCACCATCTTGTAATGAATGACGTAATAAACAGTAAACATGGATTAACACGCAGATGCAGATGAAGCCGTCGAAAATACCATAAATCCTTTAAGAGAATGTAATTTGTTTTATCGGTGTTAACGTTTCCGCTTTCTGTCAGTCTCCATTTAATTATGGCGGTAAAAAGTCTCATCGTCGTAATTTTGGATGTATTTTTTAACATCTTTATGCCGGTGCTTGCGGTTTAACGGGACACACCATGGTCTTGCAAATATGTTTATGAAACATGTTATTATAACCTCTCCAAATTTTAAATCCTATCCTATCCTACTAATATTATAAACTAGTGGTCCGCCCCGGCTTCGCCCGTGGTACATATTTCACAAAAAAGGTAGCCTATGTCTTTTCTCGGGTATCAAAATATCTCCATACCAAATTTCATGCAAATTGGTTCAATAGTTTAGGCGTGATTGAGTAACAGACAGAAAGACAGAGTTACTTTCGCATTTATAATATTATATTAGTATTAGTATATATTATTAGTATATTAGTATGGATGCGAAAGTTTGTGGGGATGGACGTATGTGTGTGTTTGTTTGTTACTGTTTCACGCAAATATTTCTGAACCGATTACAATTAAATTTAGCACATATATAGAGGGTAACTTGGATTAACACATAGGATAGGGTTTTATCCCACAAATTCCACGGGAACGGGAACTATGCGAGATTTTCTTTAATATAATATAATATTCAAGAACTTATAATGCGCTATAGAAACTCATATGATTAAATTTCATAGTGGTTTATTTTAAATTAAAGACTTACTTGTGTTACAATTCCTAATAGTGGTGAATATGGTAGAAAGTTGAAGACCCAAGGATAGAAATGCTTAACAAAACCTTCATATAGACTGAGATCTGGATAACACACCATGGCACCGGCAAATGCTGACAATAATGATAGTATGTGTTCTACTGAAAATAAAAGAGAAGTTATTTATGTTAGAAAGGTCACGTTTACGAAAAAAATATTTTTATATGATTGTTTTATCTGAGAGCATGAGTTTAAATAATAAACATGCAAATGAATGATTCATACTTATGTTTGTAAAATTCATTAGCTAAATTATTTCATTTTAAATCATAGATATGCTCTATTTTCGAAATACACTTCTTTTGTTTTTTTTTCAAATTTTTATAATTGCCTTTCTCTACTTTTTCACCTTGAAATATATATATTACATACGTCTTTTTTTTCAAATTAAGCTATTTCGATACGTAATATTTGCTTAAATTTTATCAGCTAATCAAGTATTATTAGAGTACTAAAACTTACGTAAAGCTAGAGCCAAAACAACTGCGCAGGTCCCATTACATTTGTATGCAAGCTTGGTATCATAGCTCGGATCAAGTTCCTCGATCTTGGATGTATACTGAACCAAATCTGGCCACTTTCTGGCAACTTGCAGGAACACAAGCATCGTGATACAGGTTGTACTGTAGAATATTATTGGAGCTAAAAATGTCGATAATATTAATAATTTCGATACTGTAATAAAGGTGAGAAATGAATGAAATACTGGATCACTAGATAAATACAGCGTAAGAAAGTAGAATACTAATGGTGCTGAAAAGTTTAATATTAATAAAACAAGAATGTTGAAAATTTATAATTGTTAGTGATAATTAAAAATTAAAAGTAATAGGTGTTAAATATCGAGCATATAGACAATTGGTAAAATATTTAAGTCACAAATGATAAAAGAGGATATGGATAGATATCAAAATAACAGGAATCGTTGAATTTTGCTTTGTATCTTCGCTTCATTCTACTTCAGAACCACTGCTCAAGTCACTGATTGGTTTTTCTTGATGATATCGATTTCCTTGTTTACCACTGATATTCTAATATTACAGACTTTTGATTAAAATCCTCGTATATCAAGCTCGATTAAAAACTTATAATTAGTAAAATAAACGATGTTTGGTAAAAAACAAAGAACAGAATTTTGCGTCGTAGCCATGCTACGTATGCTACGTATGCTACGTAAGTAATATAGGAAGTGAATATGTATGAAGAAAAAATGCACTACCAGCAAAACTTTTCTTATTATTAGTTATATCTATACTTGAAAAAGAAATTCTGTAAACAGTTTCCTTACTTGTTCCATTGAGAGAGGTCTGAGAGTGAACAACTTTGTGTATACACATTACTGATATGAAAATCTGCCCGGTCAAGGATAGCAAGAGGTATAAACACTTCCATGATAACCAAGTGAACCTGAAATTAAATTTGTTGAAATACCTATAATACAGAAATCTATAAAAAATAAGAGTAAGAGTAAGTAACAATTTTTAATAGATTGTAATTCGAACCAGATTGAAATTTACGTAACCATAATAAAGATTTTTCGTCTTTTGATGGCTTGCTCGATACTTAACTTGATGACTTTGTCGTAATAAGAAATTTCAATACGAGTTTTTCGCATAATTCATTTAATAAACCTTACATACAATAAAGAAGTGTTGCATAAATGCTAATAGGAATTGCATATTTCATCGAACATCTCGCAGACTTGTAATTTAATTATCTGCCTGGGAGACAATTAATTATCTTCTCGTGTTCCATGTATCAGTGAGGATATAAAATGGTTACTCGATATCGTTATTGAAAAATATGCGATAAGAAATAATATTTTATACTAAAAGACTATAGCATAAATGAGACACACAGATTATTTCAAACTTGTAAATTATAGGTTTATAATCAATGATACTAAAAGTAGGTAAGTCATTAACGTTCCTGAAATGAAACGTCAAAATGTGGCAAATTAGCCACATTTTCTCCAGTTGCATTTTTTCGCTCACAAAAGTGGAATCATACTATCTTACATGTGATCTTACATCTAATGAAAAAATGAAAATGAAAAAATCTTACATCTAATCTTATCTGTTTTTTAAGATCGAATGTTATGTAGGTAACTTTCTACACCTTTTTATATTATCGTTTAAAATTACCAAAATATATCAACAACTTGACTTTGATACAATGCGACGATAATATGGTAAGTACGTTTCAAAACTCAAAGAACTGAATAGCAAACTTCAAAATCACAAGAACTATATCACAAAGGGAAGGCAATTAGGATAATGCTCACCTGACGTCAGAAGTCTTGCTGAAGATCCCAATAACGGGGATCAAAGAGAACGCCTGGCCAATGATGAGTGTCGCTCGTAGCGAGTCTTGAAACGTAGCTGGCGACTTTGATTTTAATTCTGTCACGTGAACTTTGTTTCCTAAAAAGTATTTTTTGAAAACAGTACGTTCTGTTAAAGACCTAATTTGATTGGTTACGTAACTTCTTGGATGTCAAATTAAACTGTCGAAGTTTAAAAGACCTCAAAAATTTATTTGTCTACGCAAAAAAATATTTTGATAAAGAATGCTGCTAAAAAATTATATTTGAATTTGTACGGTCTATCCGTACTAATTAATTATAGATATAAAATAATTATTTAACTATGAAACACTACTTGTAATAAACGGAAACTTTAACAACTATAATATAATGAGTGAGTTTCTCTTAATCACCGTCGGCGATGAACTGATTCAATATAATTAAAATATAAAATTTTGGAAATAATCTGGGTCATATCGAATGCAAGCTCAGCGCCTTGATGTACGTACGCGCTTGCTTATACAGAACTATGATTTAAATAATTATAATTATTATTGAAGACGCAAATATATCCTACAAAAAGCCTAAAGAAAACATGTTTTTTATTAGTTCCCTGTCTTCTGAAAAATAGGCTTGAAAATCTTCTAAAATCAATTGGTACACTAGGCAAATTAAACATTTAAACCAATAAATAGTCAAATAATCAAACTGCACTCACGTTTTTGCATTCCAAACCACACATTCCTGTTCTTCAAGTGCTTCTGTATGTCCTGAGGAGCCATTCGTTTGTGTGTATGTACACCCTGTGCTATCATGTGTTTGGAGTGCGATCACTGATAATGGGGTATCGTGTTAATGGTTTAGAGTTCGGTGTGTAAACCTTTTTTTTACATCACTATTTCTGTATTAATAAAGATATATAAATAACTAGCATTCCGCCTGCGGCTTCGCCCGCGTTTTCAAAAAAAAACCCGCATAGTTCCCGTTCCCGTGGGATTTCCGGGATAAAACCTAGCCTATGTCACTCAGAAATGATGTAGCTTTCCAACAGTGAAAGAATTTTTCAAATCTGCCAAGTAGTTTCGGAGCCTATTCAATTCATACAAACAAACAAACAAACAAAAAATCAAACCTTTCCTCTTTATAATATTTGTATAGATGTATATTTATTTGAAATACTGGAATTTAAAAATTAGTTGACATGATTTTCATCATATTAAAAAAAAGCATGTTTGCCGAGCACACGAGTCAGAAGTGAAACTTCTTTGGCAAGATTCAAAGATGATGATGAAAATGGTCGCCTTACTCAATGACGTGACGTGAATACAAAAATGAAACATACCAAAACTTAATTTTGTTTCAATCACTAGAGCAATTCATCAGAGCAATTCTGTTAATACTTTAAACATTTTCTGTAAAATATTTTATGTTATTGCAACACATTTGTTACTCTAATGAGGAAAACACGAAAGGTATCAATATAGCATAACGCGAACACTTGAAACTAACGACAAAAAATAAATTCAGAAATAAACACTATCTATGAGCAAGATCGACATAACCATCTCATTAAATTTGAACCTTCACAACACATATCATTATGATAATTTAGATAAATTACTCTAGTAATTGATTAACAGCAGTAACAGCTACATGGAAGTTATTTTTAGTGGTGACTTTGCGTGTGGTACAATAATTACCAACGCCCCCAAACTAGCAGATACCTATCTATTGATTTTACAAATTTAAACGTGGATTCGTTAAACGGTTTTACAATAAATCGCATTCCTCGAAAATGTACATGTTGTATGTATATATTGGAAAAATATCATTAAAACTACTACATTAAACGGCTACTTAAGTTTTGACCCATTTTGAACCTATTCAACTTTTACTCCTACTCCTAAGTAAACAATACTTTTTTGAATTTGATATTTTTGGTTTTATGGCATTCAAATGATTTAAAAAGAATAGAATAAATTCGATCGCTCTGACGGGATCACGGGTGGCTAAGTTGATCAGGCATCTGCCCCGTATTGGCGTTAAAGGATGCGGGCTCGAGTCACGCCTCGTGATCGTACTTTTTCTATTCTTTATAAATTTATAATAATGTTTTTATTATATTTTGATTATTCTGTCTTAAAACTCAATACACATACAAACGCTTCTTGTAAATTCATTCATTGAAGGAGCGAAAATACAAAAGTTTGCATTTACAATATTATGAAATATGAAAAAACGATATGCCGTAAAACCGGGATCAATCCAATGTTTTCGTGGTATATTCGCATTTTTATGAAGCATTGAGATTGAAGAATTACCCACGTGGTACAAGAAGGCTCTTTTATTTTTTTATTACTTACTGGATTTTTACGAGTTCATACGTACTATGAACACTGTTTAATATCTGAAGAATGGCGTTTGATAAACGAAAAAGTTTGAGGCATTTTCAATCTTTTTCCTAAATATCGTGTTGAAGATTAGAAGATAACCACAGATGAATTAATATTACTATTCATAGTATTCATAAAACAGCTATTCAAAATTAAGTACAAAGGTAAACTAGGTACATAGTTAATAATATTTCACCTATTGGTGACTATAAATTTAAGGGATGGAATGATTATTGTGCGCATGGAGGTAGGTAATTTGAGCAATTATAATATATTTTTCATAGCTTTTCCTTAAACTATCCGGAATGCTAATATAAAAACATATAGATAAATGTTTATTAAATCACATTGTAGAGAAAAACAAAAGTTTCTCCGTCTCGGAAATAAAGAGAAATTTAAAATACGTCGCTCTAAACCACATTGTTCAAATTATGCGACAAAACGCATACCACAAGCTCACTTCATTTATTGCATGACCAAACGATTTTATCGAAGCAATTTTAAGATCAAACTCATATCATAAAATTTTTACACCACCCTAATAAAGTTCCAGTATTGAACGCGCCATAAAATATTCGATAGTGGAATGCTGTGAAAAATGTACTGGCGTATACTTATTTTACAATTATTTGGCGTTTTTTGTTATGAATACGAAGGGTATGGGAAAAATAATATTGGGAATGTAGCAAGACGGGATATCATCCCGTTACATGAATTGGTGAAGAGGAGAAGAGATAATGTGTTGAACTACAGACGGACAAAAGACATTCGGAGTGATGTGAATGATAGACGCTTTGAGGTAAATACGAATGGGGGCTATTTGCATCTGTCTTTTAATGATTATTTATATTGAATTAAATGGTCCGGTTAATAATGAGATTTGTTATTTCATCGTCATTTTTACGTGGTAGCTCTGTCTATGATTTATTGAATTTCAATAAAAAACAACAAAATGATCATAAAATAATTATAAATAAAAATAAATATGTATATTATGTCTCACAGACAATTAGGGTCGTCAAGTAGTCTAACCATGGTCTAACCCCATGTCTTATTGAGTTCTGTCCATGAGGATTTTTCAGATAGAGCGAATTAAATAACAAAAGTTAGAAGAACGAACTATTTTTAAGAACTATAAAAGTTCCAAATATTTTTACAAAATCTTATCTGTTGTGACCTTTCTTTTCCATGTATTAAAGATTCTTTTCGATTATTCGTTATAATCTGAGTCCTTTACGATTTTAGAAAAGACTCTTTATCTAAAAGTCTTTAAAAGTTTTTATGTTAGAAACCAGTGATCTGATAACAAAAATTCTCCCTTTTACTTAAAAATATGTTGTACGGATTTGCTGCTTTACGAATATACTTACGACTTCGTAGTTGGTTACTAAGGATAAATAAATAGTAAAATACATTCGTGAAATTACTGTTCCGTTTCGTGAAATTACTGAACATAGACTTATGTTGTACAAATTTTGCTAACCTAACAAAAACATTATGCATCCGATGAAACTGTTAAAACAATATGTTCATAATATTCGTTTTCCCGTTCACTTTAGCACAAATGAAATAACAATAAACATTTTTGAAGTGAAACTTCTTTAGGCGCGTTGAGAGTAAAATTTTAAGATGTACCGTCACGTCAAGGCGACGATTTTGGTATCTTTGAATCTTGCCAAAGAAGTTTCACTTCTGACAAGTGTGCTCGACACACACGCTATTTTTTTCTTTATTAAGCTATTGCATAGCTTCTATCGCGGGCCTTGAGCGCGGGGACCGAATCGAGAAATTCCGTAACGAAAAAACCTCACGCTCTCCACTCCGACGGGCTCGGAGGTGTGGCTTGAAGGCATGCTATGCAATAGCTTTACCGCGGCAGTCCCCGAGTGCCACACGTCTTTTTTCTTTTTTTACACGACACGAAAGCACAAATGAATAGAATAACAGTAAATCTTTCCTATGGTTAGGGAGCCAGGTGCAAATTTGGTTAACTATTTCCTCTCAAGAGATAATTCGTCAGACGCATGAGAGTAGGTATAGTATTATAAAGCCTCGTGAACGTCAGCTGGCGCTCGGTTGGGGGGGTGAGCGGTTGTAGCCTCCCACGCACATAGGAAAAAAAATACATTCATTCATTCATTTCCTCTCAGCTAAAAATTTGTCAAATTGTAGCTAACCCAATATCTCAACGAAAAAAAATAGTCAGCTGGTTACAACATGGTGTATTATACGTCAGCTGGTGTCTCGAACATGAAAGTTAAATTTAAAGAAAAATTTATTTTCCGTTATTTCCTCTCAAACAAAAATTTACCTGATGATAGCTTATATGTAACTGTGGATAAATATATATGTCAGCTGGCTGTATCTTGGTGGAAAAACCGTCAGCTGATACGGGAGGCTACAACCGCTCTTCCCCCCAACCGAGCTCCAGCTGACGTTCACGAGGCTTTATAATACTATACTCTCATGCGTCTGACGAATTATCTCTTGAGAGGAACTTGGTCATAAAATCTGCTGCTGGCTCCCGGACCACTATATTAAGATTTCAGAAGCACAATTTAAAGAAGCCTTGTGGAAGGAAACAAAAGCCGCGGAGGATAAAGAGAGGCTGGACAGATTGCACCGCGAGTTAAGATGGCTGACTATTAACAGCAATGAACTTGGTATTGGATATAAATAAAAATTGACATTTATTGTGCGTTTCATTGTCCTGCGTAGGACGCGTGTGTACACAAAAGAACAATCGAAGTTTATTCAGTAAACACTTTATGAAACAAGGTATTTTTTTAAACAAAACATTTTTCTCTCATCTATATGTATAATCTATCGAAACATCTTACATTCTATGGCTATATCCGTCTTTAAGCGAGATCTTTTAGTCCGTAGATAAATCAATTATTGTCAAATTAGGAATTATAAAAATTCGACTTTCATTTCTCACCTTTCATATTATTTTGTCTTATATAACAGTAATTTTTCCATATTTTTATTAACTAATTTACAAGATCAAAAGATTCATCATCTTCGTAACAAACTTCAGCAATTTGAAATTCAAATTCAAATCTAAAACTTATTTCGATAGATAAAGAGGAAATGGATTTTCCCGTCTTCCTTGGTTCGACGGCGCAAATCCGTCAATTGTTTCTGTGAACCCATTCCTGATTTAAAACGATCCATCTTTTTAAAACGTGTTTTATTTTAACTCTAACAAATTGTTTATTTTCAAAATTTTGTAATAATTTATAATATAAGTGCCTAATTACGACCCGTCAATCAAATTAATCTAGCTCTGTTAAATAATAATTAAATTTTTAAAAGCACTTAGGTATAGTTTGAAAATAAGCTCCTAATAAATTAAAAGTGTCTCACGGACGAGAAACGAGAAAATAATTAACCAGTTTTACTTTCGTTAATAGTTTCCCGCTTAATTAGTTTATTCTAAAAATAAATAAGATACGATTTACTCACTTACTAGTATAAAGAAATGCGGGTACTTTTTAAATTCAAATTCAAATTCAAATTATATTTATTTGCAAGAATGTAGTTACAAATTATAGATAACTTAAATATCATCGAAACACAAAAGGGTTGTAAATTACTCTCCTATTAAAAAAGGAATCGCACGATATTAAAAATGCATCCAAATACTTTAATGAAGTTAATTTATACTTAATAGTAACATTAGTCCATCCAGAAGTAATAAAAAAAGATTTCAAATACAAAGTTCGTAGCAGCGTAGCTACCGATGAACAAACATACCTATAAAAAAATCCGAATTCAGATCGTTTGCATTCAAAAATTCGTTTAAAAACTCAAAATATTTTCCCAGTATTCATACTTAACGTTCAAAATTCAAAACAATGGGATAAAACAAATAAATTAGCGAAGGTAAATATTATTTTGTCTGCTACAATACGACCCTTCCTAATTTCCGCTCGCAAAATGTGCTTTGTCGCAAAAATAAAACATAATTAAAACGCGAGACTAATATACCATGTTACTTTAAATCAAGGCCTTTGTAAATTAAAGGGATAATATTTTACTGACGTTATCTTAACTTCTTTGTTTATACTGTGTACATAATATAAATCTTTTGGTTTCTTTTTGTGGTCTCTATTACAATTAATAATTACTTATTTAATTAAATATTATGTAATTAATTTGGAAATACGTATGGTGGTAAAGGAGGAGGAAAAATTTATGGTTTCCATCATTTTGAAAGTTATTGAAACTATGCGTATAATACTGTTAACACACTGTTAACAGAGAATTGGCTTTTCTCTAATCAGTTGCAAACGTAACCTAATAAAAAAAACAGTTTTACCCATCCATTTTTTGGTTAGAATAGTCTTCCCTTTTTATAACAAAAAATCGATATTTATCATTCTCTAAACAATGTATGAAAAGGTCTCTACCTAAAATGGACCTAATTTAAAACTCTCATAAACTAGCGTTAGAAGGCAAAGGTCGTAGTAAAAATAAGAACAAATACTTAACGTCGTCGCAAAGCACACTTCCACACCGGCCATCGAGCCGTGACTAGTGTTTGATAAATAAACAGTTTGTAACTCGACAAAAAATACACGTAGCAGGGTTAATAGACAGGGAATACTTTATTTATTCGCGTTTAAAGCATAGTAAAGGCATATACCTACTAAATATACATATGTATTATTAAAAATGCGAAAGTTTGTGAGGATGGATGTATGGATGTTTGTCACTCTTTCACACAAATATTACTGAACCGATTACAATGAAATTTGGTATGTAGGTAGCTGAAGACCCAGAATAAGACATAGGCTACTTTATCTACTGAAAATCTCACAGGAACGAGAACTATGCGGGGTTTTCTTTGAAAACGCGGGCGAATGCGCGGGCGGAAATCTACTATTATATAATTATTGTATTAGTAAAGGTAGAGACATAATATGGCATCAGTAGAGTTGATATTGGTGGTGTAAAAAGTATTTGTACATATTATTTGTTGAAAGTTATAATAAATCGTGGTAGAGACTAGATACAGTAAAAACAAAATATTATAATATTATATAAAATGTCACATTTATACATTTATGAAATATATTATATAATAGGTAAATAATAACACATAATAATAGGAAATGGTTTTGACAAGTAGTATTATGTTAGGTAGAATGTAAAATTGTGTCATAACTTTTTTAACGGGATTATCTATGTTATGGATACTTCACCTGACCTATTAACAAATTAAAATTTAAGAACACTTTTATTTAAACACACATACAGAAATCATCTAAATAACAACATAGAGGAAAATATACCGACACAAGTAACTTCGTTCAGTGAAGATAGATGTCCCTACGCGCTATTGAGTGAAGTTGAGTCTCGCTAGCAAAGTTTTTTATTACATATTGATATAATTTACAAAATCTCGTGCAGACATCTGAATACTGAAAACTACGCAATTTTTGAATAATCTGGCAATAAGTCAGATTTAAATATCACGTATCTTATATTGAATACTAGCCGTCCGCCCCGGCTTCGCCCGTGGTACATAATATTTACGTTTTCTCTACATAAGAACCATCCTCGTACTTCAAGGAATGTAATAAAAAAAGAATTATCGAAATCGGTTCAGCCGTTCTCGAGTTATGCGCTTACCAACACATTTTGCGATTCATTTTTATATATAAGATCTGTATCTGCGTTCCACTGTTTCCGCGTAAATGAGTTTTTTCTTTTAATATAATCCTATTTAATGTTTTTAAGAAGAAAATTTACTTTAAAAGAAAACCTCCAAACGCTTAAAAAAAAGGGAGGAAAGACTATTTCCGTGAGCGTAGCCGTTACCGTTACCGTAGTAAGTAGTAACCGTGTACTGGAAATAGGAACGAGAAAATATATAAAAAACTTATTATTCTATTATAAAGAAATTAACAGGTAAATATCACATTTCTTTTCAATAATCATGCGACCGGTATTATTTTTTCGAAACAAAATTAAGACTAGTGAAACAGATAATAAAACAGGGTGTCACAAACAGTAATTTATGTAAATACTAGCGGTCCGCCCCGGCTTCACCCGTGGTACATATGAAAAATAGATGTTGGCCGATTCTCAGACTTACCCGATATGCACAGAAAATTTCATGAGAATCGGTCCACCCGTTTCGGAGGAGTATGCAGACTAACATTGTGACACGAGAATTTCATATATAAGATAAACAGAATAAACAACTACACATATTATGTAATAGCTTGTAAATATACATTTGTATATTTACAAGCTATTACAATTAAACCAAACTTTCACATTTTACCAACACATAAACTTCATCATCGATAAATGCATCTATTTTTAAACACACTGCTAAAATATTTACTAATAAAAACTATCCCTACATCTTCAGATTCTTTCGTAGCAGACGCATAAAACTTTATGAATCACAAGATTTCCGCCCGTGGCTTTGCCCGCGTTTTCAAACGAAAACCCGCATAGTTCCTGTTCCCGTGGGATTTCCGGGATAAAACCTATCCTATGTGTTAATCCAAGTTACCCTCTATATGTGTGCTAAATTTCATTGTAATCGGTTCAGTAGTTTTTACGTGAATGGAAACATCCATACATCCATACATCCTTACAAACTTTCGCCTTTATAATATATATTAGATAGATATCGAATATATCGAATCTATGAATTTAAACTTAGATATTTCATGAGTGCTTCATGAGAATGTTGACATGTGCATGTTAATAACGATTAATATAAGTGCAAAATGAGTTTAGCGTTGTAAACATTTATTAGAATATAAAATTAATGAAGCTATTCGAATATAAAGATAGTTTATTAGTGCGGTTTTACGCGGTATTCAAATTAATTTAAAGATCATTAATTTAAATATTTAATGTCCTTTGATTTAACCGTATTTGCTGTTCAATTACGCAAAAATATATCTTTTTTATCTTTGGAACTCGATATACAAACAAAAGCTATTGTACGTGTATATTAGGTTTTTCTAATTCCTTGCTAAGTAGTACCTAAAGCAAGCGAAATCTCGAGCTGAAACAAATTTATAGAAAGAAGAACTGAAAATGAAAAATTTCGTTATTGACTATGAGCATCGAATTATCCACTTTTCGTCTTTCTAGTTTTTTTTTTTAAATATTTTTTCAACCCATTTCTGAAGGATTATACGGAACCCCTCAATAAGTAAACGGGCACTTTCTTGCGAAAAAATATTATGTTTAGAATCGAAGGTTTACCTCCAGACACCAGCCCTTTCATGTATAAAGAAGTATTCAGTGGATTTCGGATCGTTGTCTCCCTGATTTATAACTGTAAAGGGGAATTTCTTCTGTCCTTTTAAATGTTTATATACTGGTTACATGTTGACGCCATTTTTATTGGGTTGGTGTGCAAATAATTAGATGGTTAGGTGGATTTATACACAATAAGTACATTTATTGTATTTTAAACCGTCTGGTCAAAATGGACTCAATTGAAGATCGGTTTTAATGTATTACCACAAAAAAATTTAGACACAGTCAAACTTTAAACCAGGGATTTGTCACTTTAATAGTTGTCTATGTGAAATACGACAAAACCAGATTAAAGAGAACCCGCGCTTAAAGTTAAACTCTATCTAAAGTTTTTTGTGGTAAGACAGTAAATGTTCCAAATTTTAGAAGTATGAAGATTTAGTAAACAATAAACTAGTTGAGTAGAACACGGACGGACTGTAAGAGGCTTTTTGGGCATAACAGTTATACAGGGTGGAAGGTTAAGATGGGGCATGAAGGGCAGGTACCTTAACCGTTGTAGCTACATGAAAACGTTCTTAGGAGACTATCCTTAAATTCTTGAGAAATTTTAATCTGCATTCACAGATATTTGAAAAAATGTACGGTCAGCAAGGAAATCGGCAGTTTTAAAAAAAAAATTTTTTGATGCTAATCGATCCAGTTTCTCATGGGGATACCAATAGAAATGCTGTCATTAATTTCAGAAAGTTTTTTGAAGGTCGTTTATAGTAAACGTTCTATTATAACAGAAGCGAAACGTAATTCTACAAACCTATTACACAAATATATAGGACCGAATATTTTGGGTAGTATTTCTAGGTGTCTACGAAACGTTGCTACGAAATGTGGTCTACGAAATAAATCATTATTTCGTAGACCACATACCACTACATTTCCATTGGCAATCCAATTGGACTTTTCAAAAATAACTCGATTATCGAATCCAGAAGCCAAGAATTGTCCCAAAATATGCCTCAAAGCACCAGATTCTGAGCCATAATTTAAAAACCCTAACAAAATCAAACAAGCTTCATTTGCATAGCAACCTAGATAGTTTTAAGTGAATTTAATTTTGTTGGTTTACTGCACAGAGCCGGGTAAATCTTCCAATTTCGTCCGCCCCAATGCCGCAGATGCTGGATCTTGCACGTTTTGTACGATCCGATATTAGATACGAGAAAATCAAGTTTTCAGTACATTTGGCGGGAAATTTATTAGCATGGGTTTAAAATTGAATTGAATGTTTATAATGGGTTATGCGTTTGATTAACAATGGAACAATCTTGCTTGCTAGATGACAGTTGATATTATTATTTATTATCTTCACGTTTTTGAGTATATTTGGATAAATATGATATTTTTGGTACTAATTAATTATTATTGTTGTAGTCTATTGTATTTAATTGTAAAACAAATTCGTTTATTTAAAAGTCCCGGGAGAGATAGTATAGTACTATACTGTCTTTTACCTATAATAATAATAATAAAAAACACCAATTTCCGTAAAGTTATTGGTTTGTTTGGTTATTTATAGTTTTACTATAAATTCTCACTTCACTATGTGAGAAATTTATTTATTGGAACCTGTATTTTCTCCACTCGCCGCGAAAACCCAATATTGGTGGCGCAAAGAGCTTCGTTTCAAAATATTGCTTGACAATTCACTGGATAATGTTTCTCTTGTCTTCTAAAATATATTTATATGTTATTTAGAGGTTTATTTTGTATCAGAGAAATGCAATTTTATGTAATGGTCTTTATTAATATTTACTACGATACAATCTGGAACTATAAAAAGCTATATTCTTATTTGAAGAAAAGGGGTTTTATTTAATGATCACGTACGGAGTCAAGGCCTGACCATACTTGGAAAAGCTATTGGGCAGAATATAAAAATATATTTTATACTAGACTTACCATTTATTACGTAAGCTACACACCTAAGGTTAATTTTTGATGCAAGATTAAAGTTAACGATTTCTTATAAGGTAGGTAGGTAATAGAAATACAATATATCACGAATAAATTGATATATTTACCGTCGGAATTATTTATACGTATCGGAAAGTTAATCTCCTATGAAATATTAACGTGTTTGTGCATTATAGATAATGGAAGAAAGGAAACAATTTGCTAACGATAGGGTAATAGAATAATTATATCTAATTGGGATGGTTGAATGACGAGTAATGAAAATAAGATACCATTTTCTTACGTATGAAATTAATTTTTCCGTATGTATACATTTAATTGCGTATATTTTGTGATTTGGTTAAACTTGAAGTACCTATAGAAATTATGTAAATAAAAAAATAAAAAAATAAAATAAAATAAAATAACATTTATTTGCCAAAAACATGGTACAGGAGAGGTGTGAAGAGATAATTGTTCAGCATGTTTCGCTTTGTATAAAGCATGCAAATATATATATGCGTAAAACAGATAGGTACTAGATCTAATACACTACACATGCATATTATACAATCAATTTAGCAATTATCATTTAAGGTCAAAAAATTCTTTTAGGCTATAGAAACAATTAATAATCAGCCATTTCTTTAACTTATTTTTAAACACATTCAATGTATGGTTTCTTATGCATTTAGGAACATGGTTAAAAATTTTAATAAGCATAATAGGTCCACTTTTAGAGAAAAGCGCAGTTTTACAACGAGGCATAATTAGTTTGTCAGGATCTCGAGAGGGAACAATACTCACGTCAGCCGCTTTTGTGAAATATTGGGGGTGTTTTTTAACAAAGACACAACACTCCAGTATGTACATAGAGGTCAGTGTCAGAATATTTAATTTTCGGAATAGTGGGCGACAGCTTTCTAGCGGCCCAACCCCGCAAATAGCTCTTATACATTTTTTTTGTGCCAAGAATGCTCTATTCATACTTGTTGAATTGCCCCATAATATAAGTCCGTATCTTAGTATAGATGACACATAGCCATGGTATGCGGTAAGAGCAATTTTTTCTGAACTTATGGTCCTTAAACGGCGTAAGGCGAACACAAATTTGTTTATACGCGAACAGAGATGATTAATATGTGATTTCCAATTACAATTGCTGTCCAATATAATGCCTAAAAATTTTATTTATTTATGTTTTGAAATAATGCATTATACAAATATACAATGTAATGTTTTTATTTATACGTAATTAATTTTGTATTTAAGCGTAAACAACAAAACTTTACAGAATAATATAAATAATTTATATCACATTTAAAAAAATGTGCTGATGTATAACCACGCGAGCAAAGCTACAGCACAATATTAGTTAATCTTATCACAAAAGAACCATTAAAACTGTTACACAACACATATCTTTCCTCAAAGACCTATAAAACTTAATTTAAACCTAAGTTAAATCTCATTAAAGTAGAAACAAAAGCCTGAAAAGTGGACAGTTCACGAGCCCAAATGGACTTTAGAAAGTTGAACAAAACTTTGAGCTTAACAACACGAATTTAACCCGATAAAAGCTGTATTGTGAACCCTTCCTAAACAGGAACTCTGTGTTACAGAAGAATAGATACTAATTTAGAACACCATAATATTATTAAAATGTTTTTAAGTGTGTACAATTAATACCGGGCATTCTAACGATGACTTTTTTTAGATTATGTGCTTATCAAAGTGACAAATCCTATCCGGATTTGTTTACCTTTCCTTACCTTTCCAATCTTTTCCTTCTTCTCTTCTAGTCAATCCTTTCTTGAAACTGTCAATGTATAAGACTCTGCAAATGGTCATGGACATTGGTTTACCATCAGACTTATCACAATGTGTAGAATAATAATGACACTTATGTTCAGAACAATAATACCGTCACATTCCATGCCTTATACCACACAACATTATAGTAAATTGTTTGAAACTAGGAGTCAATAAACAGACCGTTCCAACATCACCCATAACAAAGATAACATGGGGTCTTAACGTTTTGCATACGCGTTACATGGTTTGGCCATCGACCCCGGTTATGGGCCATTAATTTTCATATTATTGCGGTTACTCGTATTTGGGGATTTCGTCAATAGCTATGAGCTTGTTATAAAGTGCAGGCAACTTTATAAATAGGGTTGTTACTTGCCCTGGTTGCACGCAACAAAGATGTACATGTTTTTGTTATCAAGTCGCTGTCCCCGGAGAATAAAATGATAACTGCCATTACCATAGTTTTCTTGTTATGCGATATTTGAAGCCTATGTAGCCTAATACATCTATACAATTTTTTTTTTGTAATTTTTCTCCTGTAATCCACAAAGTTATAAGATATTACAATAATATTCCCTGCTTTTTCCCAGGACATAATTATTCGTACTAGAAAAAAAAGATAGTATTATGATAGTGAAAAAGATTCTTTACTGTTTATGGGATAATAACTTTTACAATAATATTCTCGGAAAAACGAATCGGCGAAATAATGACGAACGCCTATTATCATTTTATTCTCGTAAAAATATGTTTTGGCGCCATTCGTATGACCATTTACATTATGATGAAAATGATGATCAGGAAGACCGATTTTTATTACTTTTTATTGTGTTCATTTTTAATACGATAATAGTTGATTACACTTATATTGCTTTATCTTCAGTTTGGATAAAGTTATTAAAATTATTTTGAAACATAATAAAAGGTTAAAAAATTAGCTACCACTGAGCCTTTTTTTATCTCTCTACGTCTATTGCTTGGCAAGTTATAGTCAATTATTGGTTTTTTATTTTTCCTGAAAAGTTGTGTTTATGCAGTTATCATTTTATTCTCCGGGGACGGCGAAGTTAGGAAGAAAATTTATATTGAAATATTTGTGTCCGTATTAATTGAGGATCGCATGGGCAGAATTAGTAAAACAAATACTTAGAATAGGATCTGAAAAGTGGGACTTACCCGCTTAGTACTCGACTGATTCGCACAGCACTCGATAATTCCTGGAAAAATTGTAGATTTAACAGTACATACACTACCTATGCGCTTGGCCAGGTGACGGGCTGCCGCCGAGATGGTCATGGAAGAATTTCAACCAATACCCGCGGCTCCGTCATTGAAGCTGCTCGACGGAACACTAGGGTTTTAGTAGGTAAGTCGATAATGGATATCCGCTGTACCACAGAAGAGCGACAACAGAGGCTGAAAGGTATGTGAAAAAATCCGAAATGTTAGTTACGATACCATAGAAAATCCTGATTGTCCTGTTTATAAATAGTGTGTAAAGACCACATAAAAAAGTGTCAATGTCTTTCATCCAAAAAAAATCTGACAGTTTTTATTTGATACTAGCAATGCCCTGCGGTTTCATCCGCATAGATAGCGATATCGTTACAGTGAAAAGTCTACTATATGTCGGACTATAGGTTTAATTTTTAATCACATGATAATCACCTTTACCCCGTCCCGCACTACGGCCTTTTTTTTTGTTTTAGTGGGGAAATCTTTCATAGATACCCACGGCCTCCGGGGGAGGGGCCGTGGGTTATGTCGGATTCCTACCAACCAAAACCCCACTGTGTTCCGTCAAGACGCATATTGGTAGAATTCCTCCATGACCCCCGCACTACGGCTTGCTCGAACAGTATACCTACTATTTTCTGTAGATTGACACTTTTAAAAATTCGTTATATCTTTTGAATGGAATATCCAATTCTTTTCATTTAAAAAGTATTTTGCTGGTATTGAAACAGTCTATAAAAAAACATCATTTAATGGGATAAGGATTAATATATGTGTATCGATAACATGGTTTGATTACTGTCGGCACTTCTATTTACTTTGAAAACGTAAAAAAGTTGTTGTAGTAACATAACTACTGAAGATGGACATATGGTATCGCGGACTTTCTTGTAGATATTGATCCATTCTAAAATACCGTAGAACATTTTTTTGTTCTATCTTCAATAGATTCCGCAGCGCACGCGATGACAGATTTTTTATTGAGGATTTTTTTACACCTTGGGTTACATTATTGCATTTTTGGTAAGGATCTCTAATTTTTTTGAAAATGCAATATAGCCTATGTTGCTCAGTAAAGATGCAGCTTTCTAATGGTGAAAGAATTATTGAAATCGGTCCAGTAGTTTTTGCGTGAAAACCATACATACATACATACATACATACTTACAAACTTTTCCTCTTTATAATATTAGTATAGATTTGTGCTAGAGACGAATAGGTGTGCCAAAACGCTGCACTCTATTATGATTGTACAATAACAATTAATCGAGAAAAGATCCACTCATCCACGCATTTATTTCAAAGAGTACCATATGATATGCATTGGGTAGAGTTTATATTGTATACTTACGTAGGAAATATGGATTTTTTTAATGCTTTTTTTTTCGTGGTCCAACCTCATTCGGAGACCCCAAAATAAATAATGATCAGATGTTTTCGACATTTCGAGATGTAAAGCAAGAGGATTATTAGATAATAATAATCACCGGAAAATTCTGATAATTCCGATTGATTTGCCATTACAATTCGAAAGAGTGAAGTTTCCCCTGAAAGCAGATTTTGCGGTACAGCTTTTAACCTATTTTATGAAAATTAATTTAACACGCGAATGAAGTCGCGGGTTAATCCGCGGTTTTGATTCCATTTGTAATATTGAAAGTCCAATATTATTCTTATCACAACAAAAACAATGACTCACCAAGCATAGAATATAAAAATTTATTGTTTCCAGATTACAAAAAATACGAAACAACTAAAAACTTTCCGGAAAGTTTTCAAGTACTGCCCCCCTAGTCAAGTGATACGTTTATCTACAGCCTACGTCAATCTCATACATTCGTAGTCTATTCTATTGAACGCTACGCTAACAGAAAGCCACTTGACTAGGGGGGCTGATCAGTATCTTTATAATGTTTATGTATGAGGATCAATATCGTAACTAACATTACTAATATTATAAAAGAAAAAGTATGTTTGTTTGACATTCTTTCACGCGGTAATAGAGCGACTTTATGATATGATTTTTGTTTCTGGTGATAGTTAAGATGTTACATAAGCTTTTTTACCGAGGCAAGACATCTAATTCCCATGGGAGATATTTTATGACTACGCGAAGTTTGGTGAAAATCTAGTTTTGTTACATATTCAAATTAATATTTTATTCCTACATTCCGATATGATTGATCACGGAAACAACCATGATTGATTGCAGTCATCAACTTCCGCCTTAATTAGGAATCCTGCATATTTTATCGTTTTGAATATATAATACTCAAAGTTGAGGTCAGGTTCAGGGTCAGGTCCCTCCGGGAATATCGAAGTTGTGATATTTCGATTTTCTTTAATAATACATCATAATTATTAAAACAAATTTTAAAGTTATTCTAACGTTGAATTTTTATACACTATTAATATATTTATACATTAAAAGCTTGCAGGCTTCTAATTTATTTTTTCCTTTTATATTTTTGGTGTTCTTATTAAAGCATTAAGAATAGGGTAAGATCAGGAAGTGTAATTTTAGGGTTATGGCTCTTTATGGTAGGTAACAAATTATTTAATTTATTAATTCTATTAGATTTACTAAAATGGAAGTTAAATACGCTATTTAATTTAATTGTTCTCATTGTACAAAAGTTATAGGTAACTAAATACTGATAAAAATTACTTATTAAAAAAAATAACAAATCAAAGACAAAATCTCATCACAACTACCAGATAACTCATACAAACAAACAAACAGAACGCAAATCAAATTCACTGTAACAAAACGCTGAGTAAGAACAGTCCAACAGTATTATGTCCATAGTTAAGTTATTTTGCGTCTGGAGTGGAGCCAAACTGTAGTAGTACGAGCTCGTATGTAACTATCGTGCCCGCGATCTGTGGACAAAATAATATATCTATGCACATGTCACCGTAAGATTGTTTTTGTAGAGTCGTGAGATTATAAACTGACGATAAGTTGTGATCCTTAAAAGATTGTAAAACAGTTCAATTATAACTATATATTAAATTATAATATAACTCGTAAAATTGTAAACTGTCGAAAAGAAAAGAAAAAAACATTTGCTTGCAATTTAGCGAATTAGTTTTTGTGCATCATATCGAATCCCTGTTTTACAATTTATCGGTATTACGGTACTATATTGAAATTAAATGCGTTAAATTGAATGCGTTAAATTGAAAATAGTATTTAACACACAGAAATTTTGAAATTTTGAAAAATAAAGTAAAGCTCAATAGTTCTCTCTTCTCAAAATCCTGCACCTATATTTTTCGCCTAGCTGCAATTTCACACAAAAAAATAATAAATATATTTCTTACAGTAAGAACTAGTCCCCGTTTGATTTGGAAATAGTTAAATCCACTCATCGCAACTGAATCGCTATGAATTTGGTCTAGAAACCTTCGTACCTGGAACAAGAAAATATAAAAAACTAGCGGTCCGCCCCGGCTTCGCCCGTGGTACAAATTTCGCAATAAAAGATAGCCTATGTCCTTTCTCGAGTATCAATATATCTCCATACCAAATTTCATGCAAATTGGTTCAGTAGTTTAGGCGTGATTGAGTAACAGACAGACAGACAGAGTTACTTTCGCATATATAATATTAGTATGGATAACGTATGCATTTTCTTGTTAACGTATTGCTGTATGTAGCTCTAATAGTTTTTAATAGACAGAATTTCATTTTCTTGTGTACGTTAATATAATGATCTAGTATTTCCATAAATATTGACTTTTTTTAGATATTTAATTGGTTTAAGAACTTCAGGATTACATTAAATCCATTATGTTTAAACATTTTCGTTTTTCTTTTAAATTAAATGTTTTGATATTATATGTTATAACTTTTAAAACAACAAATACAAATAAAAAAATATATAAACTTGACTAAGGTAATCTAGAGTTGTGGACTTCTATTTTTATTTAAATACTTTACAATGAAATTTATAAAGCTTCAATAATAAAATCAATTTATTACGCATGATGAAACTTTCTAAAAGAGTAACAAAAACGAAGAAAGAAATAGCAAACTTTAAACCTCGATAATATTTATAATAAACTAGTGGTCCGCCCCGGCTGCGCCCGTGGTATATATTTACGTTTTCTCTACATAAAAACCATCCTCGTACTTCAAGGAATATAATAAAAAAATAATTATCAAAATCGGTTCAGCCGTTCTCGAGTTATGCGCTTACCAACACATTTTGCGATTCATTTTTATAATATTACTAGCAGTCCGCCCCGGCTTCGCCCGTGGTACATATTTACGTTTTCTCTACATAAAAGCCATCCTCGTACTTCAAGGAATATAATAAAAAAAGAATTATCGAAATCGGTCCACCCGTTCTCGAGTTATGCGCTTACCAACACATTTTGCGATTCATTTTTATATATAAGACTAGCGGTCCGCCCCGGCTTCGCCCGTGGAACATATTTACGTTTTCTCTACATAAAAACCATCCTCGGACTTTAAGGAATATAATAAAAAAAGAATTATCGAAATCGGTTCAGCCGTTCTCGAGTTAAGCGCTTACCAACACATTTTGCGATTCATTTTTATATATAAGATAGAAGACTATTTGATTTATCTACCTCATATCATGCAATATCGAAACTAAAGGTAACATAAAATAAGATTTATTTTTCGAGTATTGTAGATTAGATGCTGCCATGATGCTGCAAATTCAATGCTTGTGTAGTTATTCTTTAAGTTAAAAATAAATATAAGTATCTGAAGCTACTTCTATGCGAAAAACATCGTACAAATTTAAAATATTTTGAAATGTACTCTTTGTTACTGTGACTACCTATTTCCGAAATCAGATTTATTTTTACAGCTTCTTGTAAATATTTGAATAAAAATGATTTGTGGTGATATTACTTATATTAGCACAGGTTACTTAACTGTGTGATTACTGTTTGATATTGTGCAAATTAATTTGGATTACATTTTATGAAAGACATTGTTTACTAAAATTATATTCTGTATACCAACTCTGTAATCGAAACCTCTTTTCCAGTAAATAATATTTTTGCAGTAAACTAGCTAGTAAGTAATTTTTCTAGTACAGAAATTGCTAAAAAACGTCCTATAAAAACAAACCTATTATAGTGTCGCATTTCTACCGTAAAAAGTTGTGAGATCCATGAAATACCAAGTCGGTTAATTTATTAAGTCCCTACTTAGTAAACCTGTCTTAAGATATAAATTATTACCATATCAATATAAGTACTTCTTTTACGTTTTAAATAAATAGATCGACTTGAATAAAGCGTATTACACACGGTGAAGATACTATAATATTTTATGTTAAGATTCTCTAATATAAAATATTACAGTATCTTAAGGTATCCGGTATCAGCGTTCTGACCATCATTTTTCTTTTTGTCATTGGGTACTAAGACCCCTGTAGAACCGCCATCCTGTTACAAATGACCCGAAATTTTGTGTCAGTATCTCCCGGCCTATAGATAGATGGCTTATCGCTTGGTATTTTAAGATATTGAAGGTAAAATGTATATTATCTTCGTCGTGTGTTATGGCTCATAGGATTTGTATGGCGAGCGATAATCGGAAATATGCTCTAAGATAATATATATTTTACATTATCTTCACCGTGTGTGATGCGCTTAAGGCTGCAGTCTAGCAAAATTGCGTTTTCAACAAGTTATTTGACAATTTTTTCCCGGCTAATGAAATGATAAACTGATTTTTTTTTTCTTGTTTATCAATTAGTGTTATATACGCAATGCGCGTGAATTTTTTCACATTTGTAAAGTTACTTTATGTTACCTTAATCAGGCCTTCAAGATAAGTCTCTTTCCCCCAAAGACATTTCGAGCTAAGTTTGTGCACTCACTACGTTGCAACCGATTACAATTTACACAATCTAATCAGCACATTATTATCCTAATATAGTCGTTATTAAAAACTGCTGAATACAATTGCCGAAAAACTTATGATTTTCTTAATTAGAACGTTATAAATTCATTAAATTTCCCATTTTTTGCCTTACAAAATCTATTGATAAATACTGCTAAAAGTTATTTTTTCCATTAATTTATTCGAGTTGGTTGAAGACCAATGAGTATTAATCCTTTAAATTTTTTTTTTTTTAATTTTGATAATTCTTTAAATATTAAAAAAATATTTAAAATAATTAGTAAAAATCCTAGCGAATTTCTTTAGTCGCGCTCCTTGGGCCGGAGCGTTCTGACGTGTGCTCTACGCTCGATTTTCCTTCATACCGAAGTGAAAGTTGCTCTACTTCATTAAATTTAATATTTTTGTTAATTTATTATTTTTATCTTAGTTTTGTGCAAATATTCGTATTTTTAAACATTTGATTTCGATATGGAAAATAAACGAAAAAAATACGCGTGTAACTACTAGAAAAAAAAATTATCTTCGAACATAAAGTTAATGAAACCAAATAGATTGCAAAGGTGATTGGCAACAATTTCTTTATTTTACGGGGTGTCAGTAAAGGGATGTATATTTCTTTAAAACTAAAGTAAGCTCGTAAATTTTCTTATAAAATAATTTTTTTGAAGTTCCAAAAATGTTTATTTTTCGTTTGAGAAATACGAAATATAATATAAACTTGTATTGAGAACTTGAACTTCCCAAGTTCATCCGGGGAAATCCCCATACGGGGAAAATGATTTGTTTACTCCAAAATTTTTTAATTTTATCTTCTAGTCATTTTCAACGTTAATAAAGTTACAAAATTAATAATCAAACAACATGCCGCTAATGTTGTTTGATTATTAATTTTGTAACTTAAATACAGGATGTTGGTTTTATATTCTGATCTTACAGACGCGCTGACAAATTTAGTCCGCCATTTCTAGTTTAGTCTACCAACTCTAAGTACCAATATTAAAACGAATGGATTATCATCACATCATCAAAACTCAGATGTAATGGAAGATCACAATAACATAGAAAATTCAGTGGGTGTTGAGAACTAAACAAACAGAAGTAACAGAGACGCGAAGAATAAAAAAAGAGGACGAAAACGATAATTCGTTGATGCTTTCCCTTTTCGACGTATTGTTAGGGTACATCACCAATCTGCAAAAAACAAAACTGATGATTCCCAATTGCTGATTAAAAATGAAAAACAAATAATCGGCCACAGTGGTGAAAATTTGCTGATCACAATGAAACATCCTTCAGTGGTAGCAGATTTACTCATTTCAAATGTATCGGTGAACAGCGTAAAGGAGAAGAGGACAGGAAAACATTATGAATGTGGATGGTGGATTGTATACAGGGTGTAATCGATAAGTATGTGCAGGCGATTATGACGTTATTATTGCAGGTATCAAAAAACTTAAAACTGATATCGAAATTACTTTACCTAATGAGCAAAATGACAATAATAACTTTTTAAAAGTATAACGAGAAATATCTAAAAAATTTACTTTATACACTCCCATATCAAAAAGGGAAAATGGGACTAGTAGAAGTTAAATGTCTAATTCCGGCAAAAGACATGAATGCGGAAGATGCGGTTAAAAAAAATTTTAATATTTGAAATACAATGCAAAAAATAACACTTTTGTCATAGATAAGAATCATGACTATTTTTTCTAAATTCAGTTGCAGAAGAACGTTGCAGAAGCAGAAGTCTGCTTATTTGCTGTTTGGACTGGAGTGAATAATTCGTTAAAAATAGAATATATAAAAAAGTATGTAACGTTTAGGCAAAATAATATGATGGACCATTATCAAGATTTTACATAAATTGCCTACTGTCAGAATTGATTGATTCGAGACTTCAGCATTCGATGCCCATCAAGGACCCATCCTATATCATTCAAGCGATTGAAAAAAAAGAGATAAATCCAGTGCAACCGATAAAGCATCAGAATGCTAGCAAAAGATTTATTAGGTTTATCAATATAAATCTATATATTACACATAATATAATAAATCTGTAGAAGACGCGAAGACTGACATCCGCGCGGATGGAGTCGCGGGCGGAAGCTAGTCAGAAATAAATATCTTTTGTTTTCATTTAACACAAACATTACATTTTTTTTATTATATACAAAATTTGTTTATCCGTTTTATTAGTTAAACTGAACAACTTTCACTAAGAAACTTAGGTCGAAAAAAATGTATTGAGTTCTTCATTTTGTATGGAAAGCTTATTTTTTTTTATATTTCGTCCAAATTTCTTTGTAAAAGTTGATCAGTTATATAAACATGAAGTTGAAGATATCAATAGAAAGTATTCGCAAATTTTGTGTACTGATAAAAAAAAATCACCCGGTGTAATTTTCACGAAAATTGTTTCAAATTGTCATTTTTGGTAATTATTACGAATATTAAATTATGCATACGAATGATTTAATTTTTAAAAATTAAGTGGAGCAACTTTCCCTTAGTACATTTGTATTATTTACATATAGGATGACAGGATGCATTTGTTTGCACTACTAGACCAAGCCCTTAAATAGGTAAAAATATCAGAAAACTAGCCTTACCTCAACACAGTACATAGCCGGTGGAATATCATACAAAGCGTACGCCGGTTCCTTACTCGCTGAATGCACTCGGGAAGCCACCAAGGAAACCACTAGAGATCGAACGACGAGGAAACTGAACGAGTACATGAAGTACACTGCTTGCTCGTAACCTTTTAGCGGCCTATACGTGGATAGAAAACACGCAATGTATTAGGAACATTGCGGGAATTGTTCTTATTTGTATGCAGTTTGAGATAGGATTGTTAGTTGTTACTGCTTCATATATTTTGGTGGTGGAAATTTCAGAAAATAAGATGAAGCGCAATGTATTTGCAGTGGTTTTGAGAATTAAAATGTTACAGTGATAATGCGAGTAGTAGGTAAGTAGTACCTAATAAAATATTAAGAATGGAAATTTTTAAGATCATGGTATTACAATTATTTTATAGTTATTCAATTGGTGTTTTCTTTTCTTGTTAATATAAGGAACGAAAAATGAAGGTGGTATACAGGGTGTCCCACTATTGGTATACTAAGCGCGAAGGGACTTGTAGTTTTGCATACATTGATCACGTAAAAAATACTTTTAAAACAAAATTAAATCAAAAATTTTTTGCTAAATTTTTCCTGAAAATCTATGTTTTTTTTCTCTAGCTTCGCGCAGCCGGCATATACCGCTCCTCTAATGTGAGCATTTTGTCTATGAAAACATAATCTTAAACGATAGCTCACGTGATGGTGGCAAAGTGGGTGGGTTGCTTGTTATGGGTGTACACATAGAATTTTAAGAATTCATCTTTTTGAAAAAAAAATGCGTCTGGAATTTTTTAATTATTTTTTACGTACTCAGCGTATTCAAAACTATAACCTCCTTTGAGCTTAGTATACCAACAGTGGGACACCCTGTAGATTAATATAATATGTTATATATATTATTATGTTGACAAGCCTTACCTTTGATCATGGCTTTCGGGATGGCATGATGGTATCGCGGAGATTCCTTCGCTAAATAATAAAGAATAAAATATTAAATCTATTTATTTAATGATTGTACCAATTAATTGGTTCATGAGTAAAAGTCAGTTAAATACTGACATTTATTTGGAAAAGTACTTACGAAAGCGTATAAAACAACTGGACGCATATAAAAAACAAATTATTTGTATATGAAATAAATATAATGCCTCCAATGACGCCATTCACTCGTCTGACCATATTTATAGTTCGATTATATTCTTCTCTTACATTTCGCCAAAAATTCGTTGGCACAACCTAAAATCCCAATGTATGTACACAATTAGGTCCATACCTGTATACAATAATAAAATACAGGGTGTAATCGTTAAGTGTGCACAGGCGATTTTTCCGTAAGTATTACAGATAACAAAAAACTTTAAACTGATATCGAAAGTACTTAACCTAATGAGTAAAATGGCCGTAATAAATTTTTAAAAATAAATCGAGAAATATCAAAAAAATTATCTTTAAACCCTCTCATACATTAAGTATGCAATATGAATATCCCATATACATTAAATATGAAAGATTTTAGCTTTCTTTTTCTTTTTTGGTTTTCTGCTTTAATTACTTCGCAAATTTGAAGTGGCATTTTCCATGCTTTTTCCGGACATTTTCACGCATTTTCCGGATATTTTCCGGGGATTTTCCAAGCATTTCCCTGGCATTTTCCGGGGATTTTCCACGCATATCCCACGCATTTTCCGGACATTTTCACGCATTTTCCGGACATTTTCACGCATTTTCCGGATATTTTCCAGGGATTTTCCAGGCATTTTACACGGTTTTTCCGGAATTTTCCACGCATTTTCCGGATATTTTCCAGACATTTTCCAAGTATTTTCCGGTTATTTTCCGAAAATTTCCACGCATTTTCCGGACATTTTCACGCATTTTCCGGATATTTTCCAGGGATTTTCCACGGTTTTTCCGGAATTTTCCACGCATTTTCCGGATAATTTCCGGACATTTTCCAGGCATTTTCCACGGGTTTTCCGAAAATTTTCACGCATTTTCCGGATATTTCCCGGACATTTTCACGCATTTCCCGGATATTTTCCAGGGATTTTCCGGAATTTTCCACGCATTTTCCGTATATTTTCCAGACATTTTCCAAGTATTTTCCGGTAATTTTCCGGGAATTTCTCAGGCATTTTCCGGGGATTTTCCGAGAATGTCCGGAAAATGCCTGGTAAATATCTGGAAAACACCCGGAAAATGCGTGAAAATGTACGGAAAATGCGTGGAAAATATCCGGAAAATGTCCGGAAAATGCCTGGGAAATGTCCGGGAAATTTCCGGGAAATGTCCGGAAAATATCCGGAAAATGTCCGGAAAAACGTGGAAAATGTCACTTCAAATTTGCGAAGTAATTAAAGCAGAAAACCAAAAAAAGAAAAAGAAAGCTAAAATCTTTCATATTAAATGTATATGGGATATTCATATTTCATACTTAAGACGATACACAAAAAAAAATCCACTGCTTGGCGGGCGGAGTCTAATAGCTCGCTATCGCGAACGCGGGTGTGCGCGAAGTCATTCTTGCAAACTCGCCGCGCTGCCGCTGGCCGACTCGGGACAAACATGTATGGAGTCGTCATACAGTTATAATATTGTCATACATTTATTTAATTGTTGATTTATTGGTTTTATTTTCTTGCTTATGAACAAATAATCTTCTTTTTAACAACTACTTAGACATTATTAATAATTATTATCATTTCGTAATGTTTACTTTATTACAAAATAACAGGTTATAAATAATCTTTAAAATAACAAAAAATATTGTTACTCTGAAAAAATGAAATGGTACTCAATAACGCGGACTACTGAATTGATTTAGATAGAATTTGATGCTGACGTAGATATTACATCATGCCCAGAAATGAAAGGTACTATTTCTGAAAGAAGTTATAAACCCTAATTCTTCTCAGTCAAAGTCAAGAGTGGAAGATATCACTAATACAGTAAAACTGATGCGAAACTTTGGATGTTAATTTGTATATTTTTTTGTTAGTTGTTACATAATCACGTCAAGACTACATTACCAATTTTGATAAAATATAGCTAATTGCCTGGATTTACACATAGGATACTTTTTATCCGAACTGAACACTTCTGTGGGAAAAAACAGGATTCACGATATAACCTAATTCCACGCGGGCAAAGCCGCGGTCGGAATGATATTTTTTTAAATAAAAAAATTGTTTTAAAAAAACACAAAATATATTGACGCATGTATTTATTTTTTGCACTCTATTATAATTGTAATTATTCATTACAAATAATCAAAATAAAATAGCCAGAACAAAGTTAGGCCCTGGTAGGGTAGGTAGGCAGGTACAGCAATGTGAGACGAACACTGGCTTATCTATACCAATAATAATGTATTATAAACATTAAATTAAGTTTACAACAAAAATACATAATATTAGCTAATGTGAAAACGAATCAACCAATCATCCCACAACAATGAAATGTGCACACAAATATTCATCCAAATCGGTTCATGTGATTAGGAGGAGTGACTGCAGCGCCATCTTCCGGGCCCAATTGTGTTTCCAGATCACCCAGGAACTCAATTTAATATACTTACACAAAATTTTTCGAAATGAAAACTCACATTACTATGTAAATATGAATATAAACCTGTTTTAGTACTAAGCAATTTCCCGCACAGGTGTAGTAAGTATAAATGAAATAAATATCAACATCAAATTCTTTATACAACATACTTATCTACCACCTACTAAGAAATGTAATTCTTGAAATTTTTTCGTATTTTTTTAAATATAATACTACTCCAATGAGCTCCTGTTCCATATTACGGCCACCATACTTCCACTAAGTTCACCATGATTTTTTATTTCTTTGCACTTTGTTGCTTTTTGCTAAAAATGGAATCATGCGATAAAACCAGTAGAGCGTTGATAACATACATTTTTGACTGAATAAAGGTACTTACGAAGGAGTGGGTTCACATTGTGAACAATCAGTGAGTTTATTTTCCTTCTGGATTCCGGATTTCTGAAAAGATTATCTATGCTATAAATGAAAAAAATCTTACACATTCGTTATGTACTTAAAACAGGGGTACATATCAAACATCGTCTATAATACATTTATCATCAAATTTAAAATAAAACCAACTTACTTCATTAATTTGTTCCAATTGTAAGCATTCTTTTTCCTCCAACCTTTATGTTTCTTCTTCTATTATTATTTATTATTTATTATTTCTTTATTGTCCCCATTTGTCTCATTTTGTCTTATCGTGTTGTCACCCTTTTTTACGATGGCGCGAGCGACACAAGTTCCCCGTGTGACGGCCGTAGCGGGAATGGCTCGTGCAGCGATCGGGGTAGGAAGGTACAGGGCGGCTCTCGCTATATTGGCTGGTCGCGCGCTAATTTCAAGTATTTCTTGTTTATTTCAAAACCATCGCATATTTCAAAATTCTAACACGGTAGACGTATAGGTTGTATGTTTTATAGTTAATATCCAAAAAGTCGTAACTTTACGTTTGTTATTTTGAAGATGCCAGAGATTAAAAAAAAATAACAATGAGAACTTTGTATTTTTTTTCTATCGAGAAAATATCATGGAATCATGTTTCTAAAACGGTAGACGTATTGTGTTACTATTGAACTTTCTTGTCAAGAATTTTCATCACGACAACTTTAATAATATAAAAATTACGAAGGTTTAAAAAGGGCCGTAAATGTTAGAAAAATTAATTCATCACCTTAATGTATGAAATGGGTGGGTGGATGGGTTTAAAGATAATTTTTTTGATATTTCTCGATTTATTTTTAAAAATTTATTACCGCCATTTTACTCATTAGGTTAAGTACTTTCGATATCAGTTTAAAGTTTTTTGTTATCTGTAATACTTACGGAAAAATCGCCTGTGCACACTTAACGATTACACCCTGTATATAGTTTAAAAATATTAAAAACCACGCTTAGAAAATAAACTCATGAAATTATTGTATTGTCACTAAGCCTTGATAACTACGTCTACAAACTTTGAATTAAGCTGTCCGTTTTAAGCGGAGCAAAATTTGTTCTTTTTGGTGACTGTTTCTTTTTGGTGTCTGTTTTTTAATTCCTCTGCATGTTGTCGTAAAAAAATGTAGCATGCGAGTAAACCCGTGGATTGAAGTTAGTATTAAACTATGTACATACCTTCCCTTTGACGGCCAATATCTTCTTATTCACTTGATCAAACCTCGAGGTCAAATAAATACTTACACAAATAACGAATAAGTTTGAGAAGTTCCAATTGAAAGTGCATTGTATGTTTATAACCTGAAATAAAAAAAAAACTATTTTTTATTGTATCATTGTATACTCATATTATCATGTTTCATGACTTTGTTCTAAATAAATTATACTGGTTCATTTTTATATTTATATACTACCTGTGTATCGCGGTTTCACCAGCGCCAGCGATGGAATCCGCGGGCAAAACATTTCTATAGCTCATGTGCTGATCTGATGAATAATCTTTATTACTGTAGTAAGTTTCACCCAAATCCGTCCAGTATGTTTTATTTTTCGAGTAAATTCGTTATAAACATACATACAAATCTTTTCTCTTTATAATATTAGTATAGATTAAAATAAGAGAATCTTACCTGAGAGCATACTCCCAAAAAATCGTTGTAGTCCAAAAACGTGAAAATCCATGGAAAACTGCTCATTATGAACGCGCCATATTTATTCTTGTTTGGATGGCAGTCTACCACGGAAATTATCTTTGAAAGATCTGATAATATGTGTTCCACTGAAAGCATATTAAATATGATACATATAGGTATATATACAAAATTTACAGATAACAATTTACATAATATAGGTAGTAAGTTTTAGGTATTTTGCTGAACAATAATAACCAAATTTTTAAAACTACCAATATACCGTAGAAGGCTTACGGCAAATGAACAAATGAAATTCTAATAAGTATACCGTTCATCTTAGTTTTTTCTAGGGATGTATTAACACCAACATTCTATTCTTAGAAATTAAAGACAAATAAAGTTAATTAAAGACTTCAATCTGACTTCGTCATCTGAATATGTATCGAAATTGCTATTTAAATAGAATAAATATAATTTGTTTTAAGGCTTCATGGACATATTCCACAAAACTCTTCATAATCGATTTTAAGTATACAGGTTCGTGTATTGTATTGTTTTTCATTTAGAATATCTTTCAGGTATGTTCACAAATTGATAAAAATTGTAATACAGCTTACCCAAAGCCAAAGTCAAAACAATAACGCACGACAAATTACATTTTGATATGAATGCACCATCTATATTCGGATTTACAGCTTCAATCCTGCCGATGTACTGACACAATTTGGGCCATTTTATTGCCAAACGAAAAAATAAAATTGTCGTTATGCAATTCGAACTGTTGAACACCACGGGAACTGAAATTTATGAAGAAAAAATACACAGATTAAAAATTATATTCAAATTTAGAACACAAACATTGGCTGCAAGTTTTTTTTTTGTCGTGCATGATTGGCGGCAGTTTGAATATTTTTTTTTTTAATTAATAATTATTATTTTTAATCAAACATATTTTTTAGAATTTAAACTTTTAAAATAGGTAATTTATTAACCGCTATACCTGAACGTTCTAATTTATTTGGCAGAAAACGAAGGAATAATTAAAATACAAATTGACCTGTATTTTATTTAATACCTAATTAACTCACATAATTGAAATAATATTAAAATAAAAGCCAAACGAATAACGATAAACAAAAAATCTTACTCAGTGATTGTAGTGATGTATCCGACCAAGCAATAACATTCAAAATGCTTATAGAACACATTATAGCTTGTCCAATAATCGATAATATGCTGTAAATACAGCGAGCCGAAAATAGTTTGAATCTGGAAAGAATATAAAAATTAAAAAAGATAATTGGCGGGAAGAATTTAAAAAAAAACTGTGACGTCGTTGTTGATTTTTAATCTATGGTTACTGACATTCACATTGTGACGTCGTTTTCCCGCAAGAAGACTAAAGACATTTAAACAAAGAGTAATTATTAATATAATAATATACATATATGTATATATACGCATTTAAAAAATGCCTCTAGCGAATTTGACAACGTACATTACCAACCTTTTCGACTTTGATAAAATATACCGCTGAGATTTAGGTAAGTTTTATATATTTTTTATTACGTACACCTACGCGACGCTATCTAAGCATTCTAATACATAATATCTATATCTCGTATGACTTGTTTAAGAAATTCCCGCATGCTTAATATTAGATGTTCAAATTCATCAGGCCCAGGGCCCAATCTTGGCTGAAACCGTGCGACACAGCTAGTGATATGGGAGATGCTAAGGTCATATTTGTGTGATTATCATAATGATACATAATGTATAGATAGATCGATCGATGAATAAACTTAAACGGACTGCAATGCGAGAATTGTACATATGGAATCCAAAAGAAAATGCAGTAGGTACACTTCCCAAACACATATAGAGCAGGCTCCAAGGAGATGTTCGTTTGCATAAATAGCGGACCTAAATCTGACTTCTGATATATATTGTATAGATCCCAGACATCCTATAGACAGATGTTGCCAACCAGTTTTGTGGTCCCCTTCCCCGCACCCCGGTAATTAAATATGGCATACAAAGAAAAAAATAAACATTTCCAAAACAAGCCGCGTGGGGTATCAAATGAAAGAGCTTATTGAGTAGATCACGAATATATAGCATACTATAACATTTCTTACACTTTCTCTAAGATTTTTTAGAAAATTTACGAAAATGCTCCATTTTTGAGTTAACTTTAAACCACTAAAGATTGAAAACTCATGAATATATTTTTTAAATTATTATTCTAAATGATTAACAATAGTCCATTGTTTACGATTCAATAGTTCGTACAGTGAAATAGTTGCATGGGGGAGTGGGGGGAGCATTCAAAGATGGCGAGTATATTTTCAAGTTTATGCCAGAAATAAAGGCCTAATACAAAAATATCGGTGTCAGGGCTTAGAATAATTATCTCTGCACTGTCTTTGTGTTTGACAGAATGAAAAATATGGCAGAAAAATCTTGAATCAGCCTCTGTGTGATTAGATTTGGCATAAACTTGAAAATATACTCGCCATCTTTGGATGCTCCCCCCACTCCCCCATGCAACTATTTCACTGTACGAACTATTGAATCGTAAACAATGGACTATTGTCAATTATTTAAAATAATAATTTAAAAAATATATTCATGAGTTTTCAATCTATAGTGGTTTAAAGTTAACTCAAAATTGGACCATTTTCGTAAATTTTCTAAAAAATCTTAGAGAAAGTGTAAGAAATGTTATAGTATGCTATATATTCGTGATCTACTCAATAAGTTCTTTCATTTGATACCCCACGCGGCATGTTTTGGAAATGTTTATTTTTTTCTTTGTATGCCATATTTAATTACCGGGGAGCGAGGAAGGGGACCACAAAACTGGTTGGCAACATCTGTCTATAGGATGTCTGGGATCTATACAATATATATCAGAAGTCAGATTTAGGTCCGCTATTTATGCAAACGAACATCTCCTTGGAGCCCGCTCTAATAAGCGATTATGTAAAAAGACTTCTTTTTAAGTTAATATTCTATACTTAGGTAACTATTTTTTTATTAGTTTGTATGTGGAACACTCATAACCAAAGTTAATCGAAATCAAAATTAAATTATTAAACAACACAATAACTATCAGTAGAGATAAAAATTCCATAAAAATATTTTGAAAATCAATAAAAAATCATGAGAATCAACTAAAAAGTACCTAGTATTGACATATCAAAGTAAAAAGTAAGTGTACAAGTTTGACTTAAATCTGTCCGTAAAAGTGGTTTAAAATAGAGTCTACAGGTGAATAAAAGTGTGTATAACAACAGAAACCGTCTTACCTTAACTTTGCTGGGTCAATGTCACCAGCACCTATAACAGGGTTCAATCCAAAACATTGTCCGATAAATATTGTCGATTTAAGAGCACCCTGGAACGTCGCTAATTTCTCCTTTATTTCGGTTTTGTAGTAAGGTTGTTCAACTAAAATAAAGAAAAATACGAGCACAATTAAAAACATTGAGAAGAATAGTTATTAATAAAACATACACATAAAAATATAAGTAACAAGATTGACTAATGAATATAAATAACCAATAATTCACCTTTAGAATCCATTATTTAAATCAATGATAGAGCTTTTTCAAGTTTTAATTATTACATTTCTATAAAAAGTAAAAACATTTATTGCTCTGAGCATAATACATTTATAACACACATAATCACAGATAATAAAACACAGAATCTTTTATTTATGCAAAAAGTTCTAAAGTACCACCAATGTTCTTTTTATGATCACAAAAGAAACTTTAAATTACTGTAGTACAGTATTCTGATATTTAAAATTAATTGCTTTTTAAATAATAAATGTCGTTAGTGATAACATCAAAGCGCTATACTTTGTTTTTTTTTTTCAATTTATTTTTAACCATAGGTCGTTTTTCATGTAGTTTATAGTTCGAATCAAATTCCCATAATCTAAATTTAATTGAATTATATACATATACAATAACAACCATATACAATAATTTTATTTATATCTATCTTTTATTAACCATTCAAAATATTATAAATGGTCACCGAAAACACACTGATGTATCTATTACCACAGACTAATAATAATATACTACGTATACAACTATTACTAATATTATAAAGAGGAAAGGTATGTAATTATGTATCTATGTATCTATGGTTTTCACGCATAAACTACTGGACCGATTTCAAACATTCTTTCACCATTAGAAAGCTGCATCTTCACTGAGCAACATAGGCTATATTGCATTTTCAAAAAAATTAGAGATCCTTACCAAAAATGCATTAATGTAAAGTGTAAAAAATTCCTCAATAAAACTTCTGTCATCGCGTGCGCTGCGGAATCTTTTGAAGATAGAACAAAAAAATGTTCTACGGTATTATAGAATGGATCAATATCTATAACAAAGTCCGCGATACCATAATATGTCCATCTTCAGTAGTTATGTTACTACAACAACTTTTTTACGTTTTCAAAGTAAATAAAAGAGCCGAAAGTAATCAAACCATGTTATCCATACACATATATTAATCCTTATCCCATTAAATGATGTTTTATTATAGACTGTTTCAATACCAGCAAAACACTTTTTAAATGAAAAAAAATGGATATTCCATTCAAAAGATATAACGAATTTTTAAAAGTGTCAATCTACAAAAAATAGTAGGTATAGGTGCTGTTTGACGGGGTAAAGGTGATTTTCATGTGATTAAAAATTAAACCTACAGTCCGACCTATAGTAGACTTTTCACTGTCACGATATCGCTATCTATGCGGGTGAAACTGCAGGGCATTGCTAGTAATTCATATAATTAACGATTCAAAGCCGTTGATAAAATTTGTTTCAACTTCGCTTATATCCAACTTACTTTATATTCATTAATTTCATACACATACACGTCTCAGCTTAAACTTCAAGGCGGTTTCATTAAGGGCAAAGCTAGATTTATTCGTTACCAAACGCAATGCTTCGTGTTTGTAATTATTTGATTTAAATTATTCATCAAAGCAAGAGTTTTCTCTCAGTAGGTAAATTCAGGCTATAGGTGTGAATTATATTGTAAAGCCTACACACACATACATACATACATAGTAATGGCTTTTCATGATACCTTATCATTTAAAAACGACTTTGAGGTTAGGTAGTAAGAATGTATTTACTATTTAGACTATTTAGCACATTCTGGAATTGTTTTTCTTACAGCTGTCAATCCAATTAAGATAGAGAATATTTTTTAAAACGTTCATTGCATACCTAGATAAAAAGTACCTACGAAGTAACAGTCAATAAATTACCTTTTAGGCTAACAATAACACCTACATTGTACGATAAAACTCGACTTTTACCGGATGGATCTGTTATGTCCCTAATCTCGACAATCCTATGATCTTGCAGCTGTTTTGAGTCTCGTGTGAGGTAAACTTGACGAAGTTAGGATATTCAGATTGTTTGTAAGTAGTGGAAATGCATTCATGAGGCAGGATGTTCGGGCAGGTGTTCATTTCTGAATATACTTTTGAATATGTTAAATATATCGTATCATTTTTGGTTGAAAATCAGCTTAACTTGTATGGATTGTTAGTAACTAAGTAGGTAAGTATTTTACAGATTTAACACGCATGCAATTTAAATTAATAAGAAATAATTAATTTTAAATCGCTTTTAATAGATGATGTGAAAGATATCATCATTCGTTGATATTCCTGTAAGAAATAGGTTTCACTTGACTAAATGCTTTGAAACAAAGTGCTAATTTTTGTACATTTTCCAAATCACATTCCACCAACTCCATTACCTATAAAATGAAGTAGAAAATATCATAACAATATGCTATAAAAATTCTCGCTACATTCAAGGTTAAAACAAAATTGTCCAATTCAGTTTTGGCACGTTGCTTCTAAAAGAGGTAAAATAAACTGAAGTATTTCCTTGTTTTGACAGTCAATAAAAAATCAGTGAGCTGCAAACTTGGATGTTTTCACGTTGTATTATTCCATGGAATAATTTATACAAGAAATTTTGCGTTTTTATATACTTTTTTACTTCGTAATAATAATTCATGAAATAAAATTGTATGCAATGTGTAACTAATGGTACAAAGCCAATATAATCATGGTATAATGTTACAAGTAAACGTATAATTGAAATTAAATTCATTAATTAATTAGAACAGTGTTATTATATTTAAACGCAAAAAATCATAATTAGGAACGAGATGAAATGTAAAAAATAATAAATGTAAAAATACATTTTCTAAAATATCACGTGCAGCCAAGACGAAATTTGAATATATCAGAATAAGTGGATTTTCTGTAAAAAGCAAAACATAATTCAATAAGACAATTTATATACCACAACAACCATAAACTAATATTTGATATCTTGTTGGATAACGCCTATACATCTTACTAACGAGATTAGAATAAATACGTGTTGGCGGGAAAATTTATATTTTTCTACGCGAACACGCGATGAATTGTACCTTAATTGTACGAGAAAAATGCGGGTATTTTTAATATAAATTTGTTTTGTTGCGGGTGTTGTTTTATGATGAGTTTAAAGTCATTTCTATTTATGTAATATTTAAAACGTACCCCCGTACAATAAATTATAAAATATTCTCCTAACCTCATACGAAACATACCGAAAAATTTCCTATCCAAGTGGAAAGTCTTTGATACTCTTCTGGCATTTTAAGATAATTAAAATTTGAACATAATTAAAAAACAAACCTAAACATCGTACCTAAGAATATGTATAAATAAATAATTATTTATATAGATAATTCTGAACAAAATACCGAAGAAATTATATATTTTGCGTTTAATAGACAACTTTAAATACCCCGGCCGGACGAAGACAGGGAAAGCGGCTAGTCTATACTTATATGTCTCTGTATATCCCTTGTTCAATACATTAGACCTTGTCTGAACCAGGCTGACATTCTTTTACTCTAACCACTTTTGTCCACTCAACTATTTCCGCTATTTTAAAGGCACTATTCAGTTGAAAAATCACTAAGCGACCATTCATCACAATATAGCGTATTAGGTTGCAAGCCGCAATGCTGTGAAATAGCCATCAGAATTTTACACTGTTGGTAGTACCACAGACTAATAATAATATACTACGTATAGTAGTACTGATAGATATACGTTGCGAAGGAGTATTTTGAAATATCAATGCATGCCCATCTATAGGTACTAATATTATAAAGCTAAAGAGTTTGTTTGGTTGAACGTCATAATCTTAGGAACTACGGGTCTGATTCAAAAATTCTTAAAGTGTTAAGATAGCCCATTTATTGAGTAAAGGTATAAATAATATTATCATACTTAGACCTATAGTAATGCGGGTAAAACCGAGGGGCACAGTTGGTTCGTGATAAAGACAATTTAAAAGTTTGAAATTTTCTACGTCTATCATCCTCCTTCTTACTATTTATGAACGTGAAGTTTTTGAGAATGCTTGTAAATGTTTCACTTTTTATTTTTTAAATAACAAATCGGATGCAGATAAAATTTGCGTCAACTTTATAATCCGGTTCAGTAATGACTAATGAGTGAATAACTTATAAGTTATGTTTACGTTAAAAATAAAAAGATATAACTTAATTTTTGACTCCCTGTTTTTTTTACAGAAAAGCAATATTAAATACTCTCTATCCTGTGCATAGGACTCGGCAAGTACATAATATCAGTATTTAAAAATCCATTGTATTTATTCTTTATTGTAAAAGAATGACCTTGCTAACTTTCTCTAGACTTCACAATAAGCGAACAAATTCTCATTGTTATATGTTTTGTTAAGATTGCGTATTTCATTCAACGCTATAAAATGTGTAAAAATCGAATAGCAAATATTTTTTATGTGCTTAACCTTACTCTACACATTGTTGGTAATATTTTTAAATAAATTGTATTGAATGTGAATTAAAATATAGAAACACTTTTTAGTATTCCTTAAGAAATTTCGTTAATAGAGAAACCGAACAAACTACGCGTGAACAATAATAATAATTATACTGAATATAAAACCTGTCAAACATTTTTAACAAAATGTTTATCGATTACATTTTGTGCGATTTACAAAGTCGTATTGTTGTTAAAACAATGTTTGCATTTATCTAATGATCACAATAGATTCTAAGGCACATAAAGATATTCTCTAATTCACCACCATCCTGTTTTCTGTCACGATGTTCTTTAACCCATTGACCACCGTAAGGCCCGATCGGGGCGCGACACAATAGATTTTCTATTGTGTCTGTGATTCCGAGGACTGATGGATTAATACTTCAAAGACACCTTAGACCTTCCTCAAAAACTTACAAAATCTGATTAACCACTTAATACAATATTAATTAAATAAACATCTCTCTATTCCATAACCAGGTGCAGCCCACACCAAACCCAAGCCAGCTGTGCGCCACGGCCACACAACACCTAGCGGCCAATGTGACAACCTATGCCGAGATCTACCAAGCAACGACAAGGAACCAGTGTGCATGATCTACAGCAGATACAAGAAAGGATACCAGTTCTTTGTGAATCTGTGCCATGCGAGGCGAGCGATTTGCAGGGATAATTTGGGTAAAGTTTACAACCATACATCGTAATACACGTGAAATTTTGTTACTTAAGGAAATAGTAGAGAACCGATGTAATGTGGTATTGGATTTTTAGTAGTTATGTTGTAGTTTGGTGAAAAAAAACCTATTATTAAACTTAAATAGAATAAACCTATTAATCTAAGGTGTGATATGAAAACATTTGTAACTTTAAAGAAGCTCAAGTGTTCAAATAGACAATATTTTAATTGGACCAACAGTAAATCAACAGCTTTCTATAGAAGAAAGATCCAAATCGAATTACCTAGTCGAAACTTCTGAGATGGCAAACCAAAAACATTCAATCGACAGTCGACTCAATAACCTCCTCCTTTTAAGAATAGCTGAATTTCATAATAATATGATACATTTGATTTTATTTCAGTTTTGCACATGGTTCATTCAAGCAGATGCATAAAAAACAAACAATATTATATGCCAATAAACTAAGAGAGCATTTATTAAACGAAAAGTTATTGCCGTATGTTATATTGAGAGTTTTGGATTAAATTATTAATGTTTAATTCAAAGTGCTTTAATGAAAATTTCAATTATAAATAAACTTTATTGAACTGTTTTAATAGCAAACATAACCTGCATTAAAATTATTATGATTACTCTTTTTTATCGTTTAATTTTACCACTTTTATAGTAAGAATAAAATATTAAGTACATTTTTTATGTCACTTTTAAATAATGTTCAAAATATGGGTTTAAACTTGTGAAATTTAATGAAATAGAATTTAGTTCATGACAGTCAGGAAATTTTTTATTTGTGTCGTTAAATTTTATTACTTCATGAATTACCCAAGGATTTCCTTTTCTTTACTTATAAATTATTTTATATGGTCCTTTAAAAATATGCTTTGTCTGGATAAAAACTTACAAATATAATACATTACTTATACTTCGGTGAACATATTGGATATTGAAACAAGAAATCAAAACAACTGCACCACGTTAACATACGTAAACATTGCATGAAGATTTGCCTAAACATTTCAAAGCTGAAATCAAAGCAGTGACCATAGACACAAATATGTCAGTTGCTGTTATTTCATGCAACTTCCGCATTTATATGTATCGTACAGTCGTGAAGAAACCACGATAGATTCTTGTCCTTAAAAGTTTCTCTGTTGTTAAAAATATTGCTTTAAACCAATGACCATTTCAGAAAAAATTGTCAAAAATTGGTTTCAATAATTGTGATTGAAATAGCCAATATATGCAGAGAAGTACTTTTTCGGCTTGCGAGATTTGTTATTATAAAAAATTATAATTACAGTGAGCTTTATTTATTCTTTAAATACGCGTGGCACTCTAGGACTGCCGCGGTAAAGCTATTGCATAGCATCGCATTGCTGTGCCGGTTGGAGTCGGGGGTGTTAGGTTTTTTCGTTACGGAATTTTTACATTCGGTGGCCTCGCTCAAAGTCTGAGATAAAAGCTATGCAATAGCTTAATAACAATATAAGTATCTTACTCTCATTAACGAAAGAACAATATATTTTCAAAAAAAAAATTAATTAATCAAGATGAGAAACTTACTAGGCTTACACTCAACGATGCGTAGTACTTTCTTCATTGGTCGGATTATGTGTCTCTTACCCATTATAGGTCTTAATTTTCCAGTCAGCAAATATTTAAGGTACGTAGTGCATGATTATTCTTATCTAATTGATCAGTTTTCTATTAGAACTTGGAAGTGAACACATTAGTTACATAATAAAGTTGTTAGTTGAATGCCTATGGATGCTTAATTAAATCAAAATGTCAGTTTGGTTTACCGATGAGCTTTAGCTCGAAAGACAGCTAATTACAACACTTACGTGAAAGAAGAACAACCTTCAAAATGGAAATGAAATGGATCTATCTCAAGAGATTACTTCATATTGTATACAATTTGGCCTACCTACCAAGTGTTAACATTGTTTTTATTTTTTATGGAAGAGGAGGCAATTGAGCAGACGCGTCACCTGATCAATATCACCCATATTATTTATTTATTTAATGTGTCTTACCGTTGAAAAATATCAATGTATTTTTATGTTAAGATTATCCAATTTTAGAAAGATAAATGACTAATATCACCATACTATCGACTCAAGGAAATATTGATAAAATTATTGTAACTCTTATTCTTATTGTTAAATTATTGTTGTAAAAAATTATTGTACCTGTACATTGAATTATTAAAAAGATTATTAATATTTTTTACAGGTTCACTCTTCGGACTCCGTATACAATAATATATTTCATCAGTCTGTTTGGACAACTTCTTATGTTCAGCACGAGCTTTCATTGGCTTGTACATAATGGAATTTCACTGGCTACTATTAGTATTTATCACTCCCATTTATTTTTAAGAAATACCTAATTCGATAGTTTATTTATACTTAATAAAATTGTAAAATCTATATCTCTGTAGTCCGGAACTGGAAACTATTAATTGGCATGCAAAATAATATGTTATACTAGGTTTCCGCCCGCGGCTTCGCCCGCGCAGTCAAAGAAAAACCCGCATAGTTCCCGTTCCCGTGGGATTTCCGGGATTGCGTCATTTTCCCGGGATAAAAAGTAGCCTATGTCCTTTCTCGGGTATCAAAATATCTCCATACCAAATTTCATTAAAATTGGTTCAGTAGTTTAGGCGTGATTGAGTAACAGACCGACAGACAGAGTTACTTTCGCATTTATAATATTAGTATGGATTAAATATAATGTAGGCTAATAGTTTGTGCTATTGTTGACCCAAAAGCACTTTACAATTGGAAACACCTCACAGAAAAGCTCAAAAAGCTTCAAAATTTATAAACGCAAAATAACCACAACCCCTTCACATTTTTCCCATGCAAGAACAGAATTGATGATGAAATCACACTAATAGACTGAAATGCCTTGCTTCTGCATTATGTTGCATTTTACGCATAGCATGCATTTCACGTTTTGAAAATAAAGACATTTTAACGGATTTTTATTTCAATTAATTCCTTATTGCCTTTAAGCCAATGCTCTATTCTACTCAGCGAGTTTGGTCTCATCATTAGTGCTGGCCAACATGAGTCGCTCGTGGCCCAAGTTGGTCCGACAAGTCGAGTTGATAGAAACAAAGTTGCCCTTACTGACGCCCCATGTTGCTTCCTTGTCTAATATTGTTATGGTGTTTATGCTGTTCGCTGCTTTGGGTAAGACTGTTACTGTAGTCTGTAGTGAAGTTTATTTTAATTGAAGGAGATTTTATGTTAATTGAATTGTATTCATTAAATTTGTAAAAGAAATTATTCCCATTATCTGAAATATAGAATAGAAAAAACTAAGGATTCAGGTACTTACACTTACTCCCAAAACGCAAAATGTTTGATTAGCATTAAGACTTATTTTAAGGTAATAGAAAGCCCCTTGATCGATTTCTTGATACAAAAATTTATAGATCTCTTGGTAAAAACAGTATCCCTTTGTTCTCGATGCAGGTAAATCGGTCAGCAGAATAAACTTAATTAAAAATACTTATAGATCTTAAATACATAAATCAAATAATTGCTCTAATTTTAGTGGAACACGTGCTGTCAATTTTATACTGTTTAACAGTAGCAAGTAACTGCAACCCGAACAATATATTAGAAACATTCTTCCAACACAACATGCCCTGGATATTTGACTATACATCCTACAGTTTGTGGAAAGGCATCTTGGTTGAGGTATGTATTCGTACTAACTCGTTTAAATGGTATATTGGATTTTAGGAGCTTCTTGAAAATATTCAGGTAATATATCTTACTCATAGTAATAATATGTTGAGATTTAAGTTATTTTATATTTAGTACACTGCTGAGACTTTATTTCATATTTTCTTATACTGAACTTGCATCATACATGCATATTTCCTTTGTTATATTTACTTTTCTCCGTTATCTTCTGCATATAGTGAAACAGACAAGAAAATAAATTTGAATGATTGAATGAATGAATGAATAAATACTTTATTTGCACCAGAAACAAAATAATAACATAAGTTTGTTGTCTGCGTTTACAGAAATCACGTCAACTTAGGTACTTGAAATTTCCTAACAAATATCAATTCTAGAACTCTGCTCATTAATATCTTAATGATAAGAAAATCAAATTCAAATAAATTCTTCAATTATAGCTTACAAATTCTCATCAAAGTTTTATAAAGTTACTCCGATTACATTCTCGATCTCTATGTTCTCGATAGAATCGATTAAGGAAAATTGCTTGCTGTGTCTATAGGTAATATGTATAGATAATTATTTTTATCGCCAATCTAGATGATATTTTTATCACCTAGTAATCACCATTGCTTATTTGCAATCGGGATGCTTTTGGGACATTTTTTGTGGACTCTTTTCTTAAAGTTTCCTTTTTGGCTTAGAAAATATATCGTCACATATTATTTTTCTGTATTTTGAGGATACAAAAACGTTTCAATTAGATTAATAAATGTTTGAATTTGATTTTGAAAAGAAAGTTGTGTAAAACATTTTGAAATTTATTGTTAAGTATTATAGGTAATCTAAATCTAATCTAGAGTTTATCCGCAAATTTCGACGCAAATGCTTTAAACACTTCATTTATGTAAACGACTCCATCCCAAAGGTATTCAACATACAATCGACTTTCCTGTGGAGCTTCTCCGATTTACTCATTATGGTTATAAGTATCTACTTGACTGAGCATTTTGTGGTCCACAACTATTCGCTTAAAAAGGCTATTAACGAGGTATGTAAATAAGAGGTACTGGTGTTTAATAAATTTGTGGTGTTATGTGAGTGTTCTGCTAATTAGAATCCATTTTTTTTTATTTGTATAGGAAGAAATTTAATGGTAAATTTTATGATGGTTATATGTTTTCTTTTAGACCCTTTATGCTTTAAAGTAGATAATTATTTATGGTTAAGGAGGATTTTTCAATTATTGGATAAAACTTAATAATATAAAAATGTCAACAATAAAATAGTAAAAATCGGGCACACCTTTTAAAATGGTTATATCCGACGAATAACTTTTAACCAATGATAACCGTTCCTAAAACATGCTCACAAACTTTTATATTAGTTATTTGTAGTTGATATAATAATTTATCAACTCATAAGTTGGCCGAATTGCGAATATTTCAAGCCCAATTGATATTCATCAATTCATTATTTCCTCATTTCAAAGAAAACAAATGAATCACAGATTGTATACGAATCAATAGAAAAGTTTTCCTTTTCGACGTAATGGTGGGAGTTCCACAAAATTTCCCCTTATTTATGAAAATACTTTGTTTTTCAGAAAAGTTTTCCTTGTGTTGAATTTCGGAAACAATACTGTCTGATAGTGCGTCTTGTGAAATTAATAAATGATCATATTGGCATATTTATATTGACGTCTTTCGGAAGTAACCTTTACTGGATTTGTATTCAGTTTTTTAATAATCTGAAGTAAGTACCTACAATTTATATAAAATAGCTATTTATGTAGATGTATTTATAATTTTTTATTTTTATTGATAGGAACAGTAGATGTTATTTTATTATTAGTATTTATATAAATGTAGGACCTCGGAAAATACGCGGGTAGACTGAAAATCAGCGCTGTTCGGGTGTTAGCCCACAGCATGGCTGAGTCTGTTCCGATTGCCTAATATCTGTTTACTTTTTAAGTTAAGATAGTCTAAGTTTTTGTTGGCAATAAAGCTTTTTTTCTTTCTTTCTTTCAAAATTTAAAATATAAAGATATTATTTTTTATATTACATAGCACCCTATGTAAGTACACCTAATGTACTTCGTTATACAGGGTGTCCCAGAACTCAACGTCAAGCCAAAACGGGGCGACAGGATTGATTGTAACCATCATGAGAAAAATCTGAAAAAAAATCTATCCCATGCATTTTGAAAATTAAGCATATTAAGCATTTAAGAAAAACCTAAAAATTTGGTCAACCTGTAACTATTTTTCGGTTATTGTGGTTAATTTTTATTATTTTTGTTCATTTAAACTTTGGAACCGTAACCCTAAATAACATTTCTAGAATCACAGTCAGATATGAATATACTGATTTATCTATTTCTAGCAAAACACAAACCGGTCATTTTCTGTCGTGCCCAACTGAACAACAAGGAAAGTGAGTAAAACATTATAATTATAATATTTAAAACCACCTTCTCGATAGACGTTTTCCTGCACTATTGCTTCCTTTACTTTTTTTCTCTCCATAAGAACCTTGTGGTTTAGCAAAAATGTTATGTTTGTTGTATGTTTGTATGTTAAAATAGCCGAATTGGTTCAGCCTTTCTCGAGTTTTACCAACACATGGTGATTTATTTTTAGTTATATGAATTAACCTTTTTTAATGTTATTCATTATTGCTTTATTCCGAATGCTGTTAATTTGTTATGAGAAATATAATGATATCTGAAAAATCTCACTCAGTCAGTTTACTCAGTCAGTACACTCGCCATATTATAAGAATGTTATTATGTTCAAATTGTTTTAATGAACATATTTTTTTATATTGTTTAAGATTTTTTAATTAATTCATATAATATTATAAATTCATAAGTCTCCATTTCAGGACTTTAACCAGTGTTGTACACACAGCATACTTCACTTACTCTTTCTCTTTCCTTGTCGTGCGAACTTTCTCTGCACTATTATTGGCTGCTAGAGTCCATTCCAAGTCTAGGACACCTTTGTTAATGCTGTACGACGTGCCTAGCGCTAGGTATAATGTTGAGGTAAGAAATATAAAAAACTAGCGGTCCGCCCCGGCTTCGCCCGTGGTACATATTTACGTTTTCTCTACATAAAAACCATCCTCGAAATATAATAAAAAAAGAATTATCGAAATCGGTTCAGCCGTTCTCGAGTTATGCGCTTACCAACACATTTTGCGATTCATTTTTATATATAAGAAGATAATCGACTTCCATGGATTATAAAGAAATTCAAATATTAAGGAAATTGATACTCACATATTTATATATTTATACTTAAACTATAAATAACTAAATATTTCGATTATTAGTTTAATTTTTTTTGCAGATAGAACGGTTCATATATCAAGTTAAAAATCTCAAGGTAGCTCTCAGTGGCCTGGGCTTCTTTTACGTGACGAAAACTATGATTTTAAGCGTAAGTATCCGTTAATATCTGGATAATATTATGTAGGTACCTACATATAACATATATATTTATTTTTACGGCTTTAATTTTTTGAATAAAATGCAACTTTTAAATAAAAAATAAAATTAATCAGTCTTCATTAGTGATGGCTTAGATAATGACTTTTGGAGTACACTAAGAAAAGAAAATATTATAATTTGATTGCTATTATTATTGTTGCTAATAGCACAGCCCTACACTTACAGGCTTTTTCTCAATATGCTTTTATTTATTTTCAGCTTATCGGAACCATTATCACGTACGAACTAGTGTTGCTCCAATTCGATAATGAATAGTGATGTCCTATAAATTAGTAATGTTTGACGTTCTTCTTGTTGTTTCACACTTAGCTGACTTCTGTAAAGTACCTATTATAAGTAGTAGTATTCCAATTATGATAGATGTATTGACGAGTTTTCTAATAGAATTCTTGAATTAGAACTTAGACATTGCATGTGCTTTAGCCGGGGTGCAATACAGTTTCAGTCATATTTAGAAATTCTACATAAAAAATATTATAATAACCAAAATCTATATAAAACTAGCTTTCCACCCGCGGCATCGCCCGCGAAGTCAAAGAAAAACCCGCATAGTTCCCGTTCCCATGGGATTTCCGGGATATAACCTATCCTATGTCCTTTCTCGGGTATCAAAATATCTCTATACCAAATTTCATGCAAATTGGTTCAGTAGTTAAGGCGTGATTGAGTAACAGACAGACAGACAGAGTTACTTTCCCATTTATAATATTAGTATGGATATAACGTATGACACTCACCACAATCACAGATAATATTATAGTACCTAGTGAAGTTTTCTACTAGTAGAAGAATGGTCTAAATGAGTTTTGTTGTTAAGTTTAAAAATAAAATAATATGGTACTGTAGATATATTGTGATTTCCATTGTTACTGGTATTGTAGATTTTTAAAATACAATTTGCTTTATTTAGTACAATAGAGTATGAAGCTCGAAGTTTCCGCTCCACAACGTCCATTATACACCGCCCTTTATCTTGAGTTATATGCAAATGGTGTCAAACTATAACTTGTTGTTTAGTGAAAAGTTTGATGTTAACATTGTAAGGTTTGGGTAATGTTTATTTGGCTTTTATAAACGGGAATCCTTTTAAATACGCTATTAGCTTCACCTGTATGTTTGTAATCGACTCTTAACTCGATTTTGACCAACTTTCAACCGATAGATTTAATTTAAACTCTGTATACTTACTTACGTATCAAGTATTGGTAAAAAACAATAATTTCATGAGTATCTAGCCAATAATTTATTGAACCCATATTTAGTAGATACTTACCTACTGTAAGTATCTAATGTATTTTTTTATCAATAATTACAACTCTCGACAAATATCGACCCACTTATGATCAAGAAATGTAAAAATCTATAAATAAAGAGAGTATTTCATAATATACAAAAATAAATAATCAACCAATTGAACGTCGCCTTAATTACTAAAACCCTTTCAATCAGCGTCAAATACATCATCTCGGCTAAAATTCGAACAACAAAATCATTGTTTCAATGGAATTCCTCGAAACAGGCTTTTATCAGCGCTTTGTGAATATGCAAATGTAATCTGAATAATAAATTCAGTAAGACAAGAGTATGCATCGGTTTTCAGGTGTTAAGGCGAAGCTGTGTGATACATTTTATAACTTTTATCGAAAAACACCTGCGCCTTGTTAAAGCCACATACATATTAGTTTGCATAAAGAAATGTAATTTAAAATGTAAACGCAATAAATAGTTATAATTTATATGGTTCTTTTAATTTAATTTATCTCTGTCTGAAAATGAAATATCTGCAAAATAGATTGCTGTTAAAATAAAATTCAAGGACTGAAGAGTATTGAAGTAAGACGTGCATCTGTGAATAAGTTGTGCTTTTAATGCTGTTATAAAAACCAAATTGAAAAGATGTTGATACCAACCTGACATTAATAAGGCAAATTCTTTTTAATTTATAATACTAGATGCTCCTCTCAATTGAAATTGAGTTTCAAACTTACTATGTAATACTGAGTCTCAAAATGACGTTGAAAAGCGCTTCTAAAAGAGTCTTGTTGAATGAAATATTTGAGCTTTAAAAAGTCACTCACATTTCTAAACATCTACATGTAAATCGTCATATAAAGAGTCATATGTAAATATTACAATTTTTTCTATCGTTTCTTTATTTTTAAAACGAGGAAAAATCCCTAATTCACCAACCCACGTCATAATATAAAAGCTCCTCAGGCCTTATAACATGATAACATGACACATGGGGTCTTCAAGGTTGTAATTTGTCAAAACACCGCCACGGTTTTGTTAAATGGTGATTCAAATTTCACCTCTCATAAAACAGTGAGTAATTTTATAAAGTCTTGCCCTGCCCTGTTTTTTCAAATAGTATTTGTACATTTAGCTTAGCATCTAGAAAGAACTTTTGATTTATCGAATGAGTAAGGATCAGAAAGAATTTGTTACATAGTTCAACTTCTTCTCTGCATATTGAACAAAAACATTGTTTATCTCAAAGTGATAAGTACCTCCAAATTTCACTATCAACTCCAATAACTATATTGCACACATAGATAATATAATATGAACGGAACAACACTTGACAATACCATACAATTTAACTTCCTCTGTCATCATTAAATCATCGTAAATTTCAAGTAATATTCCAATTAGTTCAGTCAATTTCCGACAAATTTGTTCCCAGTCATACAATTGAAATTTTAATTAAATGAAAATGCCATTAAGTTTGATTTTAATTATGAACACTTCGGTAATGAAGCAATATTTGTCTTCGTCATAATCAATGATTCCGGCAGCTCAATCAAGAGATTAATTTTGCTTTTATAGACTTCATTTCGATCATTACTTGTTACATCCATGGATATCGGGAAATTGATAAAATACTCAAAGAACCAGATAGTAGAATGGTTACTGAAGATTTCAGATGGGGTGGGAGTTCAATCCCCACGAAAAAACTTAAAAATATTGTGTATGAATTACATTAATTATTAAAATGAACGTAAGTCTATATGTACTATGTTAATTGAAGTGAAGTCCCGTGTCCCCGTAGTGGGGTAAGGGGCAGATGCATTATGCATACGATGCATTCAAGCGTTAGAATAAATGTTTGCAATAAAATATGGTATATGAATTCAAAATTTACCTTTTATTGCTAAAATAAACAATGTAATAGTTGGATATTTAGCTTTTCATAACATTTCTGGAGCAATTCTATAAAAAGCACAAAGAGGTAAGTATTACTAATCGATGGGAAATAATACATCTGTCTTTTAGAAACGTCAACATTCTGCTATCCATCATGAGCTTTCTCTGTTATCATCATATATATTTCCTGTATGAGGGTAAATAAAGACAAATGTTTTGTAAGCCGGCTACTCATCTACCAGCCGCAGGGACAATATTGGAATAATCTCGGTTGCACGGCGTTCGGAGCAATTTCATCAGCTGTTCTCTAAATTGCCCCTGCTTGCCTATACAGATACACATCACAATTAAGGAGCCAATTAAGGGTGTAATTCCAATATTGCCCCTGCTTCAGATAGGTGAGTAGTCGGTTTAAGACTGTAAGTTCTTTTATTTTCACCCATAGACATAAGACCGGCTACTCACGTACCTGCCGCAGGGGCGATATTGGTACAATCTCGGTTGGTCGGCGGTTGGAGTAATTTAAGTTGGTCTCTAAATTGGGCCTGCTTGCCTATACACATCACAATTAAGGAGCCAAATTCCAAAATTGCCCCTGCTGTAGGTACGTGAGTAGCCGGTCTAAGTTGAACATTGCAATGCTGAACAATTGTAGACAACTTTTTCATTTCGGCACACAACAATGTACTTAAACAAACGAAGCCATACAAAAGGCAATACAGAAACCGAGATTCACTTCATTAAAACCAATATGCGATATTACTGAACTTAACAATGCAAAATATCTTTGTAATACTTTTTAACGTGAATGATACTTTAGCGTAGGTAAATCCTCTGCATCGAATGAAGAGTATATTTTAGAATTTCACGTTGCGGATAAAAATTTGAGCAATATTTTATGCTGAGAGCACTAAGTTATTACAATGGATTTAATACAGTGAAACCGAAATGTTGGCGAAGGTGAAGAATCTTCATTTACAGAGTGGGTTGCGTTGGAATTTAACATTTGGATTGTATATTTTTAACTGGCACGTCGTAGTTTTTAACGTAAAAAAAAAATGTGGAATTCATAAAATAGTTTTTATCAAAGTAGACAAAAATTTTAAAAGTGTACCTAGACGTATCTACCTAAATACCTAAGTGTACCTAAATCAAAAAATTAAAAAAATCCTGGCAAAGTTGTGGGGTTTTACTGTAGGTATTTTGATCCACTATTGGGGAAGGGGCTGTTGATTACCCTGCATTAGATTAATATGACCAGTAACTACTTAGAATGTACATAATTTATGAAGTATAAAGAGAAATCCCATCTAGGTACACTACAGCGGGCTATCAACATTAAACTGCAGCATCACTAACTCGTAAGTAATTATTGTTCCCGCTACCTGTAAAGTACAATAAAAAGTTAATATTAGTTTTATAGAACCATCAATAGAATTGTCAATAGTGGTAAGATTAAAACAAAATAAAAAAAATGTACCTAATATAATAAATTGGAAATGCGACTGTACGTTTGTTTATTTGTGTTTCACATCGGAACGGGACAATTTTATTGAATGATTTTTGTATCTGGTGATAGATGTTAAGAAGCGATAGGGATAGAGTAACATAACTTTTTGCCCTGGTGAGGAAGTCATTCACTTGGGAATTTCAGCTGAAATCAAACCAGCTGATCGCATATGTATGTAATTTGTTACTGAGATAGATAATATAGTCCGGACTAGCACATAGCATATAAGCTACTTTTTACACGGATACTTACTATGAGAGTGAATCTATTCATATATTATATAGTCTTATAAATAGTAATATAAATTAATAATTTAAGACTCACAGAGAGCACGAGCTGTCGAGTGACGTAGAAAAAATTCATTCCAGTGAGTGCTACTGTATCCCCGTGGACTTGCTCGATGAACCTCTGCACCTGTCATTTTATTTTAATTATTATTTATATTTAAGAAGGAATATATTAATTTTTAAATAAATAAGACATAAAATAATAATATTTTTTGCCTAAAACTAAACCGCTTTCAAATGGATGGTTTAATTTTGTGCTGAAGCACTGGACAATATTTAGGTAAATCATACAAGGAACAAGCTTTCAAATGAAAAAAATTGTATAAAAATCGGTTCACCCAGATATTTCTAAGGTTACAAACAAAAAATATATATGTAGGTATATACTATATAGGTACTTAGTGGAATTGGGAACCTCGTTCTTTTGAAAACATTTAAGTAGGTGTACCTACTTAAAGTTTGCGATATTCTCAACTACCAAATTACAGATACTCAATTCAGCCTTTATTATACAATAAACATTATTTATACAATAATGTAATACTACATTTTTTCATGGTAAGTTTTTCTTTTTTATTTCGGCTCAACCCATGCGGAATCGGGGCGGTATAACAATTTATGGCAAAAGAACTGACAGATATCTACTTAAAATAAGTACCATATTTTTGTATGTATAAAAATAATGATTATGTTATAATTTATTTATTGTGTCTTAACAAATAATAATTTGTTAAAATATCTTCAATTTTTTTATTAAAATTTAACTATTATATTCAGAGAATAATAATTATTATATTTCCATGCTATTTATTTCGTTAGTATATAAACGGAATAAAATATGCACTTTATATGAAGCTAGTATCTTCCCACGCTATATTCTAATATTGACAAGCAAATAAACCTCCTTTTTATATAAATTCGTATAAACTGGGTTCCCTAGAAAATATTATAGCTTTTCCCTATAATACCCGCCCACTGTACTTTCTTAAGTGTTTTGGTGTAAGTATAAATTTATTTTAGTTCTCTACAATAAAGCAAAATTTCAGCTGCAGCATTTAATCTCTCTTTATATAAATTTCCACTTGAAAATATAGAATCTAACTGTAATATGCATTTCGATTAATCGAATCTATACAAATATTGTAAAGCTGAAGTTTGGTTGGTTGAACGCCCGTATATCTACGGGTCCGATTTCAAAATTATTTCAGTGTTAGACAGCCCATTTATGACCAATAGAAGCGCTGCAATGCTGGTTTCCACAGAGCGAGCAACCTCGCGAAGCCTCTTGCGCGCAAAGCAGCTTCATCTGTAGGTAATGACGTAGCTCCTCCCAAGGAAGTGACAGTCTGACAACTCTAGCAGAAACCCGCCTAATAATTAATTTTTTTCGCATACGTTTCGTAGGTACTGCCAGTATTTTAATATTATGTATGATAATACACTTACCTCAATACAATATACAGGTGAAGGTACGCTATACAAAGTCGGTGCGGCCACTAAAGAAGCGGCGTGAACCTTCGAAGCGATCAGCGACACGGCGAGCGAGCGAGCGAGCACGAACGTCAGTGAAAATGTAAAATACACTATGTGCTCATAGCCATTGAACGGTCTGAAACTATATTATAATATTATATAATAAATATAAATAAATATATAATCATTGCAGCCAAATATTTTTTAAGCTATTGCATAGCTTCTATCGCGGGCCTTGAGCGCGGGGACCGAATCCAGAAATTCCGTGACGAAAAGACCTCGGGCACGGAGGTGTGGCTTGAAGGCATAGCATGCAATAGCTTTACCGCGGCAGTCCCCGAGTGCCACACGTCTTTTTTTTTAGAAATCAATGACAATTTGCCAGATTTGTCAAACAACCCGGGTGAAGCCGGGGCAAACAGCACCTTATACATATATAAAAATAAAACACCAGTAATAAATAATTAATGTGCATACCCAAAAGAAGGCTCACTACATGTCTTACTCGTATTTTTGTGTATGTTTACACCATTTCTGAAAAAAAAAAAATAACGTGCACGTTTAATTTGTAGTATTTCATTCATCTTTTCTTCAAAATTACTTCTGCAGTTAAACTATTCGCTATAATTCGAATTAGATTATTGGTATCTCAAATCTCAACTTAACTAAAAGTGTTTTAGCTCGTAAGTTATAGATATGTACCAATTTCTATCCAATTATCCACATTCAAAACATAACAGTAAAAAAAATCATAAATAACATAATTTTAATATACTTACGCCAAGACATAATAAATGCGCAAACAGACGAAAAATAGATTACTAGCAAAGGCCACAAGAGTGATGCTGTTTATATAATCATCGAATATTTTAACCAGGCGCGTTGCTCTGCTGTAATCTTCTCTGAGGGCCTTCCAAAATGATGATGGGAGATACTGAAAGATATTCTTTAACGAATTATAATAAAAATAAAGAGTGTACTTTTTCTTAACTGACTTGATATTTTAAGTAGTCCCTAGGCGACGACAATGCAAGCATGACGTGGGTTTGCATGAAATGTCATGCTGCATGAGCGTTAAAAATATCAAATGATACATTTTAAAACAATCACGTCTAGCCTGCATAATAATATAGTTCAAGAAACAATCGCTTTTGCATGATAGCAACCGAGATAAACTATCATGCGTGCATGCACAGTTCAGTCAAAATTGCAGAATAGAAAGAAGAGCTTCATCAATCAACTACCAGCACGTTGTTTGCATGTCATTCATTTCAATCAATTCAATTCAATATTTTAATTTATGGCAGTACAGCTGCGTCATCGATCTATACGATCAAATCTAAGGATCAAATACATATACGATCATAATGCATGACACCACGTAACGTCATGTCAAGCTGCATTATCGTGAGGTTATAATTAAAAAGCATTCTGCATATATAAATTTGCAAACACTCCTTCTAAAAATTAAATATTAATGTAGGAAATTTCATATAGGTCAATGGAATTTCCTTATTATGGATAAAGAGTTATTTTCTCATGTAAAAAAATCAACATACCTGTCCTTCAACAGCAATTAATTTCTTGTTCACCTGTTCGATAATAGACGTCAAATAGAGACTTAAACAAATGATGTATACATGGGAGTAGTTCCAATTCATAGCACTCACTAGGTTGGTGAACTAGAACATAATATTATTAATATTTTAGAAACATTGTTAAGATTTAAATATTTTTAGTTAAAATGTTTACCTAATACGATAAAGAACGACGTAAAATTATAAGCTGTCCCGCGCGGTTTAAAGCAAGTATTTCCATAGCTTATGTGCTATTCTGGTACATAAGCTACATCATTGCCAAGTATCATCAAAATCAGTGGTCTATGCGTGAAAGACGAACAAACATACACATTACACAGATGTAATGAAAGCAAACTTTTTAAAAATGAACACTTGAAATCGTAAGAAGCAGAAAATTAGTAAGATAGACGGTAATATCTCATATTGTGTCAAGTATCAGTTTTCAAAAATTTAAATATGTAATATAATTACCATAATAAATATTCCGACCACCATGTTGTATTCTGACCCTTGTTCAAACATCCGAGGTAAGTGATTATCTACATAATCTTTTAATAATTGGTCAATATTGTTGTCGCAGTTCATTAAAACTGTAAATTTGGAGATAATTGAGAAAATGTGTTCCACTGCAAAAATAAATGTAGTATCTATAAATTGTTATATTCTCTACAGTTACAAATAACATGATAACGCTAGTGCTGGTTATATATGAAAAGCATATAAGTTTTTATAATATTAGTACACTGTCAGAAGTGAAACTTCTTTGGCAAGTCTCAAAGATACCAAAATCACCGTCTTACTCCATGACGTGACGGTATTGCCGTGACGTGATCTTGAAATTTTACTCAACGCGCCTAAAGAAGTTTGACTTTACAAAATTACATTGTAACACGTCCTGAAACCTATTAACATACTGCACTACCATACCAAAATTAGGTACTTTTTATTATTGTTATTTTTATTTTAAACTAAAGCTTCTTACTCAAAGCCAGACTCAATGTAGCAACAACAGCGATGACGCACTTGAGACGGATATATGGGTCTATGTATTCGTCCAAGCGAGACAGCAATACTTCCTTACTTAACATTTGCCATCGTCTTGCAAGGATTAGAAAGAGAATGCTGGTAACGAAAGTAGTACAATAGAAGTTGAAACTTGCTGAAAGAAAAACAAAAAATCAATAAATGAATCAATCAATGAATCAATCAACAATCAATCAATGAATCAATCAATTACTTAATAAACATTCATCGAGAAAAATTTTTAGTATAGGACGCTTTTTAGCCAAAAAAAAATATTCAATAATACATTATTTGAATATTTACCTATACTTGAAACAGTCACAGACTTCTTTATTAAGTTGACAAAGCTCAATACTGACCCCATGAATTGAATTAAACATATTAACAAGCTGTAAAAATGTCTCAATGAAAAAAAATTAAATCTGAAAAAAAAGATATTTTTTATTCTGAACAAGTAAGTACTATAATAATAGGTAGATTTGATGACTACTTCACAAAAACAAGGCATCCAACCAACCATCCATCATCTATTGATCCAACCAGAAATAGGATCGACTTAGCGCAATCATTGCTATTATTTTCACACTTTTTCTAGGCAGACAGAATATTTAATACCATATCCCCATATTTTCTACTATGATATTACTACTTTGATTAATGATCCCAGCATCATTCTAATACAAGAAGTACATCTATACTAATATTATAAATCTGAAGAGTTTGTTTGTTTGAACGCGCTAATCTCAGGAACTACTGGTCTGAAAAATTGTTTCGGTGTTAGATAGCCCATTTATCGAGGAAGGCTATAAGCTATATATCATCACGCTAAGACCAACAGGAGCTGAACACTGCGGGTAAAACCGCGGAGCACAGCTAGTAAAGTCATATTCAAATTCCGCTTTGGAAATTATCCCAGTAGTATTATAATATAGGCAATGCAAATTTAAAAGAACAGATTCAGACCTTTTCTTTTACACAGAGAGCGTCTTTTTAAAATTCAAGTTAACCCAATTATTCAAATCAATTTATAAAGGTTTAGGATTTTTGTAGCTTAGCCCAAATCACGACCTAACAAACCATTATAGACATTTTTACCTTATTTTCGAAATGTCGTTCTCTAGTACACCCAAAACAGGATTTAGTCCGAAACATTGGCCAGCTATAATTAGCAACCTTGTGGATCCTTGAAACGCTAAAAGTTGAGTTTTGAAGTTGTCTTTTAAATTCAGCTTTGCTTTATTTAAAACTGCAACAAACATACGATTTGAGAGATTCATAAAGGCAGTATTTTATATTAATTTTAGAGTTCGTTATTCATTAGAATGAACATATATTTTGTTTTTACCTCTTGTGTTTATTAAATTCAGAAACTTATTCTTCATTCTGGCTTCTCGTGTTGAAGGATTCCTTAAAAAGAAATGATTTTCAATAGGTAGTATATTTAATTACTTATTTACAAAAGTAAAAAGAAATACTGTTCACACTTACCCATTTTTCGAAGCTACCTCAATCTGTTTCAAATTTATCTTCTCTAATTCTTTATAGAGCTCGGAATGGGACGGCTTTTCTAGAAAAATAAAATGGTTAAAGTATATCTTAGTAAATCACTCATTAAACAAATATTCAGAAAGTTTTGATTACGTTGTGTTTTGTCTTTAACGTCGACATAAAAAAGCTTGTTCGACATCGTTACAATTTTTTATTCTTTCAAGTTGGTTGAAACGTAAATCTAAATTGCTATAGTTTGGTTTTAATATTGATTATCGTAACAAATCAGCATCAATGAAGAGTTAGAAAGTAGAGTTACAATACATTATAAAGACACTTTCAAGAAACTTTAAACACTATAAACAAAATTAATACAATTAGTAAATTATTAAATTTTAATGAATGGACACCACAATTAACGAGTTGCAGGTAAATATATTGAAATGGAAATCGGTAGGTAAATGTAACTATTTGACTATATATTTTTTTAACAAATTGTCTATTTTAATTGAATTGACTTTGATTATTTTATTTTGATAAAGCTCTAAATAATGTCCGCCTCGTAAAGTGACATTAATTTTATGTGGCCTCGATAATCAGTAATGTACTCAGAAAATATTAATCACATTTATGAATATTTCAGTGGAACTTTTATCAAAAGCTACGTTAATGTTAGTAGAAAACATAAAATTATTTTCGAATTGTTTACAAATTATTGGTTAAACTTCGACTAAATTGCTTTAACATGTTCAAATGAATAATTTATTCGGGAAAGTTGACTTTGTAAATGTTGATGTGTTATTTTAATGTACACATGTTCATTTAAGTTTTTATTTATATGAATAAAATCCATATTTTAAATACAATATTTTTATACGTAAAACATGCAATCCTGAAAAATATTTTAACCCTACAATAGTCGCGTATCTAATAGTGACGTATGAGGTCGCGTGGTCTGCAAGGGTATTATACCACTTTTAAATCAAGCAAAGTACCTACACAAATAAATTATAAAGTCTGTTTATATTTTATTTATAGATCTTCATTATTATACATTTTCTATTTAAAATAATCAACAAAACATACAACCATATATTTTATGATTAGAAAAAACTACAACAAAAAATACCGCCGGCAACCAAAAGCCGCGCGGTGTGATATTTCATAATTATTAGGAACTTTAGGATTAAAAGAAAAAACCCATTTAGGTGGTCGAAACCGTGTGACGCAGCTAGCTTACACATAGAACTGTTGGTCTTACTCTCAATGTAAAACTATAATTACTGCTCTAACTCAATGAAATCCAAGATAGATGTCATGAAGACAAATTCGTTCATAGATTAAATAGTCATTACCTCCATTTACTGCAGTTTCTCAAGTTAAAACATTAAACAAGTGATCTCCAGAGATGCTAGAACTAACTACATTGTCACAAACATTTTATGTTCCTTTCTGTGTATTGTGAAACTACGTAAACTATAGCTTTTTCAGTTTCTTGCTTTCTTGCTTTGTTTCTTGCTTTGTTGCATTACTTTGTTCACTTTTATGTGTGAAAGTTTCGAAGGTTTTTGGGAAAAAATTTTGATACGGCATTTGTTTTAAAGTGCAGAGTTTTTCAGGTATAAAGCAAAATAAAAAGAAATGAAAGAATGCAGTTCTCATACACGTTATTCTTTGGCTTCTGTACCTATGAATATATTAGTTCTTTTAAAATGTGTCGGTTTCTAGGGGTGTTCTAGGGGTGTGCATTTTTTATTAATAATATGTACTAATTTTATATTATGTATATTATATCAGTATGTATCATATTAATCAACAATATTATTAAAAGTAGCTATTCTTTAAATTCTCTACCAGGATACACGGGAAAAAATTAAATAACGAAGAAGTTTCTAAGACATTTATTAACACATCGAAATAACACACACACACACACACACAATATACTAGAATGCATAAAAATAGGAAGTATGATTATGTCTATCCGTCCATGCTACTGTTTTTTGACGGCTGAACTGCAGCAAAACCAACTCGTAGGTAATTATCGTGCCGATTACCTGTAAAATAAATACATGCAATTTTGTATTCTTATAATATTCTTGTTAAATTCTTAACATGGACATAAATAAGTAAGTCTATGGACCCTTGTGGGGTAAGAGGCAGATGCATTTAACATCAATTTTCCTGATAATTTTTCCACGGATAAGAAGACCAGCCTTTTATGACCTGCCAGAAGCAATTTTTTATAAGACCACAGAAGAAATCGAACGCAGGACTCAATACCTACCTACTGTAATAAGGAAGAGGACAGACTTTTATAAAAACCCAAATACCAAAGATGTATGCTGATATTTTATTATTAATTTAATCATTCTGTGTGACCCTTACGTCCCGGATAAATACCGAAGACTGATATAAGTTATTTCAATAATATTGTTGCAGTAACCATTTTTGTATAGCGTTAAATCTTAAAACATTCACATAATAAATGTATTTTATACATATAAAAGACACATAACTATACTGCCATAAGTCTGTATGTTTATATAATTATCCTTGCCATTATTCGTCATTGCTATCAAAACTCACTAAAATAGTTCAATTATTACCTTGAACTTTTTTCTCTGTTAGAAAATATATCATAAATCTTTGATGCACCAACTCGCGAGCTCAAGTTAACTTTAATCCAAATTCAACAGGAAAACTTTTTCTACTTCTAACGTAATCAACATTCAACCGTTTTATATGTTTTAGAACTTCAAAAATACTTCAGCAAAAGTGTTTCCTTCAAATTTCAAACTCAAAAGAAGTTCTTAAGACCTATACTTACATTTAATATCATTCCCTTTGTGATGTAGAAAAAGACGCCGCTCAATGCCGTAATTGAATGTCGAAGTTGGTGGATGAATCTTTGCACCTGTTTGGGATTATAATTTAAATGATTTTATCTGAAGTCTGAACAAATTAATAATGGGTCAGATAAAAATGGACCTAAGAAATTATGCTATCACGTTTGAATATTGGTTTTTGTTTAAATATAAAACTGTTTTTATAGGCTAATGAAATATTAAGAGTTACTAAAAACAGATTTTTAAGATTGTAATAATTAACTATGTAATTGTATTCGTACTTAGAAATTATTGTTTTTATATTATTAGAACAACATAGTTTTAATATAACGTGCTAAAATTCATTAAAAACCCAAGGGATAAAATAAGTTTTTCGACTATTAAAATCAGTCACTACAGAGTGTATTTTTAGTTATGTATAGAAATATTAACAACAATATGATAATTGATATCAATTTTATTGTATTCAACAATGCACCAAAACCTAGGCGGCCATGCCAACCATGTCCTACTAGATTGTCCTTAATAAATTACTCTTTCTCTCAAATTGTAACCACATAACGCTCTGTGACTCCAATCTGCTCAGCTCTGTCACTGACACACTATTACTCGTTGATCATCTGTTTCGGATTATACAGTGGCGTAGCCAGGTAACAAGGGCCCAGTGGTAAATAAAAAATAGAGCAACGAGTTAGTAAAAATAAATATAAAAAATTCCTCGTATTTTTTTTTTGTCTTTAAATAATCTCATTTGACTGTTATAAAACTAAGTACACGAAAGTTCAGTTCAATCAAGATTTTCTGCTTTGACTCGAAGGGGCCCTAGGCTCGAGGGCCCCTGTAAGCTCAATGGCCCTGGGGTACTGCTGGGTAGCTACGCGTTACACTTCCTGTGTACCCATTAAGCGATTCCTTTGATTGCCTTTGAACTATCAGTCCCGGAGCAAAATTGCTATCAATCAAAGGTACACAGGAATAAAGCAACTCTGTCCATTATAAAAGAGAAGACAGCTTTGAACTTTGATTGCATATCTTTAATTTTATAGCTTATTATTGAACTATGTTTACTTATACCTACTTTTCATACCGTATAACGTTTAAGTAACAAAATAAATACGTTAGATTTTTTTGCCTAGAATTAGAATAAGGATCTGTGCTCTTTAATTTATCTGTCAGTTATAATGTTAATGTAAATTTACGTCAAAAATTGTCGAAACGGTAATCAGGGATATTCTCAGCAAGCGGTGAACCCTACGTATTAGATATATGTTTTATGTATTTAATTCAGAAATTAATACACCCGTAAGATGAACTAAGAACTTCAAATGGTACTTTCCATAGTTAGTAACCTATTTAACACAATAAAGCGCATCACACACGGTGAAGATACTATGTATAATATTTTATGTTAAGATTCTCTAATCCATACTAAAATTATAAATGCGAAAGTAACTCTGTCTGTCTGTCTGTTACTCAATCACGCCTTAACTACTGAACCAATTTGCATGAAATTTGGTATAGAGATATTTTGATACCCGAGAAAGGACATAGGATAGGTTTTATCCCGGAAATCCCACGGGAACGGGAACTATGCGAGGTTTTCTTTGACTGCGCGGGCGATGCCGCGGGTGGAAAGCTGGTATAAAATATTACAGTATCTTAAGGTATCCGGTATCAGCGTTCTGACCATCATTTTTCTTTTTGTCATTGCGTACTAAGACCCCTGTAGAACCGCCATCCTGTTACAAATGACCCGAAATTTTGTGTCAGTATCTCCCGGCCTATAGATGGCTTATCGCTTGGTATTTTAAGATATTGAAGGTATATATTATCTTTGTCGTGTGTTATGGCTCATAGGATTTGTATGGCGAGCGAAAATCGGAAATAAGATAATATATATTTTACATTATCTTCACCGTGTGTGATGCGCTTTAACCTTGATCCACACTTACTAGGCCAAGTGAAGCCAAGTTAAATTGTATGAACTAACCTCCACATTGTATTCCTCTGAAGGCACATCACGCAATGCTTTTAAAGGTTTAAGTGCTTCTATATTAACGTTCACAGCAAAAGTTGACATCATGAAGAATCGATGCAATAGGAAGAAGAAAGAGTATAAATAGTATATCTTGTATGCTTTGCTATTGATCGTCCTGGAAATGGTTTTACAATGAAATCTATACTAATATTATAAAGCTGAAGAGTTTGTTTGTTTGTTTGTTTGTTTGTTTGTTTGTTTGTTTGTTTGTTTGTTTGAACGCGCTAATCTCGGGAACGACTGGTCCGATTTGAAAAATTCTTTCGGTGTTAGATAGCTCATTTATCGAGGAAGGTTATAGGCTATATAACATCACGCTACGGCCAACAGGAGTGGAGCTACGGGGGTGAAACCGCGCGGAGCAGCTAGTACGTATATAAAAAAAATTGTTTAAAATTAAAAATTCTGTTCGTCTGTCTGTCACGCCTCTGGCTGTACCACTGTGTCAAAGCGCATCAAATAATTATATAGATAGAGATAGAGCTTGAAGATAAATATTTATTAGAATTGACACCACGAAGTTAAGCCTAATATAAAAATATGATTTTCAAAAATAGGTACTGCGTCACAATTGATAATATTTGTTTAAATTATAATTGAGGCTATATCTTTACACATGTGAATATTATTTAGACGTAAAAATTTCAAATTTCTTCACGAATGAAACCTTCTATACCTACCTGAAATGTAATATCGTTCTAACACTTACAGTACTTGTTAATATGTATATATTTACCTTATTATTGCCTCTTGCTTGCAAGCACTATCTGCCAATGTGACGAAACGACTGAAAGCAAAATACCACAAAAATAATATTTGAAATACCCAATCTCTATGTAATTATCAAAACTACATATTTTAATATGCATATTTTACATAAATCATACAGTCCTATTCATAAACGAAGATACGTTAATAATGTTAATATATAACATGTCCACCTTTTCAATCTCTTTATTCGAAATATCACTAATTGGTGTTAAAGAAAGTCGCTTTCTCTGTCCCTATGTGACTTTGTATGCTTAAATCTTTAAAACTACGTGGTTTTGATGCGGATTTTGATGCGGTTTTTTTATAGATAGAGTGATTCAAGAAGAAGGTTTTTGTATATAATTTATCAGGCTTTAGAGAAAGCGGGCGAAGCCGCGGGCTGTAAGCTAGTTAATAATAATTGATGAAGCTAGATAATGATAAAGATAAATAAATCCTCAAAAACATACTTAGTAGCAAAAAACATCTGGTTACAAATGTAGTAAACGTTGGAGAAATAAGACAGAAGAATCAGGTAACACAGCTTTGAGTCAACCACATTCACCAACTTCACTAAATACGAGTAATGTATACGTATCTGTGCCCAATTTGGGGATCCCTGAAAAAAAGAATTAAAAATATTAAATAACAAGCAAGGCAAATATCGATATTAGTATAAGATACCCTTCGATTTTTTAATTTTATTTATTTTTAGTTTATTTGTAATTATTGTTTCTCTGTTTATTCTCTGTTTATAGAAACAAAGACTCCTTATTACGCGTCAAGCCTTAGTAGGTACCATAATAATTAATGATCGTATGATATTACTATTAAGGATTTTCCTTAATATTAAGTAGATTAAATAAGCTTCACTAAATAGCAGTAACTATTTAAGTTAATAATCTAGTTTTAAACCACATTTTGAACACAATATTATGATGTTATTCTATAATATTAAGGGTATATTACTTTCTTATTTATTTAGTTATTAGCTTTCCGCCCGTGGCTTCGCCCGCTTTGTTTTAAAGCTAGGTAATAAATTATATATTAAAACCTTCCTCTTGAATCACTCTATCTATTACAAAAAACCGCATCCAAATCCGTTGCGTAGTTTTAAAGATTTAAGCATACATAGGGACATAGGGATAGAAAAAGCGACTTTGTTTTATACTATGTAGTGATACCATATTGACAAACACCTTAATCTATAACCAAAGGTTACGTGATATCCGGCAGCTCCTATACAAATATTGTTTTGATTTAAGTTCTAGTAGTAAATATTGAAGATCTGACCAACGTTTACCATATTATGTATAATACATGAGCTGTTATTGTTAATTAACAATGATTTATTGTATTGTATAATATTGTATGTAGCAACACTGCGTTGGCTGTGACACTGTGTCAACTGTCAGTTATGAAGGAAGTTTATATAGTCTGTAATCTGTAAGATGTAAGAGGTTCCCCCATGTCGTTGTGTGATTAATAAAGGCACGCTTCAATGATCAAAGTTTGCATCTTTAATAATCCCCGTAATCCTTAACAGTTATTACAATGAAAACACACACAAAAGTACATTAATGAATGTTATAGTTGTAGAGTAGTGTGTTTGGAATTTAATTTTTTTAAACATACTGTGATGTTATCATCAACATAAAATAAGAAGTTTCTAGTCTTGATATATTTCAAATTTCTGAGTAACTGTAGTAAGTAAATAATATCCAGCCAATACCAAGAGAATTTTCTCGAGCCTTTTTCCTCATTATTATGAGAACATAATAAGAACATGCTTCTTATTCTAATAATGATAAGCAAATACGTATTATGTGTATACATAACACACGCTTGTTAGAAATATCTAATGTCTATTTCAGGTTCAATAAGAATGAGCAAATAATGTATTTGAATTTTGATATACATGTGTATGTTAAATGTATGTATGATTTATTTCTTAATTAATTCTCAAGTAGGTATGCTTGTTCGTCTACGAACAGTGACGTAATTACATAAAATAAGAATGACATCCTTATTAACATTTTGAATACGAAAGTATGTTTGTGTGTTTATATGTCTTTCACGGCAAAACAGAGCGACGTATTCACTTGATTTTTATAAGTATTATGTATAATTGTTTACATTTAATCAGCAAGAAACTCAGTGATATTTTTATAAAAAGTTTTATGCCATAAAAATGTTACCCGCTTGGTTTCCTTCTCAATATAGCCATTGAGATCTCTGAAGTGAGACGAGAGGTACATGCTCGCACACATTGTTATAACGTCCGTGAAATTCCACACAAAACTCGCTTGGAAATCGAATATCTGAAAATATGAATATTTTGAATTTTTACAATTATTTTGTTGATATTCCTTAAGTTTGTTTGTAGGTGTACTTTAACTTCGATATGACTTTTTAGTCTTCCTTTTAATTATAGGTAGTTCGACTTTAGATCATATTTCGTACGGTGTAGTAAATACAAATAATAATAATATTTACTCATTACTTACTAGTACACACTACTCTATGGCTGAATATATTCCATAAACATATAGTTATTAATGTCAAAAAAATTAAATTAGCTGACTAACTTTAGTGAGAGTTCAGAGTTTCTCTTAAAGTTTATTCTCATATATTTACTAAAAATATATATAAAACTAGTTCAAACGATTCACCTCATACAAAATAGTCTTCCACAAATCTGGTGCAGTGTATTGGAATATAAGTGATAATGTTTCAGATATATACTTTTGTAACAGTTTAGCATCAACTCTGGTCTCCCCTAGACAAAGCATTATGTGCTGAATTCTAAAATTCACGCAAAGAGCATGTTCAACTGAAAACAAAAAAGTAACCTTAAAAAAGATAACCAGTAAGTATTAAATAACTCATTTAAATAATTTGGTAATTATTTAAATAAGCTAGTGAGAAAAATTATATTTTCCGCAAGGTAGAGCCTACACATAACTCGATTAGAAACTATCGAATTAGAAGCGAATACTAATTATTTATCAATATTTATTAGGTACATATTACTATGCAAGAAATTCAAAGTATACAATCCTTACAAAACTTCTTAAATAAGCAAATCCTATATTTTAGCGATATTAAAAAGTCAACCTGACATTTTTACGACGAATTCTTTGTTTCAAAATCAAGGTATTATGTAGGGTGAATGAGGGACTATTGCCTGAAGGCTGCAGAAAGGAGATAAGGGAAGGATCAGAAAAATGAAATAAAAGTTCCCTGAAAACTATGGCTAGAGGATTTTATTGAAACCGCTTTGTCGAATGCACTTGCAAAAATATGTCTCTATTGCAAACGGTGACTATTGAAGTATTTGTATTTTACATGAAAATCATTAATTTTATACTTCATAGTGTGGTATTTTGTTGATTTGTTGATTATATCACACAATGAATACAATGCACTGAATAAGTTGTTACTTTACTTGTTCAATATTTTGAACTTGCATTTGAATGGTTTCTCATTTATAACAAAGACACACCAAAAGATAAATCTCTAACTGCTTATATTTAAAATACCATACGCTTCCTTTCTTAAAAAAATCAAACGCGTATTCTTTATTTATAACTGTAAATATAAAATCTTACCTATAGCCATAACAGTAACAAAACACGAGACAGCCAAAAATTTGCGAGGATTATTCCTCGTAGTACGGATTGGTGCAAAGCATTGTTCTATCATCGTCGTTTTCTTTATTAATTTCGGCCAATCCCACGCGAGTTTTAATAGAAATGACGTAGTAAGAGTCGTCGTTAGATAGAACATGAACATTGCTAGAAAGATATGCAGAGAAAATAAATATATGAAGGTGAAAAGACATTGTACATTTTAGTGGTACCTACGCTTACTAAGGTAAATGAAGGAAAGAAGGACACTTAAATAGATTTGTGTATTCAAAAATATTTAATTAAATTTTTAACTTTGATTCTTGTAGATGTGTTTGTGTGGCTACAGTTAAACCAACTTTAAAATGAAGTCTGGTCAAGTATCAATTTTATGAGCATGACTGTGTCACATTCATATGCCCAAATTTCTAGCTTGCCACGAATTACTTCTTATAACCGAAGTAACTATTGTAAAAACTATCATTTAAATGCTATAAGAGTACAATAGGTGGAAACCCAGAAATTTGCTTGAAAACTCAAGACTACCTCAAAAGTCAATACGGTGTGCACTGTGCAGTTGACATTGCAAATGTCCGCACTACACAAAACGGTCTTGAGCCATTGTAAACAAAATTTTAAATTCTATGAAACTGCATTCATATACTTGGTGAAACCCGCGGCTTGCATAAAGCTGACGCAAGATCTTATTTTTCAGTTAATTTGAACTCTTTTTTAACTCCAAAACTATTTCAAACTCAAACTCGAACATTTATTTAATATTAAATTAGACTTCTTCTATAAGCACTTTTGAATCGTCATAACACATTTTTAAAGTTTACCATATTTTTTTTCAAAATTACCTTCAAAATGAAATTTTTCAAATTTATTCGAGCTTTTAGAAACATTTTCAAGTAGTGTTCATATCATTTTATCGTTTTAACAATATTAAAAAATTGTAAAAAAAATGTTAGTTTATACATAATACCTAATTATAATTATCATTATTAACCTTTAAAATACTTACTAATAAAATTAACATTGAACTTATATGTCATACGATCCATACAAGTCACCATTAGAATAAACTGAACTATGAGCGAAATTATATTCAATATGAAATAAACCGACTTCACATTGCATCTGTAAATAAAGATTAATTTCAATCTTAATTTCACGTTAAGATAAGAACAGTTCAGAACTTTAAAAGAATTTTACCAAGCTTTATCTTGGAAATGTTATTTTATCCGTTAAAAACTTGAGTTAACTAATTTTAGTTTTTATCATAAAATCGTACCAATAGTTTTTATATAAAACGGCATTGAAATCTAAAATAAAATCGATTCTTTACCCGTGGCTTCAAATTCTTTCATTTCATTATTATCTTCTAATATCAGTTTCTGAAGGTTATATTATAATTTATAACACTCTATAGTACCTATAGTGTTTTTTTATGAAATAATATTAGTATAGAGTCTATACTAATATTTCATAAAAAAAACTTTCACCAAATCAGGCGTTAATAGACATAAACATTTAAATGCTGGATAGGATGATCTTTAAAATAATAGGAATTTACAAAAAATACCGTAATTCACGGAATGTAGATTTGTCCAAGCCAGACACACAAAACACTCCAGCCCATCGCGACAGCCTCATGGTGTGGCGAAGACATGCGTGCATCTCACTCTCTACCATCGACTTATCATGTACCCGCATATTGAACAAAATACTAGAAAATTCTATAAAATAAGAAGTAATAATTAGTTTATTTTTTGTTTTAATGTAAATACAAGTGAGAATACACAATTACTACAGTTATTTTATATTGAATTACTATAGCCTGCTTCCACGAAAATCACTGACAAGTTTATTCAGAATAAACATTTTAGTAATTTTCCTATCTGGAAAAACCTAGTTGACATAAATTAATCATAATATTGTTTATTTTTCGAAGTCACTCTTTGACAATATTAATGAAATGGTGATTACTATCAATAGATATGAATGACATGTAAATTAACTAAAGAATTGACGAATAAATCAAAATGATTTTTGTTTTTATATTTTCAATTTAAATTCGATGTTTACATGCAGTTAGAAAGCAAGTTATTACCTCTATTTAACTTAATCAAAATATTTTTTTATATATAAAAACCACAACTTCAATGTGACATAACATCTACTTCCAAAATAATTTCTTTATGAACTTACGAATAAAATTATTGTTATTTGTATTTATCCAATCCTATGTACATATTGAATGTAGCATGTTTGTCAATATTTTGGAGTGCTTACAGATAGAAAAGCTTTGAAATAGTTCAGTAAATATTTTCCAACAGTAAAGATTTTATCGTAGGTAAATTAATTACTACATTGAATGGAATCTTTTTGGAGGCAAATTTATTTGTATTAAGTCTATTAAATGTTTTATGTAATGCTTCTAGAATGTTTATTGTTTATTCAGCTTCTTCTTTCATGTTAAACATGAAGAAAACATTCAAAAAGTATATAGTTCAATTTGACGTTGTGGATATTAAAGTTATTTTCTATTTATTATATACTAGCATAGCGGTCTGCCCCAGTTTGGTACACCAAACATAGGTAGGTATAATTTTAGGGATCACGTAAATTTTGAAATGTGGAAGAATTATGAAATCGTTCCAGTAATTTTTGAGATTTGCGCATTGAAACCTACTCTTCAGCTTTACATTATTTGTATAGATATAGATTTAATAATACAAAAGTTGATAGTCAGTTTTACAACTTCGCCCATCTTCTAAAAATCTAAAATAAATATTAAACATTTGTTTTTTTAAAACAGTAACATTTCAATATTCACACAGGCTTTTAACTGAATACCGCTAGGTACCATGCGAGTAAAGCCGTGTGCCAAAGCTAGATACATAAGAAAACAAAGAAAATTAAGATGTATTTCCGTATTACTTTCAGGATCAACGTCCAAACGAAGTTAACGTGACCCAATTATAACGATATTGGGGCCTGTTCTTGACGGTCCCTCTGTTGAAGATTGTGACACTTGAATCAAAATAAAGATATAAACGAATATATTTACGGATTACGACAAATTTAAGAAAAGAAAATGTAGATTAAGAAGTTTAAATATAAATCAAGAAACACACAAGTACCTATAAAACGGGTTTAAAACCCTGATAGAAATAGAGGTTATAAATGTAGCTTTGCCACAATGTTATGAAAAGAATTCTATTAGAATCGTAGCCTCTAATTTGAAGTATGTACTTCTTGGCACTAATAACATCATCATCACCATTATCAGTCCATGTAGGTAGGTATCACTTCTTGGATACACAGGCCTCCTATGACGCTTTTGTTTACATGTCATTGTTGTCGTTTTAATTCTTCGATGTGTCATTCGAGCAGTGGTTATGTTATCTACAAGTTAAACAGATAAATTGTAAACCTAATTTATTTCCTGCACCCTGACCTCTCTTGAACCCCTGACTTATCAATTTTAAGTTATCCTCACTATTGAGCCACCACTGCTTATTGTTTATTAGTGATTGTTACTAAAATTTGCATAATTGTATGTCCCTAGTAATTTTATCAAATTACTTTACCTATTACGCAATGCTAAATCGAGTTTAACAATTCAAGAATCATTTATAAGTGTAATCCTATAACTGGATAACTTTTAATGAGCACCTGAGCTGCGATCTTGCTAAATCTCATCCTAAATGAAGGGATTTGTCAAATAGAACGCGTTACTATCGCATCAGAGCGCTAACTTGACGCAGCGCTATGATGCCGAATTGTGTTGTGTGTGTGTGTACGGTAATACACCGGCAAATAGAGGGACATCGCTCTGACGCGCACTAAGAACGCTTACAACAGTGCGTAGTACTTTACGCCAATAATGTGCGAGGATGTGTAGCGAGGAATGCATTTGTAAAGAACCAATCACATCTCTTCAATTAGTTTGAAGTTTGAAGCGTTTAGTATTTGAAGCGATACTATTGGTTATTTACAAACACATTTCACGCTACACATCCTCGCAGATTATTGGTAGAAAAGCACCCTTATGCATCTCGATGTCATAGCGCGGCTTCAAGTTAGTTCTCTGACGCGCGCTAAGAATGCGTTCTATCTGACAAAACCTTAACTGCCCTAAATGAATGGCTCCGTTTATTCGGGTATTTGTTACCAGCGTTCAATTGACACAGACTTCAATTTCACGCTTAGCTATTTCGATTTGTTCTCGAATTAATTGTTCACTAATGGATTTTATTTTTAGTTCTATGAACGGTTATAATTGAATAGGTTGAAGTTTTGAGTGAGGGGGATTTTAAATGTCAATGTCAGAGATATTTGATTTATTATGGAATATGAATTTAATTTCATATAATTTGAAAATTAAAAACAATGGTTTAGGTAGTAAGAATCCTGTAATAAAATAATAGTTTCTATTATAATCCACTCCATTTAATTGAGAGCCTCCGTCATTTTTGGGGTTTAGGATCATGTGATATGGCTTTTCATAAAGCCATTCGTCTGAATGATAAGGCACCTCAATAAAGCGTGTTCATCCTGTCTGGAGATAAGCTGTTTATTATTGTCTTTTAGATAAAATTCACCGCCATTCACCTTGATCGTAAAATTTTATACGCGTTTGACGGTCTCCAAACGTAGTTATCCCGAAAACAATTACTATGTAAGTACTGTATTAGATTGAGGGTCAGGTGGACTTTAATTAAGTTCGTTCACCTTTTGTACTATACGTGAAATTGTAGTTACTTTGTTCATTGTTTCTTTATAATGTACCTACTTTTCAATTCGATTTTCCAATGCATCTTATGGTTATGGTTCATAAAGCATTATATAGATCAATTTTCAATTCAGGTAATCAGGAAATGGAAAAATTAAAAAACAAAGAAATTTAATTGTGATTTATTTTAGCGATAAAGAATACTTTTTGCTATTTTAATGTTTTCCTCCATATTTTATTGCTTCTATTAATAATGTTTGTCAAATTGAAGTAATATTAATTCATATTTGACTATAGCAGCAGCCACCTGCAAAAAAATAGTTAAATTTATATCTACGTTGAATATATTTTTATTGCACACAATATTATTATAAGCACACAGATTGAAAATGAAAATATAAAAAATCTATCAATAATAATTGTTTAAAAACAATTTGTAGTAAAGTAATTTTATTTAGAAAAGTTTCACATTCCTCGAAATCTATAAATATCGGAGCTTTTGTAATTCTTTGAAAATTTTTTGCCAGAAATTTCACTTTTTCGTAGAAAAGTTCTCAATTCAACAATACGTATGCCATTCAGCTCATATTACAACGAGGACAAAATGTGAGTATGTGCTAGTTTAATAATAATTATTATTGTTTAAAATTCAACCGCAGCTTAAAGGACACGCATAACACGTTCCCGTTATTATATAGTGTTAATGTGTGTGCCAAATTTCATGAAAATCGGTTCAGCAGTTTGTGCGTGAAGGAATATCGAACAAATAAACAAACATACATATTATATTTTAAAGTACCTAAGGATAATTTACTCACCTCTAATAATTTCTGTCTATACAAGTAAAAGAACCCGAGTCCGCTCAGAGCTACATCGTCGTTCTCTAATTGAGTTTTGAGTCTTTTTATCTAAAACAGAACGTATTCAAATAGAGTAAAAAAGTTTATCGTAACATGTTTTTTTTTATTTTTTATTCAACAACTGTTCAGACATTTGACCGCAATCTCGCCTGATGTTAAGCTCGATGCGGTCCACTTGATTGGCATGCCTGATCAGAGAGGTATAGCCTATTCACTCTTTTCTTAAATAGATCCAAATTGTACTCATTTGGAAACACAGTAGGAGGAAGGGAATTCCACTCCTTCGCATGTAGGTAGTATGAGTAAGTAGTAGTAGTTGTTTTGGTGTTCCGGAAAGAAACTATAACTTAGTACTTTATATTCTAAAGAGAACATCCCATAAATTTACATCTTAATACTTTTCTTTATAGTTAAAATAAGTAGCCTAATCAAGTTTCATAGTAAAACTTTCATGAAAAACGAATTCCGCTTCTAGTTTAGAAGTTTAGAAATGTTAAAAAATATAATTTTCTACTCAATATAATATGAGCATATTGATATAATATTACTATTTTGATAATCCTAAATACAACGTATAGGTTACTACTAGCCCCGCGGTTTCACCCGCGTAGCTCCAGTCTTATGCGGCGATTACACCTAACGAGTACAGTGGCGAGTCAGTGTCCTCGGCCGAGTGCTCGGTTGGTATAAACACTTCAACGAGTGCTCGGCCGAGTACTCGGCCGAGAAGAGTGGCGAGACAGTCACTAGAATCCCAATTTGTTTACTCGGCCGAGTACCCACTCGCTATCCCGCTCGGCAGGTATAAACACGCACTCGTCGCGTCACTCGGCCACTCGCCACTCGTTCGTTTCGTCATTGTATTTTTTCAAAGAATTATTATTTTTATTTATTATTTCTAATAAATCCCACAATTCGTTAATAATATCTGGTAACAGCCGATTTAAAACCCGTTTAAATTCTTTTTTTTTTTCGATCCACTGCAGACGTCCGCGTCGTGATCAAAACTGAACTGACTCGCCACTAGTGAAATACGTGTAAACACCCACTCGGTTCGGCAACTGTCTCGGCCGAGAGCGTATTTACTGACTCGCCACTGTACTCGTTAGGTGTAATCAGCGCATTAGCGTGATGATATTATGTAGCCTATAGCCTTCCTCCATAAATGGCCTATCCAACACTGAAATAATTTTTCAAATCAGATCTTGAGATTAGCGCGTTCAAACAAACAAACTCTTCAGCTTTATAATATCAAGTAGGTAAAGATAAGTAGCTATTCACAGAAAGCGAATTCCACTTCACAGTAGAAGTATGAAATTTTAATAATTTTCTAGTCAATATATTATGAGCATGATATAATATTACTATTTTGAGGATATTTATCTATACTAATATTATAAAGCTGAAGAGTTTGTTTGTTTGTTTGTTTGTTTTTTTGAACGCGCTAATCTCGGGAACTACTGGTCCGATTTGAAAAATTCTTTCGCTGTTAGATAGCCCATTTATCGAGGAAGGTTATAGGCTATGTATCATCACGCTACCACCAACAGGAGTGGAGCCACGGGGGTGAAACCGCGCGGAGCAGCTAGTGTACCTATAATAAACCAGCCATTTAACATAATATTTTTTTAAGCTTTTAAATATACCTATACCTCAATATTATACCTCTATATTATATGCCCCGCTTACACTACTATATAAATGTGGGAGGGCCCGTTTAGAGTGTATGTTGATATCAGCCGCTGCCAGCACCACGCCACTGGCTCGGTAGAGTAGCCAGGCCAGTGAGAAGTAGTAGTAGATTTTATTTATCGCAGTACCTTTTGATCCGCTACTAAAAATTAATTTTAACATAGTTGTAACACAAATAAAATAAAGTTGGTTTTTACAATAGTAAATACTGTAGTAATGTATAATAATACACAAACTAACAAACTGAATAATATAATCTAATGAATAATCGTTTAACTCTAAGATTCGGTTCGATTCATCCCTATCTGACAATGTCCGTGATAGGTTTAAAAAAGATTTAACACAGACGGATAATAATCTAGAAACCCTGAAACCTGCTAAAAAACTCTAAATTCTTTAAAATCTCTTTAAATCCAGACACAGTTCCGACCACAACAAAGTAAAATATATAGTAGTATATATAGTAGTAAGTAAGTAAAATATCAAAAGTTAAGTACACCGCTAATATTTAATACAAGTAGGTATCAGGAATTAGTTCCTAGAATATAGTTTGAATCAAAACTACTGGAGAGTTAAGCGCTCTAACTTCCTCGTACTTTACTGATAGTTCCTGCTTATTATATTGTACTTACCTATAATATCTACATGATAAACTAGTATAGATAATAATTTCAGACTAGAAAACCCATTTTTTTTTTAAATAATTTGCATAGTATTTTTCAGTTTTCTACAATTTGGGATTTTGGGTCAACTTTTCCTTTTTATATATGTATTATGTTATAATTTACGTTTATTATTCAGACTATTAATCAAATTTCTTAATGAAATTAAAAAAAATTCGCTTCCTAATGAAAGCCTTATCAATATTTATTTACATAAATTAGGTAAGAAAATTTTTCCCGCCACTTATTTTATTCCTAACCACGCTTTTTAAAACGCTGTCTTATTTTCCCTTATTTTTTTTTTTTTATTAAAAAAAAACGAGTTAAATATTGTTTTAAATTATCTTAATAAACGTCTTTCAACTTAAAATATACTCTTATTACATTAACTTTCTTACCTGATTCCCAAAAACAGTTGCAAGCAAATAAAGTACAAATTATTAAGATTGGAGAGGAGTATCAGCCCTCCGAGGCTCTGATCGACCTTCCTCACTAACTCTGATTGTTGGACGTATGCCTGACGAAGATTGCGCCATATTTTAACACGGAGAGGTAAACTAACGACCTAATAAAAGAGAAAAAAGAGATACGATTTTAACTGAATATATTCCACTAATATTTCTTAGGAGCATTTATAATACACTAGCTTTCCACCCGCAGCTTCGCCCGCGCAGTCTGAGAAAAACCCGCATAGATCCTGTTCCCGTGGGATTTCCGGGATAAATCCTATCCTATTTCTCGGGGTAAAAAGTAGCCTATGTCCTTTCTCAGGTATCAAAATATCTCTATACCAAATTTCATGCAAATTGGTTCAGTAGTTATGGCGTGATTGAGTAACAGACTGACAGACAGAGTTACTTTCGCATTTATAATATTAGTATGGATGTAATTGGCTGATATTTCAATGAAAATTATACACCTTCCATTTTTTTCTCTCTTTTAAATATTTTATGTGCTCTATAATCACATATTAACTTCCAAAATAAAACAAGAGCATTAAAATAATACTTCTTAAAGGTAAATAATGTGATTTTATTATGGCATCACTCAAAAGTCGATGTTACTATACAAGTTATCAAATAAAACAATATTTTAATAAAGCAAATTTCTCCCAAAACATGCCACGTGGTCCTAATACAGGCTAAATTGAAAATTAAGACTCACCCTATTGTGATATTTCATTTTCTTCTCAAACAATACGAAACGATGAACAAAAAGATTTAATCGGTTGTACTTCGAAGCCAGGCCAACGCTGATTAAAATTATAATCAGGTCCTGGAAGTTCCAAAATATTGTGGCCACCTTGCTGAGGATGAAAATCGGTATCGCTATCCATAGAGAATATTCACCTTAAATTAGTAATTATTAAATTTAATTATAAATTTATTAACCATATTTCATTAACAATTACTTAGGTACTAATTATGTCGGCATCACGACATTATTAATTAATCTTACAAGTCCTATTTTCATTTTTAAAACTATTTTATGCCTTGAATTTAATGCTGTCTACACACTCTAATTTAAAACTCGTAAATTCTTTTGGCCAATATTTATGATAATGAGATTTCATAGTTTTAAATGTTCATTAGCTTTTATTAAAACTGTTGTTTTATTAAATCTGTATTCTGTATGTTTAGTACATTAATTTATTGTGTACTCTTTATTGCACACAAATACGTCACACACACATATCTAAAACAGAAAATACGTCAGATCATATCTAAGCAGAGCAGAGATATATTCAGGCTTACTTCTTTGCAAGATGAATCCGTGTGAACTCAAGATATAACGTTCAAAGTACTCCCCCGGCGGACAGACGAGCCCCGTTCCTGACATCATACTCAACGCGTGCTCAACTGTAAATAACTCATCTTTACACTGAACCACAAAGTAAAACTTAGCGTGGAATGATCCATAATTAGTACATGTGAGCTTTTGCAGAGGCGTCAGAGGTTCTTGACATATAAACGAGGTTTTGTATTAAATTCTGCATGTCAAAGAGTTCTTTGATATGTAAAATACTAAAGTATATTTTATAAAAATCTACGAGAAAAACGGTATAGAATTTTTACGAAGTTTGTTCTGTTTATTACATTTTTTCCGCTTAAAGAACCAATTCTACCCTGACGCTACTTATAGGATATTATTATTATCAATACCTATCATAACATTATAATAGTCAATCAAATATGGATAATATTGCCACACAGTTACCTATCCTGTACGTTATTTTACAATTGCACATATTGACCTGCCCCCCTAGTCAAGTGGCTTTCTGTTAGCGTAGCGTTCAACTAACAGAAAGCCACTTGACTAGGGGGGCTGACCTCATTAACTTTAAACTGTCAACCCATTAAAATATAATGATGTGGCTTTGATGTAAAAGTCAAGGATCTTACGGCATCATCCAGTGGGCAAGATAAAAAGGTATAATTTTCACTCAGAGAAACAACAATCAGTATTCGCCAACAGTTGAATGTCTTACCACATCAAAGCTAAGAATATAAAACTATACGACTCTCAAAAAAGTTTGTGGCGTTTTTTTGTCTGTTTTACTGTTAAACCATTTATTGGTGAGCCTATAGCAGTTCTTAGAGATACTAAAAGTTTAATTTTACAATTTTCCTCTGAAAGAACAGACATCTATGCAACTATCTGCCCACAATTGAGTCAGTAAACCCAATTATGATTTTACCTAAATGTCTGAAATAACATCTTTATGTACATAAAAAAGAATTGCGTTAGATAGAGCTCTAACTAACGCAATTATATTTTTTTTGTTAATTGCATGTTAAGTGTTTTTGTTTTTTGTTTTGTTGCATATTGTTAAATAACAACTATTTATTAGATTAGAAAACAAACAAAAGATACCTCCCTCTTTAACACATAAATTTCATTATAAAACTCACCAACCGCGCAAACAGCGACGTAACTGCTTACAAAAATAACTCTTGTTCTAATCCTTCTATCAGGAAGAATGTTCAGTTCAATTCTTTCAGTTCTCTTCCAGAATGAAGCTAGTTCTTCCCAATTGCTTATTATTTTCCATGATATTAACATAGACAGCAAAGCGTTGCCATAGAAAATTGATCCAGATAGACGAGAAATTACACTACCTATGAAATATACGGACATCATTTGAGTGCAAGTAAAGATATATTACAAAATTTGGGGTAAACTTGAGGTAATATTTCCCACCATTTGCAAAACAATAACCGTAATAGAATAATCATTTAATGAAGACTGAAGAGGATGCAACTTGTTAAGTATGTTTATTAATTCTGTAAAAATCTAATCAGCCTTTAAATAGTCAGAACAAGACAAAAACCAACCTCTATAAGCTTTCAAATAAAACAAAAAAATCAAAATCGGTTTACCCTGTCAAAAGCTTTAAGGTAACAAACATAAAAAATACAGTCGAATTGATAACCTCCTTCGTTTTTTTTATATATTTTCAGGAAAAAAATTCATGCACCTTTTGGATTCACATTCCAGCTATTCAAAGTTTTTATCAGCTTCCAAATAGAGACTGTCTCCAAAATCACCAGCATTGCCAACATTACAATAGCTCCTAGAAGAGCTAATCTCCCTCCATATGTGGGGATGCCAAAATATTTCGCCATTTTAAATATATTTGTCAAGGTAGGTAGAAATTCCTGTAACACAGTGATATTTGTATCCTACTATAAGGATGACATTATAATTTAGTTACTACTTATGTGTGTTTTTGCAATTATTACTTTTTATACAAAATAAACATAGTGAACAATAAAGCGAACGTTCTAAGCGTGTGTGCCGAGCACACGTGTCAGAAGTGAAATTTCTTTGGCAAGATTCAAAGATACCAAAATCGATGCCTTACTCCATGACGTCACGGTATTACATTACCACGACGCGACCTTGAAAATTTTCCCTCAATGCTCCTAAAGAAGTTTCACCTCAAAAGAACTGTAAAATGATGTTATTGAAAACCTTCATAGTATAACCTTTTTGTGTAGCGATATAACATAAATAATTCTACTACGAAAGAATACAACCAGAAGGTAACATCCTTGATATATTTATGTACAGACTATTTGGAAATAATAAATATTATAAGATGAATGTATCTCGTGTCCCTCTTTCGTAAATACGCGCTTGTGAAATTACACCTATTTATTTTTCTCTCACACGTGATTATTACAAGCTCTGTTTCTTACACAAACACTCTTCCGAATATTACTTTTATTAAGTTTCAATGAATTTTGTTTATTTTATTTGTAACTGATAAGGTACTGAGGTAAGGTTTATACTTTTTAAAACTGATTTATAAACATTATTTTAGGTATTAGCAAACGAGCTTGTGAGTCCTACGATAGTAAGGAATTATCACCAGTCACCACAAGTATGGTCTCTGCATATTGATCACAAACATATTCAAGGGGAACCTATAGATAAAGGATTGATGATAGGGACAAGAAAAAGTATATACAGGAATAGGTATAGAAAACGAGCCTCAGGCACTCCCGCTATAGTATTATTATTAAACACAGCCACACTACTGGTACATGGTACTATTTCACGCCGATCTTATGTGTGGTACCTTCGCTATTGCAAGCTGGCCCAATTCGGACCGAAGCATGCTTTTATACAAAAACAAAGAAAAAGAAGCAAGAGCGTTCAAAAAGTTCTAAAATCTAACCAATAATATCGAAATCTTACGTCTTCTTTTTTCATGTGTGATCTTTTTTGCGTAGCAATGATTAGATAATGGAAAATATACTGGATATTGCTCCAACTGAAAATTGAGAAATTTTGAGCTATATTACTATCTTGTAAGTATCAACTACAATGAGAAACAACAAAAAAAAATATTTCTACGTAATAATACGCATTTTCTGTATAAAGTGTTTTCTATATAATATTTTTTAGTACACTCATAATTCATTTAAGGTAAAGAATTTAGTTTATACCAGAGCTTTTTACGTCAACAAACCATGCGAAAAATACGTAAACAAGACATTGTGATCGTTATGGGAGATTTAAACGCTAAGGTGGGCGACAACAACTTGAATTGTGAAAGACATTTGGGCCAGCAAGGGCTTGGTTCACGGAATGACAATGGAGATAGACTCGTCGAATTTTGCCAGAACCATGACCTCGTGATCGGTGGTACCCTCTTTCCACATAAAGACATCCACAAATACTCATGGATGTCTCCCGACGGAACGACTCGGAATCAAATCGACCATTTCGCAATAAGCCGCACGTGGCGCACTTCTCTCCTGGACGTCCGCAACCGAAGAGGGCCGATATCGACAGCGATCACCTGCTGATGATAGGTGAAGTCAGATTGAAAGTGGCCACTGTGAATCGAACATCTGACGCTAACAAGTTGGGACGGAGGTACGACGTGAGCAAATTGATAGATCCAGAAGTCCGTCGCGAGTTTGGCCTAGAGCTACGCAACCGCTTTTCTAGCCTCCCCCTAGATGATTGTAGTATAGATGATACTTGGAACCACATCAAGACGTCTTATCAAGAAACAAGCTCAACCATATTAGGCCATCGACCCAAAAAACGTGATGAATGGATCTCGCATGCTACCTGGGATCTTATTAAAGCCCGGAGAGAACTCAACCTAAAAATCCATGAATCATCGGATGAAAATGAACGAGCTGTTTTCAAAGAAGACTATCGGCAACTTCGAAGAAGTATTTACCGCAGTACTCGAAGGGATAGAAGGAACTGGGCGAATGGTATCGCTGAACAAGCACAGACTGCCGCTGACACGGGTAACCTAAGAGACCTATACAACGCCACGAAAACTCTATCTGGAAAACGTGGATCTAGGAAAAGGGCTCTTCGTGATAAGGAAGGTCGGCTGATCACAACATCTGAGCGTCAGCTGGCTCGATGGCAAGAATATTTTAAAGAAGTTTTCCACATACCATCGACTGATCATCAAGACACACCATGTACTACTGCGGCACCTCACCTGCTGGATATTGACACGTCTACCCCGTCAAGCGATGAAGTGAGGAAGGCGATCCTCTCCTTAAAAAATAATAAAGCCCCTGGCATCGACCTCTTGACCGCTGAAATGCTAAAAGCCGATATCGAAGTCTCCGTCCAGGCATTAACACCTCTCCTGGATAGAATATGGACATCAGAAGAGTTACCGGAGGATTGGTGTAAGGGCCTCCTGATAACTGTTCCAAAGAAGGGCGACCTCAGTCTTTGTGGTAACTGGAGAGGTATTACTTTGCTCTCTGCTCCATCGAAGGTCCTCACTAGAATACTACTGAACAGAATATCCAAAGCTGTAGAACCTATTCTCCGGAGAGAGCAGGCTGGCTTCCGTCCTAATCGCTCTTGTACGGACCAGATCAATACCCTGAGAATTATACTTGAGGAAGCATCAGAATGGCAACGCGAGATATACCTTGCCTTTGTCGACTTCGAAAAAGCTTTCGACACAGTCAAATGGTCTAGTATCTGGCGCCGACTAGAAGAGATGGGTGTTCCAGCCAAGATAATTAACCTTCTGATGGCAATATATAAGAAATACGCATGTAGAGTGACGCATGACGGGCTGATATCGGACAACATTGATGTACGCGCGGGTGTAAGACAAGGCTGCTTGTTATCCCCTCTCCTGTTTCTGGTGGTACTGGACGGCATTATGCACAAAGTCAACGATGGAAAGCGTCGCGGGATAGAGTGGGGGTTGACCGACCAATTGGATGACCTGGACTACGCTGACGACCTGTGTCTGCTTAGCCATAAGCGCGTTGACATGCAGTCCAAACTAAACGATCTCCAACGTGAAGCTGCCCTGTGCGGACTCAAAATTAATATCCTGAAGACCCAGGAAATGCGCACTGAGGGAACAAATCAGCAACCGCTGACGCTGGGACCAGAGCAAATTAAGCGTGTCCAGCAATTCACGTATCTTGGCAGTGTTGTGTCCAATACTGGAGGTACCGAAGAGGACATCACTTCGAGAATCGCCAAAGCTAGGGCAACCTTCGCGCAGCTACGACCCATATGGCAGTCGGAAGTGCTAACACGTGGAGTGAAATTTAAAATATTTCGCTCCAACGTTAAGAGTGTCCTCTTATATGGGAGTGAAACGTGGAGAGTCACCAAAGATATCTCGCAGAAAATCCAGGTCTTTGTCAACCGCTGCCTCCGACAAATTCTGAGAATTCACTGGCCTGAAAAGATCTCCAATGACCAACTATTGGAACGCTGCCACGAGACACCGATTTTACGCCAAATCTTACGCCGTAAATGGACATGGATTGGCCACACTCTTAGAAGGGACACCTTACATATACCCAGGCAAGCCCTGGAGTGGACTCCGCAAGGGAAAAGAAAACGTGGCCGACCTAGACAATCCTGGCGTCGTTCCGTGGCAGCGGAGGCTAAGGCGATCGGTTTGACGTGGCCGGAGCTGAAGAGCGTAGCCCAAGACCGTACGCGATGGCGGCGCACTGTGGACGCCCTCTGCCCCACATAGGGGCCATAGGACCTTAAGTCAAGTAAGTCAGAGCTTTTTACGTGAAATCTGATCAACGTCCGATAACAACATTATACCTATTTTTCCGAAGCTCTCAACTCTACAATCTTGCGACCTTTCCATCTACGAGATAGTTTTCAATTAATTTTGTATTAAAGTACCAATAACCTGCTTCTAACTTTTTTATTTTTATTACATTCATCACAATTTTATAATAAGAAGTAAAATATTTTATTTTTATTAGAATGACGGAGTTATTGCTATTATTGTAAACTAGTTGTGCCCCACTGTTTTACCCGCAGTGCTCCGATCCTGTTGGTCTTAGCGAGATGATATAAAATAGTCTATAGCGTTCCACGATAAATGGGCTATTTAACGCCGAAAGAATTTTCCAAATCAGATCAGTAGTTCCTGAGATTAGCACGTTCAAACAAACAAACAAACTCTTTATAAGCTTTATAAGTAGAGATAAAATTTTCTACCAAATGTATAATATTAATTAAATAATATGTAAAATAGTAACTAAATGGTCACTTCTCTATTATAGAAAAGTTTTTATATCATTATTCATTAGACATTGTCTGTGACAGCCACATTTAATTTAATTTTAACCCTCGCTTTCAAAAGTTGCACTGATCCTTTTCGGTTTTACCAAACTGTTTTGGTCGGTTTTGCGTTATTTAATTCAAACAATGCTCTGTGCAATTAATAATGTTAAAATGTTCAAAACATTTACATAAAAAGTGTATCTAGTATAAGTGTATCTCTCATTCACATAATATTGTTTGAATTTGCATATGTTAATTCCTAAATTAATGAGGGTTAAATAACAACTTATAAATTTATTTAAAAAAATATGTAATCTTACCTGGCAATAAATGTGTCTCTTTATAAACATCGATCATTTTTTAAAGGCTACATTTTATTTCCTACAAATATTTCCCCAAGCAAACACACCTACGGACTTACCTTGAACAAAATTGTTAGTTGAAAAGCAAAGGTTTATCCGTGCTTACTTTCAACTAAAAGCATTATAGAGAAAATTATCGTTTTATATACGAATGTATGAACAAGGGTTGTAAAAGTTTACTGAATTACACCCTAGGGTTAATTTGTAATTCTAGCAATGACTTTGGAATGTATCGTAAAAATTTATTATATTTTCGTATTATACCAATTAGGAACCATATGTATTTTATTGGTTTGTAATCTAGATTTATCTTTTCTAGGTTCAAGCTAAAAGGCATTTTCTCCGAAGAGAGAATTATGATGCTAGTCAAGAAGAAGAGTCGAGAATATTTTTGAAAAATGCGTTTCTTCTTGCGATTATATTTGAAAGATATTAGAGATTCATTATTATATATCAATCTACATTAACAGTAATGTAAAATTATCTATACTAACATTATAAAGCTGAAGAATTTGTTTGTTTGAACGCGCTGATCTCAGGAACTACTGGTCAGATTTTAAAATTCTTTCGGTGTTAGATAGGTCATTTATCGGGGAAGGCTATAATTATCATCACGCTAAGACCAACAGAAGCGGAGCACTGCGGGGACAACCGCGGGGCACTGCTAGTAAGGATAATCGGCAACAAGTCAATAACTGCGTTAAAAACAACCGACTTCAAACTTGCACTTGCAACATTTACAAATACAGACAAAAATGCTCATAAAATAAAAACTACTGGGCCTATCCGAATAAAATTTTTATGGGACCAATTCGACACCATCCCGCATCGAACAAAAAAAGAATCACGTAAATCGGTTCAGAAACCACGGAGTAATCGGTGTACATACATAAAAAAAAAAAAACATACCGGCCGAATTGATAACCTCCTCCTTTTTTTTGAAGTCGGTTAAAAATACGGAAACGATTAAGATTCTTTCATAATAGGAATATTGATAGTGCATTATAATATGATGTATGTTAGTATCGGAAATAACTTGGGTAAAACCATGTAATAATAATTCATACATAACAATGATAATAATAATATACATTTTTTAAAAACATGTTTTGTTTTATTTATATATCATTACCTACCTTATCTACCTATCCGCCTCCTTGGTACAGTGGTTGACGTGTGAACGTAGAACCGAGAGGTTCAGGGTTCGATTCCCGGAGGAGACAAAGAAAAAAAATGTCTCGGTCTAGCAGGACACAGAAGACTGATCACCTACTTGTCCCTAAAGACAATCGATTAGTGAAACAAATGTATGATGCATCTGCCCCTTACCCCACTAGGGGACACTGGAATTCACTTTTACCTACCTATAGTCGTCTCTAAATGCAAATAAATAAAAATCATATCTTGAACCACATAAAAGTGTTACAAATAAAAATGCGTTTTCATAACGATAAAGTTTATTCAATTATTCATTCCACAACCGGTTTACATTAAAACTTATATATTCCATTCGAGTTTTTGTTCTGCTTAAACCTAATTTCAAAGTACCGACATATGAAAATTATATCAGAAAATTTTATGATAACAAAACTTTTTGTTTCCGCAAGTTATTAAAACAACATTATTGAACACTGGGCCTTTATTAAATATACTATATTTATATCATAACTGTAGCATTATGTAGAGGGCCATTTGCAGGAATACTATTTTCACTTTTATCTGAATTGTCGTACTGAATTAAAACAAGCACATAGGTTACTACGGAGCTTGCTACCTGTAACAATAAAACACATTTTTTTTTATTAAAAAAATATTATTTTTTATCAAACAGCAAAATAATAAATATTTAAAAAAATACTAAAAAAAACTGACTTAAATAAAATAGTCATATGAAATTATTGTATTGTCACCGACCCTTGATATGTACGTGTACAAAGTTTGAATAAAATCTGTCTGTTTAAAATGGGTCATAATTGAGTCGGTAACATACAAACATACATGTGAAGCTAATACAAGCGTGTTTTAAACAGATAATTCACTAAATATATTACGTATCCAATTTTTTACTTATTACCTAACAAACAAAAAAGTTGATTATAATTAACGAACTACCCTAATGATGTTAATTTAATGCTGATATCAATGCAACATAAACTATTTTAACTTATTACCTAACTACTATAGGTATTCTATTAAAGCGTGCATCTTAGCCATTCAAAATTAAATTTAGGTTCTAGAATAGTTAAATGTCAGAGTTGAGGCATAACGTCTTAAAATGTCACAGTATATTAAATTATTAACACTATTATTCTATATATGAGACTATATGAGATTTATTTATGTAAAATCGTATTAATTACGAGCATAAATGGTTTAAAATGTCTTACTTGCAGTAATACCGTTCTTGTTAAAAAGAAGAATCCCAAGCCACTTAGAGCGACATTGTCTTTGCTTAGTTGATCTTGGAGTCTTTCAATCTGTAAAAAAATATAGATAAATACATACAGGCGAACATAGCATGCTCCTTTTTTTTGGAAGTCACTTATTTCACAAGTTCGATGAGTTTTAGATAGAGTATGAGCTGTTTTTAGTAGGTATTTTCTAATATCATTATTGCAGATATTGATATTGAAGTGAACTTTGTTTTGGCAAAAATCAAACTAAAAAGCTTTCAAAGAACTTTATGAATTAGCCAAGTAAATAAACACTTTATTAACTTTCTTTCGACACCTCAATACTCTTCATCATAGCTGCAATAACAAAAATACACATTCATACTAAAACTACTTCGAAATCTCTCCGCGTACATTACAACCCATCTTAATCATAACTCCCAACATGAAACTTTATAACTTTATAGGCTCTCTACACAATGGGCAGCGTTGGCTCAACAAATGCCGCTAATGCGGCGATTATGAAAAAACATCATATAGGCCGATCATATACATTATACATCAGCTCTCCACACTATCCTGATTGCCTTTACTCGTCCAACGCTGCCCATTTTGTAGAGGGCCCATTATAGTTCTCACCTCGATATTAAAGCATCGCGCATGACACGAATACAAACATGGTAGGGCCCTTCTAGAATGTTCGTAGACATCAGCGGCAGCCAGAACCACGAAACTGGACCGCAAGCAAAGCCAGAGTAAGGATGCTAAGTAGTAGATTTGCTGGAAGCGGTCGCCTGCCATTCCCTGCCTAGAGAATATAAGATACATAAGAAGACATGTATCGAAGTGTCGCAGAAAAAAGATGTTATACCGCTGTGTAATAAAATTGTAGAGATTTAATGATTGTTACGTTATACTTATTTAGGCTTGTAAATATATTATTTTTAAACACTTTTCTTACACTGTAGTTTCGTAGGAAATATAAATAAACATGAATATTACGGTTTATTTATCATTTTTTAATTTTGTTACAATTTTTGGATATAAATGTGGAATAAATTAACGCTATATTTACATTAAAGCGAGATGTAACAAAAACAAGACGAACAATCTTTAAATAGCTTTAAAAAGACAAATATGGTTGTTTGTTACTATAAAAAATTCATAAAAATCAATCATATGAACTTACGTAATCCCCAAAAACAGTTGCAAGCATATAAAGTAGAAATTAAAGAAGTTAGAGAACAGTATCAACGAGCCGAGCGCGTCGTTCGCCTTCCTCACAAGAAAGCCTTGCTTCACGTAGGCTTCCCGGATCTTTCGCCACATGTACACTTGCAGTATTTCTGCATCCTGTTACCAATTATTATTAGCTTCATTTAATTAGACATGCCGGTGCATTCAAGATTTCCTTCACTAATTTGTTACGTATTGAATTCAAATTCAAGTTTCTAATACTGTTCGTTTTACTTTCATAACTAAAAACTTGACTTGTAAATAATTGTAATGTTAGCAATGTTTACAATATTATGTCTATGTTTTTCGGTGTATTTCATTTTTAATATTTTATATTTTGAGCGTCTTTGAGTGAGAGATGAGTATTAACTCATCACTACATAGTCTAAAAGAAAGTCATTATCCCTGTCTCTAAGTATATCCTTAGGGTGACAAATCAACATCGAGCTATGCTGCGCTGTACTGCGCTGTGCTGTGCTGTGTTTCATAAGCTACGTTTTTTTAACAATTAAACGATGCTGCGCTGTACTGCGCTGTGCTGTGCTGTGTTTCTTAAGCTACGTTTTTTAACCTTCCTATACTCGCGCGTTGGTCTGTGAGACCGACGAAACACATTTTCGTAATTATTTTTATGCAGGTAAATCCTGTGAAGTTGAGTGCCTTGCTAGTTTCCGGATTTGGGGCTAACTTCATTTTAGTGCAGGTCGCGGCGTGGTCGGCAGAAGTTCACGTGTTCACGCATTTGGCGCCAATCGGTCCGTGAGACCGACGCGAGTATAGGTGCAAGTTTTTGTGTAAGTATTAATATTATATATTTTGTACATTTATATATTTTTTAAGACTTTGAATACTTTATGAAGTATGTATAGTAAAATATATGTATGAATGTTGCTCTAAATTACATTTTGACCAATTTTTTAGGCCATACTTCATGTCAAAATGAACGATGATCAAATCAGATTGTTGCTGGAAGAATCAAGTTCTGTTTCTGCTATGAAGACGAAAATGACAGTGAGGTGGAAGACAACGTGGAGATACAAGAAGAGACATACGAAACCGAGCAAGACGATGACAATGAAGAGATATCTGAAGTTCCCGTGATTTTTACTTGGGAAAAGATGGACAGACAAGGCTCAAAACTAAGCCAAACATAGATAAATATGTGCTTTGATATGTTTATTATTATTACTTAGAAGTTTATTTTGTTTTGAAAAAGAAGTTCTGTTTTTAAGGTGAAACTTTTATTACATCGTCTCAAACTTTTTGGTCTGTGTAGCGCATGTCGCGTGTATCGCGGCTGCCGAGTAGGTATACCTACTCGGCAGCCGACCGTCACGCGACATGCGCTACACAAAGCAGTGTTCGGAACCGTTCGAACAGTTTCACTTTTACCGTGGTTTCATAAAACCACACAACATTTTTTTTAGTTTAGTTTAGTTTAGCCGGGCGGCCGGCTGGTACCGCCGCAAACGCTACGTCCCGCAATTTTTAAATCTGTAATATCTTCGAAAATATTCACTTAAATCATACGGTGTAAAGGGCCATAATATATTAAATGAACAATGTATTCAAGGTATTTAATTGGTTAAGGATTAATGCTGTATTGGTTAAAATCGCTTCGAAAATTAGCCATTATTTGTAGTGTCCGACCGAAACTGGTTTCCAGGCCGAAACCGAAACCGAAACCGAATGTTCGGCCGTGGCTTCAGTTTCGGCCGAAACCGAAACCGAAACCGAAACTCACGTGGCCAAATATGAAATTTCTAAAAATACTGAACTTTGGTGCATTTTACCTATTATTTTGCCTTAATTAGGGCATGAAATGAAAACACAGTATATTCAATTTGTTGTAATCATTTATTTAATATATAAAATAAAAAAATAATATTTTAAAAATATTAATAATAACAATTTTAATTTTTATTATTTTTTCAAATTAAGTTCTCAGTAAAATCAGTCATCTAAATCAAATCAGTAATGGTTACTGTTACTTTAAATACTAAGTTTTGGTAGGTATTTTGAGATCTTTCTCTTTATTAAAGAGTCTTTAATACTTTGGATTGGTATTTGTACTTAGAAGAATAATCAGTCTCTTATATAAAAATAATAATTATTAATTACTATTACACCCAGTTCCAATCTCAACATAGATAATCAAAAATTGTTTCCACCAGCGTGGGTCAACCAACGCTTTGACAGAGTCCGTCAAAGCGTTGCCGAGGAAAACGAAGTTAGGCGAGCGTGAACGTGTGTGAACTAAGTTCACTGAACTTGCGAAATAAGTTTCGGTTTCGGCAAAAGTTTCGGCCGATTTTGGCCGAAACCGAAACTGCGGCCGAAACTTGATTTTTGGCCGAAAATCGGCCGAAACCGAAACCGAAACCGAAAGTTCGGTCGGACACTAATTATTTGTCGTAAAAAGTACCTAAATGACAAAAATAAGTTATTGTGGGTTATCCATAAGAGATAGACATATACCATCGCGGACTTTTCTGTAGACCTTTTCAATGTGTATAAATACTTAGTACATTATTTTGATAAAACTCGTAGGGCGTTCAGCCTGCGTTTGCAATGTAAGCGGAATAAATGTAATTTTTTACGACATCACATTAGAAACCTCAAAAATAACAGTACTTCTCCACTATTTAATGGATGTTATTATACATATAAACCTTCCTCTTGAATCACTCTATCTATTAAAAAAAAACTGCATCAAAATCCGTTGCGTAGTTTCAAAGATTTAAGCGTACAAAGGGATATAGGGACATAGGGACAGAGAAAGCGACTTTATTTTTTTATACTATGTAGTGATAAGCTCGACACAGCGCAGCATGGCAGAGCTCCATAAAAACATAGCACAGTTCGGCACAGCGCGGCTCAGCATGGCGGGTAGCGCGCCTCGCTCGAGACTGCTGCGTTTTTAAACAGAGCGTAGCCTCACACAGCGCAGCACAGCACGGTTTGTTTGTATCCTCATTAAAATATTAGACGAGCGAGTTGACCAAACACAGCACAGCGCAGTACAGCGCAGCATAGCTCGATGTTGATTTGTCACCCTTATAGTATGCTTAAATCTTTAAAACTACGCGACTGATTTCGATGCTGTTTTGTTTTAATAGATCGAATGATTCAAAAGGAAGGTTTAAGCACAGAATACATAATAGTAGCTATCTATGGTTTAAGTATATAATTTATTACGTTTTATACAAAGCGGGCGAAGCCGAATATATACGGGAAGATTATACCTACTATATTTATAAATAAATACTGTTTTACATGAATTGACACAATAAATAAAATACTCTAAATATAACGTATCCATCACAGAACTCTATCGTCTGTGGCTTGAATACTAAGCACTACGGTTGGTACATGTAGCGCAGACTGTATTGCATTTTCACTCCACTTCAGAGAGACCAAAGGGGTACTATACCTACATGTATATAAGGAGATTTCATCCATGTATTTCCATACATTAGAGGATGTAATTTATATTAATTTATGTGAGAAATTTAGACCTATACAGATGTTATTGTTTTTAATTAATAAAAATATGAATTGAATTTTTATTGAAAACCATTTCTTACTTACGTTCCCTAAATCAACTAACTTTCTGCCCGCGGCTTCGCTCGCTCACATATTATCTGTTCCAAATTTTATCGATTCAATAAGATACAGACAGACCAAGAAACTTTTGATTCCATATTAATAGCGATTAATAGTATTAATTATACTCCACTACTATAAATTAGAGACACAAAAAGTATTTAAAAATATAAAAAGTCTTTACCCATATAAAAAACTCAAACAACTAAAATTAACTAGAACGCTTAACTTTTTAATTGAGAATTAAAAACAAACTTCGTTTCAATTCTTTACTTTAAGACAATCTTTATCATCTGCGATCTTTTAACATCCCTATAATATTATCAAGATAACTATTTATTTAACTAGTAGGTACTTTACCATATTCATCCATACTATAATATTATAAATGCGAAAGTAACTCTGTCTGTCTGTCTGTTACTCAATCACGCCTAAACTACTGAACCAATTTGCATGAAATTTGGTATGGAGATATTTTGATACCCGAGAAAGGACATAGGCTACCTTTTATTGCGAAATATGTACCACGGGCGAAGCCGGGGCGGACCCCTAGTATACTTATAAATTTCTTTATTATTATCATATTTCTACACTAGATTCCCGCCCGTGGCTTCACCAACTTTTTCGAAGAAAAACCCGTATAGTTCCCGTTCCTTCGGGATTTCCGGGATAAAAAGTAGCCTATGTCCTATTCTGGGTCTTCAGCTACCCACATATGTAAATGTCATTGTAATTGGTATAGTAGTTTTCACGTGAAATAATAACAAACATCCATCCATCCTCACAAACTTTCGCATTTATAATAATTATAATTGCGATTATTAATTTACCTTAGACCACTTCTGTTCCTTAAGTTTGTTGCACACAGTAGCCACACACATATTAAGTCTATGATATCTAGACGTCAATCCAATACTAATTAGTACAATGAGAAGATCCTGAAAGTTCCACAAAATGGTCGCAACGTTGCTCGTCAAAAACACCGGCACAGCTATCGAGTTCTTATAATCCTCTGAAATTTTATTTATACTTTATTGATCCAAAACTGTACTATGAAAATTCAACAAATAATAGGTACATTAATTAGGGGTCTTACCACTATATTATAGCAATTTCTTGTAGACGACAGGAGAAATATTAGTTAAAGTAGAGGAGTAGGGCATATGCCCTAGTAGTAGTATATACTAAATAATATAATGTGGAAGATTAAATAACATGTATAAGAGACTATGAATAATATGTGTATGCAAATGTACACAATAAATAAAACATATTCAACATAGTATAAGAGGAAGAAATTAAAGCCAAAAAATAATATTTATATATTATACCACATAAAAGAATATAGATATAATACAATATAGATTATAAAACACGTGGTATTCTCAAGGAATCGCTTTAAGTGCTCTCATGAAATGTTTACGATCAAACCTAAATTTTACGTGTCTTATAAGAACATTTTGCAGTCGTAAATTTACAATGAAGTTATAGTAAGCTTATGATACGTATGTTAGTAGCTGTAGTACAAATTATGAACCCCTAGTTTACTGTTTTAATTCAGATAAATCAAGTTTTACTTCCAAAAACAAGACTAAACCTTGGTAATTAATAATTCAAACGAAAAATCTGTTGTTGATTGTTGCAGTTTATTTCCTACTAGCTGCTCCGCGTGGTTTCACCCCCGTGGCTCCACTCCTGTTGGTCGTAGCGTGAAGGTATATAGCCTATAACCTTCCTCGATAAGTGGGCTATCTAACACAGAAAGAATTTTTCAAATCGGACCAGTAGTTCCCGAGATTAGCGCGTTCAAACAAACTCTTCATCTTTATAATATTAGTAAAGATGTTACGTGTGTTCTTCTGACATATTCAAAGTGTCTTTAAACGGAACAGCTGGGCTGTAATGTACATTTCATAGTTTACTAGATAACCTATTCAGGCTAAGAGCAAAATTCCAAATAACGGGGCATGTAAACTGCAAAGTAAGCGAACATTCAGGCTGGTCAATTTTGCCAAAAAAATGTACTTGCTCTGGTGGTTAAACACAGATTTAAGAGATTTTTATAATGTGAATAAGCTTTCAATAAACACAACAATCACATAAAAACAGTTAAAATATGCTTAATATTTTTTTTTTATTTAGATATAGCAATCGATTCCTAAAAGTCCTGTTAAGTTGATAACATAACAATAGAAACAAAACGAAGGTGACATTTTCAAAGATCTTTTACTTATATGTCCGTGACAAAGATCTATATTGATCTTTATGTGTGAGAATCTCAATTGGCTTTGCCGCTTGGGTGAACCTCTGAATGAAAGGCGATAAAGCCTGGAAATTGTAAAATTACAGAGTTTCTGAATGTACCTACATCGGGTTATATGTGTAGCTCACTTAAGAGCCCTTTATACTGAAAGTTTAGGCATTTTAGGCACTGAGATGGCTCGCGCCCGCGTTGCGCAGGAGCCGGCGCGGCATGAACTCCGGTGACCTATGAAGGCGGGCGATTATGCCACAGTATAAATAAATCAGTAGTTAGATTTTATTTGCTATCGTAGGAATGTTGTTGATAAATAAATTTACTACTTATCCTATACCATTAAACGAGCAATATTTGCATATTTATATATTTGTTTGTATATATACAGTGTGGAAATTTTCGATGTGCCCTGAATGGAAAGTACTTGAAATACTAGGGATAGCAAATTTTTCTGAAAGGAAACATTCCTTTTTCAAATTTTATTTTATTATTCAAATCGATAGAAACAATATAAAAGATAATTTATTGTTAATTTCTCGTAAAAATTTTTTGGTCTATTTTATACATACATTTAAAGTTTAAAATGAAACTCTCGTTCTGGATACATTAATTTATTTTCTTCTGAAAATATTGGTAATAATAATTAAAAGTAAAACAAATAAAAAAGGCAAAATAATAATTGAATATAAGTATGTAATAAGTAAGTTACAAAAACAACAACCGACTTAAAAAAGTGTGACTATTTTACAACAATTTGAATAATAATCAATTAATGATTTGTATTATTGTATACAATATCGAAGCTTTTTAAGAAATGTATAAAATACTTTTTTATGAATTATTAATTATTATCATACATCATAATATTATGTTACCGGCAATATATTAAACCCTACTTAGTAAATGTATGTTATTCCGAGAAACGGTCGGAATGAAATAAATTATATTCGTCACATTACCTATGATATCTTTAAATCTGAACTTTTCCTAAGTAGCAAATGTGGGTGGTTTTTGGGGTAGCGATTAACCAATATGAGGTCAAAACTAAAATCCAAGATGGCGCCGACGAAAATTTGAAATGTTTTCGTCATGGGTGTCATTTTCAGAGAGTTGGAGTAGCTATTAATCAATATGAGGTCAAATCTAAAATCCAAAATGGCGCCGACGAAAATTTGACAAAATTTCGTCACGGGTGTCATTTTCATGGTTTTTAGGGTAGCTATTAACCAATATGAGGTCAAAACTAAAATCCAAGATGGTGTCGACGAAAATTTTACATCTTTACGGCATGAGTTTCATTTACAAGGTTTTTGAGACAGCTATTTACAAATCCCCAATGTTACCGTCGATAATTTGGTATATTTTTCTTACAACCGTTTACATATTTTTCGAGCAGAATTCAGAAACCTTGAAAATGACACCCGTGACGAAAAGATGTAAAGTTTTCGTCCGCGCCATCTTGAATTTTAGTTTTGACCTCATATTGGTTAATAGCTACCCCAATAACCATGAAAATGACACCCATGACGAAAAGATGTAAAATTTTCGTCGGCGCCATCTTGGATTTTAGTTTTGACCTCATATTGGTTAATAGCTACCCCAAAACCCATGAAAATGACACCCATGACGAAAAGATGTAAAATTTTCGACGGCGCCATCTTGGATTATAGTTTTGACCTCATATTCGTTAATAGCTACCCCAAAAACCATGAAAATGACACCCATGACGAAAAGATGTAAAATTTTCGTCGGCGCCATCTTGGATTTTAGTTTTGACCTCATATTCGTTAATAGCTACCCCAAAAACCATGAAAATGACACCCATGACGAAAAGATGTAAAATATTCGTCGGCGCCATCTTGGATTTTAGTTTTGACCTCATATTGGTTAATAGCTACCCCAAAAACCATGAAAATGACACCCATGACGAAAAGATGTAAAATTTTCGTCGGCGCCATCTTGGATTATAGTTTTGACCTCATATTCGTTAATTGCTACCCCAAGGACCATGAAAATGACACCCATGACGAAAAGATGTAAAATTTTCGTCGGCGCCATCTTGGATTTTAGTTTTGACCTCATATTGGTTAATAGCTACCCCAAAAACCATGAAAATGACACCCATGACGAAAAGATGTAAAATTTTCGTCGGCGCCATCTTGGATTATAGTTTTGACCTCATATTCGTTAATTGCTACCCCAAAAACCATGAAAATGACACCCATCACGAAAAAAGTCAAATTTTCGTCGGCGCCATCTTGGATTGTTGTTTCATAAAAATAATATTTGTCATACTCATTGAATACAGATCAACCAACATCATAATAGTCTTTCTACTAGTACTTCAAAACTTTGCCGCTATTCCTATTCAACAACCCATAAAAAAGAGGATCTCAGGCAAGGTAATTTTTAAATCATAATTTTAAATCACTACATAGTATAAAACAAAGTCGCTTTCACTGTCCCTATGTCCCTTTGTACGCTTAAATCTTTGAAACTACGCAACGGATTTTGATGCGGTTTTAATAGTTCTTTCGATTCCCGGTCGAAGAAAATGAATTTTTGAAAATCTTTGAATGCAGTTCTATTTCTTTTTAAAAATAAAGGAAATTTGCTATCTCCAGTATTTCTAGTACTTTCATCCAGGGCCCATCGAAAATTTCCACACTGTATTTACAAACAAATATATTAATATGCAAATATTGTTCGTTTAATAGTATAGAATAAGAAGTTAATTTATATTTACAACAATAATCCTAGGATAACTAACAAAATCAAACTACCGATTTATTTATACCGTGACATGCTCGCCGTTTTACTCGCCGCTCGGTTCTAATACGCGAGCGGCGACTGCAACGTGGTCGGGAGCAAAACTAGCACAGGTCCTCCCTCGATAACGTCCGGCTGGACTCTGGCTGCACTGACGTGGTGCGCGCGAGTCGCATTTTACGTATTATATTTTATATAGAAAAAAATAAGGGCTAAATTAAAAATCTATCCAAAAATTTCCCTGTAAAACCTGATTAGTAAATGAAATGTCAAATTTTCATAAACATAGCGTTCCCCTAATTCTCATAAAACTGATTATGCTTTTAAAATCGATGTTACTTCTGATTTTTTTTTGATCGAGTCAAATGTTTAATATTGTGTTTTTATCCAAAAAAGTCACTAGATCAAACGTTTATCTGTGCTATATATTTTTTTAGGATTTTAAATATGATGATTTCTATCCAAAAACCATGATTTAGAAACATACATTTCGTAGCATGGCCCCTTAAGCGACATAAGTGTGAAAGGGTCTTGAATTATTGTACCCATTATCGTTTTTCTAAGAAAATAAACCAAATATAAAATTAACGTATTGACAAAAAGTGACTAACAACATTAAAATATGCAAGTGCAAAAACTCGAGAACGTCTAAACCGATTTCGTCAATTCTTTTTTTATAATATTCCTTGAAGAACGAGGATGGTTCTTATGGAGAGAAAATGTAAACATGTACCACGGGTGAAGACGGGGCTGACCGCTAGTATAAAACAAAAGTATTGATACAGAAGTTACATACTAGGTACATTTTTAGAAGGACATAATAAATACATTTAAAATACTACCACAAGAATCTGAACTTACTTGACGATTCTTGTAACTTATAAGAATCTGACTAACAAACTTTTAAACCAATATTAAGTTAATATTAAGCTACTTCTTCCTTTCTTATATCAAACAAGATTTCTACTACTTTGTTGGTGTGAACTGCACTAACTTTTTATCGAATATAAATTACTGAGAATTTCATTTTAGAGTTTTATTCCCTTCCCCATATAAAAAACCGTAAATAATTTCATTTATTATCAGCCTCAATTTACATTATTAATAATTTTGAATGATGAATAAGTGTGTGTATCGGTAACATTTTTAAAAATAAGTTTCGTTAATTTTTTCTTATAATTATATAAGTACATAATTATGTTAAAGTACTTACGTTCCATGAGTAGAAATCCATGTGATTTTAATATATACGTTTTTAAAATATCTGCAGGTGGACAATCCAGTCCCGTTGTTGCTAAAATACTTAAAATATGTTCCACTAAAAAGAAAAAGATGTAATTCACTAATGATGTAACACTAATATGAAAATAAAAATCTAACTTTGTCAGTCTCAAACTCCAAAAGTTTTTGGTTTGAGAACGATTTAGTTGAAGTTTTACGAGTTTACCTAGTTTGTTATAAGGTCGTGTTTAGAAATTTTTTTTTTTAATATTTACAATATATTTTTAGAGTTTAAATCAGTCTATAATAGAGTAACCAAATTTATTTATTTTTTTTTTTATTTTTACATTTTTACATACATAGATTCCTTACAGCTATTTGTATTACAATATTTATACAGGTAAATTAGCTTGGAGAAATTTTTGCGTTTGTAGTAGTGTATGGTCAGCAAATAAAATAAAACAACATTTTATTTTTAGTTTTTATTTTATATTTATAAGGGATTTTAAATTAAACTATATGTGTTTCTCCTCTGAAAAAGATGAGACTTTATTTTAATATTTGCACATTTAACATACGTATAACTTTTACATTAACTAGACCGGGAGATATTGACACAAAATTTTTGCAGATTTTCGGCGGTATGGCGACCATTTGGAATCGTCCGAAAAGTATGGCATGGCGATTTTCGTAAATAGCTGCACGACGATGGTTACCTGTGCAAAAGTTAGCCTGGTACAAATGGTTGAATTGTTTTTTTTTTAATCAACACATTCGCGTTGGTATGGCGGGCTGTAAGTCACACTGGAAAAGTATGGCATGACACTACCGCCTACTTCTTTTTTATGGGCTATCGGTAAATTCTAAAATTTTTGTGTTACAAATCGTTTGACTTTCGCTATTTTTCCGACGAGTTCGACTAACGCCTACGCGACTAAGCCGCCGGTACCAGTGTTCACACCATCGTTTTGCACGCCTCATAAGCGAAGCGTTGAGGTGGGTACTACTGTCACTTCGCGCAAAACATCTGATTTTTCAAACTTAAAATGTCTTTATGTATCATACATTGCACTTGTAAGATAATACATACACACACATATTAAGAAAAAACACTATTTTTAACATTCATGATATTTTTGATGTCATTTTTGTTATTTAAACTAGTTAAAAAACAGTTTAAAAAAGTTCTGTCTTGGACGTCCGTGTGTCTGTATGTGCGGAGGATTTTCTTGTTAACACGATAGCGACCGAAATACTTTACTAATCGAGTCTTTTTTTTTCTCTTACGCTTGAGTATGCTCAGGAATAGAACCCTTTCATTTTTCAGGGTCTGATTCGATGTGGTTTAATTGTTATTAAATAAACAAAAATAATAATTAATAAATAATTATTAAAAAAAAATTATGAGGCGTGCACTTTTGGATTTTCCAAACTATTTCTTTTTGTCATTGCGTACTAAGACCCCTGTAGAACCGCCATCCTGTTACAAATGACTCGAAATTTTGTGTCAATATCTCCCGGTCTATACGTAATAATTATAATTTTTGAATGAAATGTGTGCTTTATGTTCACGGTACCAAACGACTGCACGTGGCACCTGCGGACAGCGTAAACTGGTTTATTCTGGTTTTGTGCGTGTTTCCACTTTCCACTATCAAGTGACGATTTATTTATTTGTTTTGTTTCGTAATTATTATGGTCAAATATTAATTATGAAACAAATTATTATGGACACGATATTTTATTGTTTCACGGTAGTCGCCTTGTCGTTTGCTCAAGGACGTGAAATTGAATGATATATATTTTTTTATAAAGTCAAAACCATTTTCTTTCAAATAAAAACTTGTTTTTATTGAAAACAAAAGTGTTGCTAGGAATAAGTATAAAATTAAATAGTAATGTTAGGATATCGAAACATTTTTGTATAGGCCAGAACGATATAGTGGAAACGCGCTCTAAGATCTGAGTAATATACACACCACTACATATGCAAAAATTTCTCCAAGCTAATTTACCTGTAATTCACTTTAACAAAACAATACGCCAATAAAAAGGAATACCAATAATAAGACAATTAATGTGACAGTAGTTTTACATTAATTATAACAATGAAGTGGAAAAAATTATTTTTTTTTTTTTTTGACATGATACACAAAAAAGAGAAATTTAAACAGAATTTTGAATAAATTGTATGTATTAGTTACAATTGACATAGTACATCTTGGTTAACTCTATATTATTAGCGTTAAAACTTGTTACCCACGTATTTAATTACCTATATTATTGTAATTTATGGTAGTATCCAAACATCATTTTAACAATACTAAATATTTCAGCTTAATCTATAATTAATGGATTTGTAAGTTATACTAAGAAAAATGTAAAAAAAAAATCTTTTTTACTCATTTTCTCGAAATAACTAAGAATGCTAAAAATTTATTAATACATAATGTTATTATCAATTTAAGAACCTCTTTAAGAGCGGCACAGGAAATCCGCTCAAACACGAGCCCTTAGCTCGAAAGGAATTTTTAAATTTAATAAAAACCAAACCTTGACCGGATAATTCCTCTTAAACGTACTAAGAACAAGCAATGCTAAAGACCGTAAAATATTCCATCTTTTTCTTGTAAATTTTCTTTGTTAACTTTTCTTATTAGCTCCTAAATCACAGCAAGATTCCTTAAATCAACATTTTATGAGATCACACGGAATCTCAAAAATCGTATTAAACTTTTTAAACATCGTAAATTATGATACTTTTGGTTGTTAGATTCAAATATTATGGAAATTGTAGTTTTAAGGTACAGTTTTTGTCTAAATTATAATTCTGACTTAAATGTTGTTTAAAAAATAAGAATAAATAGCGACTTTTTTTATAGAATTTCTCAGATAGAAATTTACTTTACGAAAGCGATTTAAAAAAAAAATAGAAAAAAATCGATCCCGCCTCGCTGGCCCGCCGCGCCGCCCGATCAATTAAAGCTATAAACTAAATATCAAGAATAAAGTGTCAAATTCACATTTTTTTCTTATAACCATTGTACTTCTTGGAGTTCTAATACCACCAACTAATCCCATTCAAAAAATATCCTTACACCTTACCTGCTGAAAAAACGCTTATAACAGCTGTAACCGCGATCAACCGTCGTCGCAAATTTCCATCCTGGGGCACATATTTGATACTGAGAACCGATTCTATTGATGCCCAGAACTTATACAAGTTTTTCCATTGATATGATACCTTCCAACACAATATTTGTGACAGCAGAGAAGCTGCATAGAACATTGCACCTGCTAAACGAGCGGTTACACTTCCTGAAAGGATTTAAATAGTTGTATCAAGATAGCATTGAGTCTTTAATCTTATAAGATGTAGCATTACGTTTACCATACATACATTTGTTTATTTTGTATGGTTCTAAACTAGATTGTTTTACTTCAACTTGAAAATAACTAACTATAGTTATTTAACGGGTATAGGTTAAAGGGAACTGTACCTCTAAACAGCAAGTTAAACGTCTTAACCGAAAGCTCTATGCCACAGAAAGTAATACGTTTCAATACACTTATTACAAGCAGTAAGAATTTTATGTTGAAGCCCTTATACTATTGGACATTTTCGGAATAACTTTTTGCTAAACTCCTTAATATTAACAGACTTCTATTCCTTTAAAAAAATACAAAACTCACTCTGGTTACTAGTATCCCTTGCCCATCCCGCCAAAGCTCTTATAACCTTTACAATAGCGCCACACTGTATTGCTATCAAGAAAACTAACACACATACACCCCAAAGTTGCCATAGTAAGCTACCGCTTCCTGCGATGCCGAACCAACGAGCAGCTCGGAAAATAGTTCGCATGAATTGGAGAAATATCTGGAAATTTTTATAATATTACCATTGATGGAAAATGAACGTGTTAATAACAAGATTATAGAAAAATGAAATTATACTATAAATCTATACTAATATTATAAAGCTGAAGAGTTTGTTTGTTTGTTTGAACGCGCTAATCTCGGGAACTACTGGTCCGATTTGAAAAATTCTTTCGGTGTTAGATAGCCCATTTATCGAGGAAGGTTATAAGCTATATATCATCACGCTACGACCAACAGGGGTGGAGCCACGGGGGTGAAACCGCGCGGAGCAGCTAGTATAACATAAAAGCGTCTCTACATTAACGAAAATTGCTTGATTGAATCTTCTCGAAACTGTCAGAACAAAACCATGTGAAACTTTTGAAACATATAAAACTCAATATTACAACCTTTTAGGAACTAAATAATATATGTATTTATTTTCTAAACATAATTAAATATTTAAATTGCATAAATGGCACAGTGAAATGAAAAAGTCTAAATTTTAATGAGCTTTAAAACGCAAGGTGTCAGGATAAGAAAATAATATAAATTTATAACCATATTAAACTGTAATTGGGCTTTAAATTAAAGCTTCGTACAGTTATGTTACATCGTTCTTGTAACCCTTCAGACAGTTAAGAGATAAACGCGGTTAATGACAACCAAAGTTTCTTGTAAGGTCCAGAAAACTGACGAAATTTAGTACATGTAGAATTTTATATGGGAAAACATTTTATTCAACCGGTTTTGATTTTCTAGAGAGGTTTTGTTAAATTTATGTGTGAGTGTATGTATACATACATATAACATGTATCTATAGTTAAAGCATTATAGCACAGTTATATTATAGCATCTATTTGGCTAGAGCTGGTTTTATGGCGATGAAATCTTAAATACTGTAAAATAGTTTCGGTATTATTATTGTTGTTACGTGGGAGTCTAGTAAGGATGGCTAAAATTTACATTTAAAATCTTCTTTTCCACCAAAAATCGATTTAATAAGATATTTAATACCTTCCGATTTCGCTGACGTAATTCTTCCGCCTTTTTACCATAAAAATATACTTACGTCATGATGGGGCTGATTCGCTAATATCAATTCATTCCCATACCGCTTTATTCTCTGCTTCTTCATCTTTAAATACATTTATGATACTTAGAAACTGCTGTAAATATTGCAAATAAGTTTTTGCCTTTCAGTTTTCTATTTTACGTGTACTGACTTCAATATTGATAAAAACTACTGACCGTTTACCTCGACTAACGTCGCTATCACGCGATCTATCGTTTAACTATACGAACGAGTAAATAAACAAACATATTATTTAAAATATTGCTAGAATTTCTGAGAGTTTCCCCTTTTCGTTTTTATAAGGGTGGTGTAAATCAAGATTATAACTTATAACACTGTCAAAGAATCGTTTATTTTTTAGTGACTTTTTAACGTAACTGTAACTTTTACTGATTGGATAATCTTCTGATATTTTTCAATGAATCGAAATGTCTAAATTGCTACTATAAATCTATATTTAACTTAGAAGTTATCATCGCTAACTGCAGATATATTATACATCGACTAAGCGTTCGAAAATAAAAGTTTTTATACGTCAACTTTCACCTAACCCTATCTAATTATTTTTTATGGAAGATTCTTATCAGAAAAAGCCGCATAAAATAATAATTAGGAAGGAAATAACAATTAACTGACAAATGATAAATTATGAAGATAATAACGTTACTTAACGAGCAAAACTTTTGGCTGTTTTCTGTTCTACAAAACTTCGAAGAGAATACGACAAAGTTGAACTTAATTTATTTCCCAACAAAACTGTTTAAAATTTAATAGTTGCATCAATTGGGAATACAAAGCAAAGTCAAACACAAAGTCAATTATTATTTATTATGCATAATTATTAAACTTTTGTTTTACTTAACATTACAGTTATCTGGATCAGGCTATTCGTCTTCATTCGAAGCTACATTATAAATTTATTCTCAAGTTTATTCAGTTCAAATTTTCACATTTTGTCACTTTGTTTTCGTAACAAATACTGAATAGAATCCGTTGTAAAATTTTGTTTTCATGGAGTCGTTAGCGTCTCGTAGGGTTCCGTGAGAAATACAATTTATATTAATCTAAGTATTTCAGTGATGGAATAATATTTTGATTAGACCAAATATTATAAGAATTACATTAAAAGCAATAAAGTTAATTGTAATATTTTAATTCGTATACTTAATCAATAAAATCCTGTAAATTAAAATCCAACAATTAATAGCATAGTACTTTTCAACAATATTTCAATCTAATAGTATAGACAGAGTTTAATATCATGATATCATACCTGTCATGTGTGTCAGGTGTCATGTCCCATATTTTTTTTTTTATGTGAAGAGCAGGCAAACGAGCAGACAAGTCATCTGATGGTAAATGATCACCGTCGCCCACTTGCACCCACAATACCAGGGGTATGGCGAGTGTGTTGCCGGCCTTAAAGGTTGGTGTACGCTCTTTTCTTAAAGGTCCCCAAATCGTAACTCATTGGAAACACTGCCCGCGGGAGCTGATTCCAAATTTCGGTAGCACGAGGCAAAAAACTTCTTCTAAAGCGAACAGTTGTTGATCGCCAGCTGTCCAGATGGTATGGATGGAATTTCAGTTTATGACGTGCCGTACGATGGTGGAATTCAGCAGCAGGCAGTGCACCAAACAGTTCTTCAGAGCACTCCCCATGATAAATGCGGTAGAAGACGCATAAGGAAGCGACTTCTCTACGCAGTGCCAAAGAATCAAGCCGATCGGTTAGACTTGGCTCGCCAACGAGTCGCACAGCGTCTTATAAAGGTTAAGGCGATGGCTCGGAGTGAAATACTGCCCCGCTCTACAGAGTACACCTAGTTTCTGCGAAGCTAACTTAGCTTTACCTTCCAGATGACAAGAGAACTGCACATCACTCGAGATTTCGAGTCCAAGAATTCCGATACTGGCTGTGGCTTTTAGAGGAGTACTTTGAAAAACGGGAGTCGCGATAAAGGGACATTATTTACAGCAATAGCCATAAACTTTAGACTCAATTAAGCAGCAAGAATTTAAACTGACTAAGCCGTGATCATCTAGTATAAAAGTAAAATATAGTGGAAAAACTATACGGAATCCCTTGCTAAAACTAAAATCACGCTTAGCCCATTTTTCCGGGTGCAAATAGTTCCCGATAGCACTCGGGATTCAACGTCGCAACTTGATTGATGATACAAAGGTCTGTTACTGTTACAGATAGTGTTCCTAGTTAGCATTTGTTTATTTTGTTCTGCCTCGACACCTGTTATAAAGTTATAGTGATCCATCCTAATATTGTTGTTAATATGCTAACTGGGGATTTTGTTTTCGCAGTTAAATTATGTGTATGTATTTTTAAGCTATTGCATAGCTATATATATTGCATATCACAGACTTTGAGCGCGGTGACCGAATGTAAAATTCCGTAACGAAAAACCTAACACCCCCCACTCCAACCGGAACAGCGATACGATGCTATGCAATAGCTTTACCGCGGCAGCCCTCGAGTGCCACACGTATTTTTTTTTTTATAAAAAGGAATCTATCCACTGCAACGTATCATACTATGATCGCAATAGGAACGTGTCATGATCAAAAAGCAACACGATATATATATCTACTATGCTATACCACGTGGCGGTGCTGATCTTATACTTTTCAATACAAATTTTTCTAACACCTGCCTGTTACGGTCAAAGTTGGATACGTTATAGTGAATGGAGTCCTTGGGCAACCGAGTTATTGGTTCGCTTTTTTTAAGCCATGGAAAAGGACGAAAAAGAAAAATTCGCATGCATACTTACCTTTCCCGCTGCAAGCTGGCCCAATTTGTGACGTTCGACACCTACATTATTATTATTACTAGGTACTATTTATTAAGTCACAATAAAAAATGGAAGGCTTTATTATTTCAGGTGGTGTTATTTTTGAAATGAAGATGGAAAATTTTCTATGGAAAACCATTACCGGAAAAGTGCAAGGAAGTGAAAATGCAGGCGGGAAGAAATGAACTAATGAAAGAGGGAATCTAGTTCATTATGCTTACTTTGTGTTTCATCGTTCAATGATAAAAACTTTTACTAGACAGACAAAAAAACTTTCAAGACAGACTTTCTATTATAAGGACTAAAAAGCATATATTTTGGATACCACCATAAATTAAAATGAATCACTTTGTATTATACATGTAAATAATAAATAAAAGATTGTAGAAGGAGCAGTTTTATTCACTAATTACCTTGTTTTTCATAGTGATTCAATTGCCTCTCTTCTAATTAAACAGCTTTCTGTTAGAATTTCAAGTGTCTGAATTCAATAAGATTTGCGTAGGATTGAAGTTACTCGTTATGAGAAATATGAGCTTTGCCTCTTATTATGGTTAATATTTAGTATACAAGGTAACAATAAAACACGGTACAGTATTTAAAAATATTTATTTTCCTATTTTTTCGTACATAAAGATACAGAATAGTAATAATTACTTTCTAATTATACTACATTATTTATAAACAAATAATTACATCACAACGCTTGCTAATGATAATTATTCACATCGATATAAATTACTAAATAAAATGTTTATTGTATTACATAATTTAAAATATTAAGGTAACTTTTTACATAATTCGTCCATCTAATTAATGCAAATTACTCAATAATCTTACAGATATTTCACAAAGAGTTCACACAATAAATATTTTCAGGAAATTTACATGTTACGACAATTTAGAAGATTTATAAATTTTGTTGGTACAATGTTTTATATTTTTAATTTAGTTTTCACATCGAAGAAATAGTTTAGTATGAAAATTTTAAGGTTACAAATCGTATAGAAAAATACAATGATCTCTCGAAGTAGGTGGTTTATCTTAGGATTTTGATCTTATAAGTTCACATAGGTATTTCATAGACCGTTTAAAATACATAGGTATAATATATCTTTCACTTACACAACTTATGGATAACATTGACTTTGGTATTGCTTCCATAAAATTATTGATCGTCTTATGGGGATGGCTTTTAAGGCCATACTAAAAGATTACATTCGTCTTTTAAAGAAATGAATACTTACAGAAGATTTGTTGTACAGTGTAGAAAACTAGACATGCAAAATTTAATTTCCAAACTACATATTACACGTACACATCAAAGATCTTGTATTACATTTAAATTGATTTAATTTTTCAAACACTTTCATTGTTCATGAAATTTTATTTTCACTTTTTACTTTAGAACCTAATTTACAAAATTTTCACAAAGAAATTACAATACATTCAATCTAATTTAAAATTCTTTTTTTTTTACAATTCACTAAAACCAACAAACTAACAAAACAATTTTGATACTGAGAGACAGCTTCACAACTTGCTGAATAACTGCCACCTTCCATAATTTAATTAACATTTTATACAATATTTGTTTTTTAAGGCGCCTGTTACACGTAAAGTATATCTCTCCTACCTATCGTCATTAGTCAGTTCAATTAATTGTTACAGGTCTGATTTTTTCGAAGGATTGGATAAAATTCATCATTACGCGAGTTACAGGTTTACAACTACGATACGATACACTAGCTATTATTAATTATTGGTGAGGGTAAATACTTTACGTGTAATATAAGCCAAACACGATACGGTTTACCGGAGAGGTCTACCGTACTATTATTAGGTAGTTAGGGCTATTTAGGTACGTCTAAAGCCCGCACAGGTCAACCGAACATGAGTAGGCTCAAAAACTGCACAGGTTTATCACACAAGAAGGTACAGCAAGCGTAGAAATGTACCTGAGAAAGTACGTCAGCTATAGGCGTCTTATTGACAAAAGTTGTGAAACTGCCGATGACCACTAAACGATTAATATCTAACACTATAGTCCCCTAACGGTGGGTCAATCATGACAGTCTCGGTCTCCTGCGCAGGGGCGGTGGGCATAGCGGAGGGGCGGAGGGATATCGCGAGCGGGAGCGCGGAGCGAGCGCACAGCTGCGACGCGCCGCGGGTCGAGCCCGCCGACCTGTAGCGGGTGCAACGACCACGTCTAGAACGGGGGAAGCTGTTTAGATCTTGCTCGAAGTCAATATAAATGTTCGTTCTAAAATCCCTCATTTTAGATTATAATTGACGTATTTCTTACTGGAAAAGAAGCTAAACACATCGTGAAGTAGTGAAACTGCCTATATCTAACACTACGCCTAACGGTGGTTCAATAGACAGCCCATAGACCTGAAGCAAGTGCAAACGCCGAGGACGGGAGGGGCTGCTTGGATCGTGCTCAAAGTTGATAATGTAGTTATTCAAGAGATTTAACAAATTTTGGGCTGTCTAGCTAATATATCCGGAAGAAGTAAAACTGGCGATGACTGATGATGATATAACATTGACGCAAGATAGGGATTTATACTTATTTAGCTATATAATATATATATATATATTAATGATGTAGAGGCGCATCAGCAAAAAGTCAATAACAAGGGAAACATTTAAAGAACAAAAAATGTTTACAGTTATAAAATAATATGATTTACTCGTTCTAACATTAATTATCCCACGGTTTCAAACACATACAGTGCGATCATGAGCATACATTATGGTTTTTAAAGATGTTGAATGCAGCAACTCACATAAGATTTATTAGTAACATAAAAAAGATAAAAAAAGAATGACTTTCACAATTGTCTGGAAAATTTTGAATGTCATTCTCATCTAGTTAAAGATTTACAGGTTATAATGAGTTATGACTTCTATATTCGTAACATTGTAACACGGATGTTTGTATTGTTTACACTTGCAAGTTTGAATTAGTTTTGAGAACATTGTTGGTAGTAATTCAAACTTTGATGTGTGATTGTATAATCGCTGACAATACAATCCCACCAAAAACATTTTCATGTAAAATGTTGCCAAGACGAGCCCATATGACTCGCACTGTCAAAAAGTTATCAGATCTCATGTAGAGCCAAGCTTCTAACACTACACGCCCTAACTCTACAAGGCCTAACTTCACAAACTCTACACGTTAGTCAAAATATGTGGCTTGGCCATTTCGCTACATTCACATCGGCGTAAGGTGAAAAATTAATTCACTGTTCATTACTTTTGTGTTATACAATAGTTCTTGTAGTAACGAACGGCCAAGCCACATATTTTGACTAAGGTGTAGAGTTTGTGAAGTTAGGCCTTGTAGAGTTAGGGCGTGTAGTGTTAGAAGCTTGGCTCTACATGAGATCTGATAACTTTTTGACAGTGCGAGTCATATGGGCTCGTCTTGGCAACATTTTACATGAAAATGTTTTTGGTGGGATTTCATTTCTTTTTGTAGGTTGTTTGTAACAATTTTTTTTTTAACAAGGAGTACCTATACATATATATATCTAGGGGAACCAAGTTTTAGATTATTAGATTAGACCTCTAGCGTCATCAAAATTTAATTTAAAATTACAGGTCTCATACAAACTCCCATCCCCTAGTTTAAGGGGTTGGGGGATGAAAGTTACAAGTTTTATAATTTTTTTGTTGTTTGTGTGCTAATACTAGCTTACATACAAAATTTCAGCTTTCTAGGACATTAGGAAATACCTTAAGAATTTTGATGATCATCAGTGAGTCAGTGACGAAATTAGCGTTTTTTAGATATAAATAAAATCTGAAGTATAAAAGCTAATGTAATTAAAACTTAATATGTTCAATAAGTCCGCTATTGACAATATATCCCGAAAATTTTGTTGATCTAGCATAATCCAAACCCAAGTTATGAGGGTTCAAAAAAACGTCGAAGCGCTTCGAGAAAAGGTAGGTAGTGCCCGTGCGCCTCGCTTGGCTTGTCTTGGCGGGGGCACTACCGTGCCCCCAGATGTATGGAAAGTTCGCAAGACGAACATGATACTTGTAAGTAACAAGTTGTCTTGCTTGCATGTTTTGCTAAATTTTCACGGTCATAGTCAATTTCATTTGTCAAGTGGAGAGGAAATCATAATAAAACGAGATTATTTTTTTTTATTCTGATAATGTTAAAAAGTTCATATTTTATTTATGTGTATGATAATTTTCTGGGATTTCCGTATTTAAATTTTTGGATATACTTCAAACATACTTTGAAATTTCTCAATAGCAATAGGTATCACATTGTTGTGTTGCATCTCAAGAATTAATTTATATCTACTATTCAGTCAGCTCAAATTCGTCTACAAGTTGAAATAGTTTTAGTTCTATTAATTACAATTGTTAAAACTTGTCGATACTGACGACATAGTAGTTCGGAACTTCAAACAAAGGTCTTTCAATAGGATACCTATAGATGGAAATGAAACTCACACTAATAATGCATTTTTAATGTAAATATCAATTCATGGCACATTTTTAACACTTAAATCTTGGAAGGCATAGAAAAATATAACATAGAAAAAGTAATAATTTCCCAGTCGCGCATATTTTAACTCATTAAAATTTTCGTGTTGTTTTGTTTTTTAGGTTGTCGTAAATTTTTTATGTTTATGCTTGATTTTTATCTTCATCTTATATATAAAAATGAATCGCAAAATGTGTTGGTAAGCGCATAACTCGAGAACGGCTGAACTGATTTCGATAATTCTTTTTTTATTATATTCCTTAAGTACGAGGATGGTTGTTATGTAGAGAAAACGTAAAGATGTACCACGGGCGAAGCCGGGGCGGACCGCTAGTATAAAATAAGAATACGATAAACTTTTATCTGAATAAGTTCAAGTCACAATAACTTCAATTATTCATTTATTATTTCTCAAGCACTCTTGACGAACAATACAATAAGAATTCATAATATTCCAAAAAGCAAACAATATCTTATCTCCATAGCCAAAGAAAGCTACGACTCAAGACCCTTAAAAGATAATTAATCCAGAGAATGTAACAAGTACTATCCAATTGACTCGATTTACATTACTTGCTACAAAACGTGCTGAGACTGCATTTGTTTTATCGATAGAATCGAAGTAATTAGTTCGATGTAAACGAGCTAATGTGCCTGTATTTTCTCATAGAGAATGATTTTTATTTGATAGTTGATTAGCAGCATTTTAAGTGTTTTTAATCATGTGGTGCGGATGCGGTGTTTATATCAATGTAGAAAATGATAGTTGCCTATTCAACTTAGTTATGGTCTACAGTTTTTTAAGGGTTATCTTTAAAGCGATTAGTAGAAAGTAAGCGATTGGTAAAGATACAAATATGAACTAAACTTTGTCTCAAAATTTTTGGGATATATTATTATCTCTTTGATATAAAAGATCAGAACTATAATGATTATAGCAACCTATAATAATTCAAAACCAACACTTAAAACTATTTTAAATGTTTTAATATAATTTTTACTTTTAAATAAAAGACCTGAACTTATTGAAATATAATAACCTGTATATTATAGTAGTATAACAGTTGATATAAAAAGCATGTTTACAAATTTTCTCAGTCTGCAAACATGCGATCGTTAGACGGAAAAAATAAACATTTAGAAGTCTCATTTCCTCAATTTAACCAATCCGTAAAAAATAACGGAATGGAGCAAACCACTCAAGGATTTTATCTAACTGGATTCACAAATGATACTCGACGTTAATTAATGTCGACTAAACAATAACACCAGAGCTTTAAACAATTTTCAATCTGTTTGCTTTTGGAGCATTGCCAGGCTTCCGTCCATTTAGTATGGATCTCTTAATTATTATACTTTTAAGTGTTGTAATTGGCACATTCATTGGCAAATTGGTTATTTTTTAACCTTTACAATTAGTTTTTTACGGATTCACTTATCAAATTACAATTCTGATTAACTTACATAATACAACAAAACAAGTTTTACTGTAATTGGGGCCTGAAAATTATTCCTTCAAATTAATTATATAAACAATAAAGAAGACGAAAATTAAATCACATCAACACGGGTAAGGAAACTGAACAAATGCAAACAAATAGCGAGGTCACAGACATCTATAAAACTTGAATCCCTGAGAAATCTGAATCGACAATGATATAAATGTGGTTTCCCGAATCCCGGCAAAGATAAGATGTGTGAAAAATTGATGGGATCGAGTACGTATTTGAGGACCTAAATCCACAAGATCACGTTAACCATGTGATCACGTCTTCTATTAACCCACTTTTCCTTAAAATATTGACATAGATCATTGAACTCAAATAAAAACTATATCACATTTTAGATATATATATATATATTTGTAAAAGTATTGATGAAAAAACTGTTATTTCAAGAAAGAAATAATGTAATATGAGTACCTAATTGGCAATTGCTATAAAATATATCCTGAATTTGACGATGGTAATGCTGAAATATTTCCTGAACGTCCCGATGGAAATGAAGAATTTTCTACTAAAAAGCTCCTTTCAATAAAGAAAATATAGCTAAAGTAATTCGAAAAAATACCCAGTTTGTATGGGTAGGTATAAACCAATCCGTTGTCTGTCCGTCCGTCCGTAAAATATTCTATAGTTAGAGATCATTAAAACCAATTGAGACAAATCCTGCTTTAAAAAAAATAGCACATAAAATGTACATTACATACGATCAACAACAGTCAGTTAAAATGTCCGTACAAATGCTATCCATGGACATAAAAGAGCTTCAACTCGTAGACAATGTCTTAACCCCGGGAGTAAGTTTTCAATTAGTTGAACTATTTCATAGCCCGATCAAGCTACATTGTCTCGAGAGAGACTATTTTGGTCTGGATACTCATTTGGAACGACAATGATAGTTGTAAACAAAGATAATTTTAGAAGGCTAGTGAACTTACTACTTTTAGCTTTTGAAAGCTTCAAAATATTTTTCGCTATAACTAATGAAAAAATTCTCAAAGTTTTAAAATAGAATAATATTTTGTACGCTTCTATTAATGCTTCATAACATTTTTCTTCACAATATCTTAGTTTTCTGTTCTCAAGGAACATTTTACATTTTTTCATTTAATTTCACTAAGGATGAAATTAACGCGACAAGGCGTTCAAATTACACAATTAATTAAGGGAATAATAAATGCTGACGTTAATTGCACGTTTATTTGCTTTTGTTTTATAATTTGTACTTTTAAAGTGAAATCGAGTCTGTTTCGTGATACATTTGCTGTGTAACAAGTAATTGCGTTAGATAAATACATAACGTCATTCTTCTAAAACGCAATAAAATATATTAGATGTTAATTCTAAATTTTACAGAAACCATGTAATTTTTTAATACTTAATTCATGTTTAAATATTGTCAAATTGTTGAACCGTAAATGATAATTCGAAATAATTATATGGAAAGTGGATAATTTCAAATTAACCTTGACTTTCCCGTCTGCAAAGAAATTTTTCATTAGAAACGGATAGTCATTAAAGAAATTATTCACGATCTTGTGCGTCAGCGCCGCCATCAAACATAAAACATTTTAATAAAGAACAAATGAGCATCGTATATTTGTTGGAAAAGAACCTAGAATTTTCTAGAATGTTTAAAAGATTAAGAGATATGAACACGTCGTTATTTATAAGATTCTTCAATGAAAAGTATTAAGTCATCAATAAATCATGTGATTATAATACATCTATGAAACTTTTATATTAATTATACTAGTTATTAAGAACATATAACAGCATTCTATTAAGTAAAGAGTAAAAAGAGAAAAATATAAGATTAATAGCTTATAATGCTTTGAACAAAGATGAATTAAATTGATAGCAGTTTTCTATTTGAACTGCATTTATTATTATTCAATCAAATAATTTAAAATAATCAAATTATGCCTAAATGACTTTATAAGAAACTAGATTTCCGCCCGCGGCTTCGCCCACGTTTTTGAAGAAAAACTCGCATAGGTCCCGTTCCCGTGGGATTTCCGGGATAAAACCTATCCTATGTGTTAATCCAAGTTACCTACTCTATATGTGTGGTAAATTTCATTGTAATCGGTTATAAGGAAAGTAAGTAAATAGCTTTGCTTACCTGCTGCAATGGCATTTGAGTAATCGCAAAAATGCTGCCCTGAAAGTTCTGTTGAACACAGTGTATATGATGGGGTTTATTGTAGACGACACATAGCCCAGCCAAAGGCAAATGTCTACTACGTGCTCTGTGAAACAAGTTATATATTAGTTTATAAACAATTCATTAATAAGTAATTTAATTAAACAAGTACAATACTTATATTACTTAAGGCTTATACATGCGCTAATAACCTTGACCATACTTGACGGATCTCAAACCTCTCCCGCTGCACCTTCTTTTTTCCTCGCATTTTGTATTTAAAAAGATACCAATCAGTGAAACAAAAAATCCTCGTCAGGGACTGTTGTGTAACTGATAATTTATTAAACATAAAATTTTCAGAGCTCTAAGTCAGCGGGTTACGAAGTTTATAGAGGTTTGCGGAAAAATCGATGACCACGGCACATTTTTTTTTTTTAGAAATCTATTAACTTTGGAAGAAATTCCTCGCGAGCAATTAAAGATCAAAGACCATCCTATTTTATATATTTTTTTCGGTATTGTGCTTTATGTTGTACCAGACTTTATAGAGGTTGAACATAGTCGAAATTGCCGGGTAGCGCCTTAATGTGCTGATTTATGATTCAATTTTTTATTCTTTATAAATTATTGAAATTACATAAAATAAACATCACACTGAACCTTGGATAAAATAAATGCACAAACAGAGTAACACAATTTTAGCAACCATCTGTGATTCAAATACTCCAGCAACCTTCAATATACATTTCAAAAGGCACTGCATACGTCCAAAAATGTATCAGTCAACTTAACCAAAAATTTATTATTTTGTGTTACATACTTTATTTATTCAAATAAATCAAATTCACATATTCAAAACATTTATCTTACCTGGCACAATACAAGCTGGGCAAGCCGCAAACAAGATATTTAACAAGAAGAACGGCGCCCAACACAGTACAAACGTAAAGAAGACAAGCCCGAGCACCTTGGTTGCCTTCTGTTCATTTGCAACTGCGTTCGCTGAGAGGGATCTTCCTTTTTTGCGGTTTGTTAGAAACCTGTTTGTAGTAAATAATATGAGTTTGTAGCAATTTATTATATTGTATTATTTCAAACATTTTGCTAATATTGAAGTGGTGTCTGAGTTATAAGTAAAAATAATTTTTGATATTGACTTTGTAGGCATTTTTCTAAAAATCATTAAAATATTCACAAATATTTTGGCAAGGTAATTTTATGTTGTTCGTTCGTTAAAAAAAATATTTTGTTTTTATATAATTAAAATTCATGATTTAAATACAGGAAAAATAATCTCATATTAAATAAGTCTTGTTTAGACATCAAGGGAACGATAAATCATACTTAACAATTTCTATGACATATTTAGACATTAGTGTTGATTTATAATATTACTTTACGTACATTTTCGATATTTACTTGTGTCAAAGTCTATAATTTAAATAAATACATCGACAAATAACCTACCAATAGATTTTATCAGATCATTCTATCAAAAAACTACATATACATATATAACAATTTAGTAATACATTAGTGGTAAAGTACTTATAAAACTGTTAACGTTTTACGTTTTAGAAATACAAAAACAAATCTGTGTATTTAATAATCACAACAAATACTTCAGATTTCGTGAAACTAGAACAAATAAATGAAATAAAAGCTCGTTTTTTAAAGAGCGTTTGAAAATATATTCATGAAATATTCGCAGAAATTATTTCTAAACTTATAAAAGCTGTACAGTTAGAAATATCTTTATAAAAGGCAAAGAGCTCAAAAACTTCTAATCGTTAAAAGTTTTATTTAATCATACGTATCTATAAAACGAATATGCTAAAACGTTATTCTAACTGTGAACAACTTTAACATCCTGTTGAAAGATAATTCCCCAGTTACCTGGAGACTAATTCCCACATCTCACCGTTTCAAACGTTACGCGGCAGTCCCAAAACAATAACTTGCCAACACTGACACTAGTTGAAATGTTTTGTCCCGCATAACTTTGTCCTTAGCGTAAATGTTTGTCGAATATCTCCCTGAATAGTCGCTTTGGACACAATATATACAACCAGTAGGTAAACTTCATACAACACGTTCGAAATGGCTCACGCACACAAGCGAGCGCGTTTACGAGAATCGTAAAGGTATTATCACAATTGACAGATATAAGAATACCCTTACGATTCTCGTAAACACGCTTGCTTGTGTGCGTGAGCCATTGTACGAAGTCGAACGTGTTGTATGAAGTTTCCCTACTGGTTGTATCTGTATATTGTGGTACTGGGTACGATGGATGCTTTAGGAGCCCTTTTTAAAACGTTATATAAGAAGAATATTCCACGAAAGTTTTTGATATTCTGTATGCAAGATAGATTTATTATTCAGTTTGACACGAAAATGATAGCCGCGAAGCTGTGGCGAGCTTAAACTAGTTTAGACTGCGTTATATCATTTTCACTTTTACAAAATCTCCCGTTCTATTAGGACGTTGTATTATAAACCTATGAACGTATTTTTGAATCGTCATCGTCAATTTCATGTATTGAAAATTTTACGTAAGCCCTTTCAATGGTGTTATTTTAATGATATGCTTATATATTTTAACTAAAATAGTAAAACGTTTATTTTTTTACAAAAAAGTTCATGTGAGTGGAATTGTATTTCAAATATTTTTATAAGAACACATATTTAAACGAGCAGTGGTTTTATTACATAAGCACATTTACAGAAAAGTAAATGAAAACTGTTTTCACTCTAAAATTTCTAAACATAACATATTATATAGCTCGTTAAAAATTTCCGTCCAACAATAATGTCCAAATCCAAAATGACTATTCATTAAAAGGACATTGTGCTGAACTGTGCATTATTAATTTTCAAACTTTTCTAGTGAATGTGCACTTCAGTTTCAAACAATACCACAATAGTTGAACTGCTGAGAAGTATTAAATATGATTTTGATATTTTATGTAACTTTGAATTAAATATGTTTTTCTTGTTTTAAACCTTAGATTACAAAATAAAAGACAGATGGAGCGTTGCCGAACTAAACCGAATGATTTATCGTCATTTTCAATAAAGCTATGTGTGCTGTCATTTCGCCGCTGCACTGTACGTACACGGTGCTTCTGTGTGCGTGTAATGTTACCAGATATTGAAAAATTTCCCAAATTTTTCCCCGACTACGGAAAAAAGAGGGTTATGTTTTTCGAGTTTATGTATGTATGTATAATATTTCTTTGACACGCCCTGCAGTATAAACCGTTGGACCGATTTTGAGTTGTGAGGTTTCATTGCAATCATCTGAATTATTATGTTAGTGGCGGTAGTGACGTAGGCTATATAGATAAATTAGCAGTCAAGTTTTAATTTTTATTTTAATATTATTTCGGGTTTGTTGATATATTTTTTTTTATAATATTGTAAAAAATCTTTTATTATATAAAGTACCTGCCCACTAAAGTTATATATGGACAAAATAATTGTATTAAATATTTAATTAAATAAATTACATAAAAAATGAGTGCGTGTACTAGTGTACACACGTACGAAGTGAAACTTCTTTATGACCTTATTTTTCAAAAAATAATTTGCAACTTTACAGAAATACGTCGAATCACGCGTGGTAGAGACAAGAAAAAGATGGCACGTAACGAAACGAAAAAATGTTACACTACATTTTTTTCCAACCCCGATAAAGAAGTTTCACTTAAAAAATTTTCAATATTAACTATAATAATTATATTATTTTTCAAAATATATGAATGCAAATAGTGGTAGTTTTTAGTCGAGAATACGGGACATTTTATTTTCATCATAACCATCATGGAGTTCACATAAATTAAATCGCTAGCGAAAACGACCATGGCGTTTTTAAGCTTTATAAAAGTAACAAAATAATGTATTATGCTTATTAAAATAATCTAATAATGATCATGAACCTTTAGTGCACTTTACAAATAATCACATTCACGATCGAAAAATCCAACAGCATTACCCTGAAGATCTTTTAACCGTTTTAACAATAAAAATGGCAAATTCATTTTCAAAATACTGGCAACATACGTTGAAGTTTTGTATTCCTTCGTATCTGTAAAATTATTATTTGTATAAAGAAATGAATCAGCCAAATAATCCACAGAAAACCTGTGAAACGATGCTTTATCTTTTTTTTTGTTTTCGGGAACAAATTTTACAGCGTTTTATTATCACAAGACAGCATTTTTTTACTAAAATTGCAAACCCTTTTTGACGTATTGCATGACACTATATGCGCTATAGCACTAGAGCAGCGACGTATTTGCTTTTGATTTCGTATTTTCTTTGACAAGGGCGACGGGCGGTTGTCATGCTCCATCTGTATTTTATTTTGTAATCTAAGTTTTAAACTAAATAAGTTTCTCTTTTGTTATAATAAATAATTTATGTTAAGTTCCAAAAACAATGATTTTAAATTACAAATTAAATAATGGATCTAATCACAGTACAAACGCGATGAGAAACTCTTTGATCTTGCTTGGTTGAGCATAACAGTAATTAGTGATGAACAATTATAATTATAATATGGTGTTAGACTAACTACCTAACAATTAAACTAACATTATTATTTACATCCATACATTAAAACCGGTCTAAAATTAGAACAATGAATAACATCGTATAGGAATGCACGCTATGACCTTTAAACTGCTCTGCAACAATACATTTGATACATGACAGAGAAAAAGACGTGGATTCAACCTGCCCCGTGACCGAATTTTTTCTATTCTTTAAAAATCATTTAAAGCATCTCAATGCTATAAAACTAAAATATAACAATTTCAATAATCAAACAAAAACCTGAAAACTTTACCCACGTATTAAATTCAACAACATATTTATCAAACAAAAACTTAAAAAATCAATTTTACGTACCTCAAAGTCAAAGCATTAGGCGCTGGTAGAGCGATCTTCAAGGGCTTCTTAGCGCGTCTGGTTTCAGCGGCTATACTCGCTGGAGTTTGCGTCGCCACGTCGCGGCCCTTACGAGAACCACCCGCGCCGTTACCACAACCGTTCATGTAACTCAGTTGCGGGTGGGACACACTCATACCGATTTTGTTTCTTTGTGACCTAGGAAAGAAGCAATTTTTTGACGTGACAACGTCTTATTATTCGATAAAGCCGGCTGCACGCACGAAAAAACATGACTCATGCGGCGTTACCTCGCTCTGACTCATCTGAGGCGTTCCATGTAAGACTTGAAGTGCAAGCGAGAGCGCGGAACGAGCGACAAAGAAGCACAACCAATTTTTTTCTATGACCTAGAGACTTCGTTGTAAATACTTTCAAAATGATTCTAAGTTGGGACTATATCTATTATCTAGATATTTATGAGAACCATCCGAATCCGTTCATGTATTAACTATCGCGGATGGGACACGCTCATCCGGTTCATTTTGTTTCGTTTCGAGATAAAGCAAGCAAATTACTTACTTATATAAATTTACACTTCACTATAAAATACCAACAAAACTATTACAATTAGCCATAGATTAATTTACTCAGATTTTTCTACGATTAACAATTAATAATTGTTGTGGTATATACCATGAATTTATTTGACATTTTATTTAATTTTGTTTAAAAGCTGTGGTGTTGTCTCAACATTTATGAGAGCCAACACCTTTAACCACTTGTGGAAGTAAATTCAACATGACATGCACACCGCAAAATGTTGATGTTAACCGCAAAATAATGAAATTAAATGGACCCGGATTTAATTTTTCAGTTTACACAAACCACGATAAGAATTTAAAGAGATTTATTACCGGAATGATTAAAGTTAATTTGGAGTACCTTATGAATAAAATATCTAGCAATAATTATTCTCATGTCCCTTTGAAAATGTCCCTAAGGATGCCATCATTTTGCGGCACATCCGAATGTTTTCGTGAAAGGTAAGGTAAGGTTACATTTAATTTAATTAAAGTGAGTAATCATTTACACACGCACTGTAAGAACAATAATTTCAACACGAATGTGAATTGGGTGCTCGAGAAATTAATCTGTTCTAATATATTTATGTTATAAAGAAGACATCTTCTTTATTGTTTACATGGATGGATAGGATATAACTATATACCTACTCAATGTAGTTATTCAATAAACAAGTTTAAAATCATGTTCAAATTGAAATTTAGCCATAAAATTAAGAAAAATAAAGAAATTTCATTTATATAAACAAAAATACAAAGCGAATTGCTATTTATTTTTGGTTGACAAAAAAAACATGTATTCAAATCTAATTTAATTTTACCTGGAAACAGTAGTGACCCGCCACGTCATATGCCTGGACACAGCGGGAGACAGGTCGGGGGAGCTCCTAGCGTTGGTGCGACGGACTTGCCGCTCTGTGGGCCCGTTGTCGAACGCTCCACATTGTCTATATGAGGAAAATTCGAAAAACATTTTACGATTTAGTGCCCACTTGGAAAATAATGTTATATATCATTTTACGCATAAGTTAGTTAAGATGTTCTCCCAATATTAGTTTATAAAATAAAATAGTATAAATAATATGGGGAGAACATCGCGATATTCAGTATTTGCAAGTTTTTTAATTATATGTATATTAAATGTAGGACATTTCCCTATTAATCACATTAAGCGGTTTAATTTCAAGTTTAATTTCAAGCACAATGCACAAAAGAACAATTAGGAAAATCCGTCCATCGAATCTAGGTTACCGAAATCGCCAAAACTGCTGAATTAAAACATAATTTCAAAGAGCATAATCAAGGCCTATACCTGACAAAGAGCTATAATGTTTCGCTTTACCAAAATTCCGTTGCTATTGTCCCCAAAGTAAAAAGTGACATTATAGAAGACCCCACAAAACATTGCGAAATTCGTAATATTGAAACTGTACAAGCATGGGACAAAAGAAGTCATTAGCTGGGTTAAAACTGCGAGAGTTCAAGTTGCTTTTGTTTCACGGCTTTTGTACGAACTTGCATGATGTATGATAAGTTATCCAAATCACAGCAATTTTTTATGATAAAGGATTAATTTGCCCGTCTATTGGAAATTTGGAAACAATTTATCTCTGAATTTTATGAATCTTACATATTATATTTCCAAGAGAAACTTTAAGTTATATCAATAAGCGAAAACCAATATAAACAATATATTACTTTAATATTATGATTGTAATATTTTAAAAATGAATTTCATTTTGTGACAACGAAATTCAATAACACATATTATTTATAAAAATGAGTTTCAGTGCCAATAATGTAGAATTTTCTACGCTAAATGAAATATTGCAAACGTTTAAATTTTTGGCACACGACTGAAAAGATTTAATTAAGTAACTCGAAATTTAAGGTAAATATATAAAATGAAAAATAGATAAAGCGTAACTATTAACTAAACTTCTATTATGAGTGTTAAAGCTCAGTACTTCAGTGAATTTTTAATCACATTAATATTATAAAACCTCGGTACTAATTTTTGCTGGTTATTTTCAACAAATGCTGTATAAAGAACTCATAGACAGTGTCATTTGTACTGTGTTCTCATCATTAAACTTTAGTGTTCTACTATTCTATACCATTATTTTAATTTTCAGCAAATACCATTATCGCATATCGCCGGCTGAACCGATTTCGATAATTCTTTTTTTATTATATTCCTTGAAGTACGAGGATGGTTCTAATGTAGAGAAAACGTAAATATGTACCACGGGCGAAGCCGGGGCGGACCGCTAGTAACGTATAAAATTCTACCATCTTTAAGCTTTAAGACTATTGTGGATGCTTTTGCCATAATATTATACCATATATAAATCTATCTATAATAATATGTGTTTACATCATAAAGTATAAGTAATGTATTATTATTGAATACATGATACAATCCGCAATCAAGTTCATACCATAAACCATTCACAGGAGCATAATAATAATCAAACAGAGAATAACATCAATAAGCTCTTACAAAATCACTCGTAGCAAACAATGAATGAAATTGGCTGATAGAGTAATTCCTATGAGTGTTATCGTAACTTATTGATCGTAAAACCACTAATGTATTTGTTTGTTGGAATAAACAAATAACTTAATAACACAAGCTTATTCTGTTTATTTCAATGCAGCGTTAAATCATATATACGACGTGATTTTATGAATTAGTCATACATAATTAATATAATATTAAGACTAGTTGTGCCCCACGTATATGCCCACATTCCTCTGCTCCTATTGGTCTTAGCATGATGATATTTAGCCTCTAACCTTCCCCGACATAATATGAGCTATCTAACAGTGAAAGACTGTTTCAAATCGAGTTCCGAATTCAACCAAACAAACAAACCAAACAGCGCGTTCAACCATACAAATTATACCATACTTTATTATTCATGAGTTAACAATAACTTCAGAAGTATTCATAGAGTCTTTATGAATACTCTGAAATTGTTTTTACTGTCTCAAATTATGTATTATTAATTATTATGCTTATGTATAAGATTAAAACTTCAATGAAAATAAATACTCGTCACATCCCTAAACATTATTGAAACATCGCATTTTCTACAACAAATTATTGCCAACAAAAATTGATTAGTCAATCATCATCGAGAAAAACAAATATTGTGATGTGAAACGCTTTTCACTTTATGATGTAAATACACATAAAATAAACATTAATTATAATCTCCCGCACAAGAGCTTTTACCGTGGGCTATTTTCATTTCCAATCAAATATCGAAAAACAATTTCTTTAATGTATCTGTAATTTTTCATTGATTCTAATATCTTAAAACATAAATTTACAATGGAATTATAATTTTATTAGAATTATAATCTAATTTTATTTATATAAAATCATAAACATCAAAGAATATTGACCAAGCATAATCTTTATAGACCGGGAGATACTGACACAAAATTTCGAGTCATTTGTAACAGGATGGCGGTTCTACAGGGTTCTTAGTACGCAATGACAAAAAGAAAAATGATGGTGTGAACGCTGGTACTGGCGGCTTAGTCGCGTGGGCGTTAGTCGAACTCGTCGGAAAATAGCGAAAGTCAAACGATTTGTAACAGTATGGCACTTATTTTTCCTGTAAGTTTGAGGATCAACGAATATAAATACAAAATTTCAAAGATCTAGGTGTTGGAAATCTTCACTTATATAAATTAATAATAAATTTATTTTTCAAGTATGACAGCACTTTTTCCCCCTGCTAGAAATATGGCAAATATAATAATGGTCACATTTTATCAAATACTCTCCAAAAAGCCAAATGCAATACTGGTACAAAAAGATAGGCGAAATAAAAAAATTTTGCAGATTTTCGGCGGTATGGCGACCATTTGGAATCGTCCGAAAAGTATGGCATGGCGATTTTCGTAAATGGCTGCACGACGATGGTTACCTGTGCAAAAGTTAGCTTGGTACAAATGGTTGAATAATTGTTTTTTTTTAAATCAACACATTCGCGTCGGTATGGCGGGCTGTAAGTCATACCGGAAAAGTATGGCATGACACTACCGCCTACTTCTTTTTTATGGGCTATCGGTAAATTCTAAAATTTTTGTGTTACAAATCGTTTGACTTTCGCTATTTTTCCGACGAGTTCGACTAACGCCCACGCGACTAACCCACCGGTACCAGCGTTCACACCATCATTTTTCTTTTTGTCATTGCGTACTAAGACCCCTGTAGAACCGCCATCCTGTTACAAATGACTCGAAATTTTGTGTCAGTATCTCCCGGTCTATTATATTTATGTGCTGTATTCATATTGGCGTTATAAAATAAGATATAATTCTTAAATAATGTAGAGACCATAGAGACTTATCTAATTTTTAAAAGCAAACAGTGCTTTAAAACGTACTTTATTATGAATCTATTTAAGATTAAACTTTAAACATTATAAAAACATGTTCCAAAATTATCAGCGTACACGATATTACAGAATAATACAATCAATTTTATAATATTTCACTTAAAATTGAGATCATCCATTAACTTAAAATGAGGGCTTATTTACCCGCACGTTTTTGTGTTGCGACCTGGGACAAATATTATGTTTCAATTTACTAAAAGGTATACTGAGTAAAATAATAATAATTGGGAAAATAGGACTTTTGGCTATCAAGTAAAATATGTATTTTATTTTAAGTGCCAATAAGTATATTAATTTAAACTTGAAATATATTTATTTATGTGAAGAAGACCTTTTACGTTACCTATATTTTGATAATAATATCAAGAGCTTATTTCTTGAAAGCTACTAACGAAAAAAGTTTCTTTGGCAAGGTAAGGAAGACTGATCATACATTTGCTCGATAGTCGATAAGTGAAATGTATCTATCCCGTAAAGAATAAGAAGATTATTAATGCAAATTTTATAACTCCTACGACAAAAGAAGATAATTTAAGTAACTTCATAACTCCTACGACAAAGAGCTTTTTTAATATACCAAAAGAACAACTCGTTTTGAAATAATGTCGGTTAATCTTTTTGTATTTTACGCTCATACTGGCGCTTAACACATTCCACTCTAAAAGAAAAATAAAATAATACTTCATAAAATATATTTCAATTTTCAACGTCAATGGTGAAGCTTTTGCCGGAGCAAGTGCAAAACTTTCGAGTGGCTCTCTGAAATAATTATGTGCCGTAAATAAAGATAAAAATAGTTGAAATTCCGCCGCGCGCCGAAGAACTATTATATTTGAACGATGCAAAGTTAATTACTTGACGGTATAGTTTATTTCATTAGATGAGCTACTGTATAAATGTTTAAAAAGAACGTTATAAAAATATATTTCGACACCGTGTTTCGAACAATGCTACAGCATTGTTAAAGATTTTATTAGGCCAAAGGATACAATGTGACATATACAAACAAATTTAAAATTTAATAATTAATAAGGCAAGATTTTAATATAGTACTAAGTTATATTCAGTAGTTACAACTGTTAATTTTTTGTCGGTTTAACTCATAAAAATAGAAGTATGGAGTTAACAGTTGTACTGCAACCAAAAATAGTACGTAGAACTGCGTTTTAAAAAGAACCCAAAATTGTTACTTTCGATTCTATAAAAACGGATGCATCTACTCTACTGATTGATGTACCCCTCTTGGTCTGGGATCATTTGGAAAGCTTCCAAAACATACGGTAATCAAGCCGAATGGAGATCCTATTACATAGCAAACCGATGGTATTATGTCGATCGCTCCATTGATTTTGAGATGTTTGTTACCAGGCTACGTTATAAAGAACCTTGGCAGTGAGAATACTTTATGAATATTTGAAATTACTTACATTGCCAAGGCACAAGTATAAATCTATATCTCAAGGATGATAAGTATTCAAATGGCAGGTTCTATTCTCTAAACTTTTAGCTTAGAAAATTCATCAATATTGTTATCAGATTTGTTAGTCCAAAAAATTTTAAAGCTTTCATCATTGTTAAATTTTTTTTTAATAAGGCATTTTTATATTATTATACTTAACTCCTAAATTCTTATCTATACTAATATTATAAGGCTGAAGAGTTTGTTATTTATTTATTTATTATCATCACTCTAAAACCAACAGAAGCGGAGGCACGCGGGTGAAACCGCGAAGCGCAGCTAGTAAGAGAATATAATATTTCAAGATACTCACTCACTTTCAAGTAAATAACCTCGATAAGTCTATTATGACGTAATGGTTCAGATGATTAGTTACAACCGTTATTGAGAGACATAGGTTATTACATCGAGTACCAGCGTAATGACGTGTGACTTGCAGGATCCCCTTTTAGCGGTATTACCCTTGAGCCTATTTGATGCGGGTGAGCTTTATTTTCTTATATTTTGACTTAATGTTCTTTTGGTACGTTAATATAACATAAATAATGGTAATGATTAATATTACAAGGTAATATGAGAAAAAATAGGCCTCTATAACAATTAGAAAGGCGTTAAAGACTTGGGAGATGGGAGAGACTATATGAAAATAACGAAAGCCAAAGAGATATAACAAATTGAAATAATCATAATGAGTGATGTGGTTGTTTGTGATATACATGGATTATTGTGTGAATTTCATATCATACAGTAAATAAAAAAGGCTTGTTATTATTTCTAAGATGTCTTATGTTATACACGCCCATCTACTGCCCAATGGAACATGCCCAATTACTACTACAATCACAACTACAATCTTTACAACACAATTACGAAGCAACCTTGTAGAAACTTTTTCACTGATATATTATTTTATGATTTTCGGTAGACTTTTTATATGATTTTCAATGGATGTTTTAACTATATCTGTAAAATTACAAATATCTTCCACAGCACTCAACAGCCCAGCAATATAACAAAAATATACAATGATTTTGTGGTGTGCATTAACAATAATACATTAGTATAAATCATTATTCGAACACAATATTAAAACAAATGTATTGATTTATTGCAATCATAAAACATGTTTTATGCTTATAACACTCGTGTAGGTCGCGTTATAACAAATGAAATTTCATACAACTTATACATGAGTTACGTACAAAATATGTAAATTATTTGGCATTGAAAATGATTGCATGAATCTCTAACTACGAATATAAAGGAGCATAAAGCATAATTCATGATAGATTTGGATTGAATCCGAGTCTTTTATCAATGTTTGGGAAGGAGTTACGAGGAAAGTTGGTTTGTAATAAAAATAAGCTCAAGTATATCCGAAACTAAGCGCATAAACTGGCCGAAAGAGTTTGTGAAAATATTTATCCAGTTTTACTAATCTAACTATGTAAATGCTTATAGATAATATTTCACGCAAAACTTTTTAATTGATCTCTTCATCAACTATAATTTAATAAATAGCAACTGCTAGTGTAAGTGACTCTTGGAAAGTTAGGTTAGCCAAAACTAGTATAGTATTTATATTACCCGTGGCAAAAACATTCTTATAATAACAATGGATTGTTGAGATATTCGAGTCGAAGTCGATCCGATTGGAGGTTTTAGGATGTTATCGGTTTATTCCAGTTTGATAATAATCGTGCAAGTAATATAATGTTATTTTTATTATTCAGAAAGAAACATTTAGCCACATAAGATTATTGTCTTAATACTTTTATCAGCTTTTAGTACGTAATTTTCCTTGCAATGGCAACATTAACGTAGCGATAATATTAGACTCTCTTTTTCGTATACCATTTTAGAACATTTTTATACTAAACTCTAGAGGTAAGTTCTCAATTGTTCCAGAATTGTCAGCGATTTAACCATTAGTTCGGGTTACATTTCCCATTCAATACATTGGAAGTACAGTTATAATGTGAAGCACTAAATGAAATAGCTAGGTACCCGTTTTCCTCTGGGATTTTGAAACTGTATAGATAGTTAGCAAGCGATATTAACGTTTGAATGTTCCTATTGCATTAATGTGTTCATTTTAATGGTGTTTTGTTTTCATAATAATTGCTTGAAATATACAATCAAATAGTTAATTATTATTTAAATTAGTTTTTAATGAGAATATATGAGAAATGATGATATTTTACGCTTGAAAAATATAATGTTTCTCGATTCTATTCGCATGTTATATTGACAGTAAAGGAGCAGAATGGAGAAAGGTCATTAAAATGGAATCAATCTTGCTTGCTTCGGTTATATATCTTTTAGAAAGACTTTTGTTACATCCATTACGGTTATTTTATTGCATGCAATAATTGCACTACCATCCATAATATAATGAAACTAAGTTTCTTAATACACATGATAAGAAACAGATATTTATTTTTATTGGATACATGTGAGTTAGTTTAACATTATATTTATTTTTATTTTTTATCCACTTGAACCTAAGTTGTCCGAAGTAACTACTCGGTCGGTGGTTGATGGTTTTTATATTTTCAAGAAATATAAGACAAAACATGAAATACTATCACCTATTTTATCATCAAAAGATCTCTTTTTACAAAAGCAAATTATTTTTAAAATTTTAATAGATTTCTTTTCTTACCTTCTTTGCGTGCCTCCAGGTACAGGAGTAGCAGCAAGCCTCGCCTGTCTCTTCAGCAGTTGCACAGTCAACGCAAAAGATGCCACCATAGTTAACATTGGGATATAGAACGCCACCAATGAACCGAATATCCAGAACAATCTATTGTTTATCACGCATAGCTCTGGGGTTGGCATTATGTTCTGTTTGTTGATCAGACCTAGAAGAAATGGTTTGGTTAAATTCAGAAATGTCAGCTAGATAAAATATGTAAATAATGTACTGATTAGATTTTGACCTAATGGGCACTCTTCACAATACGTTGGGCGAGTAGAAGCAATCACGATAGTTTAGATGGCTTAATATAATAATTATGTCTATGATCGTCCGACATAGATGTTTTTTTTTATTCATAATCGCCATAAACGCAGCAATCACCGACGATCATTTGTTGGTACAACGCTACCGCTATGATTAATAGCAATTTCCTTTCGTCAAATAAATGTTAATTGGAGGTAAATTTTGTAAATTAATATTATAAGGGTTCGAACAATAGCTAATTATTAAAAATTAACATAGAACAGCAAAATTTTTCGAAATGTATAAAATTATTAGGGTACACGAAGTCTTTGCAATATAGCGATAATCTAATAAAAATTTAATAACAAGCTTTTACTCCTGAAATAGAAATTCTAAAGCTAATTGTTACGAATTGTGCAGTAATTTAATTCTTTGGAGCATTTTCTTATTACAATATATTTTTTTAATAATGTTTATGAATAAGTAGGATATTATAAGCGTACAAATATCAATGTTTTGTTAAATATTTAATATAATTTTATACCCTCAATATCTATATTTAATTGAAAAATACGAAATGGAATTTCAACAATGTTCATCTCACCAAATTAGTAAGACTTTAATAAAAAACCGTTATCCGAAATCGCTCATCTAATCAAATAATCTTTGAACATCGGACGCATCAGATTCCAATCAGCAAGTCAAAGTTTAAATTACGCACAATAAAGCCTCGATCGTTGTAGCCTACAAAGAGGGATTAACTGAATTCTCTCTTTGACGCATTTTTTCACCCTCACGTACATGATTATTACGTTCAGAACAATTTCACTTGGACCCCCGCCATTTATTATGCCGTACGCGTTCGTCAAAGAATATTTTGATGTTTTCTCTTCGCATTCAAATGGGAAATTACATACTTAGGAATATTCACTTCGCGGCGAGATTGAGAGCGCCCTATATGTAGTGCCGATGGAAGAGCCCTTAATGGGCACTTTTGAAAAATATGTGTAATATATTTTGTTTATGGATGTCTTTTGAATGTCAGGGGTGCTACTACTAGATACAATTAAATATTTTCATGAAATAGATTAATATTATTTTCATAGCCAAGAATTTTTTAGAATGAACGCAACGTAAATATACGTAATACACTTAAGATTTAATTATAATTTAATACGACGACGACAATAATTTTAAACTTTGCCTGTCACTAGTTCAAAATAATCGGTACCTATTATTACATTTACAAAAAAAATTGTGACTGCTTTTTTATGTGACGAAATATTATCAGAAAAACGTTTACAAAAAAATATAGTAGGTATGTAAGTTGTCCTTTTATTTATTCGATAATATAAAGTTATATCTCACGTTTGAGCAGTTTTGCCCTTGTTATACCGTATTTTTCATAGGTATGTAACGAGGTTTCGAGATTTGTTATTACATGGAAAATCGCCGAATGCCGACAACTTTTAGGAGGTTATGAGTGAAATGATTCATAAAATAGGGCACAATTCGATTTTGGATCACAACCTTCTAACCTTGTTCGTATGAATCGCTTGAGTTATAAAAATATCAAAAGCTTTGAAGCGTGAGGGTAACTTCAATTATACGTAATGTGAAAACGATTATTTGCTGTAAAAAGGTGATGAGGGTGACAGGCTGTTCAATAATGTGTTACAATTCACGTTAAAAAAGTGTGTTGTGTTATTTCTATTATTGTAACATCAATGAGTACGTTTGTGCTGTTATATCAAAAATAATTTATGTAAATGCTTTTGAAACGAGGTAAGTACAATTTATAATAATCTATTGATTTGCAAAAGTAAGTCGTATGTATGTATGTTTAATATAAATGGATATGATATGATATGACTCAATACTTTAAATATGCCTTGGTAAAAAAATTAAAAAAAAACAGCAGTGAGAAAATATACAGAAAATAATATAATTACAGGAAGTGGAGGGCATCCAATTGCTTGTAAGTTGTAACTGAGAGACAACTAAATTAGTGAAAAACATTAGAAACTAAAATAAACGTATCATGTAACTATTAGCTACAGTGTACACCTGCCACAAAATGAGCGGAAATATCTACTGTAAAAATGACTGATTTATAAATAGGAAAATCTTGTAAATTTTTATAAAGAACACACAATTCAGCGAACACATTTTCTTTTGGAGATCGTAAAGATAGTTTGTTCTTAGATTTTGAAAAGACTGTAACATTATTTACGTATAGAGAAGCTTCGACAGCTTTTTGACAGGATATAAAGATGTCTCGAAAGAGCATAAAGTTCGTTACATGCATCGTATAATTTACTACAAATAAAATAGTTATTTCCATAAATAAATTAATAATTATTTTATGAGAATTGATTAAAAATTATCAACAGATAAATAATCAACTAATAAGACAAATAATCGTTTTTAATCAATATTTCAGAATTGCTTTCAAAAAAACTAAAGTTTACAAAATATATGACATAAACCAATCACTATCATCATCATCTTAATATATATATAAATCTCGTGTCACAATGTTTGTCCTCAAAGGACTCCTAAACCACTTAACCGATTATAATAAAATTCGCACACCATGTTCATTTCGATCCAACTTGAGAGTTAAGATAGTTTAAACATGTAGGTACAACGGGCGAAGCCGGGGCGGACCACTAGTTATTATATAAATAAACATTTACTTAAATAGTCAACTACATTGTTCCTGTTTACAAGTAAAACGAATGATAATAAACGTTTGCTCAATTAAAATTTCTAGAATAAGAAGTTGGGAATGCTACCTATGGAGCATTTCCAACGAGTCTTCAAAGTGTTTCATAATGAGAATATAAATTTTAGTTACATTCCTTCATAGTGCTCCTACATGGTAAAATGCCCCAAGCGACTTATTTAACAAAATATATATCATATACGAAATAAATCATATTATGACACATTGTTATGAAATAAAAAATATTCTAATATTTACAAGCTTTTAATATCTATGAAATGTTTTTTTTTTTCTAAAATACATGAACATAATATTAGGTTTTATAACGACTGCTATTGACGCAAATATTTATGAAATTAAAAAAATAAAAAAATATTCTAAACGCTAACTTTTAAACTATAGTTTTTTAACAAACAATTTTAGTTTGTTCAGTGCAGCAGCACACAAAGGATTTTTATTTTTCACTGAAATATTCTACACGCAATTTACTAATTACTAAGCTTTTTTGATACAAAAATACGATTTTAGTATAATTATTGAGTTAAATTAAAATATGAATATACCTATGCCTACAATTCCATTTTAAAATTACAACCGAAGCGTTAAATTGCCGTGGCCTTTTGCCAGCTTTAAAAATATATATGTTACGGCTAAAGGTAGGTGAGAACATAAACTTAAGATTAGCCGGCTAAACTTAGGTTTATTTTCGACGAGGTGTTAATGTTAGTTTGTTCTATCTTTAGCCGGCTAAACTTAAGTGTAACCGCAGGCCCATGGCTAAAAATGTCGGGGTGGGTAGATTTGGTTACTATAATACATGTAAGGAACAGGGCGAGTGTTTTCTGGCACTTCGCCGGCTGCTGCCGCAGCACGCTCGCTGCGCTCGCTCGGCTCGTGCGGGTCTTAAGAGTTCTAACCTAACCTAACCTAGCCACCAGCTTTCTGCCCTGAGTCGGGGTGGGTAGATTTGGTTACTATAATACATGTAAGGAACAGGGCGAGTGTTTTCTGGCACTGTGCGGGCCCCTCAAGCCCTCCACCGGCCCGGCGCTAACCAAATCTACCCACCCCGACATTTTTAGCCACGGGCCTGCGGTTACACTTAAGTTTAGCCGGCTAAAGATAGAACAAACTAACATTAACACCTCGTCGAAAATAAACCTAAGTTTAGCCGGCTAATCTTAAGTTTATGTTCTCACCTACCTTTAGCCGTGACATATATATATTCCGCACGTCTTAAGGTCTTTTCCGCGTGGCTGCTTCTCTTTCAAGCAAGGAAATGCTTTACGGCCAAATAGCATGCACGATAAAGGCGAAAAGAGCCTACGTATTTGTATTTTAATGCGTGAAAAGGTTCGTGAAATATTCTAAGAAATATTTAAGTTTAAAGTACTTATAAAATGAGTTTTCATAAAGAAATAATTTACTCTGAGATTACAGTTAGTGTTTTCACTTTTGAACGAAATCTAATCTCATTCTTTGTTTTTTTTTTATAATTTGAAGAAACGGAAACGTGTCCGTCCAAAGCTCACTTGGCGTCGTACTGTTATCGCAGAGGCCAAGTCACAGACATAGATAGACTACGCAAGTACCGCGATCTGTATGAAAACCAAGCGTGTCATATTTTTTGTACTGACCTTGACGCGTTATGACGTCACGAGCGCTTTTTAGTGATGGTAATTTCATTTTACGCTAAATCGATTAGGACGCCACTCGCGCGGCGATTCTAGTATCGTCCTATCCCATCGAAGTAAATCGAAAGAAATCAGATCAAACTAGATTACTAAATCGATTCAAGACAGAAAAATGATAATTACCATAGACAGAGGAATGATAAAATAAATTTATAAACCTTTTAATATTCTAACAAGTAAACTAATGTGTTTTAGCTTTTTCTTACATATGCCCATTGAGTTACCGTGTACTACGTACTAGAGAGGCCATCAAAAGAAAGTAATGAAACTGTCAATCAATCAATCTTTATGTCCCGTTGCATCAATCCATTTTTCTTTTATGTTCGGGTTACTTGGAAAACTGAAAAAACAAACATAGTCTAAGCAATAAGGAGTTTTCTTAAAAAACTCCCAAGATGACACTTTAACTAATGGCGTCCATGTCATAATATTTATTTTTACTACCTTTGTATTAAAATACTTAAAAGTTCTAGGTCAAGTCGTATTAAATGACAAAAAAAATCTATGCCTTTTTTTCTGAAAAATTGCTCCTTCAAATTATCATTTTTCTGTTCGATTATAAAATCGATTAGAATCGAGAACTGTTGCATCAAATGAACATCACTAACCACAAAATTGGACAGAAAAATGAGAACAGAAAAATGAGAAGACGCTATTCATTGCTTGTTATCATACGACTCGATCTTTACCGTGCCAAGTAAAAGCCGCAATGTATTTCGAATCATTTCGTATGATTTGGTATCCGTGTTTGTCACGATCGTTTTCCACAGATATTCTTTATTTGATTTTAAAATAAATAGTGCATATTCTGATTAGAAAATTACTTACCGGTGGAAGGAAACATCTCTGCCAACTCGGCCACTCACAGCTGTGGAGTTTCTACAGTTTATAACGGCGTAATTCGGCATTTTACTTTATTCAGCTTCACGTCTTTCCTTGGCGAACTGCAAGCGCGGACTGAGTGTAGGCCAGCGTCAAGTAAGTTTCATAATCTTAGTCTGGACACGGGAAGTACATACACTCGCTTAGTCTATCTTGATACATGTCTGTGGGCCAAGTCAATTGGAAAATGCTGGAGCGAGATAAAAAAAGCTCTAAAATCGAGACGCATAGCGAAGTACTGTTCACGCCCTTTGCCCCAGCTAGAAGCCTTAGGTCTAATTCACACGAGAGTTAAAAAAGCGTTGCGTTAAAACCCGGCGTTGGCGCTTTTTAAACGTTCTCTCTGTGGTTGTTCATACTAACGCTTTAAAATCACTCATGTCTCGTCTCTGGCTTCAGTAGGACGTGGAAATGGTTTCTGCTAAATTAATGGCACTAGCGATTTGTGTTATTAAAAGACGAAAAAGAAAACAAAAGGCATTCTGGGTACATCCTCTGAATGAACAGAGATACTTAAAAGGGCAGTTTGTGACACTGTACGAAGAGTTAAGGCAATACCCCGGAATTTTTTTTAATTATTTTCGAATGTCTATAACAACTTTTGACGAATTGTTGGAAATAGTGGGGCCTCAAATAAAACTTCAAGATACCAACATGCGTTTGGCGATACCACCTGTACAACGACTGGCTGTTACTCTGAGGTAAGGCGCTTTTTTAGCGCTCGTCTGAATAATAGTAAGAAGTTTCCTATGTCCTATTTTATTTAACGCCCAACGCCGAGCGTTGAAAATACAACACTGCGCGATAAAAAAACGTCGCGCTTTAAAAGCGCTGACGTGTGAACATATACTTGGGAATGCATTTGTTCTATTTGGACGCTTTTTTAACGGACGTTAAAAAAGCTCTCGTGTGAATTAGACCTTAGGATATTAAGTAAATAATTTGAAGTAAACATTATCGATATTATCATAACGCTTTTTATTTACATGGTTGTATCAGACGTTTATATGTACTGCCCGTATGTTCTATAGCTATGAAGGGATATTTTATTGTAATCGTGCAACGATATCTAAAAATACATTTAAAACCTCTTCCTGATTAAAAACTATTAATCTATTAAATTGATCACGAATCTTAATAATACCACACATATTTTTATCACAATAAACCATTCATAACCCAACCGCATACAATAATGGTGCAAGCACTCCGCATTGTACCGTGTGACCACGGACGAATGAAAATCAACCGACGCATGCATTGTTAAACGTATTCGCATTTTCATACTACACGGGTTTCCCGCTGTTTCTATGTAGTTTATACATACACAATGATTCAACAAGTAATTCTTAGTGAGAAAACAAGAACCGTACTGCATTAAAGTTGTTCAAAGCTCATAACCTTTATCAAGATGAATTGAGAGACAAAGATCCATCAAGCTGGTGTTTTTGTTGTATAGGCACAGAATAGATAATAGTAGCTAAACGCTAGTATAGATAATATATTCACATATCTACATTTTAAATTCTTGTTTTATATTCGTAAAATGCAACCTTTCTTCCGGTATAATCGAGTTATGATTAATTAAATTTCCCATGACACATAAAGCTTATTACACACTTAAAAATTGTCTAAATAATTAACGAAGTTATAATAAAATTGTTCAACATTAGTGAAGGTATTATCCAAAGTTACAATTAATTCAAATGTATTAAAATACAAAACAATATTACTTACCTAAAACGGTGATAGAACTGGACACGAACATGCTGAGCAACCACACCAAGGCTATCTTTATCACCACCACGCGTTTGGTCGAGTGATGCCGACTCTTGAGAGGATTCCTGATGCCTAAGTACCTGGATGATATGAAAAATGTCAACATTAATAATATATAGACGTAAATATTATGATTTATGTTTGAAATCGACGACATGTTAATAAAATTATGCTTGAAATTATATAACCTGAAACTTGATAAAAAACAGACGTATGGCACTCGGGGACTGCCGCGGTAAAGCTATTGCATAGCATGCCTTCAAGCCACACCTCCGTGCCCGTCGGAGTGGGGAGCGTGAGGTTTTTTCGTTACGGAATTTCTGGATTCGGTCCCCACGCTCTAGTCCCGCGATAGAAGCTATGCAATAGCTTAAAAATAAGTAAGATAATAAGAGAGTTTAATATACCCAGGAACGAGTCAATTCTACAGTCGTATAAGCTTTGTAAAAAACTCCCTTCATTCACGAGACACTCACAAGTAGACCTTTCAACATAGTTTAATTAGCTTTACATGAAATTGCCATTCAAAATGAGGACAAGAAAGTTACATTACTTATAATAAAACTTTTAGGCAATTACTAACATTTCGCCCTTAAACATTAAGATAAAAGAAAACCACATTAAAAAGTTGGATCCGCTTTCAGTTCAATCAAAATTCTTTCTAAGTTAAACCATCGTAATGAATTCCATTTACTCATTAATGCCCTCATCCTTGGAAATAATACTGATTGCTTTCAAACTTCTCCAGTTATCTACTTATATTTGATTTGTTTTTAATACCAAGGTGACTTTTATAGCTTCTGTAATACAAGCTATAGTCACAAATGGTTTGAAATATATTTATGGATTTTAATTAGGTAATAGTAAACCCAACAATAGAGAGAAGAAAAATATTGTTCTTATACCTACGTTTGCTAATTGAAAATGTTATTGCTATTTGTTTCTGAATTGAGTATATTTGACTCCAAGAATTTTTCAAACTATACTAATTAAACACTGCAGGAGCTAGCGCGCACGAGCATCTTTGTGTCCACAACTATTTTGTCTCCGCAACTTATTTGTCTCTCCACCCATGGGCTAGTATGAAAGTGCGCGCACGTAGCGACGCAACTCCCCATACAATTGATGGGAGAGACAAAATAGTTGCGGAGACAAAGTTGCTCGTGCGCGCCAGCGCTAATGTTATTTTCTTGTATGTGACATAAGCCTTCTCGTACATTGATAAATAAATAAATATTTCAGGACAATTTTCACACACGGAACGATCTGATCCCATACTAAGCTTTCGCTTGTGTTATGGAAACCAGATAGCTGATAAACATACATATATAATTTTAAATAAATAGATAAAACACCCAGACAAAGAGCAAATAAATATGATCATCTCACAAATATTTGCCCCGGGTGGGAATCGAACCCACGACCTCTGGCTTGGAAGGCAGGGCCAATACCAACTAAGCCAACCGGTCAGTCAATCTTGATCAAATCAATTATCAATTCAAAATTCTGCCTATTAACTCCATCCAGTTTTGTTTGCTCACTTTTAATAAGTGTAATCACTTGAATACATATAAGCTATCAGCCAAGTAGTAAATTAATAAATCTTTGGCTGGGTCAACGCTTTTATAAGTTTGGAAGTTCATCTTAAGTTAATACAAGATTTGACTTATCCCAAATAGATTTGAGCAAAGTAAGACCATTAGTTAAGTAGATATTGGCTTGTAATAAATACTACACAGAATAATTATAAAGTTTATGCTAAGTGTTTACATTAATTTCATCGGTACGATTTGTCAATAATCATTTGAAATTCAGGGATTAGAATAAGTGATAAAATAACTGATTGTTTTTGACGGACGTAATTTTTTTTCCAAATGTCTATAAAAATTGTTGTGTATTTTTGTTCCTATGTTTGAACCACTTCTCACGTTGAAATAAATTTTTTCAACCATAAAATAATTAAATTGTAATAGTGAGATTTGGGATTAAAGGCCTAAACCTAAATTTGATTTCTGTCCATCTTCACTGTATCAAAAAATTAAAAAGTATTTTTCCTTTAACATCTCATTTACATAATTTTTATTGGCCGACAAACTTTTCAAAACTAATTTGACACCTGTCGCAGGAATCAAAATATAATTTTCTTTGCAACTCATATTAAACTTCGCCACAGTCTCGAAAAGTTAGGAATACTTCTGGTAAAAGCCTAATGATGACGGATCCTTATTTCCCCAAGAGAGGTAAAATTTTCCCTGAATTGCACTCTTGACCGCTTGTAAATTAGATTGATTTGCAATTTTACGGACGACTTTACATCCCGCTTTTAGAATATTTAATCCAAAGAAAATATATTAAATCTTTTAAATAAGTGAAAAGGGTTTGTGTGGATACATAATAAACACATAAAAGTATGATTCGCTTTGAGTTATTATTTCGACTAATTCATGTATCGATTTCATATTTCGTACTTATCTGTAAATACATATTTTTTGCTGTCTATCCGATTATGAAGAACAGTAACAGGTATGCCATGGTCATTTTATTTTCGAACATTGGCATTGTATACTAGTAACTGCTTCATAGTGTCGTGAAATAATAATTATGAGAAGTAGTTATTGTAGCAGCATCAGATTTGTATTAGAAATCCGAAAAAAATCAAATAAGTGTAAATTAATATTCAGACTAGAGGGACAATAAGGCAAGAAAACGGATAATTCTGGCTTCTTTGTTAAATCTAGCTCAATATAATATTGTGTGAAAAATGTTTAAATTCTGAACAAAAATAAAAGAAAATATCGCTGTCTGTTTTGTCGCAATTTACGGAAACTGCAAGTTATCTTAAAATTGTATATATTTTTACAATCCAACAAGCACTTTCCCGATTTTATTACTACGAATACAGAACATCAAATCAACATAACCATATTGCATCGTCACTTCCCAAATAAACTTCCCATGTGATTTGAAAATATTACGGGAAGCTAAAAATATGTGTAGCGACTATATGAAATGCGTCAGATCAATACCTACACCATAGACATGTTTACGTTTCATCGCTATTAACATAGTTCAGCTAATTTCAACCATTCTATTACCGTTTCTCAATGTTTAGTACAGAATATAACTCTTTTTTCTCAAACATTATCAACTGAATATACAAGACTTTGTATCAAACATAAGAAGTGTTGTATGGGACATTTGTTAGTGTTTTTATAAAATAAATTAATGTTAGACGAAACAACAAGTCCTTGTTTTTTATTCAAAGAAAATAAAGTCCAATGGTACTTTAAAATTCCACTTTTACGATGTCGTTTGAGATGTTTTCATTCTATTTCAAAAGCATGTCTTGTCTGGTTCACTATCTTTATGATTTTAGCAAAAATGTATTGCATTTTTGAGGAACAATTCTTTAAAATTATTCCGCGTATCAGACGTATTTCTCTCTGGGGTGTAGTTACTCTGGCAAATTTTATTTGGTGTAACTCGTCTGTGAGCTTATCCGTGTTTAATAATATGATAAGAACTTGCATAAAGTATAACTTATGTGTTAAATTTACGTTTTTATCAGGATTTGTATAAATATTTAAGTGTAATTTATTATCATCCATGTTTTCTAAAACTTGTCTAAAACAATTCTCCAGCTAATTTGCAATAAAGATTTAAGATGAAAATTTTTCAACTAAGTACAATGTTTTATTTTGTTTTCATTTTCGTTTTGTTATTATTAGTATTAACTCAAACCCGCTGCTAAATGACGTGAGAAAATATAAATCTATATCTAATTCCGACGAATAAAGATTACATAAACAAAATTGTAATAAAATAAATCATTCAAACCGTGGCTGGTACGTATTACGTCCGGTTGGACCGAGTTTTCCAGTTCAAAAACGGTTTAAGCCAAACAGCTTTGTAATATGAAGCAAAATTCCACACGATTTCAACTGTAATAACAGTTAAAAGGATTATTTATAAAGCACTATTTTGAACTCTATCTCGTTGAATTAAGTCTCAATATATGTTCAAAACGCTACATGAGCTGGGTTTGTGTTCGAAACTCGGTGCGCAGTGATTTTGGGGCTAAAAGGAATATACAGAAGTAATGTAGCTAATCTTAAAATGGCGCTAACATTGTTGGTTTAAGGGTTGGAGAATATTATGTACTTTATGATATATTTATAGCAAAGGCTCATCCATTTACTAGTAGGATAGGTTATGCTACAATAAAAAATAATAACAAATACTCAACTCTACAGAACGTAATGATTCCAGTTATTCTTAATGTAAAATAACTGATATTTAAGTAACCATTATAAAAGAACGATGATTGTTTCAAAATCAGCGACCAAATGTTATATCTCTTTCCATTTTCTTTCAAAAAATATATAGTGGAGTATTATGGCGTTCTCATAGACACTAGTCTATTTGTAACTTGAAGAAACTTAATAAAAAAATTTAAAAGAGAAAACTTAGTTACAAACACAGTTTATTGATAGAAAAATACGACATACTGTAACAGAATAAAATTGTTTCTGAACGAATTTTCCCCGTCATTGTTACAATATCTCCATTCCTGCCATGATTAGGGTAAGCGGCCCGGCGTCGTAAAGATAAAGAACCAATCTATTCTATTAGGATGCTGCGTTGGAAATATGGAATATGACTAATATTTTCTCTTAGCGAAAAATGAAAAGATCGACTAGCCGGTGACAATTCATCTGTAAATTATTGAACTTTACTTGATCCTCTATTTTTTCTACGTAGACGAAGTAACATGAGTCTTTTAATATCAGAAATTATTTTTGTAATACAACTCAACACAATACAGCAATGAACATTGCAGTTAGATTGAATTTTACCATTAGTAATTATTTAAGTAAATCATAAAACTATATTTTTTTTGTAATAATAGAACATATGTGTATACCTATATGTAACTGAAGTAAAGTTTTTTTTAATTTAACATTCTAAAATGCAATTCTTAAGCCACCTCCATCATACTCGCGTGTACCCTAAGTCCTAACGTTATGAATATCTATGAGTGAAGCTAATCGTTTACCATAAAATAAACCCTGGACCCATTTGCCCTATTATCTGCTACCGATAAAAATATATTAGATCCCCAACAGGGATATCGTGATGATGTTTGTATTAAAAATATTAAGTAAATACGGATTTTTATTCGGACCATTGAAACATATTTCTTTCTATATTATTTACTGCTAATCATATCTATTCATTTTTCGATTATGGATTTAACATGTTTGTGACCGTTATCTTTAATTAATTAATGAAGGCTAAATATGTATAAAAAAAAGACGGGTTGCACTCCGGGAGTGCCGGCAGAAGTGAAAACTTGATTATTAACGTTCAGCATGTTTGATATTTTGGAATGGTATCCGTCTTACGCATGGAATATAAGGGCTAAAAAAAACATCCGTCTTACGCTTTTTCGATCAGGCCACGTGTCCTGACGCGAGTTTAAGATTTTATACCCAACGCCGCTTAAGAAGTTTTCACTTCAAAAATAAAATAAATCTATGTCAAGATAAAGGAGTAAGTTAACTCAAAAGAGGAACAAAATATAGCATACTTCCTTATTTACATTCCCAGTGGGAAATAAGATTTATTAGACGTTTTCCTAAGGATAATTATGCTAATTAAAGAGGGGTTGATAATTAAATTAAGTATCATTTTGTACAATTTGATAAGCAATAGGAAGAAAGCTATAGAAACTGACATCAAGACAATGTTATATGAAAAAATAAAATATTTTCGACTACAGCCAGAAACACTTGACACGTTATTAAGAAACTCAAAAACTATTCGTCAGATTATAAAATGCACTGTATAAACATGTGAAGCATCTTTCAAATAACAGGAGGATCATAAAATTGGCTAACCTCGTAAAAAGTTCGGCTGTAGCACACGTAAAACAAATATACGAAATGGGAACACCTCTTTGAAATAAATTCTTATCAATATAGTTCAATGCATAGTTTCAAAAGAGTTCATTGAAAAGGAATTTAACATATTATGGTCATAATAATTCACTGTAAGTATACAAGACATGAATAATAGTAGTTTGTGTTAGGAAGATCTTAGTAAAGAAACTAGATCTCATCTTAATATGAGATAGGAAAAAAAATACTGAACACTAAGAAGTTAACATATCTTCATTTAAGCATACGGGTATTGTTCAAGATAGCTTAGTTCTAACTATCCGAACTTTGAAAACAGAGAATCTGTGTTAGGAATTTACGCTTAAGTTCTATTTAGATACTATTCTATGAAAACGATAATTATGATCAATGCCTGGAGTCTGGACAAATAATTGTTCTATATTCGTTGTTTAGAAGTTATATTGATGGAGAAGAACTTAATAAATGATGATTGAGATTTAAAGAAAAAGTCCTAAAAGCTTTTAAATAAGGTATCACAACAATAATATAAGTGGCTAGTAAGCATAAATTATTGGCTTAATATAATCCCTTAACAATTCTTCACACATAATTGTGTGCTATGCATAGGCATAACTATATTGGTACTATGAGTATTATTCTATTCAATAATATATTCTGTACAGTCACGGGGTCTCCTCTTAAAATCAGTACAGTAGTAATCATTAAACATTTTTATTAATAGTTGTTTTTTCATGGTGGCAAGAAAAGAACGTGTGTGCCGAGCACACGTGTGAAAAGCGAAACTTCTATGGCAAGATTCAAAGATACGGCCATATTGCCATGACACGACCTTGAAATTTTACTCTCACCCCGCCTAAAGAAGTTTCACTTCAAAAGTAATTAATTATATTTCTATTCATTGTCAATCACACTTCGAAAACAAATCACACCAAAAAGCAGCCAAATAGAACGAAGCAATTTAAATACCTGCCGATACTGATGAAGCACATGTGCATGATGCTCGCGGAACAGGCCAGCACGTCACACGTCACGTACACGTTGCACCACACCACGCCCAGCGGCCAGTAACCTGGGAATATAGTTTATTTTGTGGAAACATTTGGTGTTAAAGTATTAACCTTGTTTTTTCAGAAGTCAATGAAAAAATCGGCTCATTTACTAACCCGAAATGATGAACGTTACGTATATCTTGAAATGGTTTATAACTCAATCGAAAATATGATCTAACAATAAATTGCCATCTTGGTTTTTTCTTCTTAAAAATTCATCTGATCTGCAACTAGTGACTACGCATAACTAACTGCTTTCCCCCATCTGGGTTAACCCCGAAAAAATATATAGCACCTGTCATTTGCGAATAATGCTTGAACTTATTGGTGAAAGATAACAAATCGGTCAAGTAGTTATTAAGATGAAGAAGCACTTTCAACGAAACAGCTACTTAGCTAACAGTTATTCAGTATATACCTAGTTATAAAACAATAATTATAAATTACTTACCTAAAAACCCAGGAATTGCACCCATTGGCATTACAAATAAACTGACTAGCAGATCCGCTATCGCCAACGACAGCAGAAAATAGTTCGTCACATTTTGCAACCTTTTATCGAGACACACAGCCAAACACACTAAAATATTGCCCACGCCACCCGCTACTATAAATAATATCACAAACAAAAACGTCCATTCGTATTTTGGAGTACCGATCGCTACATCCGTAGCATTTCCATAGTCCCACGTACATTGATAACTTTCTAACGCACTACTGTTAACACTATCATCAGACACGTCAATGTACAACGTCCGAATCGAATTTGGAAAACAGACCAGACTGTTCTGATTACACGCGCTCCAATCCGGTATCCGTAACCACATATTTTTCAATGCACTCTCGAAAACCGCAGTCATGAGGTTTAACTTGAATCTAAAATCGCATGGAGTATAGTCGCTGCTATTTCCCATGCTGTTATTGAAGCACTTAATGCATGTGTATGAAGTTTCATTTTGAATATCCAAGTTTAACTCGCAGTTGTAGAGGGACGAAGCGTTTCCTGTACATTCGAGTCCAGATATTATTTCATCCGAACAGCTGGGGCCCGTGATGAGTCTGCATTTGAAATCTTCAAGCTGTTCGGAGGTGATATTAGTCATAGCAGGAAAATTTATGACATCGCTGCAACGCCGGATAGATAAATTTTGTCATCGTATATCACGTTCAAATGATGTTAAGTTATTCTGTCTTGAAGCATTTTGCCGCTCAATATTTCATCTCCGAAGTTTATTTATCTGTAAAGATAAAAGAATAACATTGAAATTTTTCGTTGAACTATAAAAATAAATTGAAATAGGTACATAAAATACAATTTTCTGTTCCTTTAAAATAGAATTAAACGGTATTGAATTTCTAGAACCAGAGTCTAACCGAGAAAATTTTCATTACACATCAAGGCGCTGTCTTAAAATAGCTTCTTGCGGATTCACTTAAAAAGAACAAAAGTCCACGTAAGCACTAACTGGCGGAAAAAGGAAATCTACGAGAAATGCCAGTGGTAATTAGTTTTTCCTCTCCACAAAGTACAAGGAAATTCATTATCTAAACCCCTTTCCTAAAGAGTATGATTGTGAGAACACAAATACCTTAATTCGATACTACAATAGGTGAATTGTTGCGCGTCATCGACATTTTTATTGGCATAATGATCGATTTCAATAAATATGTACAGGAAATATCTCTTGTAAATAATATGAGATTATACATGTTACGATTGCAGAACGATGAAAAATATAGCATTTTAATACCACACAACTGTAAAACGATTATGCGGCTGTAAACCTTTATGACCATTGAAAAATATGCATCATTACCCACACTGCAATATAGTCTTGATATGCAAAGTCGTAAACTGCATCCTATATCCTTGAAGACGGGATAGCGGGAATTGGAATGGAAATGACTACGGGCGAGGTCCTTGAGATCGTAAACTGCGCACGTGTTGAGCGTTTTGTGATGTTGTTTAGTGCCTTTAATAGCTCTTACTTTTCAAGAAACGGTGGAGTTTGATAAGCGTGAGCACGTGGCTGTTGGGCTTGATAAAACTGGGTCAAACGATTATCTAATCCAGATCAGGAACTTTTGATAAATTACATATTTATATTATGTTACTTAGGTACGCAGATTCTGTTGTTAATTTTGACATACATATTTGAGTTAACAATACCAACACACAAACACAACTCTATTTGAAAAACTTTTAGAAAACAATTCCAAAAATTAATATTGTTTAACGTAAATAATACGTTTAAATCATCATGTTAAAGAGAACAACATTTGTACATTTTAACGTGGGTATAAAATGATTAATTAACTTCAGATACGATAAAATAATATTGTTATTATTCTACTTAATTGCATTCCGTAACAATTATTGTGATACCACATCATTAATTTTAATTGTGAAATTAATGCGATTGAATATGAATTTTACAAGAATTAAGTGTTCCAATTTATTATACTCAAGTATATTCATTATTATACGAGGATCCAACGAATTGGAAAAATGATTCATTCTCAGCGCATATTCATGGAAGCGTGGAAAATGAGTTTATTTATGTTAAACGTTTCTAGTTCATTTCGTTCATAATAATGTTTATCGTGTAATAAGTCCTTGTAAGTCAAAATATTTAAATTAATTATATAGTAAACTAGCGGCCCGTGGTACATATTTACGTTTTCTCTACATAAAAACCATCCTCGTACTTCAAGGAATATAATAAAAAAAGAATTATCGAAATCGGTTCAGCCGTTCTCGAGTTATGCGCTTACCAACACATTTTGCGATTCATTTTTATATATAAGTAAATGGTTAAGACTAGATAAATATAATAAAATAAATAAATAAAATATTTTCAGGACAATTTTCACACACGGCACGATCTCATCCAATACTAAGCTTTCGCTTGTGTTATGGAAACCAGATGGCTGATAAACATACATATATAATTTTAAATAAATACTTACATAGATAATTAACACTCGGACACAGAGCAAACATCTATGTTCATCACACAAATATTTGTCCCGGGTGGGAATCGAACCCACGACCTCTGGCTTGGAAGGCAGGGCCACTACGAACCAAGCCAACCGGTCAGTCAACATAAAAATACCTAATAATGTAGCGCAATTTACTTAGGGCTGATTTTTCAATCCTTGGTTAAAACTTATTCATCGAATAACGTAATAAACTACCATTTCAAAAATGTATTCTAATTGTCCGTATTTGACAGTTTACAGGTGACATTTTAAAATGTTCGTGTAATACTTTATTGGACGGATAAATTTTAACCAAGGATTGAAAAATCAGCCCTTAATATATTATGTAATTGCATTAAATGTTATGTCACAGAAGCAGCCCAGTCGTATCCAAAACAATATCTTATAACACTTATTGCCGGCCTTAAACCGAATGGTCCTAATGTTCTTTTTAGGTAATAAGTTTTCTCCTATTTCCACGAGACTGTTTGGAGCGTGACCCCATTTACGGAAACTTTTTCACACTTGAATGTTTTATTTTGTACAATTGTCCGTCGATTTAGCCAATTACCATCAAGACAGCATAGACAAAAATACACAAAAAATAAACGACTTCCAAAACGGAATCTTTGTCGAACGTCTCATCAATGCAACGCCCACATTTCAAAAAACCGGCCAAGTGCGAGTCGGGCTCGCGCACAAAGGGTTCCGTAGCAGCAAATATAATAAATTACAGTTAAATCAACCTATCTCAAAAACTATAAGAGATACTTTGATCAAACCAAAAATCGTTGAAAGAGTTAATTAGCATGCATCACCTCTATTTTTTTTAGAATTTTATACCCCGTAGTTATAAAAATAGAGGGGGGGGGACATACTTTTTACGACTTTGAGAGCTGATATCTCAAAAACCGTTCACTTTAAGAAAAATGTTTTTTAGAAAACTTTATATCATTTTAAAAGACCTTTCCATTGATACCCCACACGGGTATGTACATCGAAAAAAAAAATTTCATCCCTCAGTTACATGTATGGGGGGCCCCACCCCCAATTCTTTTTTTTACTATTTAGTGTCATATTTTTGTAGCGGTTCATACAACACATATTCCCATCAAATTTCATCACTGTAGTACTTATAGTTTCCGAGTAAATCGGCTGTGACAGACGGACAGACGGACAGACGGACAGACGGACATGACGAAACTATAAGGGTTCCGTTTTTGCCATTTTGGCTACGGAACCCTAAAAAGGCTGAATGATTTCAAAGAACGCCATGAAACGAGTCGCGTGGGACGTCAGCTTTGTCAGCGTTAACTCAGATATGTGAATATTTTGTACCACCTTCATAGCTTGCTTTTAATACACAGGGAAATTCTTTTGGTTAACAATCAAATAGACTATCAAAGATTGAGTTGCTACATGAAGATAGATAAATATTCATGAGTTTAAACGTTTAGGAGTACATTGTGTGATCTTAACAAACTAAATTTTAAAGAAAAGTTGAACAAAAGAAAACCGTGGCCTTTTTAGTAGCCCTTTCCAATTTCTACTATAATAGCTATGTAGAAATAATTCCGGATTCTAAGTACGACACAAAACTCGTAAATTATATTCTTTACTTGTAATACAATAGAAGAACGTAATTTAGTGTAAAAATACGAACGAGAGACCACGAAAAATGTAGTGTCAAGGTTAATGTGAAATTTCAGTGAAGTAATTATGCAAATAATATGTCACTTGAGGTGCAAGTCGTGATTATAATCTTAAAATAAAAAGGCTTCAGCAACATTTTATGTAATGTGTTTATATAAGTGGCTTAATGTGAATTGGGCTCGTGGGTTCCGTAAATATATTATAATACTCTAATAAAATCTCAGAAAGAATTTCGTTTTTCTTTTTCACATGTACGGACTTTTGAATTTTTATTTAAAGAGACTAAATTGCAGTTATGTAGAAAAATAGTGTTAATCTTATGAAACTATATCAGCCTAATCTTTATTGCTTATGATTTAGTAAAATTAAATTATTACGATTGTTTTATATCTTTAGTAGTCCAGATTTATTGAGTAACTGTTTGTAATAAACTGGAATTAAATCGCATCTATAAATGAATAAAGACCCAAGAAAAAGGATTCTACAAACATTTATGCCACCCCTTATTTTAAATATGTTTTTATTTCATTGCAATTTTGTAAGAAGGATTTCATAGCGCAGACTGCTTGTGACAGGATTATATAAAGCGACGAATATAAAGTGACGTGAAAAAAAAGAATTTATGAATAATTCGCATTTTAACTGCATCCAAGTTTTAAGCTTCAGTTTTTCCTTGTCCTTTAATTGTCCTCGGTAAAAATAAGCAAATGAAATAACCATATTAGTAATTAATTAATATGACTGTAATTTTCAACTCAATTATCCTGTCTCAAATTGGACAAAATCAAAGATTTATCTTATAACTAAGATATATTGCCTACTAAGATAATACCAAAGATAATATTATAATACTGTACAACAAGTAATACTTTGTTATTTTGTATTCGTAAATATTTTTCAATCCAATCGTCCAATATCGACTCAGTGTAACCAATATCGTAACACAGAACATTTCTACCTTTTTGTTAAATTCTCTTCCTAAAGAAAATCTCGACGGTTTTATATTTTTTGTCAAACAGGCCTCACAAAATATTGTTAATGCTTGCTTAAAGTTACCTCCGTAAAGAAAGAACGTGACCTATTTAGGCGAGTCAGTGTTTAATATGGGGTATATGAATATGTATATGAAAATAAAGAACACACTTTACCTTTAATAGGGCTCGTCTGACACGTCTCCTCGGTTTTGTTAGCAATCTGCTGAATCGTAAAAGCTACCTGGGTATTTACACAAAATTACGAAGTTCCGTTGCATGAAATGTTGAAATTTCAGTCATAAACGAGTCAAACCACGTACAAGAAAGCGCATTATAAGCAGATAATTACCGTATCCTACATTATTAAATGTAGGTAAAAATAGGAGATGTAAAATTTAATCTTACATGGAAGGTACAAGTTATTTAGGCAGACCGCACCTGAAAGTTTGACAGACTTTTCAATTCCTACAATCTTATCTTTTTAGTCAACCATGATATTGTCGGTTAGAGCTTCTGTTTAGTCATCTACCTACTCCTTTATAAGCCAAGCTAATCAAAACACAATGAGTGACGTTACCGTGACAGTTGAGTGTGATGGATTAAACTCGTTCAAACTTAGTGAGTCTCCAATGTGCACATTCACAACTTCATTATGTTAGCTTAGTCTACGATTGTATCCACTCGACTGCGAAAACAGAACACATTCCAGAAATTCACGCATTTTACGAGCGTTTTAGACTACAATGCCTGTTTCCAAGCATTAGGAATATTAAAGCAGAGTACACTACCGGTAATGTAATTAAAGCTTGTTTTTAGACAAGGCTTAGAACTAATGTAGGTATATCTTATGTAGGTATTTATACTGCAGATTCATTATCACTATATTCATATTATGTGTGTTCGTATGTGATAATTACATTGAACTGCCAATTTATACTAATACTAGTGGTCCGCCCCGGCTTCGCCCGTGGTACATATTTCGCAATAAAAGGTAGCCTATGTCCTTTCTCGGGTATCAAAATATCTCCATACCAAATTTCATGCAAATTGGTTCAGTAGTTTAGGCGTGATTGAGTAACAGACAGACAGACAGAGTTACTTTCGCATTTATAATATTAGTATGGATTATAAAACTGAAGAGTTTGTTTGTTTGTTTGAACGCGCTAATCTCAGGTCCGATTTGAAAATTTCTTTCGGTGTTAGATAGCCCATTTATCGAGGAAGGCTATAGGCTATATATCATCACGCTAAGATCAACAGGAGCGGAGCAATGAAACCGCGGGGAACAGCTAGTGTTCAATAATCGTGTATTTTTTTATTTCGTATCAAAACGAATTAGAAGAAAAAGTCGCCATTAAAAGTGGTACGTGCGTCAGAACTAATCCCTAAAATGGGCACCGAAATAAAGAAATAAAAATAAATAATTGGCCACCCTTAGTATGCAGGTCTCGCAATATCAGTAGGGACAACAAAAGTATAGGCTTTTCTCTTTAGATAAATGTCCTTGGAAACGTGCTGGTAAAAAGACGAGACGTGAAGAAGAGTGTGAAAAAATGATAAAGTATAGGTACACAAAACATCTGAAAATTGTGGCCAATCAATAGTATGAATGAAAAATTTGTTGTAAAAACTTTGAAACCAACTATGCTCTTCTACAATATAAAGACAAGTCCGCATTCACACCTACATTCGTTAAAGTTAATCAATTTATCCCCATTGAAGCTTCATACAATTCATAGATTCGATTCAAATAAGTTAAACGAAACTTGACACATTTATTCCGCTCAGACTCCCAAACCCTTTTTGGCTAGAAATTTAAAACACAAAGCGTAAGTACTCCGAAAGGCATTTATGTCACGATTCGTTAACCACGCCAATTACACTGAAAATCTTTTTAATGTTCCAAAATTCATGCGATTATGGAATGCCTCTGTTCTCGTAATTAATGTGATTGTACGACAAATTTGAAATACGTCTGGCCTAGATCTGTTTCTGAATTACGTGTAAATGGGTAAATAAGGTGGTATAAATACGAGTATATTACAGAATTATTTCTCTATTACATTTTAAGCTGCAGAAAGTGAGCATGCATTGTCAGCGTTAAACTTCGTTTTATCTCGGGCCAAGTTACGCAAGCCTAAACTTTATTTCTTTAACTTACACACTCAGATTATAATAATAGTGTTTTAGTATATATGTAGAAACTCTAACCATTATTGAGCACCATTGTGAAAAACGACGCTCTTGCGTTTGTCGTGAGGTTTAACAGCTATGTTTGGTAGAATTATTTCATTTAAAATGGTACTCATGGCCATAATACCAGAAGGTGTGGATTTCTATACTCGTGTATTATGTATGATATACTTGCAATGCTCTTCAGCTTGTAATAAAATGCATACCTACTTTCCAACATTAATTAACACTTTTTAATGAGAAATTCTATAGAAAATATTTAACTTGAACGAATTAATTAGGGCCATATAAGAAAGATCCACAAAGAACGAGTCGTCGTTGAATAGCAACGGAAAGGTTCTAAAGGAAGTCGTAAAGCCTTCAGAGTAAATTACGGTACACTGAAAGATCTAGTGCTTAAATTGAATGTATCTTGAAACAGGTATCATTATAATATGTATATTACTGAATAGTGAATACATATATTTAAAGTGCTTTTAAACAGAATATTACTTTATATTTATGTTTAAAATATGACTTGATTTTTGTAACACCTAATCTCAAGTAGTATACGCATTTAACTGATTGAAGTAATATACAATTTTACATTGTTTCTTAGTAGAAATACATGTTATATAACATTGTATAATGTAGAGATCTCACACAAACTCCAATATTGTTGTAAGAAAGCAAACATATGACTTAGATAAACAATTTCAAAACTTCAAGGACTGAGCACGTTTATCAACCTTTATCAAGCTCCTGTTTGTTTTTAACTTTCAGTTATCGCATACACTATTTCACTGTGTTTTCTTAATTTTATTTTTAACAGTTACTTACTAATCCCATAGGAACTAACCGAACAAAAGGACATTAACTTTATGCATGAAACGAATAATTCCTTATTGTTTTGATAATCAAAGAAAAGCATGCTGTTCTCGTTGTGAATTAATAAAAAAATACTATCACCAATGATATTATTCAATTTAACTAGCCGTTCAACCTGGAATGTGTCTACATGGAATCGGAATAAATAAAATAGGTAGGTCACATAGCAATAACGTGTGAAAGAGATAAATGCTCTTGGAACTTCTTTAGCACAAAACACAACAAAAATCTTTCACTTTAACGTTTTTACCCCTTCTCCCTACATAAGCGTATTATATCGAAACTATTAGACATTGAAGCGATATTACAAAATACGTTGAATATTGAGTACACTCAAAGTAGGTACACTAAAAGGTTGCTATGTATGCATAGATGCACTACCGCTACTGAAAATGCATTACCCATGTACCTATCAGCATGTGCTAAATGCGAATCTGTCATCTTTACCTTTCAGCTGTTGGAATAAAATATCACTTCGGGATATAATGTGCAGTTATATGTTAAATGGAGAAGTTAAGGACATTTTGTTTTTTGGGTGATTTTCTTTGAGAGTTATGTTAATTTCAATGTTCATTTAAATTCAAATCAAAATTTTTGCGTGTTTAAATAATAAATATTTGTAAAATAAAAATAATAAATATTTGTAATATTAATAAAACGATACATTGGGACTAATTGATAATCTTTTCGAGTTTTATCTTAAATACGAACTACCCAGCAACACGAAATTGTCCCTTATACTAAAAGGAACTTAACCTTCATCACAGCAGCTCAGACTGCCAATTATGTAACAATTTAGACTATGTAATATATTCCTAACATGTATATTAATTAACGAATGTTGATAATTAATTCTTACTTTTGAAATTACCAGTAAAACAAAGCGAAATTGAGAACACTTATCATTCAATTTGTATAGGTAGCCAATATTTTAAAGTGTTCTAAGGCGTAATATTAGTGTTTTTTGTATTGTGAGTTTTGAACTGATCACTATGACCGAAATCTTTTATTGTAGCTATCACAAAAGACGGAAACCGTGGTCAGTGATATACGCTTTACGGTAACAATAAATAATCAGGCATCTAAGTAAATTTTAGATACCGTCCTCACATTTGGTAGAATATAGTGGTCGAGGGAATATAAATTATACAATTTAAATATTTACAGCACCAGTTAGGTATACAGAACACTATTTCCATAATTTGAACTGCTACAAAGTACCAGTAAGTACCACAGTTACAGGTATGCGAATTATTACCAACGCGCAAAATACCATGGATATGGATAAACTAAAATACACTTCATAATATAAGCTATTGGCTATTAGCCAGCCACTTACAGATTAGCTGGTTGCAGACAGACAAACAAAGATTTTCATAATGGAGGTAAGGTATCTACTGGCTAATAAGGCTACATTTTTAACACAGTAATTCAAATCAAATTTGCTCTTTCGCAACTGTAGAAGAAACATTTAAATCCTAGAAAACACATTAGATGAAAATTATACGGTATGGATAGGTTATTTACCCAATGAAAGAAAGCTCGTTTAACACGTATAAAGCGGTCACCTGGGGAAAAAATAAAAGCTAACGCAGGCTTCGTTTGAGCTAAATCCAATTAGTATTTACCTTTCAAGATCCTGCTTAGAGCCACGATATACTTATCTTAAGCGGTTTATGTATTATAGTCTCACTTGGTTGGATTATGAAATGAATTATGAAAGTCTAGGCTTAATTCTATTCAATGTGCACGTGAATCGCCTTTGAATTAGCAAGCAAAGAAATCAAGACAGAAATAGGCTTAAAGAAGTTATTTATTAGGTTTGTTTATTGTACAAATTAATTTCCTGCTATTAAATAAAATGAGGGCTACAGAACGGTCTAATATTATAATGATCGGTGTCATACGCACTGAATAGTTAAATATGAATTGAAAGAAACATAGATAAAAAAATAATTACTATGACGAAGATATAACAAGTAGGTATATAGGTAGTTTGTAAGGACAAACGAAGTCATAATTATTTAAAAATAATATTCTTATATAATGCAAACAATCGTAACCAGTTGCATTATTTGTATAATTAATTCTTAGAAATTTGATCCTTAAGAGTCCTTAAGACACACGAACGGCAAGTTGTGAACGGCAGAGGTTACTTCAGCCGTCGCCACATGTCAACAGCAGTCGGTGGCACGTCGGCGGTAGCAGTTAAAATGTCGACGGCTGCCGTCGTCAACTTGCCGTTCGTGTGTTAGAACTCTAAAGCTTTAAACATAATATTATGTACAGTAGTAAATTAATTCATTTGACAGTGATAATAACTCAATATCCGACAAGCGCGCGGACATGCAGTATTAATAATATTCGTGTAGTATACCGCGTAGTATATCTACGTAATCCTGCGTGTCATATTATCTGATAATGGAATCATGTCCGCTGATGACGGTATACCTTTATGTATAAATATCTACCTGAATCCTATATTATTTTTAGAACACTATCTTTCTGGGTTATGTATTTCAAATAATATGTAAACTTGATGTCAGTTTATTTAATTGTTAAATAAATAAATTATTGAAATCCAAAAAATGAATGGTATGGTGAAGTTCGATCGAGATTGTGGATGAGCCTTCATGCCAGAAAAAGGTCGAAAACGTATGATCTGATACAACAATTCGTTCGTTCGTTCGTTTCAGCCGTGGGACGTCCACTGCTGGACAAAGGCCTCCCTCAAGGATTTCCAGTACGACCGGTCACCGGCGGCCTGCATCCAGCGGCTCCCTGCCATTCGGACCAGGTCGTCTGTCCATCTTGTGGGAGGTCGTCCCACGCTTCGACGACCAGTTCGTGGCCTTCATTCCAGAACCTTATACAAAAATGTCAACTAAATACTATGATGTTCTAAGTACTATGATGATGTCTATGAAAAGTGGTATACGTCCGTGTATACGTCTCACTTATTCATTATCTCTGAGGGTAGACTTCCTGTTCAGAATAATTGTCACTAACACTTTTATTATAATAATATTATCATGGCACAACAAATTTCGAAAACAAAATTAATCTTAATCAGAGACAAGATCCAGACCGTACAAACATTCATATCGGAAAATTTCACTGCTATAGGTACTCATACAGCAGATGTCAATAAATTTCAAGCTTCATATTACTGACATCATAAATCCGTCTACAAACAATGATATATCCCGAATTTGAAACATTCATCAACGTGTCACGGTCACGCGCCGCAGTTTGTGAAACATCAAGCTTAGGTTACGAAATACTTACAATAATACGTGTAATACCTTATGTGAGTGAAAACGACTTTTCAAATCATCATGTAGTACATCTATTCGATTATGTTCCTTAAATGCGCCAATTGTCCTGTAATCCATTCTTCTAACTTTTTAGTCAAAAAATAGTTTCTGAAAATTACGATCCCACAATTTGAAAAATATGTACTTACCTACAGTAAATATCTAATTCAAAATACGCAATGTAATTTCCCAGATTACGTTACCAATGTTTAAAACTTAAATAGCCAATTTGAAAACACTAATTGCATTCATGTAGATAACCTCTTAACGAAGCAATGCCTGAGCTTAGACCGACCTTATTCATCGCCTAATGATGTGTGGATATTGTACTACTGTGGATATCGATTGATAATAAGTACTTATTACTTTGTATAAATTGCATTAATTAGTTGTAAAAAGCAAAGAGACTATGAAAGCCAAAAGGTTAGACTGAGTTTTAATTGCATTATCTTCGATATTTTACTGAACTTATTCATAGATTTTTTTTAACTTACGGGTAATGTCTTATCTAATCAAACCGATTAGTACATTTTGTTTTTATGTAACAATTCTGTTTGTAAGCCAAGATCTGTCTAGATCTAGAACAAAGTTAAAATCTCCCAAAGGTACACTTTATATCAAAAGGTCAGCGCAAACCGATGTAAGTACGAACTAGACGAATTGCACTAGATTTAAATGTTTTGAAACCTATTCTTACTATTGTTTCGATAAAAAATACGTGTTATTCAAATTACTTATAAAATAAGCTTTCTAAAAGTTTCTAAAGCTTTCTTTTTATCGAGAGGAAATGTTGAAAATTTGCACCATCGCGAAAATTTGCTGACATAAGCTGAATATACATATATCCTCTTCTCCTTTGTAAACTTCGTCGTAGTTACTTGGTCGCCGATTATGAAACTTTAAAACTATTTTCATTGTATATCATTAGGCCAGCCCTAAAATAATTACCCACTTCACTTGACTGAAACAAAAATTACCCAGAAATGTACAAAAAATATACAGATAATAATTGTATTTACAATTCAATTTCGTTACCGCTGGTCAGTGTCTTCTCTCATTTTCCAAACCACCAAACTGGAATCCTTCTTGATTTAGTGACTATCGACTGCGGTAACAAGGAATCTAAAGCCTTGTTTATGAGCCACGATAAAAACGACAATACAGTTTAAATTAACGGTTATGTAGATTCGCGCAGTATTTCTTTAATTTATATAGTGGCTATAAATTATAGAGAAGAAGGGAACGTTTAATTTAGAACATAATGTTTGTTAAATTATAATATAGAAACATTATTCCTATAGCACATTTATATCTCTATAAATGAAATAACTATATACACACACATTTTTATTCCACAATCCATAATACCCTTGCAAGCAACAGTCTTAAGCATTTGTACAGTCGTATTAAAACAAGTACACGAAAACAAAATACCTACAAGTATATTCAAAACGACTAATTGAAGCTCTAAGTATACATTATTCTCTGCTCCACAATTAATGCACATAAGGTCTAAACACGCCAAACCTCATTACCTCACTGAAATGATGAAACTAGACCCAACGTCATGCTCTATTAAAAAGCCTAGTGCACTCAAAACCGGTCCATGTGCGCAGCATGCATGCTCTAACGCCTTGAATATATTTGAGAATTAGTATGATTTGAATTTATGTTATGTTAAAACAGTGTTTGTATGGGACATTAATACTCTAATATTAGGAAGCGAATATTTATGGGTAAGGCTTTCGAGTATCTATTTTGTGATAATCCATACTAATATTATAAATTCGAAAGTAACTCTGTCTGTCTGTCAATCGTCTCAATCACGCCTAAAGTACTGAACCAATTTTCATGAAATTTGGTATGGAGGTATTTTGATACCCAAGAAAGGACATTTATAAGTAGATTTAATATTCAAATTTGAATAAGCCTATGTTTATAAACGTGTGCTTTCAACGCATATTTATTATTATATAACGACATTGGCGAATACGTAATTTATGGTAGAGATACCAAATAATGATAACAGAATATTTAAAGTTGAGTAGTGCAAGCTTTATTACAAAAATATTTAGATTGCCTACATAATATATTATTTCTTCATAATAAATACCGTTTATTAAGGATTGTCTAAGGATGGGTTCTACCTAGTAGGCTTTAAAGATTCAAATTCTTAAATCTTAATACATTTCAAGATAATAGATTGTGTATCTCTTAAGTAAATATTACTTTAGTTCTTAACGACATCATCAAATATTATGAACGAACATTCATAACGTAAAGCTATAAGGTATATATGCATACTTACAAGTTACAATGGATATCATAAAGCTGATGTTCAATATACGAAAATACATCGATCAAAAAACCATACTCAATCACTATTAGCACACTGACAATCAATTAATATGAGATTGATACATATCTGTTGCAAAAAAATAATAGGCAATTATGCGATTTATTTTTGTTCTCAGGATCTTCACGCAGTCGATATTTATGAGGTAGCAAAAAAAAACAGTGGAATTGAGAAGCTCCTTTTTTTGTAGTCATTCCTATATGGGGAGCGTAAAATAATAATTAATTACGTTTTACATTCATTTCATTATCCACAAGTGAATAAATGTCAATACATCAGAGTGCATTGTACACATCGCAAATATTCATTTAAACATTTTATAATTACTCATATGAACATAAAAAGAACTTGAATTATTCTAGCGTATTTTAACTAATCAACGGGTTTGTTTAAAACTAATCTCGTAATGTGAGTATATTTTTATAGGACAAAATATTAAAGTGATAAAGTCTCTTTAGAGAAAACATTTCATTTAATTGTTAAGTAATTTGGTGCTGTGTTTAGGTAACGATAGAACATTAATTGATTCCAATTAGAATCGAAATTTGGCGAAAGGTACTTGAACAGTAGGACTCGTGAAAATGTATAAGATTTCCCAGTTATTTGATACTTAATTGCTCTTTCGAATTCACTAAAAAGAATGGATATTTAAACAAGGCGCAAATTGATACAGTTTAAACACGATGTTTAAGGGAGCGAGAGAATCAAATATGCTATCGGAAAAGTCTCACTGGAGCGTAAATCAGTTTCAATGAATAAACGGACGGACAAAACCGCAGGGTGCGATAGTGAAACGATCGGACGGATCCGAACCGCAATGACAGGCCCGTCAAACAAGCGGTCTGTAATTAAAAATGTTAATAGACTGGATTTAAATACATCGATAGGGGATAATAAATGGATTTTAAAGCATTTGTAGGTAACAAAAATAGGTATTTGACTACTTGGGCAAAGTTCCTGAAACAATGGAAGATTTTTCAGCTATGTATTGCAAATTAAATAATATTACAATCCATACTGATATTATAAATGCGAAAGTAACTCTGTCTGTCTGTTATTCAATCACGCCTAAACTACTGAACCAATTTTCATGAAATTTGGTATGGAGATATTTTGATACCCAAGAAAGGACATAGGCTACTTTTTATCCCGGGAAATGACGCAATCGCGGAAATCCCACGGGAACGGGAACTATGCGGGTTTTTCTTTGACTGCGCGGGCGAAGCCGCGGGCGGAAACCTAGTAATAAATATGGTAAGTATTTCATTGAAGGGCAATATAAACTTTAGGAAGACCGTTCCTAGGGTACGTGTAAACTTGCGCCTTGTTTGTTCACAATAATTTAATTTCGCACATTGTTTACAATCTTGAGAAAGTTTTCTTTCAATCTCAAAACTATTTGAAACAACCATCGGGCAAGGAGTAAAGGTCCAGATATTTTGATTAAATTTTATTTGAGTTTTCTCTGTATAAAATGAGGGTAATTGAAATGTTGGACATTTAGTAAAACTCTTCACTGGAATCAAGTTAGAATTTTATAACAGCTATCTAATAATTCTTTGTTAGACCTGTTACAGAAACATCTTGAAAGTATAACATAAAGGGTAGAAAAGGGTAAGAATTTATACGATACTAGCTTTCCACCCGCGGTTTCGCCCGCTTTGTCTAAAACATAATAAATTATATACTAAAACCTTCCTCTTTAATCACTCTATGTATTATAAAAAAACGCATCAAAATCCGTTGCGTAGTTTTAAATATTTAAGCATACATAGGGCCATAGAAAGCGACTTTTTTATACTATGTAGTGATACAAGCAGGGTTGGTCATGAAACGAAATACTAATTCATAGAAGTTCATAATACATATCATAAAATCAGTAACAGATTCTGAAGTATGAAAAGGGACATGAAGATTTACTTGAGAAACATTTGAACTTTTCACTATTCAATCCTCGGAAGAGCAACCCCTAATTACAAAGCAAGATATTACCCGTAGCGTCAAATAAACATAAATGTATTATTAATTCCTGGAATTGTGGTTTAATTATTAATACACATTAGAATTACAATTAGGATTGATGAAACTGATGTTAATTCGCGGGTGATGCTAATAAAGGTGTTTCTAGTAACTAATTACATTTAATAGAGATAGTATTATTGGACAAGCTTTGTAATTTGTATTGTTAAATAATAATATAATTTATTATATACTTTGCCATCTTCAAATATTCAATTGTTTTCTTAATTTGTGTTCTATGACGTTAAAAGCTTGTTTTACTTACAAAATATTTTAGTTATTCTTTACTATAAATTTATAAAGAATAGAAAAAAATCGATCACGAGGCGGGACTCGAACCCGCATCCTTTCGCGCCATTCCGGGGCGGATGCCTGACCAATTCAGCCACTCGTGACCCGCCAGACCAATCGAATTTATTCTATTCTTTCAGTTTTATGTGTCTTAGGGACACACCGCGCGCCATCTATTGGGATGATGATACTAGATTTCCGACCGTGGCTACGCTCACCCAATCAAAGGAAATTCCTATGGGCATTAGATATTTCACCGCGGTAAAAAGCCTATGCTCTAGCCACCTAGTTCATCTCTAAAAATCGTATCTTATAATAGCTTTCTTGCAACGTGAAAAAGACAAACAACAAACACACTTTAGCATTTATGATGTTAGTAAGGTACGTTAGTTAGTAGTATTTTAAGATGTTTTACCCTGTCATTAGTAATGACCATAGTAATGACTCATTACAATTCCATATGGCTCTCAAAAACATTTCAAATGAATATTGAATAATTTTATGTGTAGTTAGATCATGTTAGATGTTTTACGATACACTAGCACGTCGAATAAGCCCAGTTCAACCGCATTGTGATCACAATTCGTGGTTTAATCGAGGTGAGAACTGAACATATTTTAACTACAGTTCACTGAAACTCAATAGGGAAGCATACAAAAGCCTCGAGCCATATAGCGAAGACATGATAAACAAAATCACAAATAAGATCTTTGTTAAAAGACGTCGGTTGAGTTCTGGCATGGCTGATCGTGACGCAATTCCTGCAATGCAGGTGTGCCAAATTGATGACAAAGACGTAATGTAAAATGTGTGTGATTGGCAAGTATAGATGGTAATTAGATTTTCAAGAGAGCATAGATTTCCATATAGAGATTTTCAGCAAAGTGTTGACTATGTAAAGCACAATTTATATAACAGGATAATTATACTTTATGGAATCACAAATTATACCTACTTATGAAAAAACTTTTTTACAAATTAATACTCATAAATGAGCATGAAGCTATAGTTTCTCGTTTAGAAATTTGAATTTCCATTTCCATAAGAGAAATAAATTAACCAGACAACAGTATGTATGAAGCCTAAGGCTGTAGAATAACAGCTCCAAGAGTCATCCAAAGGCTATCAACTTAACGTCTTCACGTGACGTCATAAAGCTTGTATTTGGAATAGGTCTAATTACCGTCTCCCACATGAGCATCGACCCATCAAATCGTTCTACTTAACTTAATTAACCTAATGTAAAATACTGCTGAATACTCTGAATATGCGTCTTCGGATTATGGGTCAAGTGTAATTAATGGGAATCAAATAAAACAGAACTCTGCTTGTAATTGAAACCTTTTATTCTTTCAAGATGTGTACTAAAAGAGATGTTATTTTCAATGCCATATTTTTCATTCCAAGTCGAATATTGAATGGCTCGATAGCTCTGTAAATCGATATTAAAAGAAATGGAGCTTAAAAAAGCTGTTTATTCTGTTCCAAGTCAGGCATATTTATTATATTGGATTTGCATTATATCGGAAACAAGGGCACAGCTGAAACTCTACAGAGATTCGTCAGACCTAATTCGCGATAGGTTGGGAAGCCCGTAACAGCATTATATTTCATCCTCCATCTTATAAATTTTTAATAAAAGTAAAATAAAACGTTCCCCTTCCCATTGTTTTATTTTAAATAACAGCTAACGAATATAGTGTTTACTTTACTAATGAAGTGTACTGTTTAAATTATATTGTAAGCGTGAAATTTTATTCGTCTTTAGATTAATTAATTAAACTACGCTCTATTTTACTAAAACGATTCGAACGAACTCTATTTTACAAAATAGTATATATCTTTATAATTAATATTAGTTACTTTAGTGTTAAACTATGTGTTTTTATGGATTTCTTGAAGACAGATATAAACTCAATAATGTCGTCAACATTATTATTGATACAAATTTTTCTCCAAAAATTAACAGATAGGTAATTAATATTCTTGATTTAGAAAATCAAATTTTTAAAAGAAAAATTATTTAAAGTAGATTTATCTTCTGTATAAGAACTCAAACATGTTTTGTTTAGTAATACAGTAATGAATGTGACTTCTTTATTATTTTTGCAATAGTAAATATTCTGAGAACCACTTATAAAGTTCTCACTTCCCAATTTCATTCCAGTATTTATTTAGGACGACAAATAAGAGGTAGCAATTCCCGTGATACGAATATATTACAAATTCTTGCAAAGTATTTGACGAAAACCGCAAAAAAGTCTTAGGTACTAGTAAAAGTTTCATTAAAACCAGACCCTTTCACCCTGCTTACCGTGAAACCTCTTTAACTTTCTTTTTACAATGTTTTTCCGTTTCTTTATGTGGGAATTAAGGATGTTCTGAGCGTAAAGCTGATTTAGCGTGAAGTACGGATTAACCGTATGTAGAAGAAGTTTAGAAAAATCCATGTTTCTATTCTACAGACATTATTTCACTCAAAAATTCAATTTATTATAGTTTTCATTGACAGATTTGTATATTGTAACTTGTATATAGGTATAATAGAAGATCAACAATGAACAATTTTTTAACACAGATTTTCAAATGTTGGCATAAATAAAATTCAGCTACGAATTATTCACGAGTCAAAGGCTTCCATTTCAATTGGCTCTCTTCTAAAGAAAACCGCCAACTTGTCAATACTGCGAAACCTATATCAATGTTAGTTAGTTTCCAATACTTTGTGTACCATTGAACAGGCCCATTTCAATAGAACGGATAATAACTAGAGATTGACGAGATGCCCCCTCATCAGATTCCTTAGTGTGGTTTCCTTTATTAGTTTGACTAGATATCCGCCCGCGGCTTCGCCCGCGTTTTCAAACAAAAACCCGCATAGTTCCCGATTTCCGGGATTAAATTTCCAGCCTATGTCTTATTCTGGGTCTTCAGCTACCTACATACCAAATTTCATTGCAATCGGTTAACTAGTATTTGCGTGAAAGAGTAACAAACATCCATCTTCCAAACCTCGCATTTATAATATTAGTAGGATTACTCTCATATGGCTTAAAGCTTTGAACAATTTAATAATATATCTTAAACTTTATATACATTAGTGAACAAGTCTTAATTACAGTGTGTGTCTCGTCATAATTATTTGCCTGCGTCGTCAAATAATTAATAGACATATTGTATTAATAAAATGAGCATCGAAGCGAGACAAAATTTATGTGGCTGTATTAATTAATTTTTGTAATGAATAATTATTATTTCTCACATTAACGAAAAGGGTTAATTAAATAAATATTAACATAAGAATTAGATTTCACGACAATGTTAACGACGTAAACATTACATTGCGTAGTTTAACAAGGATTAGGGAATTTATATATTGAAATGTATAGACCCTTTTTATCAGTTTTCATTCTATAAAATCAACACGAAGCTAAACTCAATAGCAGCTGGATGAGAGTAAATTTAACGAAATGCTTCGTAAACATAGTGGTCCGGGAGCCAGCAGCAGATTTTATGACCAAGTTCCTCTCAAGCGGTAATTAGTAAAATGCATCAAAGTATAGTATTATGAAGCCTCGTGAACGTCAGCTGGAGCTCGGTTGGGGGGAAGAGCGGTTGTAGCCTCCCGTATCAGCTGACGGTTTTTCCACCAAGATACAGCCAGCTGACATATATATTTATCCACAGTTACATATAAGCTATCATCAGGTAAATTTTTGTTTGAGAGGAAATAACGGAAAATAAATTTTTCTTTAAATTTAACTTTCATGTTCGAGACACCAGCTGACGTATAATACACCATGTTGTAACCAGCTGACTATTTTTTTTCGTTGAGATATTGGGTTAGCTACAATTTGACAAATTTTTAGCTGAGAGGAAATGAATGAATGAATGTATTTTTTTTCCTATGTGCGTGGGAGGCTACAACCGCTCACCCCCCCAACCGAGCGCCAGCTGACGTTCACGAGGCTTTATAATACTATACTCTCATGCGTCTGACGAATTATCTCTTGAGAGGAAATAATTAACCAAATTTGCACCTGGCTCCCTAACCATAGCCTTTCTCGCCTTTCATGTTCGCAATGATATACATACAAAGTGGCTCGCTGCTTCAGACCTTACGTAACTGTGGAACTTCATATAAATGTAACAAATTCAGGAACAATGTGTATTGAAACCTTATTATGTCATTTAAACTGTTTTTTAAGTAGATATCCAATGATAATTCTAAGAACGATCCCTCCTGAAACCTTATTATATAATGTCTGTGCAAGTTGCCGTCTGAACTTTTTTCACAAACAAAAACCTAGATTTCCTTATAAATTAACTTATAATCTGATATTCTGAAACATAAATTATTAAATTCGTTGAAATTAACGCTATCTATAAAATGTTCACTTTAAATATCATTAAATTATGTACAAGGGAATAAAATAAAATCCTTTTAACGTGACTTTAATTGCGCTTTTCATAAAATTCACACGCATTTACTTTGAACACATTCCAAATAAATAGTCGATAATTTCTTTGAATTGTAATCATGCATCAAAAGGTCGGATTATACTCATTTTTAATTCAATTAAATTCCGTTTTCAATTCGTTTGATGGAATCGAAGAGACAAATAGAGTAGAGACATAATATGTTCTATCATCACTTGCGTGGGAATAAAAATAATCATTTTCATATCTTAAAATACGTATCCGTTATCCGTTATTCTAGGAATATATTATTAGATATAATAGCCTGTGACAATATAGGTTATTTGTGATAGCTCTATCATCGTCATAATTTTATATTCCAGGTATTTATTAGTAAGGTTCCTAGTTCTTTGTATTACAAGTTATAAGACGAGTTTTGGGCGGGCTATGCAATACCTAGAGGGCAATACATCTTCAACTTATTCCATTGATGTGAACTGTTATTTTTTTCATTCATAACGTAAATGTTTAATTATTTTTTCACAAATCTACCATCCTAATTTAGACTTATTAATTGTACCCTTAATTTTGAAACATTAGAGCTTTTAACTGAATATTAGTAGTATAATATTAACTGACAATTAGATTAATATTTCTATTGAATATAATTAGGCTGTGTTATTAGGCTATTAACATTAGTCCTTTTACCTCAAAATATACCTAACACGTTGCGTATTCATAACATTAACTCTTAACCTTATATTTTGTTGATGTTGGCATTTATTCAATATAATATACTGTTATCCATTGCTAGCCCGACGAGGGATATACCGCACATACTTAATCATACAAGCGATTTATAGCTCTATAAACTTATGTCATCGACTTTGGTGTTTATTTTAATATTCAATGTCGAACGTGCCAAATCTTATTTATATAATACAGTTGTCACTTATACAAATATACTTTTCACTTGATAAAACGATGTTGGTATGGGAAGAGCCATGCTTTGCTTGGCTTACTCTCTACTTTTCTTTGTAACTACAGTTAGTGTAGAGAGTTAGAGAAACTACAAAATTTAACTTTGTACGAAATTCATATCAGCTTGCCGCTTTTCAGAAGTTTCATGTAAACTTCGCCCATATACTAGACTTATTTCTGCATTTTATACTAAAATTACGAAACATAAACAGTCCTGTATATATAAAGTCCAGTATACTCAAAGCAGACTTATACAAAACATTATTTTGAGTAAAAAAACAACAAACTTACGATTTTTAATATAGCCAACATATTTACTGATTTCGCTGTAGAAGCAATATGTCGATATCAATAAGCCTACACCATCTGTGTCGTATCGCATCAGTCTGGATTGAAAAACGAAACATAAAACGAACAATTTAAAATACATGTTAAAGCAATAGCGCTGTTCAATTAGATTTTGAATATTATTGCATTTTCCGGAACAAAGTTGATCCATAAAAGGGCGGCAAATTTAACATCAAACGTTATACGTACAAAGTGGCCAATTATAACCCCGCACAAAAATGAAGAATGGCCGGGGTCAGCCCTAAATATTTATTAATATTTATAAACTTTGCTAAAACCAACGGATACACATTGACGGTCAGGTTTTGCTGTTGATGAAAAATTTTCTCAATTTTTATTTGCTCTGCGCAAAAATAGATCATGCGATGGAAAAAGTTATTTGCTATTTCTTGTGTAGGTATACTTTTTATTTATGTACAATCACATTTCTTTTATTCCTTGATTGGATTTGTGTATAACATTCCTTTCGTTTCAATTTGGATTTTTGATACACACTTGTTCTTTGTATTTATTTCACGAGTAAAATTACATTTATATTCCATTTCACAAAAGTATAACAAATATGGTATTGTTTTTTTTTCACATTTGTTACATAACATAGATAGAGTGGGTTCAACATTATGATGTAGCTTTTACGATTATAATCAAACAAAGAATAATATCATACCTACACAATATCATTTTACACACTTCACCTGTAATTTAACTTACATAAATTCTGGAGAAATCCATACTTATTTAATATTATAAATGCGAAAGTAACTCTGTCTGTCTGTCTGTTACTCAATCACGCCTAAACTACTGAACCAATTTTCATGAAATTTGGTATGGAGATATTTTGATACCCAAGAAAGGACATAGGCTACTATTTATCCCGGGAAAATGACGCAATCCCGGAAATCCCACGGGAACGGGAACTATGCGGGTTTTTCTTTGATTGCGCGGGCGAAGCGCGGGTGGAAACCTAGTAGGTATATAAGTACTTAATTCAAATTCAATACATTTTTAACTCCAGCTACTAAAACCACAGAAAACTTTGGACTAAAGGCTAAGTTATTTATTTTATTTTGTTGGCAACTTGCTAAACTAACTTGCGAGTTTGTTCTTAACCACGTTTGATGGATATTCGTTGTTAGCGGTCTGGTAAATAAGAAAATCTCAAAATAAAAGGTTTATCGCTCTATTTTATTTTATTGAGACCGAGATATTTGAAAAACTAACTCTAAAGAATTCACTTTAAAATAAAAGTGTTGGCAGGAACTTTAAATTATTTAAAAAAAGTAGTAACCATTTAGTAATCCTACTAGTCCTACTAATATTATAAACGCGAAAGTTTGTGAGGATGGATGTTTGTTATTCTTTCACGTAACAACTAATGTACCGATTACTATGAAATTTGGTATATAGGTAGCTGAAACTCAGAATAAGACATAGACATAGACATATTATACCATTCGGGTTTTTCTTTGAAAACGCTTGCCACGGGCGGAACTCTAGTCTGTGATAATTATTTTTTAAATGAACAAAATAATATAATACTTTAAACAAAAAAGATGTTTAGTAATGTTTAGTGCGTTTTTAGTTTTTCATCGGTAAGCATGAAAATTATATTTGCAGGACTTTAGCAAATTGTAGTATCACACACACACACACACACACACGCACACACACGCTCTTTTTTTTAATTATACCAAACATCACAATGAAATTGTTATGCGAATTATTGTATCCTAAGCATTTCCTGTTTAAACATTTATACTATTCTCAAAAGAAATAACACTATCGTCTTGTAGAGCAATGTAGAGTAGAACTTGCTTATTAAAATAATTTGGAGAAAATACTAATGGAGCACGGAAACAGTTTACCTCGAAATAAAGTTAATTTAGTTCTTTCGGGAACTTCTAAGTAAAATTTTATTAAAACTACTACAAACGATTGTGCTTTTGGATAAGCTACAAAAATACAGGTAGGAATATAAAACTATCAAGCTAATTTTTATTATATGTGAAAGTCGCAGTTTACTCAATTTGTTTAAATATCATTATGTTAAGATAATGCACGAATCTTAATTTGTAAAGACTCAACCTTTCGCCATTGATTACAACATTTAAATATCCACGTAATCCACGTGATCAATTTAATAATAATTAATGTTACAATTAGTAACCTAACACTTTATTAACACACTAACTCCAAAATTAGTGATCATTAATTGTTACGTGATTGGTGGAAAATAGATTTAGGCACTAACATCATTCCACATTATCAATATTAGCTTAATAACGTACTAGCATCCAGGTTTTGATCAACTATTTACGGTAGTCTATCAGATTTCAGTACCATTTTAGTTTGAAAGCACAATAATATGTTTATATAATAGGTTACTAATCCTTTCTGCCTTTTATGTTTAGTATTCATACATGAATGGTAAAATAATTGTAGCTTGTAGTATTGTATGGAGAGGAAAGCTGAAACTTCTGCGAGATATATAAAAACCTTCAACTCCCTTACTCGGAAGAATCCTACTAATATTATAAATGTGAAAATTTTTATGTTTGATTTTTGTTTGTAACTGTTTTACGCAAAATCTGCTGAAACGATTTTCAAGAAATTTGGCACACACATTTGAGAGTACATTTTCCTTTGACTACGCGGACGAAGATGCGAGCGAAAAGGTAGTATATCTAAAGTATAAAATATTTATAATGCTGATACTATGTTCTTCAAACAAAAGTAGTTAACACGAACGATATAATCATTGTAGTAAATGGGTAGGTACTAATCTGCTGTCTGATAAAAGAGTAAACTCTTATTAATTTATAGATCTCATCCTTGCCAAAATCAGACGTGAATTGATGTTAATTATTCTATCTAAACTATCAAAAACTTCTGATATTTTCATTACCTAGCATCGTTATTTATCAGTATAAGGATTCTCTTAAAAAGAACGTTTCTGGAATATAAAGACCGAGCTTATTAGGAATATTACCATTTACCTGTAAACCATTTGTTTTCAATTCAGTATAACTTTAGCTAGGAGGTTTATTAAATTTGGATAATATTTAAATGTTACTTAAAATTCTACAACTTAAAAAAAAAAAATTACGATGTAGAGAAATTAGAGAACAAGAGTAGGTACCTATAATAATATATTTCTACAAAGACTAAAGCATTTACCAAAAATCTAAAAATCATGAAAAGCAGAAACCAATTATTACAAAAGATGATTCCTTTCGGTTTATAATCTCAAAGAAAGTATAAACATAATTTTATGTAGCTATGTACCTACTCGTATATGTAAACGCAAAACAAACCCATACAAAATACAAAAAGTCAGCACAATATCAATAAGCAATAACTTTCCAAATGATGGTTCCGTTAACGTGATCTGAAAGCTCATTATAGTCTCATAGAAAATGGGATTCATGATGGGACTGAAGAATAGAATGGGATTACAAACAAGGGCAATATTGTTTGACACGATATTTCGATCCCTTTTGATATTCCCAGAGGTTCAGTAAAAACGTAAAGATTATGTATCCTACAATAACAGCACAATAGCTATACTAGGCGCATATAGTACCTATACTGTACCCCGCGGTTTTACCAGCATTGCTCCGCTCGTATTGGTCTTAACCTGATGATATATAGCCTACAACCTTCCTCGATGTATGGGCTATCTAACACCGAAAGAATTTTTCAAATCATACTCGAAGTTCCTGAGATTAGGGCGTTCAACCTAACATATAAACTCTTTAGCTTAATAATTAATTAATTAGTATAGATTCTATATTACCGAAACTGTCTTTGCAACCCAAAGCCAAGAAACGTACCTACATTATCGTTGATGGTCAATATTAATGTCCATACACTAAATCTGTTACAGTTACGTACAATGCACAAAGGATAGCGACAAGGATTAACGAATTTCTAATGCCTCCTATTCAACGGAACAGATCTGCTCACAATAATCATATCATAAATCATGGGTTATTTTCGTCTTGTTGCCGTTTATATGTACTTGGTTAAAGGGAAAATCGAGATGTAATGGCCTTGAACTTTTTTATGTTATTGACATAGACAAAGGCAATTTATTTACATAGAAAGATGAAAAACAGAAAATATATTAATGCGATATGATGTACTCTAAAATTAATTGTTTGAAAAAAAAACTTAACTTATTTTTTTTTCACGTTCGCAAACAGATTTTAGTACTTACAAGCTAGTTTCCAAATGCGTTAAAATTTAAGAAAAGTTATTAGGGTTGATTTGTCTTGCTATATTACTTGCTCTGTGGTTGGCCTTACTCGGCCCCTGTATATCCTACATTATAATTATTTTTTGTTTAAATATTTTAAAAAGTTAATTAATCAGATCGTAATTACGATAAACAGTGTAAATGAAAAATATTAATAATAAACTCATTTAATTCCCTATCATATTAAAACAATTTATCGTATTTATATGAAAATTATATAATAGCTTTCTCTACGCGACTCTGATATTATGTCTAACAAATTACATACCTACCTAGGTATCATAAATAATAAATTTATGCGAAAAGTTTTTGTAACAATCAAATAATCTTATTATTTTAAAACTATAAGGATATAATATTTGACTCACCAATTTTATGCAACAACAAGTATTAACAACACTAAGTATAAATAAAAGCTAATTAACACAACACTCGTAACTTTTATACACACAAAAAGTTTTCAACTTTTATAAATAAGAAGAAGGTGCCGCCAAAACTTCTTATTCAAAAATGCCACAGATAATTAAGCGTTCTTTATTTAAAATAGCGTCATAATGGAATTATTTTTCTTTTTAAAAGATTCGCGAAAATTTTCAGCCAGCGCTCGCATACAAGAGACAAGCATTTAGCGTCTGCAGCATCCGCAATCTCGTGGGAAACTGGCGGGAATTTTCGCGACAGCGGGAAATCGAGACTGAGATTACGTTGGCTTATTTCGTAGCATATTATACGCATTTTTCTATTACTTGTCTTTCGTACGGGATTGAGCTTTATTATTAAATTAATCTATTCTGGAATATTTAAATTTTAAAATATTTAATTTTGAATACAGATAAGATTATTATTATTCATAATTAATGTTTAATTTAAAAAAAATACGATATTTAGGTACACTTCTCGGATTCGAACGTTCGGTTTTTAAACGAACGTTCACCATAGGTATTTG